>NC_086449.1:397987917-398643542 GCF_028390025.1 Pseudophryne corroboree
CGGCAGCGGCGAGGGGGGGCCCGGGAAGTGTCGATGGGTGGGGGTGGTGGTGGTGTGATATGCAATCGCGGGGGAGGCGGGGGGAGAGGATGTAATACTGTGTGTTCGGGATGCAATTGCGGGGGGGGGGGGGGGGTTAGAGGATACTGTGACCGCGGGTCGTAATAACACGGCGGGGGGGTTATGGTGGTGGTGCGGGGCTATCCCCCCAAATGATTGCATCCCGCACAGACATTACGGGGCTCTGTTGCTGTGGTGCGCGTAGATCGGGTGTTGTTGCGGTGGGAGCAGTGATTACTTACTTACACCTTCAGTGCTTCCGGGCGGCCGCGGCATCGCTGCTCTTCTCGTAAAGTAAGAGGAGCTCAGCTAAGGCAAGAATTTTTCGGCAGCATGAGGTACCGCCCTCCAATGGCCTCCGCCCATAGGCAGCTGCCTAAAGCTGCCTAGTGGTAGCCCCGGCCCTGGGCACAGCCGCACTGTGTGAACACATAAATTGAAATGTATGTGTTCACATTGAAATGCCATTGTCCTGCCATCTAGTCAAACCGCAGCATGCTGCAGTCGGACCCGGCGGTGGCGGGACTGCTGCACATGTGTGGGTGCATGCATAGTGCACTCTCCTTCAGCTATGTGTGGCCTTAGCCTTATTGTCTTTTTTATTCTTTTCAGAAGTTTCTTAAACTCCTAGTACTGTAGATGTACTTCAATTAATAAACAAATCCATACAGGCAAGGTTTCCACTGATTCCTCAGTCAAGTTTCTTTTTTAATATTGACTGAAAACCAATCCCACACAAATTTTCTGTTTCTGAGTAGTTCTGAGCCTGGGCTCAGGTTTTCTCACCAGGCTCAGATTTCAAAATGAGACAAAACCATACTTGCCTACTTTTGAAAAGTAGTTTCAGGGAGATTGAAGGAGCGCCAATGAGGGGGCGTGTCATGTTCTGATTAAAGGGGCGTGTCTAGCTTCACCCATGGGCGTATCCAATTCCACTCATGGGTGTATCCTGCAGTGGCAGGTGGAAAGTATAGTATGAAGAGCAGCACACCACAGAGGGTAACATAATATGCACACAGTGACACAGTGAGTAGGGTACAGAGGTGATATAGGACCTTATTCAGCATGTGTTGCAGTTTTCCTAAAAAAACAAAACTGCAAATGCTGACGATCACATGCTGGGGGCCACCAGCACAGGGCAAGGCTGCCGAGCATGCAAATGTCTGCCAGCGATGCGATCACAATTAACTGCGACCACATCGCTGTTCATGCAATTTAAGGGTTGCCCCCTGCCTGCGCAGCATAGCTGCAAAGACAGGTGCACCGACGCCATTTTTCTTTGTAGTAGCGGCTGCGTGTGACGTCACGCAGTCGCCCTGAAAATGCTCCTGCCCGCATTTGCACCATCATGCCCCTGCAGTGCTCCCAAAAGTAATAACACAGTGAGAGAAAAGATAAATCTATTGGCAGAGCACTCAAGATATTTTTAAAACGTAACTTTTATTATTAGCTTGACTCACAAATCCAATAGACAACATGGGGTAAATTTACTAAGGTGGGAGAATTGTAGAACTGGTGATGTTGCCCATAGCAACCAATCAGATTATATCTATTATCTGCTAGAAGCAGCTAGATAAATGGTAAGTAGAATCTGATTGGTTGCCATGGGCAACATCACCAGTTCTAAAAATCTCCCACCTTAGTAAATTTACCCCCATGTATATATTCTGTCTCACTGCAGAGCTTCTTATTATGCTATTAGCACCAAGATTGAATCAAATTTCTTAATATTATTATAGTTAGGAAAAAGAAAAGAACTACAGATTCTCTGGCAACAGTTTCTAACAAATAAAGAACACAATCTGGCAACAGTTTGTAAATAAATTGAAACAATTTGTGAAACTACAGTATAGCATCTATTAATCAGCTAGATCTCAGTAAAATGTTTGCCATACAAATTTATATTATATTACTTTAGTCATATTCAATTGTTATATTGCGCCTGTTTTCCCATCCAAAGTGACAAGAGATCTGCGTAAAGCAGCTAAACCCGACTAAACTGGGCAGCCAAACGGTGATGATTGTAATCAGCAGAGTCTGCTTGTGCCACTTATACGCAGAGCGATGTGAATTAGACACATTTCTTTGGGGAAAAGATGCTTGACATTAGCACAGGAACTGCTGGCTCACTCACGCCAGGCATCTCACAAAAGATGCATAAGGACATATGGGATGCACTCATTATCCTGGCGGTCGGGATCCCGGCAGTCAGGATGCAGACGCTGGATTCATGACAGCCGCTAAAATGCCGGCAGTCAGAATCCCGACCGCTGCCTCAAATTCCCACCCGGGTGGTGGTCCATGCCACCACCCGATGGGGAATAAAATATTGTGTCGTGTGAAGCTCGACACCAGGCCTGAAGCATGGCGAGCACAGCGAACATGCAAGGGGACACGCTGCGCTCGCTGCCAGCATTCTGGCTGTCAGGATTCTGGCATCGGTCTCCTGACCACTGGGATATCAGACCTAACCCGGACACATCTGTAAATGAAATATGGACAGCCTAGCAATGTTTTTACCCTCTAAGACTCCTTTCCACCAGCCAGTCCTAACGTTAAATTCGTAATGCCCCATTTAATAATTAGGAATCCCTACCTGAAACCAATCCCAACATTAAATGGATAGCCCTCGCATTTAATAGAACTATTTCCGTATCCCCTCCAGCCAGACCTGATTGTTATTTGGGAACCATGCAGTCCTGTGCAGTTCCTGCTACTTGCAAGGATAGACAATTTAAAAGTTGTTGTTATTAATAATAATAATAATTATTATTGTTATTATTATTATTATTATTATTATTACATTTTATTTATAAGGCGCCACAAGTGTTTCACAGCGCCGTACAAAGGACAGTACAGGGAGACAAAACTTAGCATTACAGTAAATAAATAACAGAAATAGAGTACAGGTAACAGAGAGCACCACAATTCTCATACATAATACAGCTTAGATGTAAGTAGTGAGGGAGTGATCATCGTACTACTTGGGGCTGGTGGCCAGAGATATAGATGAGCCTCTACCAGCAGGAGAAAAGCGGGTAAAGATGGTTGCTGAGTAGGGGGAGAGCTGTGAGTGAAATGTGAGGAGACGAGGGCTTAGATAACAAGAGAAAAGAGGGCCCTGCTCTGAAGAGCTAACAATCTAGTGGGGAGGGGTGACAGACAGATGACATGAGGTGCAAGTAGGTAGACTGATGGCAGTATGTAAGCAAAGAAAATCTTTTAACTTTATACAGTTTTATAGTTTTCACATTTTTCTTAAACTTTTGCTGAATTTTATTTACAGGAATATGATACAGTATGAAATATATAATGGAGAACCTATAAATTGTTGTGCGGAGAAAAGGAGGTTTAACATGCAATAAAGTATATGGGAAGTAGTATACAGTACAGGAGACAAAGGATGGATTAATGGGAAGCAGTCGGGATGCTAGCAGTCGGAATCCCAACATGTGGCTACAATGTTGATGCCAGAACTCCGAAATCAGCCAAAATGCCCCCTACTGTAGTGTTTCTTGCAGGGAGGGGGGGGGGGGGGGGTAGGTTTAGGCTCCCCCTGGAAGGGTTAGGGCTAGGTTGTGAGGGAGGGAGGGTTAGGTTTAGGCTGTAGGATGGAGGGGTTAGGTTAAGGCACCCCTGGGGAGAGTTAGGGTTAGGCTGTGGGGAGAGATAAGTTTAGTTTTTTGGAAGGGGGTTTAGCTTTAAGCACCCCTGGGGAGAGTTAAGCTGCGGGGAGGAGGCTTAGGTTTAGGTTGTGGGGGGTCAGGTTTAGGCACGCCCGGGAAAGGAAATGCTGTGAGGGTGGGGGTGGAGGGTTAGGATTAGGCTGAAGGGAAGGGGTGGTTAGGTTTATGCTGTGGGAAGGGAGGGTTATGGTTAGAAGGGAGGATTGGGGGAAGGTATGCATACACACTGAGCCCCAGTCAGGATTCTCTCCATCTGGATGCTACGGTCGGTTTTCTGACTGACAGCATCCAACCGCTGGAAAATCATACCCAACTCAGATCAATGGTTATGTCTAAATCCAAGTTGGAAATAGGTGTTTTATAGGGTACAGGGAAACACAGTGTGACTTTACATGTGCCCTGAATGGTATAGGATGATTCATTATGGGTCCTATATAATACAGAACAGTGCAGCACCAGATGGGCTCTATACAATATAGAAATACATAACATGATATATGGGCCCTATACAGTATGGGGATAAACACATAGGTTGATTCTATATCGGAGTGGGAGAAGGGACCTTCTGACGTACCTAGGGGAGGGGACACGTCACCAGAGGGAGGAGCTACGGCCGAGCAAGGTACCCAAAAAAGTACCCTCGCAGGCTCGCTTCGCTCGCCACACTTCGGGCTCGGTGGCTCACTTCGCTCGCCACCTAATTACTGAAGGTAATAGTTGGTGGCGTGGATACTAGAGCAACTGTCCCGCTGGTATAGCTCCTCCCCCTTGTGTCGTGGCTCCTCCCCCTGATGGAAAAAGTCCCTTAGGCCACTTGGATCTAGCCTCAACCTAAACACATAGCCTCATGGATGGTGGGTGTGCAGTCTGCCATCCTGCAGAAGTGAGAGCTCAGGGGCATTTCCTTCACCTACTCACCAGCTCTGTGCTCTTCATCCCTTGGCTCCTCGGGTTGCTGTCTGTGTCTGCCCCATTGTCTCTCTCTGCTTGGTGCTCTGGAGAGATGTGCTTAGTAGCAGCATGCCCCGCAGCAGCAGGCACACATTTGTGGAGATTGGGAAGTGGAGCTGCTGTCATGTGACACCAAGCACAAGCAGGGGTCAGAGGAGCACTTACAGTCAGCTCTGCACGGGCTCCTCTGACCTCTATTGCTCAGCCATTAACCCCTAATGTGCTGGACAATGTCAGGGAGGGAAAGATTATCCACAGCCAGCTCCAAACAGGTGGGTGAGTAGTGCGGAAGCTCCTGGGTTGAGACTAATGCAGGCACTGCCTGAGACCCAGGGGCTGTCTCTAACCGCTGTCACCCGTCCCTCTCTAGCAGCCGGGAGCTGCTCTGCCATTCCACACTCTGCTTTCCCCGCCCCGCGGTCTCCTTCTCCCGAATCTCTCTGTCACTCTGGTGCCCACACACAGTGACAGCTACAGCAAGCCACGCCCCCTCACGTAGTAAGCAGTGCCCCACCATCCCACTATCACCCGTGCAGGCTCTGGCACCCTGCGCTTTTGAAGTTGGACTGGCGCATGCGCAGTCCACGCTTAACATACCGCTCGTGAAAAACCGGGAGGACCACCAATATTTGCGGGGCAGCGGGAGGCTCAATTAAAAAATGGGAGCCTCCCGCTGAATGCGGGAGGGTAGGCATGTATAGGCAAAACATCATCTTCCCGGCGTCAGATCTCATGTGTTTTGGATTCTATTTAGTTCACTCACCTGGTGACTTGAGCACCATTTCACTGAGAATGCTGGAGTGTTAGGGTGTGGGCCTGTGGGCTGTAGCACTGTGAAGGACTGTGGGCTGCAGCACTACTGTGGCACTACTATTAATATGTCAGACTGTGAAGGAATGTGGCTGCAGCACTACTGTGACAGTCAGACTATCAGTGAGGGGCTGTGAGCTGCGTTACTGCTGTGACTGTGTCAGTGAACGACTGTGGGCTGCAGCACTGCATTGTGTGTTCAGTGAAGGCATTGGTCTAAAAAATGGCAAATAAAACTGTCAAAAAATAATATTCATTAGGTGCTAGCATGCCATCATTATTAGAAGCGCAGTGTCTAAAAAATAAAAAAATAAAACGTGCGTTGTCCAGATTCAGGAATTGTGTTGTAAAATAATAACGTTCATTAGGTGCCAGTGTGCCCCTATTACTAGAAGTGCTGTGAGTCGAGTCGCATGTGTAAAAAAATTAAAACATATGTGTTGTTCAGGTTCAGGCATTGTGTTGTAAAATAATTATGTTCACTAGGTGCCAGTGTTCCACCGTTACCAGATGCACTGTGAGTCACAGTGCTAAAAAGATAAAATAAAAATGTGTGTGTTTAGGTTCAGGCATTGTGTTATGAAATAATAATGTTCACTAAGTCCAAGTGTGCCACCATAACTAGATTCACTGTGAGTCACAGTGTGTAAAAAAAATAAAATGTGTTGTTTAAGTTAGAGATGAGCGGGTGCGGTTTCTCGGAAACCGAACCCCCCCGAACTTCACCCTTTTTACATGGGTCAGAGGCAGGTTCGAACCTTCCCGCCTTGCTCGGCTAACCCGAGCACGCCCGAACGTCATCATCCCGCTGTCGGATTCTCGCGAGATTCGGATTCTATATAAGCAGCCGCGCATTGCCATTTTCACTCGTGCATTGGAGATGATAGGGAGAGGACGTGGCTGGCGTCCTCTCCGTTTATTGTTGAAGTTGATTGCTTTATTGCTTAATTGTGGGGAGGACTGGGGAGCAGCTGTTAGGAGGAGTACAGTTCAGAGTTTTGCTGATAAGTGACCACCAGTTTTTATCCGTTCTCTGCCTGAAAAAAACGCTCCATACCATATCTGTGCTCAGTGTGCTGCAAAATATATCTGTGCTGAGTGCTCACACTGCTTAATTGTGGGGACTGGGGAGCAGCTGTATTATATAGCAGGACTACAGTGCAGAGTTTTGCTGACAGTGACCACCAGTATACGTTGTCTGCCTGAAAAACACTCCATATCTGTGCTCAGTGTGCTGCTTTATTGTGGGGACTGGGGACCACCAGTATAATTAATATTATATAGGAGGAGTACAGTGCAGAGTGCACTGCTGTACCTACCTCTGTGTCGTCATCCATTAAGTATACTATCCATCTACATTCTATACCTGTGGTGCATTTTAGTTTTGCAGTTTGCTGACACAGTGACCACCAGTATACTATATATAGCAGTACGGTAGGCCACTGCTGTACCTACCTCTGTGTCGTCATCCATTAAGTATACTATCCATCTACATTCTATACCTGTGGTGCATTTTAGTTTTGCAGTTTGCTGACACAGTGACCACCAGTATACTATATATAGCAGTACGGTAGGCCACTGCTGTACCTACCTCTGTGTCGTCATCCATTAAGTATACTATCCATCTACATTCTATACCTGTGGTGCATTTTAGTTTTGCAGTTTGCTGACACAGTGACCACCAGTATACTATATATAGCAGTACGGTAGGCCACTGCTGTACCTACCTCTGTGTCGTCATCCATTAAGTATACTATCCATCTACATTCTATACCTGTGGTGCATTTTATTTTTGCAGTTTGCTGACACAGTGACCACCAGTATACTATATATAGCAGTACGGTAGGCCACTGCTGTACCTACCTCTGTGTCGTCAAGTATACTATCCATCCATACCTGTGGTGCATTTCAGTTGTGCGCAGTAAATATAGTAGTAGGCCATTGCTATTGATACTGGCATATAATTCCACACATTAAAAAATGGAGAACAAAAATGTGGAGGTTAAAATAGGGAAAGATCAAGATCCACTTCCACCTCGTGCTGAAGCTGCTGCCACTAGTCATGGCTGAGACCATGATATGCCATCAACGTCGTCTGCCAAGGCCGATGCCCGATGTCATAGTAGAGAGCATGTAAAATCCAAAACACAAAAGTTCAGTAAAATGACCCAAAAATCAAAATTAAAAGCGTCTGAGGAAAAGCGTAAACTTGCCAATATGCCATTTACGACACGGAGTGGCAAGGAACGGCTGAGGCCCTGGCCTATGTTCATGGCTAGTGGTTCAGCTTCACATGAGGATGGAAGCACTCATCCTCTCGCTAGAAAAAAGAAAAGACTTAAGCTGGCAAAAGCACAGCAAAGAACTGTGCGTTCTTCTAAATCACAAATCCCCAAGGAGAGTCCAATTGTGTCGGTTGCGATGCCTAACCTTCCCAACACTGGACGGGAAGAGCTTGCGCCTTCCACCATTTGCACGCCCCCTGCAAGTGCTGGAAGGAGCACCCGCAGTCCAGTTCCTGATAGTCAAATTGAAGATGTCACTGTTGAAGTACACTAGGATGAGGATATGGGTGTTGCTGGCGCTGGGGAGGAAATTGACAAGGAGGATTCTGATGGTGAGATGGTTTGTTTAAGTCAGGCACCCGGGGAGACACCTGTTGTCCATGGGACGAATATGGCCATTGACATGCCTGGTCAAAATACAAAAAAAATCAGCTCTTCGGTGTGGAATTATTTCAACACAAATGCGGACAACAGGTGTCAAGCCGTGTGTTGTCTTTGTCAAGCTGTAATAAGTAGGGGTAAGGACGTTAACCACCTCGGAACATTCTCCCTTATACTTCACCTGCAGCGCATTCATCATAAGTCAGTGACAAGTTCAAAAACTTTGGGTGACAGCGGAAGCAGTCCACTGACCACTAAATCCCTTCCTCTTGTAACCAAGCTCCTGCAAACCACAACACCAACTCCCTCAGTGTCAATTTCCTCCTTACCCAGGAAAGCCAATAGTCCTGCAGGCCATGTCACTGTGAAGGCTGACGAGTCCTCTCCTGCCTGGGATTCCTCCGATGCATCCTTGAGTGTAACGCCTACTGCTGCTGGCGCTGCTGTTGTAGCAGCTGGGAGTCGATCGTCATCCAAGAGGGGAAGTCGGAAGACCACTTGTACTACTTCCAGTAAGCAATTGACTGTCCAACAGTCCTTTGCGAGGAAGATTAAATATCACAGCAGTCATCCTGCTGCAAAGCAGATAACTCAGGCTTTGGCAGCCTGGGCGGTGAGAGACGTGGTTCCGGTATCCATCGTTAATTCAGAGGCAACTATAGACTTGATTGAGGTACTGTGTCCCCGGTACCAAACACCATCTAGGTTCCATTTCTCTAGGCAGGCGATACCGAAAATGTACACAGACCTCAGAAAAAGACTCACCAGTGTCCTAAAAAATGCAGTTGTACCCAATGGGGGTCATTCCGAGTTGTTCGCTCGGTAAAAATCTTCGCATCGCAGCGATTTTCCGCTTAATGCGCATGCGCAATGTCCGCACTGCAACTGCGCCAAGTAAATTTGCTATGCAGTTTGGATTTTTACTCACGGCTTTTTCATCGTTCTGGCGTTCGTAATGTGATTGACAGGAAATGAGTGTTACTGGGCGGAAACAGGCCGTTTTATGGGCGTGTGGGAAAAAACGCTACCGTTTCCGGAAAAAACGCAGGAGTGGCCGGAGAAACGGGGGAGTGTCTGGGCGAACGCTGGGTGTGTTTGTGACGTCAAACCAGGAACGACAAGCACTGAAATGATCGCAGATGCCGAGTAAGTCTGAAGCTACTCAGAAACTGCTACGAGGTGTGTAATCGCAATATTGCGAATACATCGTTCGCAATTTTAAGATGCTAAGATTCACTCCCAGTAGGCGGCGGCTTAGCATGAGCAAATCTGCTAAAATCCGCTTGCGAGCGAACAACTCGGAATGACCCCCAATGTCCGCTTAACCACGGACATGTGGACAAGTGGAGCAGGGCAGACTCAGGACTATATGACTGTGACAGCCCACTTGGTAGATGTATTGCCTCCCGCAGCAAGAACAGCAGCGGCGGCACCAGTAGCAGCATCTCGCAAACGCCAAGTCGTTCCTAGGCAGGCTACGCTTTGTATCACCGCTTTCCATAAGAGGCACACAGCTGAAAACCACTTTTGGGAACTGAGGAAGATCATCGCAGAATGGCTTACCCCAATTGGACTCTCCTAGGGATTTGTGACATCGGACAACGCCAGCAATATTGTGCGTGCATTACATCTGGGCAAATTCCAGCACGTCCCATGTTTTGCACATACATTGAATTTGGTGGTGCAGAATTATTTAAAAAATGACAGAGGCGTGCAAGAGATGCTGTGGGTGGCCCGAAGAATTGCGGGACACTTTCGGCATTCAGGCACGGCGTACAGAAGACTGGAGCACCACCAAACATTCCTGAACCTGCCCTGCCATCATCTGAAGCAAGAGGTGGTAACGAGGTGGAATTCAACCCTCTATATGCTTCAGAGGATGGAGGAGCAGCAAAAGGCCATTCAAGCCTATACATCTGCCCACGATATAGGCAAAGGAGGGGGAATGCACCTGAATCAAGTGCAGTGGAGAATGATTTCAACGTTGTGCAAGGTTCTGCAACCCTTTGAACTTGCCACACGTGAAGTCAGTTCAGACACTGCCAGCCTGAGTCAGGTCATTCCCCTCATCAGGCTTTTGCAGAAAAAGCTGGAGACATTGAAGGAGGAGCTAAAACAGAGCGATTCCGCTAGGCATGTGGGACTTGTGGATGGAGCCCTTAATTCGCTTAACCAGGATTCACGGGTGGTCAATCTGTTGAAATCAGAGCACTACATTTTGGCCACTGTGCTTGATCCTAGATTTAAAACCTACGTTGTATCTCTCTTTCCGGCAGACACAAGTCTGCAGAGGTTCAAATACCTGCTGGTGAGAAAATTGTCAAGTCAAGCGGAACGTGACCCGTCAACATCTCCTCCTTCACATTCTCCCGCAACTGGGGGTGCGAGGAAAAGGCTAAGAATTCCGAGCCCACCCGCTGGCGGTGATGCAGGGCAGTCTGGAGCGAGTGCTGACATCTGGTCCGGACTGAAGGACCTGCCAATGATTACTGACATGTCGTCTACTGTCACTGCATACGATTCTCTCACCATGGAAAGAATGGTGGAGGATTATATGAGTGACCGCATCCAAGTAGGCACGTCAGACAGTCCGTACGTATACTGGCAGGAAAAAGAGGCAATTTGGAGGCCCTTGCACAAACTGGCTTTATTCTACCTAAGTTGCCCTCCCACAAGTGTGTACTCCGAAAGAGTGTTTAGTGCAGCCGCTCACCTTGTCAGCAATCGGCGTACGATGTTACTTCCAGAAAATGTGGAGAAGATGATGTTCATCAAAATGAATTATAATCAATTCCTCCGTGGAGACATTCACCAGCAGCAATTGCCTCCAAAGAGTACACGGGGACCTGAGATGGTGGATTCCAGTGGGGACGAATTAATAATCTGTGAGGAGGGGGATGTACACAGTGAAAGGGGTGAGGAATCGGAGGATGATGATGAGGTGGACATCTTGCCTCTGTAGAGCCAGTTTGTGCAAGGAGAGATTGATTGCTTCTTTTTTGGTGGGGGCACAAACCAACCAGTCATTTCAGTCACAGTCGTGTGGCAGACCCTGTCGCTGAAATGATGGGTTTGTTAAAGTGTGCATGTCCTGTTTATACAACATAAGGGTGGTTGGGAGGGCCCAAGGACAATTCCATCTTGCACCTCTTTTTTCTTTCATTTTTCTTTGCATCATGTGCTGTTTGGGGACAATTTTTTGGAAGTGCCATCCTGCCTGACACTGCAGTGCCACTCCTAGATGGGCCAGGTGTTTGTGTCGGCCACTTGTGTCGCTTTGCTTAGCCATCCAGCCACCTTGGTGCGCCTCTTTTTTTCTTTGCATCATGTGCTGTTTGGGGACAATTTTTTGGAAGTGCTATCCTGTCTTGATTGACACTGCAGTGCCACTCCTAGATGGGCCAGGTGTTTGTGTCGGCCACTTGTGTCGCTTAGCTTAGTCACACAGCCACCTTGGTGCGCCTCTTTTTTTCTTTGCATCATGTGCTGTTTGGGGACAATTTTTTGGAAGTGCCATCCTGTCTTGATTGACACTGCAGTGCCACTCCTAGATGGGCCAGGTGTTTGTGTCGGCCACTTGTGTCGCTTAGCTTAGTCACACAGCGACCTTGGTGCACCTCTTTTTTTCTTTGCATCATGTGCTGTTTAGGGACAATTTTTTGGAAGTGCCATTGTGTCTTGATTGACACTGCAGTGCCACTCCTAGATGGGCCAGGTGTTTGTGTCGGCCACTTGTGTCGCTTAGCTTAGTCACACAGCGACCTTGGTGCACCTCTTTTTTTCTTTGCATCATGTGCTGTTTAGGGACAATTTTTTGGAAGTGCCATTGTGTCTTGATTGACACTGCAGTGCCACTCCTAGATGGGCCAGGTGTTTGTGTCGGCCACTTGTGTCGCTTAGCTTAGTCACACAGCGACCTTGGTGCGCCTCTTTTTTTCTTTGCATCATGTGCTGTTTGGGGACAATTTTTTGGAAGTGCCATCCTGCCTGACACTGCAGTGCCACTCCTAGATGGGCCAGGTGTTTGTGTCGGCTACTTGTGTCGCTTAGCTTAGTCAAACAGCCACCTTGGTGCGCCTCTTTTTTTCTTTGCATCATGTGCTGTTTGGGGACAATTTTTTTGAAGTGCCATCCTGTCTTGATTGACACTGCAGTGCCACTCCTAGATGGGCCAGGTGTTTGTGTCGGCCACTTGTGTCGCTTAGCTTAGTCACACAGCCACCTTGGTGCGCCTCTTTTTTTCTTTGCACCATGTGCTGTTTGGGGACAATTTTTTGGAAGTGCCATCCTGCCTGACACTGCAGTGCCACTCCTAGATGGGCCAGGTGTTTGTGTCGGCCACTTGTGTCGCTTAGCTTAGTCACACAGCCACCTTGGTGCGCCTCTTTTTTTCTTTGCATCATGTGCTGTTTGGGGAGTATTTTTTGGAAGGGCCATCCTGTCTTGATTGACACTGCAGTGCCACTCCTAGATGGGCCAGGTGTTTGTGTCGGCCACTTGTGTCGCTTAGCTTAGTCAAACAGCCACCTTGGTGCGCCTCTTTTTTTCTTTGCATCATGTGCTGTTTGGGGACAATTTTTTTGAAGTGCCATCCTGTCTTGATTGACACTGCAGTGCCACGCCTAGATGGGCCAGGTGTTTGTGTCGGCCACTTGTGTCGCTTAGCTTAGCCATCCAGCGACCTCGGTGCAAATTGTAGGACTAAAAATAATATTGTGAGGTGTGAGGTGTTCAGAATAGACTGGAAATTAGTAGAAATTATGGTAATTGAGGTTAATAATACTATGTGATCAAAATGACCCCCAAATTCTATGATTTAAGCTGTTTTTTAGGGTTTTTTGAAAAAAAACACCCGAATCCAAAACACACCCGAATCCGACAAAAAAATTTCGGTGAGGTTTTGCCAAAACGCGTCCGAATCCAAAACACGGCCGCGGAACCGAATCCAAAACCAAAACACAAAACCCGAAAAATGTCCTGAGCACATCACTAGTTTAAGTGCAGGCTGTGTCAGTGTTAGGAAAATCATCATTTTAAATCGCCATTATAAAAAAAAGTGTGTGTTGTTGTTCAGACACTATCCAGTAAGTGCCACAACTACTAATAGCAAGGGAAGGCATTCCATTATCTTACAGGCTGTGGTCGACCATAAATACTGGTAAGCAAATTTGTCAATGTTATTTTTTTTTTTTTATGCAGTGTACCTTTCATTGTTCTAAAAATTGTTCAAAACTTTCTTTTAGCTTCACTGATGTATATACTGTATTGGCTGGCCTGGGTGAGCACATGACGCTCGTGTTCTTGCCAACTCCGATTTGTATAATATTGCGGAGGACAAGCAGGGAGGATGGCTTTTTCCCAGAGAGGAAAATAAATAATTATATATATATATATATATATATACACACACACACACACACAAACACACACACACACACGCACACACACACACACACACACACACACACACACACGAGTCAGTCATGTTATTGAAAAGACAACATTTCAATGCCCTTTAATTTGGCATTTTCATCAGGTCAAACAAATAAAACAAAGTGCTTACCTATATACCAAGTGTGTGCACCCATCATGCCTGCGCTTTCGGAACACAGATGTATGGGGAGACTAAAACTACAGCTACCACAGATATTATTCCATGGGTAGGACAGTATAGCCCTGCTAGTACTGGGATTACTAGTATCTCTAAGAAACTATGGCACATAGGGGGTAATTCTGAGTTGATCGGAGCAGGAACTTTGTTAGCAGTTGGGCAAAACCATGTGCACTGCAGGGGAGGCAGATATAACATGTGCTGAGAGAGTTAGATGTTAGTTATTTTGTTTCTGTGCAGGGTAAATACTGGCTGCTTTATCTTTACACTGCAGTTTAGATTGCAGATTGAACACACCACACCCAAATCTGACTCTCTCTGCACATGTTATATCTGCCTCCCCTGCAGTGCACATGGGCCCTCATTCCGAGTTGTTCGCTCGCAAGCTGCTTTTAGCAGCATTGCACATGCTAAGCCGCCGCCTACTGGGAGTGAATCTTAGCTTATCAAAATTGCGAACGAAAGATTCACAATATTGCGATAAGACATCTCTGTGCAGTTTCTGAGTAGCTCGAGACTTACTCTTCCAGTGCGATCAGTTCAGTGCTTGTCATTCCTGGTTTGACGTCACAAACACACCCAGCGTTCGCCCAGACACTCCTCCGTTTCTCCGGCCACTCCCGCGTTTTTCCCAGAAACGGTAGCGTTTTTTCACACACTCCCATAAAACGGCCAGTTTCCGCCCAGAAACACCCACTTCCTGTCAATCACATTACGATCACCAGAACAAGAAAAAACCTCGTAATGCCGTGAGTAAAATACCTAACTGCATAGCAAATTTACTTGGCGCAGTCGCACTGCGGACATTGCGCATGCGCATTAGCGACTGATCGCTCCGTTACGAGAAAAAAATAACGAGCGACCAACTCGGAATGACCACCAGGGTTTTGCCCAACTGCTAACAGAGTTCCTGCTGCGATCAACTCAGAATTACCCCCATAGTGCAATCTGATCATGATTTAAATCTGGGTCAGACTAAGTTAATGTCCTGTTACACTAGATGTAAAAACATCAGAGACATTCTTGTTAAATCTGATATCACTACAAATTCCATTGTTCCTTTGCACTCTAATCCTAGGGGCTGTATTAGATGTACTTGCACCACCTGCCAGTTTCTAATCAGTGGTAACACCTTCCAGCACCCACTTATGGGCCGTACCATGAGGATCAATTAAACATTGATATGTAATTCTAGATACGTGTTTTACCAGCTCTTATGCCCCTGTGGGCTGTCATACATAGGCAAAACTGAATGTATGTTCAAGGAACATATGGCAGCCCACTGGTCGGCTATCAAGGTGGCTATTACCAAAGGGACCAGTGATCAGCCGGTTGCTAGTCACTTTTGCCAGGCATGGTATTCACTGACATCCCTTTCTTTTGTCGCATGATCGATCATGTACAGTACCTGCCACTATACGGGGTGTTGATAGGGGGCACAAACTACTGTATTACAGTTAGAAACCAAGTGGATTCATCGCCTGGGTACCCTCCAGCCTAAGGGTCTTAGGGGTACATTTACTAAGCAGTGATAAGAGCGGAGAAGTGAGCCAGTGGAGAAGTGCCCATGGCAACCAATCAGCACTGAAGTAACATCTATAATTTGCATACTATAAAATGATACAGAGTTGCTGATTGGTTGATGGGGAAATTTCTCCACTGTCTCACTTCTCCGCTCTTATCACTGCTTAGTAAATGTACCCCTTAATGAGCAGCTGGGTCTCAATTCATTTGAATGATATGTATTCTAAGTAAGTTGGTGCTAGCTTGATTTGCATATATATTTTAAATGTTTTGCTATATTACATTTATTTTTGTTTGTTTGGCTATGTACTTTATTGGTTTTATAGGCCATATAGGTGTTCATTCAGCATTATTAACTTATGTATGCATATTCACTGTTTTTATATTTTATAGATGCTTGACTTTGCAGCTCTCTTTATGTGTTACCATGGTTACGGGCACTTGTGGATGATGTCACGTTGTCTGACGTCAATGGGATGCACCAACGGACTCGGGCGGGTGGTCCGTGTTCCGGAAGCGCAGGCATGATGGGTGCACACACTTGGTATATAGGTAAGCAGTATGTTTTATTTGTTTGACTTGATAAAAATGCCAAATTAAAGGGCTTGAAACGTTGTCTTTTCAGTCTTTTAACGTGACTGACTCGCATTTATTCCGACACTTGGAGTGCCGCATCACCCGTTGTCTATATAATCCCCCCCCCCCCCCCAATGTTTCTTTAAATGATTTGCCAGATTTCACTTTTGGTTGTCAATTGTGATGGAATACATATGTGTGGCCTATAGTTTTCCTCTTTTTAAGGTTTATTGAAACAGGAGTCACTTTATTGAAATAGGAGTCACTGTAGATTGCTGGCACCTGCTTCACCCCCATACCT
This sequence comes from Pseudophryne corroboree, assembly GCF_028390025.1. Lineage (NCBI taxonomy): Eukaryota > Metazoa > Chordata > Amphibia > Anura > Myobatrachidae > Pseudophryne > Pseudophryne corroboree. The sequence goes on from NC_086449.1 coordinate 398,004,103, forward strand.
GTTTCAGCAATCAAGTGATATTCATACTCTTGTATTTATTTTCAGAAATCCAAGACTGTGGATGGGGTGGACATCCCAGTCCACATTAATGGGGATGCAGCCTACCCTTTGCGGCACTGGCTAATGAAGGGGTACACCCAGCATTTGCAGCAGTCTCCCATCCAAGTGGCATACACCCACACTCTGAGTTTGGCAAGGATGGTGGTGGAGAATGCCTTTGGCCTCCTGAAAGGACATTGACACTGCCTCATGAAGAGGAATGATGTTGACCTCAAGCTTATGCCCCATGTAGTAGCGGCCTGCTGTGTCCTTCACAACATATGTGAGCTGCAGAAGGAACAGTTTCCAGAGGAGTGGACTGTGAAGGACCCTGAAGTGACACATTCTAGTGTACATTCGGAGGCCTTTGATGGGCAACATTCCTCTAGTGCCGAACTCATTAGGGAAACCATCTGTAACCACCTTAATGAGATGTTAAATGATTATTAATAGTAACAATTTTACATAAACAAAAAGTTTGCACTGTTTTATCCTTTGTTTTAATTGTACAAAACTAACCTGCTAAATGCACAGGCATATATAGAGTAAAACTTGGCATAAAATGATAACATGTGGGGAACACATAGCAAACATATTAATATAAAACACAAAGAAACACTATCAAAGTTAAATACACAGTCCAAGGCAAAGACTTCCTATGGCAATTGCCTATATACTTTGTAATCAGGAGATGATGGATTAGGGTTAGGGGGGTCATAGTAGGACCTCTGGAATACAAGGGGTAACTGTGCTCGGGGACAGGAGGGGCCTGGATATCAGGGTACATATGGGTACCCTGAATGCAGAAGCAAGATGCGTTCCAGGAACTGAAATTGCCGGTCTTGGTAGTCGCACAAGAAGCAATCTTGGTGTTCCAATATCTGCATTATGAAGGATTGTTGCAGCTCTCTTTCCGCCTCTATAAAATGGAGTTGGCGGGCATTCTCCTGTTGATGCATGTTGTTGTCCATGTCACGCAGTTCTTCAACCAGCACCTTGGTCATTGCCCGTGCAGCAAGCTCCACTTTGGTGACTTTGTGTTTCCTCTTGGGAACTGTACAGTATATACTGCAAGGGGAGTAAAAGAAGGAAAAAAGGCATATAAGAAAAAGCACTGGTGTGATCGTATGTGTTTGTGGCCTCCTCCCACCTGTACTAGATACACTCTGTGACAGTAAACTTTATGGTGGGCGGTTATGGTGGCGTATAGTGCAGAATTAATGTTTATTGGAATGCGGGTGTTTTGAACAGAAATTATGCTAAGCGAGGACAAATACTTACTATTGGTGCGCATCACAGGGGGATTTGCCTGGGGTGCCATGTCCACATCTGTTTCCTGGACAGTCACAGCATCCGCACTGTTGCCGGGTATACTGTCATCAATCGGGTTGGCGGATGAGTCCAGATCGGAGGGGATAGGGTCATCTGCGAATAGTATGGGGGATGATGTTGATCGCCCACATTGGGTACTTTCCATGCTGGACTCACTCTCATCAGCAACCACAAAGGGTGAGGGAGTGGCAGAGCTGGAGGATGACAGGCTGATGGGGTCACTGAGCGCAGTGGTGCCAAAAACTGATGCACGTTGCTCATAAAAAATCTAGTCGCACCTTGCAGCCCCACTTTTGTTCCGGTTGTGGACATGGATGTGGTTAAACTGTTTTTTGAGCCCTTTCAGCTTATTCACCAGTTGTTGTTGGCTACAGATGATGCCCCGCGAGGCCAGGATCTTCGCTATGTTGTGGTATATCTGGGCATCCTTTATAGTGCCTGTGATCTGGCGCCAGATCTACTCTTCCCCTCTAATGCTTAAAAGCTCCTTCATCTCCTCATTTGTCCAAGATATTGCAGGGCTGCAGGGGTTAAAAAGCGCTGCAGGGGTCTGTTGTGCCAAAGAGCCTACAAGTACCTGCCTCCACACTGTGTGATGCCTCTGCATGGCTCTGAAAAATCACAACACCAGGAAGCAGCCCTGCATAGCGAATCAGCAACAGCAGAGGCAACCCAGGAAGGCGGGACATGTCGTTGCACCATTCACACTGTCCAGGATCCCAGGAAGATCCCGGGAACATCCTGGTACATAGCAGGGTTGAAATGACGGGGCATGGTTCCCGGGATTTTGTCCTTGGACCCTTTCACACCTGCGCTACACCCAGTTTGTTCCCTAGGTCAACCCGGGAAAATAGTCTGGTGTGAAAGGGGTATAAAAGGTGTTACAGTTAGCTATGTGTGAGTCTGAAATTTTCTGCCACTGTACTTGTAGAGAAACCTCTTTCCACCTTTTCTGCACCCACTGCAAATGTGGTAATGAGCAGAACAATTAAAGATGCTGACATAGAAATTGAGTATGCTACTGTGGGTGTGTAAATGGATGATGGAGATATTTGTGTATATGATTCTAATGAGGATGTTGATGATGAGGGCATTGATGACAAAGACGTTAAAGTCAGCCACCAGTAGCAGCAGTTCTTGCTCATGATAAGGAGAAAGCCATTGTCATGCTTAAAAGACAGCTTTTTTGTGGAATAATTATAACTCAAATTCTGGCAACATTTTTTAAAGTATACTGTATGTACCATTTTTGAACCATGTAGAAACATCCTTTCTGTTATGTTATTTGCAGTGAGTTCATGTATGTTATTTATCAAAATCTGAAAAAATACTATAAAATAATAACATGCAGTCCAGTATCAGCTACGAGCAGTTTGGCCCAGCACATGCAATCCCCACCTTCAACACCTCAAACAAACTAAGCACTTCAGACACAAAAGTGGTAGACCCTTTCACTGAATTGCGTGGTTTGTTAAGCTGGGCATGTCCGTTATAATATACAACATAAAGGTGGGTGGGAGGGCCTGAGGACAATTTATCTTGCACCACTTTTCTTTTCATTATGGACTGTATTTTTGAGGGACATTGGTGATGGCCTTTTTTGCATAGACAAACATTTTTATTGGTTATTGCTCTAATACATTACTAATTTGCAACACATTTTTAAACAGAAATAACTGACATGAGTTTGTCTGCTGCTTTGTTGCTAAGTTTAGCCAGCCAGCTTTTGACCAATATTGAAAAATATTATGAGCTGTGAGGTCGTCAAAATTGACAAAAAATTACTGGAAATTATTGTTATTAAGGTTAGTAGTACTATAGGAACAAAAACAAGCCCAAATTACATGAATTTAGCAGTTTTCAATTTTTTGGAATCCAGATCCAAAATTAAAACACAGAGGGTGGTTTTAGCAAAACCAAAACAGGGGGGTTCAAGCACATCTCTACTGGTAACTTCATTGTTTTTCAATCTATTTTTCTGCCTTATGAGACCTTATATGAATGTGTTTCACTTGGTGAAAAATGTGTCTTTTTATTATACATTTCTAGTCACCGGCCTACTTTAAAATACATCTGTCTCTCTCATTTTATCTAAAGTAGCTCTATTTTAATATTCAATAATGTCAATTCTATCTGCATCTTTCTTCTACTGTATGTTTTTTTTACTTTCTTTTATTGAAGCTTCACTAAGTAACAATACAGTAAAATCACAGATGTAGGTTAATTGACCATGAACATTTGCATCACAGGTACATTGTTTTCTCAGAAATATAAAAAAAGAGAAAATAAAAAATAGTTATATAAAAGGACATTAATGTATATTCCACTAAAAAACACCTGATAGCCATTTCCAACAATATTTGAAGTTACACCTATATTGGGGGATCATCAAGAAACACACGTTTTTCATACCATAAGGTGTTGCTAAAACATATAGGGGGTCATTCCGAGTTATTCGCTTGTTATTTTTTTCTCGCAACGGAGCGATTAGTCGCTAATGCGCATGCGCAATGTCCGCAGTGCGACTGCGCCAAGTAAATTTGCTATGCAGTTAAGAATTTTACTCACGGCATTACGAGGTTTTTTCTTTGTTCTGGTGATTGGAGTGTGATTGACAGGAAGTGGGTGTTTCTGGGCGGAAACTGGCCGTTTTATGGGAGTGTGTGAAAAAACGCTACCGTTTCTGGGAAAAACGCGGGAGTGGCTGGAGAAACGGAGGAGTGTCTGGGCGAACGCTGGGAGTGTTTGTGACGTCAAACCAGGAACGACAAGCACTGAACTGATCGTAGATGCCGAGTAAGTCTGGAGCTACTCAGAAACTGCTAAGAAGTGTCTATTCGCAATTCTGCTAATCTTTCGTTCGCAATTTTGATAAGCTAAGATTCACTCCCAGTAGGCGGCGGCTTAGCGTGTGCAAAGCTGCTAAAAGTAGCTTGCGAGCGAACAACTCGGAATGACCCCCATAGCTATCAATTCCTTAGTGGAAGTAGATAAAGTCCCTATATTGTTCTCCCAAGTAACAACATTTTTTTCGGTATGAGCATTTTTTTGTATAGATGTTTTCAGCCAGTCCATGTGAAAAATAAAGAATAACTTTTCTTTAAAAAGTTCAAGAGTAGCGTTTGTGCTCTGTGTCCATAACTGTAGGATTGCTTTGTGAGCAGCCGAAGATACTGCTAACAGTTTTCTAATCCCTCTGGAAACTCTGATATCTTCTTCTAGGTTTATATTATTTAATGTCTTACTCAGCTTCTAAATATTTGAATCCAGAACATTCAAGTTTTTTCCATCTTAAAATATTCTGGATCCTAACTTTCATAAGCAAGGCTCTTAGTTACCCTTTTATTTTTAAAGTCAAAATTAGCTACTGCCCCTCTAGATTGTTTGCTAATTCTTTAACTGTTTTAAATGGAAATACAAAGTTGATCTCATTTGCTGATAAATTATAGTACATTCATTGTCATTATTGTTCAATCACATTTTCTTCCTGTTGCATTCGGATCAACATTTACCAGATGTTGCTCTATTTTGCTGTTGACTTAGGCTGGGTACACACTTGACGATGCGCATAATATGCAACATCACCAACGATTTCCCCGCACAAACGATAGCGGGCATACACACTGAGTGATATCATTAGCGATATCGTCAGTGACATCATCCAGCCACATCCAGGAGCATGCAGTCTTTCACAATATCTTTAGATTTCAAGGAATGAACTACTGTAAAGATATCGGACCTCATTAACGACCCACAGGAGCACACATCATTAACAATATAGTGCATACACACTTGATGATGTGAACAGTACGGTATATCGTCCGATCCGCTGGATCAGATGATATATTGGCTGCATATCGTCAATTGTGTATCCAGCCTTAGACAACAAACAGGTTGTCAGAATTGTTGCATTTGTTGGCACCTTAAAGCATTCATCTGAAGATACATTTTGAAAATAAATACTTTTTGATTTCAGTGTGATAATCATTTGGGTGTACAGCGAGCTTTTCAAATGCTATCAGGATACTGTAATTTCACTTTTATACCTTGAATAGAATAATTAATATTAATTGGTTTGACATGGAATGAATAATACAGCATTTTATAAATTGAAGATATTGATCATATGCGATTGCACATTATAACATAAATTGTCAACAATTTACAATAGGATACATCTATGTGTCATTTAAAAAAAAAATGTTGTCATGGTGACCACAAGGTTTTGGGGTTTTTAATAGCTCAAGACTCAATGTTCTGTCTTAAAGGTGTTGCCATGGCAATTAATAAGTTCTGGTAGTGATAAGAGAAGAAGTTTAAATAAAAGTAATTAGTTTCCATGGTAACATTATATCTAATATATCTTATTTGAATACATACATTTTTTTCTTGTTACACAGATTTTTTCTAAAGCATTTTCTTTTGTATGAGCGTTTATGCTACATACATTTCTAATGTCCTATAGATTCCAACACACTTTATATTGAAAGTACTGTATGCTTACAGTAGATTGTTATTTAAATGTACACTAACATACGGTTGTAGGCAGGTGCATAGCCAAAACTTTGTGGCCCCCATTGCAACATTTTGAAAGGACCCTTGTGCCAATGCTTCCAGAGACACATCTCCATAGACGTTTTTAATATTATTCCCTATAGTAGTTCCCTAGTTCTTTTCTGAACCATAGTAGTGTCTTAGTTAATGTTATGCTCCATAGTAGTGCCCTTGTTTTTTTGTTTATGCTACATATTAGTGCCCTAGTTCATATTATGAACGAGTGTGTATTGCGTGACCGGCAATTAGCATACCACTGCCGCCATCCCAGCAGTGGAATGCCAGCATGGGAGGCGAGTGCAACAAGCCCCTTGTGGGCTTGGTGGTGACTTGCGGTAGCCTTGAGTTCTATTCCCACTCTATGGGTGTCATGGACACCCACGAGTGGAAATAGTCCCTGTTGGAGGGTATGCCGACCGTTGGGATTGTGAGGGTGCGGGATGTAGGGGGAGGTAATGTGACCGGCGGTCTCCTGACCACCGGTCACATAACTACATTCGTTCTGAACAATTGTAGTGCATTAGTTAATGTTATGCCGCACTGTAGTGCATAGTTTATATTACGAACCACAGTACTGACCTTGTTCATATTATGTCACACTGCAGGACTGCCAGTAGACATTATGCAATATAATATCCTTAATTCACATTATGACATACAGAGGGCCTTATTCAGGTTTGATAGCAAGCCAAAAAAAAGTTACCAATTGGGCTAACCATGTTGCACTGCAGGTGGGGCAGATGTAACATGTGCAGAGAGATTTAGATTTGTGTGGGGTGTGTTCAAACTGAAATCTAAATTGCAGTGTAAAAATAAAGCAGCCAGTATTTACCCTGCACAAAAACAATATAACCCACACAAATCTTACTCTTTTTGCACACGTTACATCTGCTCCACCTTCAGAGCTACATGGTTTTGTCCAACTGCTAACTTTTTTGATTTGCTAACAAACCTGAATGACCCCCAGTGCCCCCATTTCATATGAAGCAACATAGTGTTCCCAGGTCATATTATGCCACACTAAGTGTCTCACTTCCTATTGTTCCACATTACAGTATAATTATCCATATTATTTAACATTATAATACCTTCCATTTCATTTTACACCACATTACTTAATATATTGTAGACGCCAAGGCAATAATTTGTAATGGCCCCTATGTACCACAAAATGGTGAAATGTGTATAACACAAGTAACTTTGACAAGGAAGGTGTACCTGTATCTAACCCACACTGTATTCGGCCCACATTGTATTTGACCTGCACTGAAACCCGCACTGTATACGACACACACACACACTGTATCCGACCCGCATTGTATATAACCCACACTGTATCCAACACACACTTTATTTGACATGTGCTGTATCCAACCCACACTGTATCTGACCTGCACTACTATCTAGCACTGTATCCGACCTTGCACTGTAGCCAAAGGGCACTATATCCAACCTGCACTCCGACCTGCACTGTATCCAACCCACACTGTATCCAACCCGCACTGTATGCGATCTGCACTATATACAATCCACAATTAATTCCACCTAGACTGTATTAGACCTGCTCTGTATCCACCTGCACTGTGTCGGACCCACACTGTAACTTGCATTGTATCCAACCCACGTTGCATGCAATCTGTACTGTAACCTGCACTGTGTCTGACCTGCACTGTATCTGACCAGCACAGTATCTGACCAGAACTTTAACCTGGTCAGTATTTAACTGTGAGTCCCAAAGTATTCTGCACTGTACTACACAGGTAATGAATGTGTTTTTTTTGTGATAGGAGAGATTTTGAGGAGCTGCTCGACAAAAAGGCTGATTGAACGGTGCTTTACCTGGGCACAGAGTGCCAGTCCTCAGAGACCTAGGGCCTTCAGGAGGGTGGTACAGACTGTGCACTGAGAATAGGTATGTGCTGGGGGCATGTGCACTTGTGTAGGGGGCATTAATGTCTGCTGTTGCTATTTTACACATGGTTTCATTTTTTTTCTTTGCTCACGATTCTCAGGAAATTTCTGTGTTGGATTGTTTTATATTGATAGTACCTGTGAGTTGGTTTGATTGGTTATTGCTAATTCATTACTAATTTGTAATCATTTTTCAACAGAAATAACTGCTGTGTGTTTGTGCCACTGCTCTGTTGCTTAGTTTAGCCAGCCTGGCTTTGGCCTATGTTGGTGTACAATATTGTGAGCAGTGAGGTGGTCAAAACTGTCTGGAAATGATTTTAAATTATTGTTATTGAGGTTAATAATACTGTAGGAACAAAAACACCCCCAAATTCTGTTATTTTAGCTGTTCTGATTATTTTATTTAAAAAAAAAAATACAGATCCAAAATCAAAACCCGCAAGGGTGGTTTTGACAAAACTAATCCAGATCCAAAACACAAAGGAGATTCAGATGCAAAATCAAAACACAAAACTCGAAAAATGGCCCAGTGCACACCCTTACTTTTTACAAATACCTGTATAAAAGACTTGCTTTCTCCATATTCAAAAAACTTACAATATGTCTAGCAACTTTTCAAATATAGAAAACTATAGCTCAATTGTGAAAAAAAATGACAATATGGTAGCAATGGGCCTAATTCAGAGTTGATCGCAGCAGAAAATTTGTTAGCAGTTGGACAAAACCATGGGGGTCATTCAGAGTTGATCGCTCACTAGCTATTTTTTGCAGCGTTGCGATCAGATAGTCGCCGCCTATGGGGGAGTGTATTTTCGCTTTGCATGTGTGCGAACGCTTGTGCAGCCGATCAGTACAAAACAGTTTTGTGCAGTTTCTAAGTAGGTCTGAACTTACTCAGCTGCTGCAATCACTTCAGCCTGTCCGGTCTCTGAATTGATGTCAGACACCTGCCCTGCAAACGCTTGTACACGCCTGCGTCTTTCCAACCACTCCCTGAAAAAGGACAGTTGACACCCATAAACGCCTTCTTCCTGACAGTCTTCTTAAGATCGGCTGTGTGAATGGATTCTTCATTAAATCCATTGCACAACAACGATCCGCTTTGTACCCGTATGATGCGCCTGCGCATTGCGGTGCATACGCATGCGCAGTAGTGACCTGATCGCTGTGCTGCGAAAAACAGCAGCGTATGATCAGGTCGGAAATCGTAATGACCCCCCATGTGCACTGCAGGGGGGGCAGATATAACATGTGCAGAGAGAGTTAGATTTGGTTGGGGTGTGTTCAAACTCAAACCTAAATAGCAGTGTAAAAATAAAGCAGACAGTATTTACCCTGCACAGAAACAAAATAACCCACCCAAATCTAACTCTCTCTGCAAATATTATATCTGCCACACCTGCAGTGCACATGGGGGGTCATTCTGACCCGATCGCACGCTGCAGTTTATTGCAGCGGTGCGATCGGGTCAGAACTGCGCATGCGCTGGCGCCACAGTGCGCTGGTGCATGCCAGACGGCCGAAGGCCGTCGGGCTGCTACGATCGCCTCTGCCTAATTTACAGGCAGAGGTGGTCACTGGATGGGGTGGGGGTGGAACGGCAGCGTTTGGCCGCCGTTTCGTGGGCATGGTCCAGCCAATGCAGACGTGGCCGAACCAAACAGGGGCAGGCCGCAGCGGCTGCGTGACGTCACACGCAGCCACTGCGGGCCAGGGAGCGATGAGTAGCTCCCGGCCAGCATGCTAAAGCCACGCTGGTCGGGAGCTACTCTTGAAGTGCAAAGGCATCGCCGCTGTGCGATGCCTTTGAACTTCTGCAGGGGGGGTCGGCACTGACATGCAGGGCAGGATAGCCCTGTGCTGGGTGTCCCCCCGCATGTCAGTGTGAATGATCGTAGCTGTGCTAAATTTAGCACAGCTACGATCATCTCGGAATGACACACATGGGCACTCATTCCAAGTTGATTGCACCAAGCAACTTTTTGCTGCTTGTGCGATCAACTAATCTCCGCTTATGGGGGAGTGTATTTTAGCAAAGCAGGGCTTTCGATCGCTTGTGCAGCCGTGCTATGCTAAAAAACATGACATGCTTACCCTGTGCGATGGATCCAGCGATGATGGGCTCGGCTTTGACGTCAGACATCCGTCCTCCATTCACCTGGACACACCTGCATTTTTCTTACCACTCCCTGAAAACGTTCTCCAACGGTCAGTTACGCTACAGAACGCCTTCCTGCAGTCAATCTTCTTGCGATCGCCGCTGCGACCGCTTTTTCCGCTATCAGCATCGTTGCCCGAGCAATGACGAGCGTATGCACTACAGCCCCCACGCGTGCGCAGTAGTGACCCGCTCGCAGCTGTGTGAACCAAAGCACGCTGCGATCGGGTCGGAATGACCCCCATGGTTTTGCCCAACTGCTAACAAATTTGCTGCTGCGATCAACTCTGAATTAACCACAATGTCCAATTCTAACCAAATGTAATCAGACATTGGGCCTAATTCAAACCTGGCGCCACAGTGCACAGGCGCATGCCAGACAGCCGACGGCCATCTCAGCCCTGCGATTGTCTCTGCCTGATTGACAAGCAGAGGCAGTCACTGGGTGGGAGGGGGCCGGCCGGTGGCGTTTGGACACCATTTTAGGGGTGTGGTCCTGGCAACGCACGCATGCCTGACATCATACGCAGCCGCTGCGACCTGGACAGCTGCAAGTAGCTCCGTGCCAGTGCGCAGGAGCTGGGTTGGTAGGGAGCTAATTGTCAAGTACAAAAGCATCACCGCTGTGTGTTGCTTTTGTACTTGTGCGGTGGGTCAAAGCCAGACATGCAGGGTGGACTAGCCCTGTGCTGGGCATTCCCCCGCATGTCTGAGTAACTGATCGTAGCTGTGCAAAAGTCTGAATTAGGCCCATTGCCAAATGTCAGTCTGTCACATTGTTGCTACTGTAGATCCATGATCTGAAATAACATGCCTCACATTGGGCAGATACAGAGTTTAATACAAGTTGGTTAAATTGCACCCATTTTGCTTGCATGGCTCTCAATGTAGATATTCACCTGTCTGCTGAATAGCACACATCTTTTATTATTATTATTATTATTATTTATTTATATGGCACCACAAGGCTTCTGCAGCGCCCAATTACAGAGTACATAAACAAATAATCAAAACAGGAAAATAGCAAGTTACAGTTGAAGACAATATAGGACAAGTACAGGGTAAATAAACATACAGTAGCTACATCAGCAGATGACACTGGAATAAGTATCAGGTGGCAGAGGACTGCTGGATTTGATGCAGTTGTAGATTATTAAAGTAAGAGAAAGGATAAGCACATGAGGGAAGAGGGCCCTACTCATGAGAGCTAACATTCTAAAGGTGAGGGGTAGACAGACAGGGGTAACACAGACGGGGTACATAGAGAGCATGGAACAGAGGGTTAGGATGAGATTTAGCTGGGTTTGGTGAAGAAGTGGGTCTTGAGAGCCCGTTTGAAGGTTTGTTGAGACGTGGATAGTCTGAGGGGGAGAGGTAGGGAATTCCAGAGAATTGGAGCAGCATGTGAAAAATCTTGGAGGTAGGAGTTGGAGGAAGTAATCAATAGGCAGGAGAGTCGGCGTGCATTAGCAGATCGAAGAGGACGGGTGGGAGTGTAAGGGGAGATAAGGTCAGAGATGTAAATGGGAGAGAAGTGGGTGAAGGCTTTGTAAGTGAGTGTGAGAAGCTTGAAATGGATTCTGAAAGGGAAGGGAAGCCAGTGAAGGTCTTGTAGGAGAAGAGAGGTGGACATAGTGTGTTTGGTGAGGAAAATGAGCCGGGCAGCAACATTGAGGATAGATTGGAGTGGAGAGAGGTATTTGTCAGGAATGCCAGTCAGGAGATGACCAGTGAGTGGATAAGGGTCTTAGTAGCGTCCTGGGTCAGAAAGGGTCTGATCCTGGAAATATTTTTTAGATGAAAATGGCAGGTTTGTGAGTGGTGCTGAATGTGTTGTTTGAAGGAGAGGGAGGAGTCAAGGATTACTCCAAGACAGTGCACTTGGGGGCTAGAGGAGATAGTAGTGCCATCAATAGATAATGAGATTGTGAGAGGTGAGATTATGCGGGAGGGAGGGAAGATGATCAGCTCAGTCTTAGTCTAAGTTTAAGAAAGTGCTGGGACATCCAAACAGAGATAGCAGAGAGACAGTTGGAGATTCAAGTGAGGAGAGCAGGTGAGAGGTCCGGAGAGGAAAGATAGATTTGAGTGTGATCAGCATAGAGAGGATATTGGAAATCAAAAGAGCTAATGAGCTTACCGAGTGAGGATGTATAGAGAGAGAAAAGAAGAGGACCAAGGACAAAGCCTTGGGGTACGCCTACAGTTAGTGGAAGTGAGAGGGAAGTGTAGTCATGAGAGGAGACAGAGAATGAACGGCCAGAGAGGTAGGAAGAAAGCCAAGAGAGGGCAGTATCACGCAGACCAATGGAGTGAAGGATTTGCAGTAGGAGAGAGTGGCCCACAATGTCAAAAGCAGCAGCGAGATCAAGAAGAATAAGAAGAGAGTAATGGCACTTAGATTTAGCAGCATGAAGATCATTGCAGACTTTTGTAAGGGCAGTTTCAGTGGAGTGGAGAGGACAGAAGCCAGACTGGAATGGGTCAAGCAGTGACTGTGAAGAAAGAAAGGAAGTAAGGCGGTTGTAGACAATATGCTCAAGGAGTTTGGAGGCAAAAGGGAGGAAAGAGATGGGTCGGTAGTTGGAGAGAGTGTTTGTGGCTGGTCTGCCCCAATCAGTAACCTTGGTCTTATACAGTAGCTGTCATTACCGTCAGTGTGATCTTGTACTAGACCTATCCTTTGTGCAAGAGATCAATCTGAACACAGTCTAGCAATTCCGTCGACATGAATTCAACGCACCATTGTTATACCATGCCTACATGTGAATGTTCTGTTACCACCTTTATATGTTCCATCATCCCTAAGTGAAAATGTGTCTGAGTTGCGTATGAGTCAGCATTATGTGTAGTTGCTTATGCTCTGCTCCCAAGCATGCACAGTGTGAATATTTGCAAGATCTATCAAAACTGACTTACATTGAACTCTACATTACCCAAATAATATACTAATTAAACCACTAAGAAATTTAAATTTCTTCCTCCTCTTTCTATGTCCATTACTTTCATTCTATTTTAATTGTTTTCCTGGATTTACAAACAGGAAATCTTAACAATGTGTCCCTCTTCCTAGCTGTTTAAATTTCCAAGTATAGATTCCTTATATATTATGTAATCATAACATGAGGTTGTAAACATGCAATATAACAGACCATATGATTGTGTTTTCAGACTCAAAAAGCCACAGCACTAGTACTTGGTTGTTGATCCTACTCCTCCATTGACTAATAATGATCCATACTGACTTAAATTTATTAGCTCAGTGGAACATGGCACTTACTGAACTTTATTGAACACAAGTTGTAAAAAAACCACTTTTTTTTCTTCACAAATTACAACTCATTCTGCAGACTCACAGTGCTTATGTTTATAAACACTGTGCGCAGCTACTGAGCTTTATTGAACACACACAAGCTGTACAAAAAAAAACTAAAACAACTTTTCATTAGTTTTTTTCACAAATGACAAACTGTAGACTTACAGTGCTTAGATTTATGAATGCAGTTGGGCATGGCACCTACTGAGCTTTATTGCGCACACACACAAGTCAAAAAAAATATGTTTTTTTTCCACAAATAACTCACACTGTGGACTCACAGTGCTGATATTTATGAACACAGTAGGGGACAACCTGGCCCTAAAGTTAAAACACAATATTTTTTCACACTGCTGCAAGTCACTGTACTTATATTATAGTAATGGTGACAAGCACCAGTGTGCACCAATAAAGGGTCAATGCTGCACTGTGAGCAGTGACAAAAACCACTAGTGTACAGCACCAAGGGTTAATCTGTCCTTGTATTAGTATCTCTAGGCTGTGGGCAGTTACAAAAAAATACAACAGTATGCACTGTGCACCAAGGGTTAATGATACCCCTGTATTAGGATTGCTTGGCTTTGCACCAAGGTGCTGCAGTTAAGTTACAGCACCAGTAGGACACACTTAACCAAAATGCAAGTAATAGATGAGATATTCCTTCCTACACCATCAAAAAACAACAACAATGTTTTGCTAACTGCCTACATGATCTATCTAGCCCTAACCAGTATTAACTAGGGACATGTGGGTGCCCATCAAGTTGTGTCCTGACTCTTCCCAGTATTAACTAAGGACATGTGGGTGCCCATCAAACAGTGTCCTGACTTTCTCCTCCGTCAGTCCAGTGTGAAAATGCACCCAAATTACCATAGGAGGGACTTACATCGGATCCAAAACATGTGAGATCCAAAGCCAGGAACATGACATCTTGCCTTATTTTGGAATCTGAGCCTGGTAGGAAAAAATGAGCCAGGGCTCAGATTTCCACAGATACCGGAAGTGGGCTTGGATCTCGGAGAACCGAGTATGCTCATCTCTAATACTAATATACAGGATGTTTCAAAAAGATGGATCCAATTTCAATGCAATATATTTCACAATGGCACCATGTTACCATTACACAAAAAGTTACAAATGTTTTAATGAGTTATCAAATATTACAAATTATTTTGTAAATGCTCTATGTGCCCTCCAACTACTGTATGGACAACATCTATATGATAGTTACATTAATTCCAAATGCATCTCAGAGTATCTTCTTCCACTGAATTTACCGCTACTATGATCTTGCTTTTGAGGTCATTCCGATTAGTCACTAATGGTGGCACAAAGCACATAACCCCACAAGAAAAAAATGGCAGGGTGCAATATCTGGGGATCTCAGGGGCCAAGAGTGTAATTCCAAGTCTTGGGGTCCCATACGACCTATCCAATGTTGAGGCAATGTGTCATTTGGAAAACATTGAACCTGCAGGTGCCAAAGTAGTGGTGCTCTATATAGCAGTAGTAATTTGAAACTGTATGCCCCACCCTTTCAAGTAGTAAGATTTTCAACCATGGGCATTTTGTGGTTGCAGACATATAGTAATTTCAAACCAGGTCTATCTTTTTGAAACATTCTCTATTTTTACTAGTAGGGTTACCTAGCATATGTCAGGTCACTTCAGTCTGCCCACTGCTCCAGCACAACCACCACCACCCCCGCTCTTTACAGGCTTGCCTCACTCCATCTGACCCCATTCCCTCCATGTCAGCTGCTCTGTCCTGCCCTATTCTTCGCTCCATCCCATGGCTTCCTGTACTTACCTATTTCTGGCTCGTCATCCTGCTAGAGTCTGTCTATCACTCTAGCAATAGTGGGGTGGTGCAGACCCTATCTCCCACTGCAGATGTAAGAGATGGAGCAGACCTTAGTGAATTATTGTATAGATTTGACTGAAAAAAAGGAGTTCGTAAGACAAGTATTTTCTGTTTCAATGAGTAGAAAATTTTAATATGTAATAAAATATATTAAAATAACTTGAAACCCCACCGAATTTGATACATATAACTACTGCAGTTATGAAAGAGGCCATAATTGGGGGCAATTGGCATAAACTAAAGCTATTTAAATCCACAAAAATGTTTAAAAATCTTGGCATGTTAAAAGTGACACACAGTACACACTCATTATATTTTGACATTACACTGCCTAATCCCAGGTGGGTGGTGTCTAGAAAAACTTAAATGCGGTACTGGCAATGCCAGTATCATGTCACATAACGACCATCACGGTTTTGCTGCTCCACCTCCAGTCAGCTGCATGTCTTTCTCCTCTAGGTTGCCTTTCAAGCCACGGTTGTGATTGGAGCAGTGATTGGCCAGTGTGGCATGTAGTGAATAGACTTATGGGTCTACATATAAGCCTTGGAGAGAGATAACGTGGATAGAGATAAAGTAACAACCAGCGCCTGTCATTTTTCAAACACAGCCTGTAACATGGCAGTTAGGAGCTGATTGGCTGGTATGTTATCTCCAAGATTTTATAAAAACACCAATTTATTGTTTTTTTATAACTGTTTATTAATTTTTGAAATAAACAACATGTGATATACATTGACAGCTCAAATAAAGAGACATTAGAGTGCAAAAATAATGCATCACTAGAGATAAATATAAGTATAGCAAAATCAACATATGTTGCAAATGCCAAATAAGTCAGACCATAGGTAGAATATCGGTAGTAAGAGGCTAAATAAAAGGAAGAGATTTATCACTATAGAACTAAGGGGGTCATTCCGACCCGTTCTCTCGCTGCGTTTTCACGCAGCAGAGCGATCGGGTCCCTGCTGCGCATGCGCCAGCGCCTTTGTGCGCCTGCAGATGCGGGACGGCCGATGGCCGTAGCAGGACAGTGATCGCCATTGCCTGATTGACAGGCAGAGGTGATCGATTGGCGTGAGGGGGCGAAACGGTGGCATTTGGCTGTCGTTTCGCAGGCACGGTCCAGCCAACGCAGATGTGGCCGGACCGAACGGGGGTGGGCCGCAACAGCTGCGTGATGTCATACGCAGCCGCTGCAGACCAGGGAGTGAGGAGTAGCTCCTGGCCAGCACGTTAAAGCTGCGCTGGCCGGGAGTTACTCCTGAAGTGCAAAGGCATTGCCGCTGTGCGATGCCTTTGCACTTCTGCAAGGGGGACCGAACTGACATGCGGGGCAGACTAGCCCTGTGCTGGGCATCCCCCCGCATGTCAGGAAAGTTGATCGTAGCTGTGCAAAATTTTGCACAACTAGGATCATCTCGGAATGACCCCCTAAGTGAATAGCTATGATGCAATAAATCTAATGATAAGGGCGACATAGAAAGTACAAAATTGTATTAACGATAGAAGAAAGAGAAAGAGTAGAACAAGAAGTAAAGGAGAGGAAGAATTAAAAAAAAGAGAAGAAAAGGTGGCCGGAAAAGGAGAGGGTTACACCTCACATAAGCCAATTAATATGGATTAAGCAAAATTGTAAAGAATGCATGTAAAATTAGTCCATGAGCAGAGTTACAAGAAAATAGTTATGGCAGACTAACACTAGAGTTATGTGAAAAAACAATATGGCACCGATACATACAACCTAGCGCATCAGATGAAGGTCAGAGACCCACTGTAATCAGTAGTCCTCATGCGTGAGATTCCAAAACAAAGAAAGAGAAAAGTGCATATAGTGAAGCACAATTTCAAAAAGTGCATAAATGTTTATAAATTAAAAACATTTAATATGCACACATAAAAACACATCAAGTCATGAATACAATCCACACACAGTTGTCAATGCAGTAGCAGCAATGAGGTATAACACAAAGTGCAATGTGTCTAGCAGCAAATAAAGTGTCCACATGGGGAGTCCAAGGATGGGCAATTACCGGATATAGATGAAAAGAAGCATTTTAAATATATAAATCCACAGCAACTGCAGCACCTCCTTCACCTTCCGTCTGGTTAAAGGCCCTGGATCTCCCTCTGGTGGTCAGGTGAATATATCCAACGCATTTCTCCCCTTTACATCGGGTCTTTATCAAGGCTTCCAGTGATCACTGGAAGCCTTGATAAAGACCCGATGTAAAGGGGAGAAACGCATTTGCTATATTCACCTGACCACCAGAGGGAGATCCAGGGCCTTTAACCAGACGGAAGGTGAAGGAGGTGCTGCAGTTGCTGTGGATTTATATATTTAAAATGCTTCTTTTCATCTATATCCGGTAATTGCCCATCCTTGGACTCCCCATGTGGACACTTTATTTGCTGCTAGACACATTGCACTTTGTGTTATACCTCATTGCTGCTACTGCATTGACAACTGTGTGTGGATTGTATTCATGACTTGATGTGTTTTTATGTGTGCATATTAAATGTTTTTAATTTATAAACATTTATGCACTTTTTGAAATTGTGCTTCACTATATGCACTTTTCTCTTTCTTTGTTTTGGAATCTCACGCATGAGGACTACTGATTACAGTGGGTCTCTGACCTTCATCTGATGCGCTAGGTTGTATGTATCGGTGCCATATTGTTTTTTCACATTTGTCCCATTTATTGGGGTGGAGGTATTTTTAGGGAGTTACCTCTGAGTCACCTTGATACGTTACCGAGCTGCTAAACAAGTGCGCACTCAGCATAGGATCTGTAATTCGTTTGCTCCGTAACACTAGAGTTATGCCAGTTTGGGTTTTCAAATAAATTGTTTATCCGGGATTGGGTAGTAATGTCCAGTGTGGTGATATAATGGCCCCATTTGCATTGAAACAAGCTAACTGACGAGGTTAAGAATACAGATTTTCTGTCAAAATAGACAAGTTGGAGTAGCATTTGTTGAACTCCCGCTAAGGAATGGGCTGATAGAACAGTTTCCGTTCTGTTCCATAGTTGAAAATTAATGCAAATACAAGCAAGTGGGTTCAGCGCAATAGACACAGAAAAGCTACATTTAAGAAACGCAAATATTTTGTTCCAAAAATGCTGTATCTTCGCACAACTCCAGAGACCATTAAATAATGTGCCATGAGATGATCTACATTTAGGGCAGAGATCTTGGACATTGGAATCAAATCGCGAATGGATATATAGAGGAAGGTATGCTCTGTGACCCGTCTTTATATGTACCTCCTGAAGATAGGCGGCACTGAGGAGTTTCATAGTGGAGTTGAGGTGAGTTAGAAGAATATCATAAGAAGTAATTTGTGGGATATCAGCTTTCCACTTCTCGGAGACATGATGAAGATATAGTGTAGCAGGAAGGTTTGCAATAAGGCTATAAATCTGCTTCAGTCTGTATGGGTTGTGTTCCCATAGAGTTAGAATTTGCATTAGAGGAACATCTAAAAGGGATACACCAAGTTTAAGAGAATACAAATAGTGCCTAAGTTGTAGGTTCATGTAAAAATGTGTGTTAGGAAGAGAGAATTTAGCCCTAACAAGTGAAAATGGAAGAAATAGTCCCCCAGGTTAAAAAACCTGATTTGCTGAATAAAGACCCCTATCACGCCATTGAGAAAAATTCACATTGAAAGCGAGGGAGGAAAAAAGGGGTTTCCCCAAATAGAAAGGAACAGGGAGGAAGAGTGGTCAGTACCTAGCTTTTTATTTAGGGAAATCCAACTAAAATATGTGTCCCTGAATAAAACATGATTCATAACAGATGGCGGAATAAGGAATCTATGAGTATTCAAGAGAGCATTTGGAGAAAAGGGTCTACAAATATTTGTATCTAAATCAAGGTCAGTATAGGAGCTCTTTTCGAGGAGCTAGTCTGCAGCATATCTCAGGAATACTGACAAAGAATAGGAAGCAAAATCAGGAACACCTGTACCCTCCATTTTCCTATCCATAACCAGTTTCGAAAAGGCAGTTTTTGTTTTTTTACCTTGCCAAAGGAAGTGAGTCATTACCTTTCTCAGAAATTTGAGGTCAGAAATATTCAGTCTGATGGGTAGTAGCTGCATAATGTAGAATATTTTGGGGCATATTATTGTTTTCAAGACGGCGGCTCTACCAAGCAGTGATAAAGGTAGTTTTATCCAACCATCTAGGATAGTATTTACTTTAGTCAGGGAAGGGGAGACATTTTTGTCATATAATTCGGAAATATTGGCTGAAATGTTTATCCCAAGGTATTTTATATGTGAATTAGCAATATGAAAGGGTATGTCCAAGACAAGGTAGGACAAGACAGCAGGGGATATGTTAAGTGAAAGAGTATCAGATTTGGCAATATTAATTTTATAACCTGCTTCCCTCCCAAAATCTGATAGCAGTTTAAGTATCTCAGGAATCAAAGTGGCGATACCTGAAATAAATAAAATCATATCATCGCAAAAGTGCTATTTTTAGTACCCTCTCCCAATCCCATATGCCTTTACATTTAGTAGATATTCTCAGAGCCAGAGCCGAGAGTTGCAGAGCAATGGCAAAGAGGAGGGGAGAGAGCAGACAGCCTTGTCTAGATCCTTTTTCAATGATGAAGGGTTCAGATAAGAGGCTGTTACAAGCGATTTGGGAATTGGGGTTAGGAGTATAGAATATTAACAACACGAATAAAAGATTCGGGAAAGCCAAAACGACGAAGAACATTAAAAGATGAGGCCACTCAATAAGATCTAAGGCCTTCTCAGCGTTGAGGTATAAAAGAACATAATCTAGGTGGGTGTCTGAGGATTTTGAGGCTACTAAAGCCGAGAGGACCTTACAAACATTAACCACCGAGTGCCTACCTGGAAAGAATCCGGTTTGGTCTGGGTGGATAATGTGTGGTAAAATTGGTTTAATGAGATCAGCTAAAATTTTTGCCAGGAGTTTTTAGTCCAAATTAAGTAAAGAAATTGGATGATAAGATCCTAGCAAAGTAAGGTCTCTACCTGGTTTGGGTAGAATTTTCAACACGGCCAAGTTAAAGTCGGAGGGGAGAGAGGTGTAGTGTGCAGGGAAATAAAAACTTTCACTAGGGTATCGCCTGCTAGTAGAAGGAGGATCTTGTAAAAATCTCCACTGAACCCATCAGATCTACGGTGTTTGATCGCCTTAGAAACTTCTTATAATGTTATCAGGGTTTGTATGGTATCTACCATGTCACTCGGGATGCACGGAAATGTTATCGAGGACCAAGGTTCTTTAGTAAATAAAGAGCTTGAAGAAAGAGATTAGGAATCATTGGAGTTAGAAATGGAAGAGGGAAAGGAGGTGGAGTAAAGTGTCTTGTAAAAAAGTTGTAATGTCTGTGCTATTTGGGTATTACTAGAGGTGATGGAACCTTGAGGGGTTTTCAAAGGGTGAACAATAGCTGGTTTACGGGTGCCTTTAAGGAGATTTGAATGTAAATGCCCTGACTTATTTCAAAATCTGTGGAATTTGTAATGGACATTAAAAACATAACTTCTCGCCCATGTCAGTTATGAGTTCATTGAAATGAGCTTTCGCCTGAAAATACAGGTGTTTTGTTGAAGGGGAAGGATATGATTTGAATCTCTGAAAAGCTGCAGTCAGGGCATCCTGCAAAGAGAGGTATACTTTACAATATCGTTTGTTGGAGGCTGCTGTGAACGAGATGATGGTCCCTCTTATTACTGCTTTTGCAGCCATCCAAAAAAGGATGGGATTATTTTTAAGATGGGAAGCATTATCTTTTGTAGTGTCATTCCAAGCACTCTCCAAGCATGGCCTGAATTTGTCAGAACTAATCAAATAGGAAGGAAACTTCCAAAGTTTAAGGGAGTCTGGATCATCGGGGATATGGAGAGAAGTTGAAACTAAGGCATGGTCCAACAGAAAAATAGGACCAATGTGAGAGCTAGTGACCATAAGGAATATGGAATGGGAGACAAAAATATAGTCAATATGAGAAAATGTGCTATGAGCCGCCAAATGCCATGTGTAGTCTTTGTCTACATGACGTTGAGCTTGCCAAGTTTCAGTTACTTGCCGTTGTTTGGCGAGTAAAGGAATACCTACTCTTGGCAATGAAGTAGATGATTTGAGTAGAGAGGATTTATTTAAATCAATTAGAGAAACACGGTTTAAATCCTCGCCCAATAAAAGGTGTTCATTAATAAATGGAGAGAGGGTGGGTGATAGTGTTTTGAAAGAAGGATTTTGAGTATGGCGGAGGATCATAAACATTTGCCAAGGTAAATTTTTTACCCGACACACTAATAAAAACAGTCACAAATCTACTGTGAGGATCTACTATTGTATGGAAAGTTTCCACCATTAGAGAGCGTCTTACCAGTATTGCCACACCATGTGCTCTGGAGTTGTGCAAAGAAGAAGCAACAACAGAAAAACCCAGGATACTCAGCTTGGCAGTCTCTGTCTCTGTAAGATGTGTTTCCTGAAGGAATGCCTCATTAACCGGACTCTTCTTCAAATACATTAAAATTTTACGTTGTTTGGTAGTATAATTTATCCCACCAACATTTCAAATACCTATATGTAATTCTGGCATTCCTTCAGGAAATTAAGAGTAATACAACAATATGGATCTAAAATACATGACAAAGCAAACATATAATGTAATAAAAGTAAATAAATTTGGCCCTGGATGACAATAGAGGTGTGGGGGAAATAGTGAAAAGTAAAGCTGGTGGAAGAGAGTGATGAGGAAGAAAAGGGAAAAGGAGAAGAAGAAGAAAAAGGGATGAGAGAAAATCATCTGAGAAAGTAAAAGGAGCAGTCATGCACAAGCACATGTTGCCAAACTTCCATATGGAGAATACAGTGGAGAAAATAAGAAAGTAAGACAAACGTGAAAATACACATTCCAGCAAAATAGGTCAAGGTGCCGAACTTCACCCCTGGGCTAGGTTATTAGAAAAGACCAGTGCTAAGGAACGAGATAATTAAAGGGATACAGAACACAAAACATTTCAAATATAATAGAAAACATATGGTATGGTTAGTTGTTACTCCATTGTACTGTGAGGACAATGGATCACTTAATCACCATAAGGCATCGCCAGGACAAATAGAAAAGACTCCCCCAGTACTATTTATGTGACAGGGTCAGAAATGTCAGAGACATCAGCAGGGTGCCCACAGGAAAGTTCTTTCAGGTAGGCAGAGGCATCGGACGGTGTGGAGAAATCCTTGAAGGTATTCCCGTCATATATGTGGAGCTTGGCAGGATACAACAAACAAAACTTCCGCCCAGTGGAGGCAAGCTAGGAACAAATGGGAGAGAACGATTTCCTTGCTCTTGTCAGCTCAACTGAATAGTCTTGGAAGAGATGTAATTTGTGACCTTCCCATGACAGTGACTTCAGTTTGCGAGAGGCAGCCCAAAATTCAGTTTATGGAGATAATTTATGCATCGGAATAGGGTAACACAAGGGCAAGGTCTGTGAGGCGTTGGGGCCAGACGTACCCTGTGTACCCTCTCAGTGACTAGATCCTGGCAAACAGACTATATGCCTAGTAATGAGGGATGGGTATGTTGCACAAAATGAGCAAGGGCTTGACCCTTCACAGACTCAGGTAGCTCGGCCAGTCTGATGTTAGGATCTATTTTCTAGGTCGTCGACCTTATTCCACACCTGACAATTTTCATTAGAAAGATGTTTAACTGAATGTTGTATCTCAGCAATCTCATGGGAGGCTGCCTCCAGCTGTTGTTCAGTAACAGCAACCCTTTGTGTGAGCAGATGTATCTCGGAGGTAATATAATTAAAAGCTTGTGCAAGCAGAGGTGTCATTGTGGCTTTATTAGCCTCCACTACCTCTCTGTATGTGACAAGTGTGTCTGAATCAGGGGGAACCTGAACTGCTGCTGTGGTTTTTCAGCTAAATGCTTCTTAAATGCAGGGAGCGCGCTGTCAGCAGCAGTGTCCGGCGCCATATTATCCGCTGCCCGCCTCTTCTCCTCCCGTGTCTGCTGGGCAGCACTGGGGATTGTAAATGCCCAGTGGTGGCACGCTGTGGGAGAAATGCAGCTCGGAAGGCTGTAATAGTAATTGCCCAGGGAGCGTAGGATGGAGCACAGAGATGGAGCGTCTTCATTCCATCAGCTGGTCCTCCAGTTTATTGTTTTTAAGTATATACTATTTTATCTCAATAAACAAATTGTTTAATTTACCAAAATATTGTATTTTCCACTATGTTGTTAGTCATGCACTGGGATCCCCCCACTATTATACATACAGGGTTTAAATCAGGGCATCTCAATAAATAAAAAAAGAACAATATTTTACAGTGTTAAAGAATAAAACACTTCAAATGAAGGTAACGTTTACTGCAGAAAATTGTAAAATTTCAATATGACATTAATCACACACAGTGGCAATGAAAGGCTCAGAGATTGGCCTTTATTTATAAGTAGAGATGAGCAGGTTCAGCTCTCAGAGAACCGAACCCCCCACCCCCCATGAACATCAGGTTCCGAGCCAGAATCCAAGTCCGGCTCAGGACTTCCCGCCAGACTAGGAAACCAAAACGTCAACATCCTACTGTCGGAGTCTTGCGGTTTCCATTTAAACAGCTGCACGTCATCGCCATTTTCACTCTGGACTTGGAGAGTGAGGGAGACAGACCTCTATTTCTCTGGGTGGTGGCAACGGGTGGGGTCAGTGTGTGCTCTGTAGGGGTGCTGTTTCTGTCACTGTGGTGTCCCTGTGCTGTTATGGTTGCTGTCCTGGCTGTCACTGGTGTTTCATGTGCTGTTAGGGGTGCTGCAGCTGTACATGGGTGTTGCTGTCCTGGCTGTCACTGTGTTGTACTGGTGGCAGGGGGCACTATCCTCCCACATGCTGTGAAAAAACAGGAATGCTGGCTGTAAAAATTCTGGGGAGCAGTGAAAATAAATGTACACTGGCCCTGTCTTGTACGCTGTAAAAATTCTGGTGTGCTGTTGTTAAAATCAAAGTACACTGGCCCTGACTTGTATGCTGTAACAATTATGGGGTGTAGTGAAAATTAATTAACACTGGCCCTGTCTTGTATGCTGTAAAAATTCTGGGGTAAAGTGAAAATAAATGTACACTGGCCCTGTCTTGTATGCTGTACAAATTCTGGGGTGCAGTGTAAAATAAATGTACACTGTCCCTGTCTTTTGTGCTGTAAAAATACAGGGGTGCTGCTGTTAAGATAACAGTACACCGGTCCTGTATCATGTAAAATACAGGGGTGCAGTGAAAATAAAAGTACACTGGCCTTGTCTTGTATACTGTAAAATGACAGAGGTGTTGTGAAAATACAGGGGTGCTGGCACTGTCCGCGGTTGCGATGTCTGGGCCTGACATTCACAACACTGTATGTGAAGAGGAGGCTCCTACCACCATTTGCATGACCTCTGGAAGTGCTGGGAGGTGCACCGCCAGTCCAGTTGCTGAAGTTGGGTAATTATCTGGGGGTATATCTGACCACTCCCCTGTGTATTTAAATATAGAGTTAGCAAAAAACAATGGGGCATCATTTTGGAAGTTAAATCCATATTGGATGACTCAACTGGGAGAATGACTGGATTTGGTGATGGAGTGGGAGCGTTTTAAAAAGGAGAATTTATGCCACCTGGACCCTGCTATCAAACATGATGCCTTGAAGGCATACATGCGTGGAACTTTTATTTAAAAGATAGCTAAGATCAAGATGGGAAGTAGAAAAGAGGAAAATCACCTGGAAGTAAGGTGCCAAAAATGAGAGCTTCAGTATGTAGCCTCAGCTCTGCCAAGTATTACGGAGGAATGGTTGGATGCGCAGACGGGGTTGTCGGATTACCTACATGATAAAGCATAGCAAAGGGTGTTGTTTAATAGGTCTACACAATATTCTCAAGCTGAAATACAGTAGGAGGAATATATTTGGCCTTTTTGGCCAGAGAGGAAAGTGATAATGGGGTAATTCAGTGTGCTTGTAACCTCCAGGGGCAGGAGTGCCTCACAAGGGTGGAAATCGCTGATGCTTTTAAAGAGTAAAATCTCTCACTATATTCAACTAAGGCCACCTATAGTCTAGAACAATTATACGGCTCTCTAGATCAGATAAAGTTGCCTAAATTTTCGGGGGAGATGGTTGAAGCTCTTGAGGCCCCTTTTTACGCTGAAGGAAATTGAGAATGCAGTATCTTCTCTCCCATCATCTACAGCTCCAGGCTCTGATGGAATTCCGGCAGAAGTTTATAAAAAAATGTAAGGAATTTTTCTTTCCATATTCACTAGAATTATTTAACTCATTATATGAGTGGTGCTCGATCTCTTCCTCTATGACTGAGGCAATTATTGTAGTGTTGCCAAAGCCAGGGAAAGATCCCTCTTGTTTAGAGTCATATAGAGCTATCTCGCTCTTGACAACAGATGGAAAGATTATAGCAAAGATTCTTGCGTTTATATTAAGTTTAGTAATAATGGGCCTAATTCAGACCTGATCACTAGGGTGCATTTTTTGCATCTCTGCAATCAGGTAGTCGCTGCCTACAGGAGGATGGGGGAATTGCTGTGCAGGGTGCGATCGCATGTGCAGGAGAGCTGCACAAACAGAAGTTTGAGCAGTCTCTGCACAGACCAGGACTTACTCTTCCAGTGCGATGATCGGGGCCGGAGCTGACGTCAGAAACCATCCCTTCAAACGCCTGGTCCCTTCTGCGTTTATCCAGACACTCCTTAAAAATGGTCAGTTGCCATCCACAAACGGCCTCTTCCTGTCAGTCACCTTGTGATCACCCATGCGATCACTTTTCTCGCACCATCCCACCACTGCCCGGTGCTCCCCGGCTCTGCGGACCGACACACCTGCGCATTGCAGTGCATACGCGTGCGCAGTTCAGACCTAATTGCAGGCTGTACAAAAACACAGCCTAGCGATCAGGTCTGAATTAGGCCCAATGTTAATTGAGCATCCAGACCAAACTGGCTTTATGACAGGGAAGTCAACAATACAGAATTTACAAAGATTAATTTGTCAGCTGCAGAGAGGTTGTATGGCTGGGTTGAAAGCTATGGTGGTATTGATACAAAGTTTCAGAAAATTTGCGTTTGGACCCCGATTCATGAGATGGATTCAAGTTATGTATGCTGAACCAACAGCACGCGTATCTGTAAATGGGTATGTATCAGACTAATTTCAGTTGGCTAGAGGAACGCAACAGGGGTGCCCACTGTTTCTGCCACTGTTTGTATTGGCAATTGAGCCTCTCACCTGCCTTATATGAGCAGATCCAGAAATCCGCAGTTTGCGGATAGGGCAGAGGGAAGATGTTATATCACTTTATGCAGACGATATGTTGTTGTTTTTGGAAGATCCAGAGATCTCAGCAGGAAAAATGTTGAGAATTGTTGAAGCCTTTGGGATTTTTTCAGATGTAGTATGTATAAATTGGGGAAAATCATATATTCTCCCAATCTCGGGGCATGTTCCAGAGATGCTGTAAGAAGCACATTGGGGGTAATTCAGGGTTGATCACAGCAGCAAATTTGTTAGCAGTTGCATAAAACTATGGGGGTCATTCCGAGTTGTTCGCTTGTTGCCGATTTTCGCTATGCTGCAATTTGTTGCAAAATGCGCATGCGCAAGGCACGCAGGGCGCATGCGCTTAGTTATTTAACTAAAAACTTCATAGATTTGCTGTGGATTCTGCGGCGCTTTTCAGTCACACTGCTGATCGGTGAATGATTGACAGGAAAGGGGCGTTTCTGGGTGGTAACTCAGCGTTTTCCCTGCGTTTGCAAAAAAACACAGGCGTGTCAGGGAAAAACGCGAGAGTGTCTGGAGAAACGGGAGAGTGGCTGGCCGAACGCAGGGCGTGTTTGTGACGTCAAACCAGGAACTAAATGGACTGAGCTGATCGCAATCTGTGAGTAGGTCCGGAGCTACTCAGAAACTGCAAATAATTATTTAGTAGCAGTTCTGCTAATCTTTCATTTGCACTTCTGCTAAGCTAAGATACACTCCCAGAGGGCGGCGGCCTAGCGTGTGCAGTGCTGCTAAAAGCAGCTAGCGAGCGAACAACTCGGAATGAGGGCCCATGTGCACTGCAGGTGTGGCAGATATAACATTTGCAGAGAGAGTTAGATTTGGGTGGGTTATTTTGTTTCTGTGCAGAGTAAATACTGGCTGCTTTATTTTTACACTGCAATTTAGATTTCAGTTTGAACACACACCACCCAAATCTAACTCTCTCTGCACATGTTATATCTGCCCCCCTGCAGTGCACATGTGGGGTCATTCCGACCCGTTTGCACGCAGCGGTTTATCGCTGCGGTGTGAACGGGTGCGGAATGCGCATACGCGGCAGCCGCAGTGCGCGTGCGTGCCATCGCCGGGTTATGTCGCATCTTGAGAAGGAAGCTGTCGCAGAGCGGACCGCAAAGAAGATGGACAGGAAGAAGACGGATCTGTGCATCACCACAGCGTTTCCAGCCGTTTTCAGGGAGTGGATTTGAAAACGCAGGCGTGTCCAGAAGAACGGAGGGCGGATGTCTGACGTCAAAGCCAGCTCCTGCATTGCTGAGATCGTCGCACAGGGTAAGTAGGTATAGGGCTGGTCTACTTGTGCGTGAATTTTTTTTTAGCTTAGCAGGGCTGCACAAGCGATCGCAGCCCTGCTAAGCTAAAATACACTCCCCAATAGGCGTGTACTAGTTGATCGCAGCAGCAGCAAAAAGTTGCTGGCTGCGATCAACTCGGAATGACCACCATGGTTTTGCCCAACTACTAACAAATTTGCTGCTGTGATCAACTCTGAATTACCCCCATTGAGGGTAATTCCGAGTTGATCGCAGCAGGAACTTTGTTAGCAGTTGTGCAAAACCATGTGCACTGCACGGGAGGCAGATATAACATGTACAGAGGGTTAGATTTGGAAATGATTTAGTAGCAGTTCTGCTAATCTTTCGTTTGCTATTCTGCTAGGTTAAAATACACTCCCAGAGGGTGGCGGCCTAGCGTTTGCAATGCTGCTAACAGCAGCTAGCGAGCGAACAACTCGGATTGACCCCCATTGTCTGCAATGGACACTAAGATTCAAGTACTTGGGTATTTAGATTACACCACAGGTTAGAGATTATGTAATCTGTATCAATCCAGTAACAGAGAAAATATCAATCAAGTAACAGAGAAGTAAAAAAAAAAAAGGCTAATGTTTGGAAAAAATGACCTTTGTACTGGGAAGGATAAATCTTTTTAAAATGAGTATTCACCCCAAGTACTTGTATGTATTGCAGCATTCTCCGATATACGCACCCAAGAAGATTATATGGAAACGGGGCCTGGACTTCACACCCTAGCTTATTATAATGGGATGTGCTACCTTGCTGGGACTAAGTACTGTAATACTACAACATAGGAACAAAGTGTGCAGGTGCACCATACACCATTAAAATTATTTTAACCATAATATAATATTTGAGGATCTTGGCATATATTGGCCAGTATATGAGCCTGCCCACCTGCTTCACGGTGATCTCATCGGACAGGTCCCTAACACTATAGGGGTTCACCTCCGGGACGCAGAGCACCCCCAGACCACCCCAGCCAAACCACCCAAGGGCATCACACAAAAAAAGGATAGTAGTTAAAGATCAGTGTTAAGCAAATGAAAGAGGCTGCTGAATGTGAAAGAAAAGAAGAGGACAGCAGTAAAGTGTCAGAGTGTTAGAATGTGAAGTTTAGCTGAGCAGTGTTATAAGTGTAAAAAATATGTGAAAAAAGCTACATAAATATAAAACAAACACAATGTGATATAAGTGTTAAAAGTAAATGTAAAGTGATGATGCCCCAAGGTGGCCCAGCCAGAGCAATATAGGGAGCTCCACGCCCCAAAAGCTCACCCCCCAACTGACTATGTATATAATTAAAAGGATCTTACCTATGTCTTTTGTGCAGTCAGAATGTGCTGGTTAAGCAAATGAAAGAGGCTGCTGGTTATGTGCTGTCCTCTTCTTTTCTTTCACATTCAGCAGCCTCTTTCATTTGCTTAACACTGATCTTTCACTCCTATCCTTTTTCTGTGTGATGCCCTGGGGTGGTTTGGCTGGGGTGGTCTGGGGGATCTCTGCGTCACGGAGGTGAACCCCTATAGTGTTAGGGACCTGTCCGATGAGGTCACCGTGAAGCAGGTGGGCAGGCTCATATACTGGCCAATATATGCCAAGAACCTCAAATATTATATTATGGTTATAATAATTTTAATGGTGTATGGTGCACCTGCACCTTATTCCTATGTTGTAGTACCCAAGAAGATATTTACATCTTTAGAAAGTATGATTTTGTCTTATATATGGGGGCTAGGCCAGCTAGAGTTGCGATAAAAACCCTTTATAGGGATAAGAACATGGGAGGTTTGAGTTTACCCAATTTGAGATACTATTATTAGAGATGAGCGGGTTCGGTTCGCCGAGAACTGAACCCTACCGAACTCCACGTGTCAAACACAGTTCCGAGCCCGGCTCGGTTATTCCCGCCTGACTCAGAAAACCAGAAACGAGGCAAAACGTCATCATCCCGCTGTTGGATTCTTGCTGGATTTGGATTCCATATAAAGAGCTGCGTGTCTCCGCCATTTTCACTCGGGCATTGAAGAGAGTACAGAGAGGACGTGGCTACATTCTCTCAGTGTCAGTTCTCAGTATCAGTGCTCAGTATCAGTGCTCATTGTCTTGTGATGCATCGTGCTGCTCAGTAATACTAATACTAGTAAAGTGTCTTGTGCTGCATCTTGCTGCTGTAGGGTGCTGTGGTCAGGGCCGTAACTAGGGGGGGCTAGGGGGGCATATGCCCTGGGCGCCAGATTTGTATGGGCGAGAGATTCCCATTCAGCACCCTCAGACAGCTGCACTAAGTCCCCGCTGTCTGAAATCTCTGCTTTCTCCTTTGCCAGCATCAGAGATTTACGGATCCATTATGCTGTCTGCTGCAGTCTAGATCTATCGACTGCAGAGCAGCGTATAGTGAGCGTGCCAGATCCCGGCGAGCAGCAGCAGCAGCAGCTATATATCACACTGACAGCGTGCAGGATGTCCTATGAAAGCTCTCTGTAGCAGCACAGCCCACATCCCAGCAGTCTCCTATCCTACAGACGTAAACCACGTATGTACAGTGCTATTATATGGGTCCTCTATCAGTATCTGCATACCTGTCTATACCTGTAGCTGAAAACGTCTCTAGTGCTTATTAGGGCCATTAGATGGCTCTATGCAGTGGGATTTTTTTTTTAATTCACTAACTTTCTTTTTTAAAGCTAATTTAATATATTCTGTATGATGCAGTCTCTCTCTCGCTCTCTCTTTCTCACTCTGTTATACCGGCACTCACATGCTCACACATAGAATACTTTGCCAAGTGTTCTCCAGTCGTGCTGCCCTCAGGCAGTGCATCTAATAGCGCCGCCTTTTAACAGATATATAGATATATATATATATATATACACACACACACACATTTCTTAAACCACCACTGCTCCATTAGTTGCTGCGCTGATCGCACTGCCAGGATTAACTGTTCAACCCCCCTAAAACAATAATCTAGATCCACCCCTGCCTGCACGCATTACTACTGTGTAGCACAAGATGTATATGGGATACTAATGTGCGGTATATTGTGAATAAGGGTCTCTATTGTGTAATATAATGTGTGGCGTAATTTGGATTTATTTTTTTTGTATGGGGGGGTGCCAAATTACTGCCTCGCCCCAGGTGCCGAAAATCCTAGTTTCAGCTCTGCTGTGGTAGTAGTGTCCTGTGACTGTGCATCGGTCATCATCATTCCAGTCACATTGGTATCTGGGGGGGTGACAATTCCAGAGGACTTTTGTGCTGCTCAGTAATGTTAATACTAGTACAGTGTCTTGTGCTGCATCGTGCTGCTCAGTGTCAGTTCTCAGTAGTATCATCAGTGCTCAGTATCACTGCTCAGTAGTATCATCAGTGCTCAGTACCAATGGTCAGTGCTCAGTGTCTTGTGCTGCATCGTGCTGCTCAGTGTCAGTTCTCAGTAGTATCATCAGTGCTCAGTATCACTGCTCAGTAGTATCATCAGTGCTCAGTATCACTGGTCAGTGCTCAGTGTTTTGTGCTGCATTGTGCTGCTCAGTGTCAGTTCTCAGTATCACTGCTCAGTAGTATCATCAGTGCTTAGTATCACTGCTCAGTAGTATCATCAGTGCTCAGTTTCACTGGTCAGTGCTTAGTGTATTGTGCCGCATCGTGCTGCTCAGTGTCAGTTCTCAGTATTATCAGTGCTCAGTATCACTTGTCAGTGCTCAGTGTCTTGTGCTACACCTTGCTGCTGTAGGGTCTGTGGTAGTGTCCTGTCACTGTGCATAGGTCATCATCATTCCAGTCACAGTGATATCTGGTATCTATCTAGTGGTATCTAATTCCAGACATTACTGCCGTCTAATTCCAGATATATTACTGGCATATAATTCCACACATTAAAAAATGGAGAACAAAAATTTAGAGGGTAAAATAGGGAAAGATCAAGATCCACTTCCACCTAGTGCTGAAGCTGCTGCCACTAGTCATGGCAGAGACGATGAAATGCCATCAACATCGTCTGCCAAGGCCGATGCCCAATGACATAGTAGAGAGCATGTAAAATCCAAAAACCAAAAGTTCAGTAAAATGACCCAAAAATCTAAATTAAAATCGTCTGAGGAGAACCGTAAACTTGCCAATATGCCATTTACGGCACGGATTGGCAAGGAATGGCTAAGGCCCTCTCCTATGTTTCTCATGACTAGTGGTTCAGCTTCACATGATGATGGAAGCACTCATCCTCCCGCTAGAAAAATGAAAAGAGTTAAGATGGCAAAAGCACAGCAAAGAACTGTGCGTTCTAAATCACAAATCCCCAAGGAGAGTCCAAATGTGTCGGTTGCGATGCCTGACCTTCCCAACACTGGACGAGAAGAGGTGGCTCCTTCCACCATTTGCACGCCCTCTGCAAGTGCTGGAAGGAGCACCCACAGTCCATTTTGTGATACTGAAATTGAAGATATCACTGTTGAACTACACCAGGATAAGGATATGGGTGTTGCTGATGCTCAGGAGGAAGTTGATGAGGAGGATTCTGATGGTGATGTGGTTTGTTTAAATCAGGTACCCGGGGAGAGAGTTGTTGTCCATGGGATCAATAAGGCTATTGACATGCCTGGTCAAAATACCAAAAATATCACCTCTTCGGTGTGGAATTATTTCAACAGGTGTCAAGCCGTGTGTTGACTTTGTCAAGCCGTAATAAGTAGGGGTAAGGATGTTAACCATCCTCCCTTATACGTCACCTGGAGTGCATTCATCAGAAGTCATTGACAAGTTCAAAAACTTTGGGTAACAGCAGAAGCAGTCCACTGACAACTAAATACCTTTTTCCTCTTGTACCCAAGCTCCTGCAAACCACACCACCAACTCCCTCAATGTCAATTTCCTCCTTAGACAGTAACGCCAATAGTCCTGCAGGCCATGTCACTGGCAAGACTGACGAGTCCTCTCCTAACTGGGATTCCGCTGATGGATCCTTGAGTGGAACGCCTACTGCAGCTGTTGCTGCTGGCGCTGCTGTTGTTGCTGCTGGGAGTCGATCGTCATCCCAGAGGGGAAGTCGGAAGACCACTTGTACTACTTCCAGTAAGCAATTGACTGTCCAAAAGCCCTTTGCGAGGAAGATGAAATATCATAGCAGTCATCCTGTTGCAAAGCGGATAACTCAGGCCTTGACAACTCTGTTGGTGTTAGACGTGCGTCCGGTATCCAACATTAGTTCACAGGGACTTAGAGAATTACTTGAGGTAGTGTGTCCCCGTTACCAAATCCCATCTAGGTTCCACTTCAGTAGGCAGGCAATACCGAGAATGTACAGGGACATCAGAAAAAGTGTCCTCAGTATCCTAAAAAATGCAGTTGTACCCACTGTCCACTTAACCACGGATATGTGGACAAGTGGAGCAGGGCAGACTAAGGACTATATGACTGTGCACAAGGAAAAGAGGGGTGTTCCGCACTAGTAAAAAATAGCAGACAAAACCTTATCACAAGGTAAAATGTCCGTAACCGACCTTGGAAATATAACACTAATGTGTAGATGAAACCTTCGGTGGTGCTCCCAGAGTCAATGGGGTTACATTGAAAAAATCAAGAAGGGAAAAAAGAGACTCTATGCTGGGGCACTCTTATTGAGAAAATGAGACAGTAAAATTTAACCTTTATTATGAATCATTTAAAATATAGTGTGACAGACAAGATAAGGTATTCCAAACACAAATATAAATACCAAGGTAATTTCAAATTAATAAACAGTAAATACCGCAAAAGATGAAAATGTATTAAATAATCGCAGGAGTAGCTTAACATATGTCCACTATCAACAGGGGGATAGCTGGAGTCTCCTGTGGTGATATCCCGTGAGTTAATCTA
This sequence comes from Pseudophryne corroboree, assembly GCF_028390025.1. Taxonomy (NCBI): domain Eukaryota; kingdom Metazoa; phylum Chordata; class Amphibia; order Anura; family Myobatrachidae; genus Pseudophryne; species Pseudophryne corroboree. The sequence goes on from NC_086449.1 coordinate 398,037,775, forward strand.
AGCACCATTGGATTGAAAAGTTTGTTTCCTAGTATGGTGTTGAACAACCTTTTGTATCAATGTCTGACGGTAGTGTCACCATAGGCATTAAAATGCCTATGGTGACACTACCATCAGACATTGATACAGAAGGTGGTTCAACACCATACTAGGCAACAAACTTTTCAATCGAAATTTTGCTTAGATTAACTCACGGGATATCATCACAGGAGACTTTAGCTATCCACCTGTTGACTATATGACTGTGACAGTCCACTGGGTAGATGTATTGCCTCCCGCAGCAACAACAGTGGCAGCACCAGTAGCAGCATCTCACAAATGCCAACTCAATCCTAGGCAGGCTACGCTTTTTATCACCGCTTTCCATAAGAGGCACACTGCTGACAACCTGTTACGGAAACTGAGGGACATCATCACACATTGGCTTAACCCACTTAGACTCTCCTGGGGATTTGTGATATCGGACAACGCCACCAATATTGTGCGTGCATTACATGTGGGCAAATTCCTGCACATCCCATGTTTTTCACATACAATTAATTTGGTGGTGCATGATTTTTTTTTTAAACGACAGGGGCGTGAAGGAGATGCTGTTGGTGGCCCAAAAATTTGCGGGCCACTTTCGGCATTCATCCACTGTGTGCAAAAGACTGGAGCACCAGCAAACACTCCTGAACCTGCCCCGCCATCACCTGAAGCAAGAGGTGGTAACGAGGTGGAATTCAACCCTCTATATGCTTCAGAGGATGGGGGAGGAGCAAAAGGCCATTCAAGCCTGTACATCCGCCTACGATATAGGCAAAGGAGGGGGAATGCACCTGACTCAAGCGCAGTGGAGAATGATTTCAACGTTGTGCAAGGTTCTCCAACCCTTTGAACTTGCTACACGTGAAGTCAGTTCAGACACTGCCAGCCTAAGTCAGGTCATTCCCCTAATCAGGCTTTTGCAGAAGCAGCTGGAGAGATTGAAGGAGGAGCTAAGATGGAGCGATTCCGCTAGGCATGTGGACTTGTGGATGGAGCCCTTCATTGGCTTAACCAGGATTCACATGTGGTCAATCTGTTGAAATCAGAGCACTACATTTTGGCCACCGTGCTCGATCCTAGGTTTAAAGCCTACTTTGTATCTCTCTTTCCGGCAGACACAAGTCTGCAGATGTTCAAAGACCTGCTGGTGAGACAATTGTCAAGTCAAGCGGAACATGACTCGTCAACAGCTCCTCCTTCATTTTCTACCGCAACTAGAGCTGCCAGGAAAAGGATTACATTTCCAAACCCATCCACTGGCGGTGATGCAGGGCAGTCAGGAGCAAGTGCTGACATCTGGTCCGGACTGATGCACCTGCCAACGATTACTGACATGTCGTCTACCGTCACTGTATATGATTCTGTCGCCATTGAACGAATGGTGGAGGATTATATGGGTGACAGCATCACTGTAGGCATGTCAGACAGTCCGTATGTATACTGGCAGGAAAAAGAGGCAATTTGGAGGCCCTTGCACAAACTGGCTTTATTTTACCTAAGTTGCCCCCCCTCCAGTGTGTTCTCCGAAAGAGTGTTTAGTGCAGCCGGTCACCTTATCAGCGATCGGCGTAGGAGGTTGCTTCCAGAAAATGTGGAGAAGATGATGTTCATCAAAATGAATTATAAATTCCTCCGTGGAGACATTTACAAGCAATTGCCTCCAGAAAGTACACAGGGACCTGTGATGGTGGATTCCAGTGGGGACGAATTAATAATCTGTGATGATGATGAGGAGGAGGATCTATACCCTGAAAGGGGTGAGTAATCTGAGGGTGAGGATGAGTATGACATCCTGCCTCTGTAGAGCCAGTTTGTGCAAGGAGAGATGAATTGCTTCTTTTTTGGTGAGGTGATTAATTTCTTCTTTTTTTGTGGGGGCCCAAACAAACCAATCATTTCAGCCACAGTCGTGTGGCAGACCCTGTCACTGAAATGATTGGTTTGTTAAAGTGTGCATGTCCGGTTTATACAACATAAGTAGGTGGGAGGGCCCAAGGATGGGAGGGCCCAAGGACAATTCCATCTTGCACCTCTTTTTTTATTTTTTATTTGTATCATGTGCTGTTTGGGGACTTTTTTTTAAGTGCCATCCTGTCTGACACTGCAGTGCCACTCCTAGATGGGCCAGGTGTTTGTGCGGCCCACTTGGGTCGCTTAGCTTAGTCATCCAGCGACCTCGTTGCAAATTTTAGGACTTAAAATAATATTGTTAGGTGTAAGGTGTTTAGAATAGACTGGAAATGAGTGGAAATTATTGTTATTGAGGTTAATAATACTATATGATCAAAATTACCCCCAAATTCTATGATATTTAGCTGTTTTTGAGTTTTCTTAAAAAAATTACCCAAATCCAAAACACTTCCGAATCCAAAACCCGAAAGGGTGGTTTTGCCAAAACGTGTCCGAATCCAAACCACGACCACGGACCTGAATCCAAAACCAAAACACAAAACACGAAAAATGCCCGCTGCACATCTCTATCTATTATATGGCAGCACAGGTGGTTCAACTATCCGGCTGGATAATAAATCCAGAGGGATCAATGATACAAGAACTGATAACCGAGAGGATAGAATTAGTTGTCTCCCTGATAATGTTTTTACTCTCGGGAAAAGTGGGAAAAAGCTGCCTCATATGTTAGGGCAGTTATCGTTGATCTGGAGGTATGCAAATAATATCCATACAGACAGTTTGTCGGTTTGTTTTCAGAGATTGTTCCTCCTGTCACTGACACTAGTAGATGACTTACTCAACTTGCTGCACACTTCACTCAACTTTCCTTAATATTTTCTTCCTCACTCTTCATAGTTAAATTGCTTTCCTTCTGTTTCTCCATTTTCTAGAGTCTTTTATTGTTGTTAAATTAGTTGCTATTATGTTACTAATGTATGCTAAATCTTTGTTGCCATTTGACCTTTGTATGTGCTGTTATTGACCTTTGTGCTCATTGTATATACTTGTTATTTTTTACCTGTACCCAATAAAGAATATTTTCCCTAAAACTAAGGACAAGCTGTTTGACTGGAAGTCAAAGCTTAATATTTTATATTAAGTTAAAAAGACCCCAGTGAAACACTCTACAAAAACAATAATTTAATAGTTTGCTTACCATATATTTTGCATCAGAATCTAATTGCAATGTTTCCTCTTTTTTCTCTATTTCTCTGGAACCTGAACCACCTGAGGCAAGCATTCTAGCTATTCTGGGTGACTGGGAAACATTTATCTGATTACAGGACCCTCAGCAACCTAAAGGTGAGTTTAGGTGCATACTCATACCTTATTTTCATAGTACTGGTACCTCGATTTAATGGAAAATAAGCACTGACACTACCTTAATAGTAAGGATAGGAACACTGCGTTGTTTTGTGACCATGGGCAAAAGCCGCACTACACGTCACAATGTTAACATCACAACCATTAATAAGCAGTTACATCAGAATTCACAGTTTATACAGATATGATTTACAGGGGAGTTATGTATTTATTTAATTATTTATGCCACTTGCATATTATACGATAGATAACAGCCATACCATTATAGTATCAGTATACAATTTTTTTTATTGAAGCAACTACAGTAACAATTTGCATCTATAGGTCCTTCTGCTGTACAGTACATATAGTACAACTAACATTTTATTTAAGACAAATGCCTGTGTATATTACATTAACATGGATATGACATTTGTTCAATTGTGACAATATTTAATAAACTGAATTTTATTTAAATTAACATAATGTGTATAAGTTTTGCTGACTAGGACAGTTTATGCAAATTAAATTTGCAATATATCTTCTGCATCTATTTTTGTATTGGTGCATAAATAAATGTGTTGGATTATGTCATGCATGGTGTGAAATCTTGTGAAATCTGAAACTATATATATATCTCAACAACTGATCATTCATTTTTGAGTCACAACAGGTAAACCTATTATCATAAAAAAATCAAATTTCCTTTATTTTTGTATCATAGAGAAACTGTTGTTGTTATTAATGATTTGCATGATATTGAAAAACAAAAGATATTTTGGAAACATACAAATACGAAATCCAATGAATACAAATTGCTGATTTACATTGTTTTAATGTTTTCTAATTTAGAAGTACAAACATGCCTAAAGAAAACCAATATATTTTTAAAATGTTTGGATACTTAGAAAAATTATGTCAACTATTATGGAGCAATATTGGAGTCTAAAATAAGTCTAAAAATTAGAGAGCAACTATGCTTTATGCTGTATTACTTAAATTGACAGACAATTGTTTTTTAAATAACTTTAAGTAAAAATGCTGTGGAATGAGTGTTTATTAGAGGATTTGTTAAAGTACAGTAATAGTTTTTTTTTTTTTAAAGACATCAATTTGGATCATTTAGCTCAAAACATAATATTGTTGACTGACTTGTTTTCTTTTAAGAGTGTTTGTTAAAGAACAGTTTGGAATCTAATATATCAAGGTATAGTATTAATAAAATACTTTTTTTCTAAATTGAACACTACAAATAATAAGCACAATACAGTATATATATATAATTCTCTTTATTTTAAATCCTACAGTAATTGTAATGTCAGTTGCTACTTATTTCTATATAGTGCATTAATCTTATTATGCATAAATTTCCCATAATTTAAAGAGGGAATGTCTAGATTCTTATCTGTTGATTTGGTAGGGAAATATAGATACAGTATATAGAAGAAAAGTCACATAGTAATGAACGCCATTTATTTATTTATTTATTTATTTATTTATTTATTTTGTTTACCCAGAGTTTTACTGGTTACCTGGAAGGTTAGTTACTGTATGAAGATAAAGGGGAGAGCAAATTCAGGCATCCTTTTACACATTAGTAGTAGTATATTTATCTGCAGTTTAATAGAAACAAAAAATACTAGCAGATCATATAAAATTTCATGTCATATGAATGACTTCGCAACAAACTGTATAATTTAGTCCAACATCTACAGTAGTTATATTTATCTATCATGAACAATTTTAAGTGAAAGATGGTTAGAAAGTGATGCCAAATTCATATTATAATTGTTATGCACACCAGTGCCTGCAGGAATGTACTGGTGTTTGAACTGTTATACACACCAGTGCCTGCAGGAATGTACTGGTGTCTGAACAGAGAGGGATGCAAAACAAATGAACTCACAGACAGACTGGGAAATATGACATAACGTACACAGAAGGTGATAGGGTAACAAAACCAACACAGAGTGAACAGAGAAGCCCAGAGGCTAAGAAACTGGGTGTCTCCCTAGTATTAGAAATGCTCAGATGGAAAAAGCAAGATGTTGTGTTTTAATACGTAGAGAACCCGAAATGCTGTTGCTAAGGGCAACAGCAAAACCCTAAAGGGTTACCAACGGGTGTGGCAGTAAACTCCTTGGTCAGAGATGGAATAATAGACACAAGGAGAGTCTCCACAATCCTAATTCTCACTTGCAGGGCCCAGGTTCAGCTTACTGCCACTAAACTGACACATGGACGCCCTGCACAGTGAGAGAGGATTATGCAGGCAGGTCTGAAAGTACAGCCACAAACCTGCTGGGTTCACAGAATAGCAAAAGAACCTCAGCAGGCTAAACGACTGACTCCAGTCTTACTGCTAGGTCTGGATTGGCAGAGTGTAGTACCAAATGCCCAGGCCTATTTGCAGTAAGCAACAACAAAATACAAAGCTACACAGTACTGGCTAACTTTCAGGAACTGACTAACCAACAAAGATTCAGCAGCATCTGCTTAACCTGAGAAGAGGCCTTATAAAGCAGGTGCTGTCCACGCCCCCCTCAGACCTCACAGACTGTGAGCACAAAAACCAGCACCGGATCCCATGCCTGGTAACCACTGCACAGCAAAAGACCCGAACCGGAGTATCAGCTGCGCTCAGGTTACTCCGCTAGCACTTGTCTCCCGGTTGCCATGACGACGTGGCAGCACAGGGCAGGAGACCCTAACAGTACCCCCCCTCTGACGAGGGGTCAAAGAACCCCTACCACCGGGTTTATCGGGGAACTGCGAGAAGAAAGAGCGTATCAGTCTGGGGGCATGAAGATCACAACTGCGCACCCACGACCGCTCCTCTGGGCCATACCCCTTCCAGTGCACCAAAAATGACAGCCGACCCCGAACCATCTTGGAGTCAAGAATCCTTTCAACAACAAACTCCCTCTGGCCACGTATCAGAAGAGGGGAAGGTCTTCCTCTGGAAGAAGGATTACTAATCGCCCGTTTTAAAAGGGAACAATGAAATGTTTTATTGATACCCAAAGAACGGGGCAGATCTAACTGAAATGCCACCGGATTGATAACCCTGGTGATCTTATAAGGGCCGATGAACCGGGGGCCTAACTTATGAGATGGCTGTTTCAACTTCAAATTCTTGGTAGACAACCAGACGAAGTCTCCTAATTTGAAGCTGCAGGGTCTTTTCCGCTTATCAAAAACCCTTTTGGTCACTAATGACACAGACACAAGGGCTTTCTTCACTTTCCTCCAAATACCTCTAAGAACCGAAATGACAGAGGAACCACCAGGCGTGGAGTCCAGGGGGTCAAAAGAATTGGCCTTAGGATGATGCCCATACACACAAAGGAAGGGAGAGATCCCTGTAGCAGAGTGAGCCGCGTTGTTATAGGCAAACTCCGCCATTGACAGATGAGCAACACAGTCAGTCTGACACTTGGAGACATAACACCTGAGGAACTGCTCCAAGGTCTGGTTCACCCTTTCAGTCTGCCCATTAGACTGCGGATGGTAGCCTGACGACAAGCTGACAGAAATCTGGAGATCGGAACAAAATGCCCTCCAGAATTTGGCCACAAACTGGGATCCGCGGTCAGAGACCACATCAAGTGGCAACCCGTGGAGGCGCACAACATGCAGCATAAATAATTCAGACAGGCGTCTGGCCGATGGCAGCCCAACCAGTGGAACGAAGTGCGCCATCTTCGAAAACCTGTCAACGACAACCCAGATGGCTGTCATCCCAGAGGATTTGGGCAAGTCCACAACAAAATCCATTGAAATGTGGGTCCATGGCTTAGATGGAATAGAGAGTGGATGTAATGGGCCAACAGGAACCCCTCTAGGAGTCTTATTTCGGGCACAGATGTCACATGCCCGAACCAACTGATCCACATCCTTAGCCACCGAGGGCCACCACACCGCCCTAGATAGCAACTCCCGAGTTCTGGCAATACCCGGGTGACCTGCCGACTTCTTGGCATGGAATTCCAGGAACACTCGCTGTCTTAACCTAGGAGGCACAAACAAAAGACCTACCGGAAGGTCTGGAGGAGCCTGCTCCTGTGCTCTAAGGACTAATGACAAGAGGTCCTGGGTAATGCCCACTTTAATACATGATGGGGACACAATGGGCAACGGCTCCTCGGTGGTCTCCTGGATTGGAGCAAAACTCTGCGAGAGCGCATCAGCCTTGATGTTTTTTGACCCAGGGCGATATGTTATCAAAAAATTAAAGCGAGCAAAAAACAAAGCCCATCGTGCCTACCTGGCATTGAGACGCTTCGCTGACTCTAAATATGCCAAATTCTTATGGTCGGTGAGAATTGAGACCACAAACTTAGCCCCCTCAAGCCAGTGTCTCCACTCCTCGAGTGCATCCTTAATAGCCAACAATTCCCGGTTACCCACGTCATAATTCATCTCGGCAGGTGAAAATTTACGGGAAAAGTAAGCACAGGGATGAAGGCGATTATCAGACACTCCCATCTGAGAGAGCACTGCCCCAATACCCATCTCAGAGGCATCCACCTCCACCACAAAAGGACGCTCTGGATCTGGGTGTCGCAGCACCTTGGCCGAGACAAATGCCCTTTTGAGACGGGCAAAAGCCGCTTTGGCCTCACGAGACAAGTGAGCAACATCCGCCCCTTTCTTAGTGAGTGCCACCAAGGGCGCCACTATAGACGAAAATCCAGCGATAAATCGTCTATAAAAATTTGCAAAGCCCAGGAAACGCTGAAGCGCCTTCAAACTAGTGGGCTGCACCCAATCCAGGACTGCCTGTACCTTGGAACCCTCCATTTGGAAACCTTCTGGGGAGATAATATATCCTAGAAATGCGATTTGCTGAACTTCAAATTCGCACTTCTCCAGCTTCGCCCCAAGCCGGTGGTCTCTGAGTTTCTGGAGGACTAAGCGTACATGCTCCGATGTTCCTCCAGGGAATGGGAGAAGATTAGGATGTCATCTAAGTATACAACTAAGAATCTATCCAAATATTCCCTGAGCACATCGTTCATGAAATCCTGGAAGACTGCCGGGGCATTACAGAGCCCAAAAGGCATCACCAAATATTCATAATGCCCTGAGTGGGTATTAAAGGCAGTCTTCCATTCATCCCCCTCTCTTATTCGGATTAGATTGAACGCACCGCGTAGGTCAATCTTAGAAAAAATGGTGGCAGTACGAAACTGGTCAAACAAGACCGAAATGAGAGGCAGTGGGTATGAGTTTTTAATCGTGATACGGTTCAATTCCCTGAAGTCGATGCAGGGTCGCAATGAACCATCCTTTTTACCCACGAAGAAGAACCCCGACCCAACTGGAGACTGTGAAGGTCTGATAAATCCTTTAGCCGAGTTCTCCTGAATGTACTCTGCCATAGCCTGAGTCTCAGGACGTGACAGGGAGTACAACCTGCTCTTGGGAAGCTTAGCATTCGGCAACAAATCAATGGCACAGTCATAGGGGCGATGGGGAGGTAGTACCTCTGCAACTTTTTTGGAGAACACGTCCGCAAAATCTGCATAACACCCTGGCAATCCTGGCAAACTTAGCTGCGAGAGCCTGACTGGAAGGCACAAGCAACTGCTGAAACAATCAGTACCCCAACTAAGAATCTCCCCAGAGACCCAGTCAAATTGAGGATTGTGGGCCCTTAACCAGGGTAACCCCAACACCAATGGGGCAAAAGTACAGACAGTCACATAAAAGGAAAATTTTTCAGAGTGTGTGGCTCCAATAAACATAGAAATCTGGCTAGTGCAAGAGGTAATTTTACCCTGGGATAATGGTTCCCCGTTTAACCCACAAATCTCAATTTCCGACGCCAAGGGTACTAAGGAAACAGAGTGTTTCAGGGCGAATTGGCGGTCCATAAAAACCCCGTCGGCCCCACTGTCCACAAAGGCCTCAGTCTTGACAGTTTGACCGAGGATCTTCAAGGTCACCGGAATGATAAAAGTCTTCTTGGGAAATTCTGACTTCTGGCCTGACAGGATATTTCCCATCACCCTCAGGCCCTGAAGTTTTCCGGCTTTTCTGGGCATGATACTACCACATGACCCTTATTCCCACAGTACAAACACAACCCCTGCTGTCTCCTCCGCGTCTTCTCACGTGAGGAGAGGCGGGTAGCCCCAATCTGCATAGGCTCCTCGGAAAATTCCTCAGAGTCTGAGGTTCCCTTGGGAAAGAAGGAAACCTCGGTCTCCCTTTCAAGCCTACGCTCTCTCAGCCGTCTATCCACCCGGATGGATAACTGCATGAGCTGATCCAAGCTATCAGGCAAGGGATATTGTACCAGTTGGTCTTTTATCTGGTTAGAAAGACCTCTTCGGTACTCGTGTCTCAGGGCTGGGTCATTCCACTGGGTATCATGGGCAAACCTCCGAAACTCCGTACAGTAAACCTCAACTGGCCTTCGCCCTTGCTTAAGGATCGAAATCTGAGCCTCGGCTGAGGCCGTCTTGTCAGGGTCATCATACAACATGCCCAGTGCCGTAAAAAAAGCATCAACACTTTTAAGCGACGGACAGTCAGGCTGCAACCCATATGCCCAGACCTGTGGGTCTCCTTGTAGCAAGGAAATCACTATGCCCACCCGCTGAATCTCTGACCCAGAAGACTGAGGCCTAAGCTGGAAATATAACTTGCAGCTCTCCTTGAAACAAAAGAACTGCAAGCGATCTCCAGAAAAACGATCCGGAAGATTTACTTTCGGCTCCTTAACCCCTGAAGGTGCTGCAGCTGCGGGAGCTCCGCCAGCGGCCTGGGAGGTGTGCATTTTAATGGACAAATCATTAAATTGACGAGTCAGGACCTGCACCTGATCGACCACCTGTTGCAACGTATTTTGAGGGGTATGCTCCATATTCCCACAAAATTTCAACAGGAGTATTTGGCTGCTGAATATGTTATGCACACCAGTGCCTGCAGGAATGTACTGGTGTTTGAACTGTTATACACACCAGTGCCTGCAGGAATGTACTGGTGTCTGAACAGAGAGGGATGCAAAACAAATGAACTCACAGACTGGGAAATATGACATAACGTACACAGAAGGTGATAGGGTAACAAAACCAACACAGAGTGAACAGAGAAGCCCAGAGGCTAAGAAACTGGGTGTCTCCCTAGTATTAGAAATGCTCAGATGGAAAAAGCAAGATGTTGTGTTTTAATACGTAGAGAACCCGAAATGCTGTTGCTAAGGGCAACAGCAAAACCCTAAAGGGTTACCAACGGGTGTGGCAGTAAACTCCTTGGTCAGAAATGGAATAATAGACACAAGGAGAGTCTCCACAATCCTAATTCTCACTTGCAGGGCCCAGGTTCAGCTTACTGCCACTAAACTGACACATGGACGCCCTGCACAGTGAGAGAGGATTATGCAGGCAGGTCTGAAAGTACAGCCACAAACCTGCTGGGTTCACAGAATAGCAAAAGAACCTCAGCAGGCTAAACAACTGACTCCAGTCTTACTGCTAGGTCTGGATTGGCAGAGTGTAGTACCAAATGCCCAGGCCTATTTGCAGTAAGCAACAACAAAATACAAAGCTACACAGTACTGGCTAACTTTCAGGAACTGACTAACCAACAAAGATTCAGCAGCATCTGCTTAACCTGAGAAGAGGCCTTATAAAGCAGGTGCTGTCCACGCCCCCCTCAGACCTCACAGACTGTGAGCACAAAAACCAGCACCGGATCCCATGCCTGGTAACCACTGCACAGCAAAAGACCCGAACCGGAGTATCAGCTGCGCTCAGGTTACTCCGCTAGCACTTGTCTCCCGGTTGCCATGACGACGTGGCAGCACAGGGCAGGAGACCCTAACAATAATGCTATACAACTATCCAGTATTATAATAAAAAAATGGTAGCCGATCTCCAAAGTTAATATTTAAACTGTATGTAAATATACTACATATTATTCATAATCTAATTATAGACAGAGCCGGATTAAGCAAGGGGAGCGCGTCCTGGGGCCCCCACACATTCTGTTGTTGAATCAGAGGAGTCTCCCTTCAGCGTCTCAGATGTTCATTAACAGCTGATGTCGGAGAGCTCCTCTATGCACAGGCAGTCTCACAGAATCGTGATGTGGAATCCCGCAAAACAGTCTGTCTGTTCTGGCAAGTTGTTATACTGCTGAAGTGCTGCTTTGCTCTGCTCCAGATTTCCAGAGGTGGGTAGGTTGGTGGTGTGTATGGGAGTGTGCGCTGGAGTGCTGTCTGTGTTAGTGTGGTGTATGAGTGCACACTCACTTGTGTATCGGGGGGTGGATTTGCCAGTGATAGTGGTTTCCCCTGCAACCTCCATCACCCTGGGCCCCCACCTGCCTTTACATGCCCTGATTATAGGAGTTTTAGATACACAATGACATTTTAAATACAAGTCGAGTCTCCCTTATCTTGAATTATCAGGACCAGGAACATATATTAGTGTGTCTAACGAATTACTACTCTAGCAGCAAATCGAAAAAGCTTCAGGTATGGGGGACGTCATTATTGTTGGGGACTTTAATTACCCAGACATAAACTGGAACACCCAAACAGTAAATACAACTAAGGGTAATTGGTTCTTAAACATGCTTAAAGATCACTACTTGTCCCAGGTAATCAGGGAACTAACTAGGCATAGGGCTATACTGGACCTATTACTGACTAATAATGAGGAAATAATATCAAATACTAAAGTAGGGGAGACCCTAGGAAATAGTGATCACAAAATGATCACATTCAATATCAGCTTTCAAAAACAACAATATAAGGGTCTAACTAAAACTTTTAACTTTAAGAAAGCCAATTTCATATTGCTGAAACAAGCAATGAGGGACATCAAATGGGAAATTGTATTGCAAGGTAAGAATACTGCTGAAATGTGGGATGTTTTTACAACTATGCTCAATAAGTACACTCATATGTATATTCCCAAAGTCAACAAAAACAAGAGTAGGAAATTCAAACCGATATGGCTTAATAAGAGGGTCAAGGAACAAATGGATAAAAAAGGCACACCTTCAAAGCTTTTTAAGTACATAAACAGAAACATTTTAAAAAGGGAGAATATTGGGCCTTTAAAGGGCGAGTTGGATGTCTTGATTAATGATGATAGGGATAAAGCAGATTTATTTAATAAATTCTTTTCATCACGAAAAAGGAGCATAACATAAGCTACGAAAATGACCCGATGCTAGGTACTTGGTTAAACGAGGATGCAGTCCAGGAGAGACTAAGTAAAATTAAGATAAATATATCTCCTGGGCTGGATGGACTGCACCCCAGGGTTCTTATGGAACTTAATGTAGAGATATCAAGACCCCTATATTTGATTTTCATGGAGTCAATTAGATCAGGAACGATACCAAAGGACTGGCATATAGCAATGTAGTCCCAATATTTAAAAAGGGTATTAAAACTCACCCAGGTAACTATACACTGGCAAGTTTGACATCTATAGTGGGGAAATTACTAGAAGGTATATTAAGGGATAGCATACTTGAGTACTTGGATACCTCCAAGTTTATTACTAGAAATCAGCATGGTTTTGTGAAGGACAGATCCTGTCAAACTAACTTAATAAGCTTCTACGAGAAAGTGAGCGATAATATTGATCAGTGTCATGCAGCGGATGTGATCTCTTTGGACTTCACTAAGGCCTTTGACAAAGTTCCACATAAAAGACTAATTCTCAAATTAAGGGAGCTTGGGGTAGAGGGCCCTATTTGTACTTGGGTGAATAATTGGCTGTTCAATAGGGAACAGCAGGTGGGGATTAATGGGATCTACTCTGAATGGGCTTCAGTGCTCAGTGGAACACCACAGGGTTCAGTACTTGGACCATTGTTGTTTAATATATTCATTGATGACCTAGGAGAGGGACTGGAAAGCACAGTATCAATTTTTCGCAGATGATACTAAGCTATGTAGAGTAATTAATTCAGACAAGGATGTTGAGTCTCTTCAGAATGACTTACAGTATCTAGACTTGCGGTCTGGGCGGATAAATGGAGAATGAGGTTCAATACAGACAAATGTAAAGTTATGCACTTTGGGACTAAGAACAATCAGTCAGCCTATAAACTAAATGGGGAAAATGTAGGGATAACAGTAGTTGAAAAAGATTTGTGAGTGCTCATTGACAATAAACTTGGTAGCAGTACGCAATGTCAAAATGCAGCAACAAAAGCAAATAAGGTGTTAGCATGCATTAAATGGGGAATGGAGACAAGGGATTAGAGTGTAATCCTGCCACTGTATAAATTATTGGTGCAGCCACACCTGGAATGTTGTGTACAGTTCTGGGCACCTCACTATAGAAAAGATATCTTGGAATCCGAAAAGGTTCAGAGGCGAGCCACCAAACTGGGTAAGGGGTTAGAAGCACTAGATTATGAGGAAAGACTCAAAAGGTTAGATTTGTTAACACTGGAAAAGAGGCGACTTAGAGGGGATATTATTAATATTTGTAAACACATTAAGGGACAATACAAAGTTTTATCAAACTATTTGTTTATCAAAAAAACACTGCATAGGACACGAGGACACCCCCTGAGGTTAGAAGAAAAAAAATTCCATACACAACGGAGAAAAGGGTTCTTCACAGTAAGAACAGTAAAGATTTGGAATTCTTTGCCAGTTAAGGTAGAAATGGTGGACTTAATCAATAAGTTTAAAAATGGATTAGATAAATTCCTAGTGGAAAAAAATATCCAAGGATACAGCATTTAATTAAGATTAAAAAAAAAAAAACAAAACATTTATTATACAGGTTGAACCCGATGGACATCTGTCTTCTTTTCAACCTCAGCAACTACAGTATGTAACATCACGTATATGAGTTTTTTCTGACAGCGGAATACCTCTGCAGTCTGCAAATGTCCATTGGGGTCAGTGGTGGTCCATGGTGTCTTTGCTTTCCAGCAGGATCAGATGGAGTTCCACCAGGGTCATCCCAATGGGACCATTGGGTTAACCAGGGGTTTCCATCAGGGTCAGTTGGGGTCCGGTTCAGTGCAGCAGTTGTTCCTGGTGAGAGAATGGCTGCAAAACCACAACCTCGCCAGCATCCATTGTTTGCTGACACTATTGACATCATGGCATTGGGTCATGTCATGACATCACTGCTTCCCAGGAATATTTCAGTTTTCAGGATATTTCAGTTTTCTGAAGTAAGTATAAGCAAGACTCAACCTGTATATGTATAGTATGATGTGGGCTAGTTTTACCGTATGCTCATCTTTTTACAGAAGGATGTTCAGTATACAGTAATGTATATACTGTAGCATAAAGATAAAACTTATTTCTAATGTTGGAGGCCATTGCATATCTGAATGGCTCCTGTACTTCCTGACAGTCATGTGAAGATTCTGACTATTTCTCTCTCCAATCTGGGAACAGTGAAGGTAGGGTAGAGGGAACTGATGCCTTATTTGCTAACAAAGTTGCTTACTAGTGTGCCCAGCTCATCTGCTCTCCCAAATTGACAGATTTCTGCAAAATGAATTGTACTATACATAAACTGCCATTTTCTATGTTACTATTTGTAATTGTGCATGCATTCATCTAGGTGTTTACAAAATCATAAAACTCTACCAAGGTATAAATTCAAACACATATTGTATAATATTTATTTTTGTAAATTGTTTTCAAGTTAATGATGTAGATAGAGCACAGTTCACGGCTGAACCTGTCAGTCATGCAGAATACATAAATTGGGGATTATTTTAGCCATTTTACTTTCAATTAATATTGCACTGGTAATTCACAAACCAATTAAGTCTTATTGAGCTTTAAATGATGAGAATTCTCCTGTTCTTATGTATTAACACTGCTTCAGTTGACATCTAGATAACCTGTGAAGTATTAGTCTTACCACTCAAGTGAATTGCTAATTTTAATTATATAAAGCAAACAACAATATTGCAACTAAGCCTTCAGACATTAAATAAAATGTACTGAATTGAGTGACAGAGGGAATTCAGTGGAATCATTACATTAATAGTAAAATATTTCTATATAGTGTTATGTGTATTAAAGTGCTAGGAGAAACAATGTTCTATTGAGTACAAGTAAACTCATCAGTTTTTGGTGATATCTTTAGGCAATTTGCAAATTACTGTACCTAGCATACTTATCCCTTTGTTGCTTAGTCTATTTTGTCACTTTTTTGGTACTGGTTATACGGTATTTAATATTATGTTGTACTCACAAGAAATTATACCTTGTTTGTTTTTTGTTTTACATGTATGAATAAAATGTGTCGGAATATGATAACCCAAAATTCATGCCATTTTTAAAAGTAGGTGATAGATAACACATAAAATGAAGGGGCGCTTGTGTTTATTAAAATCAGAATGGGGAAGATCTGGGCCTTGACTCTTGATTTCTTAACATTTTTTGTAGTATAGGGTGTTAATGTCTAATAATTATGACAACCTGCAAATGATGATGCTCTAGAGTGTGTTGATGTCTGATTAGCAGTGTTTACCATTTAGGGAGTGCGACTGCATTTTCTGAGTGATAAGTCTCAGCATCCATAGCATCAATATCTATAGAATTAGGGTGTTCAGTCCTAACCCCCTCCATATTGACTGTTGATCACAAGATAAATAATCAACAGATCATATAAAACAGGGGACTCACCTGTTTAATATGTGGGTGTTTCTTGAAGCCAGAATGGGGGGAAGTTCCTTTCCCATCCTTGGTCTTTATAATGATTTATGCAGTGCAGTAGTATTCTCTAGTACTAACGTGATCATGAGAGAATATATTTTTAAGGGCAGATTGTTTTACAGTGAGGATGTAATTTAGAAAAGGATATTTCTGAGTCTGTGGGTGCTAGATGGGTGGGTGCAGGGCCGGCGCCACCACTAGGCAGCTTTAGGCAGCTGCCTATGGGCGGTGGACACAGGAGGGCGGCACCTCATGCTCATTCTTTCCCCTTTCCAGCAACCCAGCATGGTATGCATTCGCAGGGAGGGAGGCGGGGGATTATCGTGGGTTCGGTTGGCTATTATATGCGGGATGCAATCGTACGGCGGGGGGAGGGGGGGTATAATCACTGGGGGAGGGGGGTATAATCATTGGGGGGGTAATATACATGCGGGCAGGCCCGGCTACAGGGGGGGGGGACAAAGGGTACAGTAGTAACGGGCCCCGAGGTTCAGGGGCAGAAAACAGTGTGCCTACTAGTAAATTGCTTGTAAGCCAAAGGACTGCTCTGCTTCTGGCGGCCGCAACTTAGATGACACACTCCAGTCCACTACAACCCTCCCCCCCCACAGTAGTTTGGTCCGGTCCCGGCCATTGCGATGCGCATAATATTAATGACATTGTGATGTCATTATCCTGTGCCGGACCCTCACTGTCATCTCCGCCACTGCCCGGCTACTTAGGAAGAGGCGCAGCCAGGAAGAGAATCGCCGGGCAGTGGGAGCAAAGTCTATGAGGCCACTGCAGCAGCCACGCCGCTACTCCCTACGGACACACTCCTTTCAAAAAAGTGACTGGCAGCATGTGGTGAGTCAAGTGACAGCAGCAGCACTCAGCTCTGCAGTCACAGCCCTGCCGGTCATGTTTTCTGCATCTCTCTATATTGTAGATGTTTAGCAGGAACTACCTCCTAATCTGTCTCTGTGTATATGTGTGCCAGTCTTTGTCTCTGTGTGTATGTGTACCAATCTCTGTGTGTGCCAATATGTGTACCAGTCTCTGTCTCTGTGTGTATATGTGCCGGTCTCTGTGCCAGTCTGTCTCTCGGTGTGCCAGTGTCTGTACCAGTCTCTGTCTCTGTGTGTATGTATGACAGTCTCTGCGTGTGTGACAGTCTCTGTGTATGCCAGTCTGTCTCTCTGTGTATGTGCTAGTCCCTGCCTCTCTGTCTGTGCCAGTATGTGTGTGCCAGCTCTGTCTCTGTGTGCCAGTCTCTGTGTGTATGTGTGCCAGTCTCTGTGTATGCTAGTCTCTGTCTCTGTGTACCAGTCTCTGTGTGTATGTGTGCCAGTGTCTGTTTCTGTGCCAATCTGTGTGTGCCAGTCTGTCTGTGTGTGCCAGTCTTTGTCTCTGTGTATGTGTGCATGCCAGTCTGTCTCTCTCTGTATGTGCTCATCACTGCCTCTCCGTCTTTGACAGTATCTGTGTGTGCCAGTCTCTCTCTCTCTCTCTGCCCGTGTGTGTGTGCCAGTCTCTGTGTGTGTGTGTGCCAGGCTCTGTCTCTCTCTGTGCCTGTGTGTGTGTGTGTGTGTGTGTGTGTGTGTGTGTGTGTGTGTGTATGTATGGCAGTCTCAGTCTCTGTGTTTGTGCCAGCCTGGCTTCTGTCTGGCTTCTCTCCATTCTCCGTGGGGGTAAAATTAGAGTGGCACACTGGTGGATGAAGGCCTGTATCCAGCATTACAGGCCAGGCATGGGCATGTCTCTGTACTGTAGCATAGCGGTGAGTGCACAGTCTACAGGCGGATCAGGGGCATTCCTTGTCCTAATGGTCCCTGATCCCCACATGTTTCACCTGATGCCCATTACTAGGATTATTACATGGTGGCAGGGCAGCACTGCAGGGGCAAATGGTGGCTGTGCGCACTATAGGTGTCTAGGCACTGGGACTGGCTGCATCGCACAGAGGTGCAAACCTCGTAAATCAGCATTCCAGAATGAAGTTGTGCTGGCCCCAGTCCACACGCTATTCCTGGAGATATGTCTACGCTGGAATCAGGGGGTTCTTCTACATATACCCAATTACCCTGATTATACCCAATGAGCGTCAGGCATATTATACACACGTACCAAATATGTGTGGGGAGCAGGGTGTTCCTTGTATGACTGAGCCCTCCTCCCCCTTCTTCCCATATAGGACAGTGCATCTTCTATATGACAGTGGATTGCCTCTTTATATGACTGTGCTGCCCTAAGTGGGGGTCGAGGGGTGGGGTCCCAGAGATATCAGTGTACAGGGCCCCATGATTTCTGTTGCCGGCCCTGCATGCGGGCTGCAATCGCGGGTGGTGGTGCCGGAGGGCGGGCACAATGCAGCGTGACATCGCGGGAGAGTGTTGTTGTGGTGCGGGAATATGTACAGCCCACCCCGGGGTGTTGCCGCGGATAGGAGCGGACAATTACTACCGTTTGTACAGTGTAACGAGCCAGCAGCACGAACATATATATTATATGCCCTAGCAATAAAGTATGTTGATTTAGCCTGTGGAGTGACATCTGATTTTTTTTTTTATACATATTTTAGACCTCTAAAGTGTAGGAGGACACCCCAGCAACTAGGACACTGCATGTTGTGGAGTGTCAGGCTTTCCTGTTTTATATATATATATATATATACACACACAGTGGGGTATATTTACTAAGGTCCCGATTTTGACCGAGATGCCGTTTTTTCATCAAAGTGTCATCTCGGTAATTTACTAAGCAATAATCACGGCAGTGATGAGGGCATTCGTAATTTTATGGAAGTCCAACAAAAAAAATACAAATGAATACACCATCGGTCAAAACGCGGCTGTTTAAGTATGAATCTCGGTAATTTACTAAGAAGTGCAAAGCAAAAAAAAAAAAAACACTGCCGTGAAAAATTACAACTCGTAAAAAAGTGCTAAAAAAAAACAGACCTGCTTTTTTAATCCGTGATTGTATAGGCATGCAGGGATCCATGAGATCCGTGCATGTATATCAGTGGGAAGGGGTGGGAAAGTGGTTATTTTATTAAAAAAAATTGCGTGGGGTCCCCCCTCCTAAGCATAACCAGCCTCGGGCTCTTTGAGCCGATCCTGGTTGCAGAAATATGGGGGAAAAAATTGACAGGGGTTCCCCCATATTTAAGCAACCAGCATCGGGCTCTGCGCCTGGTCCTGGTTCCAAAAATACGGGGGACAAAAAGAGTAGGGGTCCCCCGTATTTTTAAAACCAGCACCGGGCTCCACTAGCTGGACAGATAATGCCACAGCCGGGGGTCACTTTTATATAGTGCCCTGCGGCCGTGGCATCAAATATCCAACTAGTCACCCCTGGCCGGGGTACCCTGGGGGAGTGGGGGCCCCTTCAATCAAGGGGTCCCCCCCCCAGCCACCCAAGGGCCAGGGGTGAAGCCCGAGGCTGTCCCCCCCCATCCAATGGGCTGCGGATGGGGGGGCTGATAGCCTTTTGTGATAATGAAAATATATTGTTTTTAGTAGCAGTACTACAAGGCCCAGCAAGCCTCCCCCGCATGCTGGTACTTGGAGAACCACAAGTACCAGCATGCGGCGGAAAAACGGGCCCGCTGGTACCTGTAGTACTATTACTAAAAAAATACCCAAAAAAAGACAAGACACACACACACCGTGAAAGTAAAGATTTATTACATACATGCACACAAACATACATACATACTTACCTTATGTTCACACGCAGGTCGGTCCTCTTCTCCAGTAGAATCCAAGGGGTACCTGTTGAATAAATTCTACTCACCAGATCCAGGGTCCCAGGGTCCGCGGGGCAACCATTTGTAATCCAGGTACTTGAATAAAATAACAAAACGGAGAGCCGAGCCACGCACTGAAAGGGGCCCCATGTTTTCACATGGGACTCCTTTCCCCGAATGCCAGAAACCCACTCTGACTGATGTCTAAGTGGGTTTCTTCAGCCAATCAGGGAGCGCTACGTTGTAGCACCCTCCTGATCGGCTGTGTGCTCCTGTACTGTATGACAGGCGGCACACGGCAGTGTTACAATGTAGCGCCTATGCGCTCCATTGTAACCAATGGTGGGAACTTTCTGCCCTGCGGTTGACCTAAAGTGACGTCACCGCTGAGCAGAAAGTTCCCACCATTGGTTACAATGGAGCGCATAGGCGCTACATTGTAACACTGCCGTGTGCCGCCTGTCTCTCAGTACAGGAGCACACAGCCGATCAGGAGAGTGCTACAACGTAGCGCTCCCTGATTGGCTGAAGAAACCCACTTAGACATCAGTCAGAGTGGGTTTCTGGCATTCGGGGAAAGGAGTCCTATGTGAAAACATGGGGCCCCTTTCAGTTCATGGCTCGGGTATCCGTTTTGTTATTTTATTCAAGTACCTGGATTACAAATGGTTGCCCCGAGGACCCTGGGACCCGGGATCTGGTGAGTAGAATTTATTCAACAGGTACCCCTTGGATTCTACTGGAGAAGAGGACAGACCCTTGTGTGAACATAAGGTAAGTATGTATGTATGTTTGTGTGCATGTATGTAATAAATCTTTACTTTCACGGTGTGTGTGTCTTGTCTTTTTTTGGGTATTTTTTTAGTAGTAGTACTACAGGTACCAGCGGGCCCGTTTTTCCGTCGCATGCTGGTACTTGTGGTTCTCCAAGTACCAGCATGCGGGGGAGGCTTGCTGGGCCTTGTAGTACTGCTACTAAAAACAATATCTTTTCATTATCACAAAAGGCTATCAGCCTCCCCATCCGCAGCCCATTGGATGGGGGGGGGACAGCCTCGGGCTTCACCCCTGGCCCTTGGGTGGCTGGGGGGGGGACCCCTTGATTGAAGGGGTCCCCACTCCCCCAGGGTACCCCGGCCAGGGGTGACTAGTTGGATTTTTGATGCCACGGCCGCAGGGCACTATATAAAAGTGACCCCCGGCTGTGGCATTATCTGTCCAGCTAGTGGAGCCCGGTGCTGGTTTTAAAAATACGGGGGACCCCTACTCTTTTTATCCCCCGTATTTTTGGAACCAGGACCAGGCGCAGAGCCCGATGCTGGTTGCTTAAATATGGGGGAACCCCTGTCATTTTTTCCCCCATATTTCTGCAACCAGGATCGGCTCAAAGAGCCCGAGGCTGGTTATGCTTAGGAGGGGGGACCCCACACAATTTTTTTTTAGATTTTACACTGTTTAATTTAAAAAAAAAATAAAAAAATAAACCCCAGCACGGATCACACAGATCCGGCCGAGATTCATTTTTAAAAAGTCGGCAGTGTTTTGCTAATCACTGCCGTTAAAAAAAAAAAACACGAATGACATCGACATCGGAACAAAAGAAAAACCCGAATACGACAGCTTAGTAAATTAGGCGTAATAAATTCAAAAAGTTGCAGTTTTACACTTTCGATGTCATTCGTGATTATTCTCCCACCAAATCGGGAGAATTACGAATGTTAGTAAATATACCCCAGTGTATGTGTGTGTGTGTGTATATATATATATATATATATATAGAGCAGACAGCGGCGGCACTCGGAGACTTGGAATAAAGTGCATAAATCTTTTATTGTAAGCTTTCAAAAAAAAGTTTACAATAAAAGATTTATGCACTTTATTCCAAGTCTCCGAGTGCCGCCGCTGTCTGCTATGTATTGGTGAGGGACTGGCTGTCACTCAAAGAGGAGGGCACAGGAGCAAACATTTTGGATTCCGTGGGGACGGAGGGAGTGCCGTATTTCTCTGGACATTATATATATATATATATATATATATACACACACACACGGAGTATTTGTATATATATATATATATATATATATATATATATATACACATACACACATACACATATATATGTGTGTGTGTATATATGTATATATATATATATACACACACACACACACACACACACGGCCATGACTACATATCGGCCAGCAATTCCTGGCACACAGTGCGTATGCAGTGTACTGTGGGGAGCAGAACTGCTGGGAACACTCGCAGGGCTGTAATGTAGAAGGTTTGTGGTGCTGCCATTAGGTAGCTGTAGTAGAGACCAGCTACTTGTCACAGGGTTACATGGAGTGGTAGCCGGGCAGCGCTGTAGCTTTTTGATTGTACATTCCGCCCCTCCTAGCTACTGTTGCTGCTGCATGTGATAGGTGAGTATGTGTGCTCCAGGGAGGGGGGGGATCAAACACACACTCTCTCTCTCTCTCTCTCTCTCTCTCTCGGTACATCTTGGACTCTACTTGGCATAATATGGGCTCTACCTGGCATAATGTGTATCAAGGTCTCTACCTGGCATAATGTGGGCTCTACCTGGCATAATGGGTATCAGGGGCACTACCTGAGATAATGTGCGCTCTACCTGGCATAATATGTATCAGAGGCTCTACCTGGCATAATATGTATCAGGGGCACTCTATCTGGCATAATGTGTAGATGGAGCTCTACCTTGGTGTAACATGTATAAGGTGTACTACTGTGTTATGTGAATAAGGACACAACGTGTACTGTGAATTGGTACTATTATGTGGCCATGCCCCCTCCCCCATAAAGCCATGTGCCTATATTTTTGTCGCGCACTGTGCCTATTTTAAATATGGTGGGAGAGGGGGCACCAATTCCTTTTCTGACACAAGGCACCAAAATGTCTAGTTACAGCACTCTGTGTGTGTGTGTGTGTGTGTGTGTGTGTGTGTGTGTGTGTATATATATATATATATATATATATATACATACACACATTTCCCATGCGGTTTGTGGTTATAACGCATTTATGTACGTATGTATGTATTAAGAGCCAGACGCCGGGTTTCCGATGCAGAAGGTAATGCCAGCAAAAACGTTACCCTATGGAAGCCTATGGGTTTCTTTCTGCATTGGTGCAGTCAGGGAGATCCGATCTGATCCCTCCCTGCATCCCCTGTGGCTGTGGCATCACTCTGCACATGCGCAGGCGGATGCCCGGGACATAAACTGGGAAGTCCAAGGACTGGCGGCCATCGCCTTTACAATACTAATGGCATATTTTAGTACATATACTATTATTATCGGTGCCGTAAGTGGCGGGTGTACCGCAAGAGGTTGGTACATCCCACCCACTATCTTTTGTGAGATGAATTATTGTAAGAGAGATAAGTGTTCATGAGGCCCAAGCAGTAGCCTACTAATCCATGACACTACACAGGGGGTCATTATGACCCGATCGCTACTGCGCATGCGCGGGGTCCGTAATGCGCACGCGCATCGATGCTTCGTCGGGCAATGACAAAGGGAACTAAGAAAGTGATTGCAGCGGCGATCGCTTGAGAATTTACAGGAATGGGCGTTCCTGGGCGGCAACACAGCGTTCGGAACCGTTTTCTTGGAGTGGTAAGAAAAATGCAGGTGTGTTTGAAGAAACGCAGGCATGTCCAGGGCGGGTGTTTGACGTCAGAGCCAGGACCGAACAGGCTGAAAACGTTGCAGCTGGTAAGTATGTCTAGACCTACTTAGGAACTGCACAACATTTTTTCCCATAGCAGCACTGCACAAGCGATCGCAGCCTTGCTATGGGAAAAAACCCACCCCCATAGGCGAAGTATAGTTGATCGCACAGGCTGCAAAAAGCAGCTTTGTGTGATCAACTCGTAATCAGGCCCACTGTTCGCCTACTTCTGTGACCTTGCAAGTTATTATTATTATTATTATTATTATTAATAAGAGTTTCTAATTATTCTGTTGCGCTTTATAATTGTAAACAGTAATAGACCAAAACTGGGTAATAACAGACAGACAAAGCGGTAGGAACAGGGACGGCTCTACCATTAGGCAGCTGCCTAGAACGCCAGGATCTGGGAGGGTCTGCTTATCATAAAATTAAGGATAACTCTGAGAGATGCATCCTTGTTTAACTTAATGCAGACTGTGGCTGTTGAACTTCTAAGATGCCACCTCCACACTTTCACCTGAAGAGCTGGCTAGCTGGCTAGTAGGTACTGGTTTGTGGTTTGGGAGGGAGTTGGGAAGGGGGGGGGGGGGGGGGGAGCAGCACGCTGAAGTTTTGCCTAGGGCGTCCAGAAACCTTGCACCGGCCCTGGGTGGGTGGGGGGATATCACTTTTACTTCTCTTTTCCCCATTTTTTTTTTTTTTTTTTAAATCTCCATAGTGAAAAATCTGGATTAGACAAGGCTTAATGATATTATAAAGATACTGTATCAATAATTTATTGGGGACAGTTACTGTAGATATCTCCCTATTTGAACACTGCAGCGTTTAGGACATGTCCCACTTATTCTTAGTAGTGGAGAGATTAAAGAAAAATTTGGCTAAAAAATGCTAGAACACCTTGAATTTCATACAAAATATTTTTTTTCTTCATTCTGTACTGCATGTTCTGTAGTTTGAACTACCTGTCCTGCCAAAACATAATAAAGGGCAATAAAAACTAATATTTAATTGTTGAGTATTCTATTATATATTCCCCAGAGTTTGATTAAACATTGATTCTGATTGCAGAGACTGGTTTTTGCAATTACATTTTCAGGGAATTATTTATCTCCTGAATTTTCACACTTTTTCAATCTGTGTTTTGCTGAAATTGCCTGCAATATTTGCATTTTAAACTCTATGATATTGTATTAGAGCAATAAAGTATTAAGGTCCCGATTCAGACCTGATCGCTACTGTGCATTTTCGGACAGTGGGCGACTATTGAACTACTGCACATACTCTCAATGAGCAGGTGCATCGCCAATCAGCAACAGGATGGTGCGAAAATTTCGATCGCACTGCTGTTCGCAAGGTGATTGAAATAAAGCGGATGCTTGTGGGTGGTAAATGGCTGTTTTCTGGGAGTGTGTGGAAAAACACAGGTGTTCCAAAGCATTTTCAGGGAGGGTATGTGACGTCAGACCCGATCAGCCTGATTTCTTCGCACTGGAGGAGTAAGTATTGAGCTATGCACAGTCTGCACACACTGCACAGAATGGGAAAAAACATTAGATGGTGATGGTGATGAGTGACCTCAATTGACCTCGTTGTTAGCCACAGACTTCAATTTTCCCACCATAAGCTATGATGGAGGACCGTGACCCTCCATTATAGCCAGTGCACTCCACCTGATTGACAGGCCAGGAGCGCACAGCCAATCAGGAGAGTGCTCTGATATGGCGCTCCTTGATTGGCTGCCGGATTCTCTAGTGACAGGAGTCACGGGGGGTCCCGGCATTTGGCAAAAGGGGATTCATGTGTAAACATAGATACCCTTTAGTTCATAGGTTTGGGTTTTTCGGTTTATTATTTTTTTAACCCATGGATGCCTACTGGAAAGAAGAGGACATATTTACACAGGAATTTTGTGAGTATTTCTTTTTTATTTTAACAGGTACCTGATTGGATTCTACATGGACAAGTGGATGTGAATGGTGGCATGGGATTTAGTTAAGTATGTATGAGTGTGTGTGTTTTATTAAAATGTTACTATCATGGTGTCTTGTGTTTTTATTTGGGTACTTATTTTGTTGTGGAACTACAAGTACCAGTGGGCCCGTTAATTCCCTGAATGCGGGTACTTGTGGTTCTCTAAGTACCAGCAAGTGGAGGAGGCTTTCTGGGACTTGTAGTTTCACAATAAAAGGCAATATTCTTTCTTTTTACACAATTTTGGCTATCAGCCCGCTACCCACAACCCAGGGCTGGGGGGACAGCCTTGGGCTTCACCCCTGGCCCTTCAGTGCCTGGTGGGGTCCCCTTAATTTAAGGGGTCCCCACTCCCCCAGGGAACCCTGGCCAGGGGTGACTAGTTTAGGGGAGTGATGCTTTGGCCACAGGGACCTATATAAAAGTGTCCCCTGGCTGCGGAATTACCTCCCTGGCTAGTGGTGCCTGGTGCTGGTTTTAAAAATATGGGGGGACCTCTACATCTTTTGTCCCCTGTATTTTTGGAACCAGGACCGGCCCAATAGCCTGGTGCTGGTTGTCTAAATACTAGGAGACCGTATGCAATTTTTCCCCGGTATTTTAACAACCAGGACTAGCTCAAAGAGCTCAGGACTGGTTATGCTTAGGAGGGGGGACCCCACGCAATTTTTTTGAAACTATTTCAGTACTGTACACAATGAAGCCCTTCACGGATCTCACTGATCCAGCTGGGCTTTATGGTGTTATGTCCGGCAGTGTTTTACTAATCTCTCCCATAAAACACTGCCCGACAATACAAATGGCATCAACATCGGTGAGTGCAAATTGAAAGAACATGGTAGTTTAGTAAATAACCGTGGTGTTTTTTTTTTTTTTTTAAATGGCAAACTCACTCTGCCAATGTCATCCGAGAATGATCTCGGCTGAAATTGGCAGAAATACGATTTTTAGAAAATATACCCCTCTGAGAGAACGGACGCTCAGCTAGCAGCATGCCGTACTGTGTTATGTTAAAACTTAAAATACACTGACTCACACCTGTAAATATATATGAGAATTGCTGGGAGAAGAGGGGCTTAGCTAGCAGTGCATACCTTGTTGTGCTGTGTTTAAAACACACTGACTGGCACTAATGAAAGAATAATATATGGGAATCGCTACACAACTAAAAAAGGGAGACCCTCATGATTTGAAATAATCAAGTGGAATGCATACCTCTGGTAATGGGGTCTGATATTAGCAACTGAAATTATCACAGACATTTTGTAGGAGAATTTGTATTCCAAATTGACTGGAAATAAATGTTATTGAGGTTAATAAAACTCTAGAAACAAAAACAGGCCCAAATTACATGATTTCAGCTGTTTCAGTATTTAAAAAACAAAATACAGATCCAAAACCAAAATATGTAAGGCGGTTATAGCGAATCCAAAACCAAAACCCAATGACAAATTAGAACTAAGCTAACTGAAAACCAGCAAAAAAGGCCTGGCGCACATCTCTTCCCCCAGTATTGGTTTGAAATTTGCTCTCAAGTTCCTCTTAATAATAAAATTGTGCATCTTTTATGCAGTATTTTCCTAAAATATTAATGTAAACCCCTCTTGAGGTACCCAGAAGACCAGGTTTGATGCACAAAGGCAAACAACTGGCAGAGCAGTACTTAGTGTAAAATGGGATTAACATTACATGAGTATCCTAATATCCTTCTCCACGGTGCATTTTATCCTCACTCAGCTTGACTTGGAACACCTACATTATGGTTTGACATATGTACCACCGCTAAACAAGGTTGAACAAGTGGTAACTTGGGAGTAGTGTTAAACTACAGTATAAGATGTGAGAGGAGATATACATTCAAATTGGAAATAGCAGTGTGTCCTAGCACAAAACAGATTCATGAAGTATACTCAGTCAAGTTGATTACATTGCTATTGAGGTTCCTAATAATTCTGGGACCATACACTACCCCAATAAAAGGTCCTGGGTCACGAGGTATCAACTAGAGGTGCATGCCCAGCTACAGTACCAGCCCTTAATGCTGTAAGAAAATTGCAGCATTGGGACTCGTCCACCAGCCATTTGGGAATGGAATGACAGAATTATGCAGAGGGGAATAGGGCAAATATTACTAAAGATTGATGTGGAAGAACAGAAAAGGGTAAATGAAGGCAATCCAGAGTGCCCAGAGAAGCCCATATTAGCTGATGTGTTTGTGGTGAATCAAATAATATTGTGGAGCAGGAAAATTTACCAAGAAAGTTGACTAACTGGATACTTCAACTAGGGGTCCAGAGATGCTACCAGCAGGTAAGTTAAGATTTTCACAGCAAAGACCAGATTTCTTTGAGGCAAATATGCATACAGTACAGATCTCTGATCAATCCTCAAGAGCATTTGCAGATGGACTGCATGAAGAGTAATGACTCCCTGGATTAATCATAGTATTACTTTATACATTTTTATCAGGCTAAATCTCAATATCTAAATAAACAGTATGTAACTTATATTTACCAATAAGGGATGCATTTAGTATACAAACATCATACACTAATAATATTATTCAGGTTGCCATGTAAGACCTTAAGCACTGTTTTTTGTCCTAGACTTTACTCTTAGCTAAGCAGATGTCCACAGATACTGCAGTGTCTGTAGCAGTAGTCCAATGTAGTGAGTCCAGTGAAACACTGACAATTTGCTTAAAATGTAAAAAAGGAATCCCATGAGTATGAAAATTTTAATTACACTACTTAGAATATGGGTTTCAAAAGGCATATGACATATTAATTGAATAATGCTCAATGCGAAATAT
The DNA here is from genome assembly GCF_028390025.1 of Pseudophryne corroboree. Taxonomy (NCBI): domain Eukaryota; kingdom Metazoa; phylum Chordata; class Amphibia; order Anura; family Myobatrachidae; genus Pseudophryne; species Pseudophryne corroboree. The sequence goes on from NC_086449.1 coordinate 398,065,940, forward strand.
GATACTTATTCTCAGGATAAGTGCACATCTACTAAATATACATTTAGAATAGGGTTTCACAGGCTGTGGCACATAATAGATTCAAGGATACAGTTGAGTTGAGATAAGTTTGTAATACATACAGTAGATGAAGTAACTTGGACAACTGTGAGATGAACATTAAGTTCCTGTGTCATTAGTGAATATTATGATAATGCAGTACAGCTGGAAATAGGCAGAATTATTTGAGATAAATATTGGATCATGGTGTTTGCAGAAAGCTTGCTTGTTCCTTCTGATCTCCAATCCATTTATTTTTCTCAAAATGATTGTTGTAAATTCTTATTAAAAAAGTATTAAAATATATTACATATTTACAAAGATACAATATTATAGATACTAAGAGGAGCATACTACATATTTATAGGTATATAAATGTTACTTTATAATTGGGTACTCAAAATTAGAGTTTGTATGGCATAAAGGTTTGAAAAAATATGTTTTAGATTATACTTTTTTTTTTTTCAATTAATTTTCAGATTAGTTTTCCAAAAGCTACTGGTTTTTAATGCCGATGGACATTTTTCCCCATATGCTAAATTCTGACATAAGATGCTTTCCACTTAATAGGCTTCATACTTTTATAAGAGGATTATGTGTAATTTTAAATACAGGTTAATGCTTATATTGGCCTCTGAATATCAATGAACAGCTGTTTTTTACATTTTTGTTTTACATTATACAGTATGTAACACAGTGAATGATGCACTTTTCATAAGATTGAACAAAACAATTGTTACATATAATTATTAAAAAAAATGAATTCCCTAATTTACTTGCGTATCATGTGAATTTATTTACTTCCTGTAATGCTTCAAGCTGTTTCATTTTCATTATATGTAATGAATGAAGCTCATAGTTTTCAACATATGAAAGTAGTTAAAAATGGGGATAAGTTTAAAGCTTCTAATGTATGCCTTTTGTTTTTCCTTTAAAATGTTTTACTTGAAAATATATGTAAAAGTTTACAATTTCAAATTATATCTGAGAAACATTTGCAATATTTTATGCATCCTTTATATTTCATTGCTACTGAGTAGTTTACGTTCAAGCTTGAGTTACTGTAGTGATGCAAACCAATATGATATACAGTAGCAACATCTTTTCATATTCCACTTTTATTTCACATGTCATGTTCTATTTTTAAAATGTGTATAAAGACTTTTTGACTTAACATCAATGGAAAGCAAATGTTTGTATTTTCTTTTATGTTCATGAGCCAATTGCAAAACTAAAACATAAAAAAGGGCACTTTTGTTGTGTGTGTGTGTATATATATATATATATATATATATATATATACAGATGGAGCCATGCTAGTCATGGCTCCGTCTGTGCCTAGGCGCGCCCAGGACTCAGGTGACTCCATCACTGGCTGGGCGTGCGCACCTGTGATGGAGATGCGCCCCATTCACTAGAAAGGGAGAGTGTCTCCATGTGGGCATGCACGCAGATGGAGACGCTCTCCTATTCTATGAATGGAAAGGTGTTTCTGTGCACTCCTGGCATGACTAGGTGGACGGATCACCTAGCCATGCTGATAGTGCACGCCTGTGATGGAGCCGCCTCAGATGAGTGCGGCTTTATCTGTATATATATATATATATATATATATATAAAGAGAATACAGCGCCACTTGTTGGATATAAGCCTAGTATTTATCTAAAAAAACCTGTGTGAATTTAGTTTGTATGACTATAGTACCAAAAGGCACATGATTCCACTAGTATTTGGGTGTCAGCCAGCCCCTAAGAAATACAGTATAGGTATGTTACTGCAATGTGTATATAGAAAAGAGAATACACCCGTGGTGTTCAATATACATATATATATATACTTATAGTACATAGTGGAGAGTGCAAAATACAGAAGCCACTAATTACTAAAAAAATAGATGGTTTAATTCACATAAGAGTACCGGTTCTTTTGATATATATATATATATATATATATGCAAACAAATATGATATAGCGCTGATTAATATCCAGAGTGTTAGCACATGTAAAATGTGTATATTTAAAAACATATACAAGTATGTCTCTATGGTGGAATCACAACAGCTTCTATTGATGCTGGGATAAGCACTAGATCCTCGTAGTAATTTTCAGGACCGCGGCTCCCCTTCAAACAATCCGAACTCCTCCAGAGAAAAGATATCTGTCAATAGAACATATATAGGGGGCGCTCCATAGTGCATAAAAACCTTTTTTTATTTTTTTAAAAAACACATAAAAAGTGCTTAAAACAACTGTTTTACATTCGTACCAGAAGGCAACCAGTGTGGACTGGTTACCACGTGATTCCAAACAATGATCAATAGGTATAGCCAGAACAAGTGTCAGTCAGTCGCAATGGACTGACACTTGTTCCGGCTATACCTATTCGACGAAGTCGATGACGAAACGCGTTGGGGCGGAGTCTAGTGACGTAGAGGATCGTTGGTAGTGCTGAGCGAGGAGTCGAGGACGTATGTGATTCCTGCCCGTGAGTCTGGGGAAATCAGCTGCCGGCAGGTGGAGGTTTCCATTGCGACTGACTGACACTTGTTCTGGCTATACCTATTGATCATTGTTTGGAATCACGTGGTAACCAGCCCACACTGGTTGCCTTCTGGTACGAATGTAAAACAGTTGTTTTAAGTACTTTTTATGTGTTTTTTAAAAAAATAAAAAAAGGTTTTTATGCACTATGGAGTGGCCCCTATATATGTTCTATTGACAGATAGATATATATATATATATATATATATATACAATCTGTACTCTTATGTGAATTAAAAATGTTCAAATGAACATTGAAACGTTAACATAAAGACACTGTATGGTCTATTTCTTTGAAGCGCTGAGAGTGCAGTCAAAGGGGTAACAGTAAATATATATATATACAGTATATATATATATATATTTATATATATACTGCTCAAAAAAATAAAGGCAACACTTAAACAACACAATGTAACTCCAAGTCAATCACACTTCTGTGAAATCAAACTGTCCACTTAGGAAGCAACACTGATTGACAATCAATTTCACATGCTGTTGTGCAAATGGAATAGACAACAGGTGGAAATTATAGGCAATTAGCAAGACACCCCCAATAAAGGAGTTGTTCTGCAGGTGCTGACCACAGACCACTTCTCAGCTCCTATGCTTTCTGGCTGATGTTTTGGTCACTTTTGAAATCTGGCGGTGTTTTCACTCTAGTGGTAGCATGAGACGGAGTCTACAACCCAGACAAGTGGCTCAGGTAGTGCAGCTCATCCAGGATGGCACATCAATGCGAGCTGTGGCAAGAAGGTTTGCTGTGTCTGTCAGTGTAGTGTCCAGAGCATGGAGGTGCTACCAGGAGACAGGCGGACATCAGGAGATGTGGAGGAGGCCGTAGGAGGGCAAAAACCCAGCAGCAGGACCGCTACCTCAGCCTTTGTGCAAGGAGGAACAGGAGGAGCACTGCCAGAGCCCTGCAAAATGACCTCCAGCAAGCCACAAATGTGCATGTGTCTACTCAAACGATCAGAAACAGACTCCATGAGGGTGGTAAGAGGGCCCGACATCCACAGGTGGGGGTTGTGCTTACAGCCCAACACCGTGCAGGACGTTTGGCATTTGCCACAGAACACCAAGATTGGCAAATTCGCCACTGGCGCCCTGTGCTCTTCACAGATGAAAGCAGGTTCTCACAGAGCACATGTGACAGATGTGACAGAGTCTGGAGACACCAAGGAGAAACGTTCTGCTGCCTGCAACATCCTGCAGCATGACCGGTTTGCCAGTGGGTCAGTAATGGTGTGGGGTGGCATTTCTTTGGGGGGGCCGCACAGCCCTCCATGTGCTCGCCAGAGGTAGCCTGACTGCCATTAGGTACCGAGATGAGATCCTCAGACCCCTTGTGAGACCATATGCTGGTGCGGATGGCCCTGGGTTCCTCCTAATGCAAGACAATGCTAGACCTCATGTAGCTGGAGTGTGTCAGCAGTTTCTGCAAGATGAAGGCATTGATGCTATGGACTGGCCCGCCCGTTCCCCAGACCTGAATCCAATTGAGCACATCTGGGACATTATGTCTCGCTCCATCCACCAATGCCACGTTGCACCACAGACTGTCCAGGAGTTGGCGGATGCTTTAGTCCAGGTCTGGGAGGAGATTTTCAGACAGATTGAGACTCACATGGTGCAGCAGCAGAGCTGCTCGTACAGGATATCCGCCGGCGGACCCTGGACTCACCCGTCACAAGGCATGTGACTGTACTGGACATTTCCAGATTAAATAAGGACGACAGATACAGAAGATACAAAGGTATTTGACCCAATTTTTACTCATACCCTTAAAGGTCACACGGAACACATCAGGACAGGAGTGTGCCTAAGGATTGACCCACATGAACTGGGACTTGACAGTGTTTTTTTTACATATTTATTCTCCTTGCGGTGTTACCCCTTTTTTCCCATTTTCAACCATATGCCGATATCCACTGAGTGGATAAGACGCTGACTAGCGCACCACTCTGTTTGGGAACAAGGTGCTTTTCCATTAATGAACATTTTTCTGTTTCTTTACATATGGCACCAGGCAACATCTGAACGGACCTTCTCTCGTGCATAATTACCCAGTCTGTCTGCATGTTATCTGTAGTCTGTTGTTTTGTTTACCGGTAATAGGTGTTAATCTTTCCACTATTTTTTACAAATACTGGCTAGAGCAAATTAATTAGAGAAACATATTGTTAGGGTCTCCTGCCCTGTGCTGCCACGTCGTCATGGCAACCGGGAGACAAGTGCTAGTGGAGTAACCTGAGCGCAGCTGATACTCCGGTTCGGGTCTTTTGCTGTGCAGTGGTTATAGGCTCTGTGCACGGCAGGGGATCCGGTGCTGGTTTTTGTGCTCACAGTCTGTGAGGTCTGAGTGGGGCGTGGACAGCACCTGCTTTATAAGGCCTCTTTTCAGGGTAAGCAGATGCTGCTGAATCTCTGTTGGTTAGTCAGTTCATGAAAGTTAGCCAGTACTGTGTAGCTTTGTATTTGTTTGTTGCTTACTGCAAATAGGCCTGGGGATTTGGTATTACACTCTGCCAATCCAGACCTAGCAGTAAGACTGGAGTCAGTCGTTTAGCTTGCTGGGGTTCTGTTATTACTCTGTGAACTTAGCAAGTTTGCGGCTGTATTCTAACACTTGCCTGTCTAATCCTGTCTCACTGTGCTAGGTGTCAGGGGTCAGTTTAGTGGCAGTAAGCTTAAACCTGTGCACTGCAAGTGAGAATCAGGATTGTGGAGGCTCTCCTTGTGTCTATCATTCCATCTCTGACCAAGGAGTTTACTGCCACACCCGTTGGTAACCCTTTAGGGTTTTGCTGTTGCCCTTAGCAACAGCATTTCGGGTTCTCTACGTATTAAAACACAACATCTTGCTTTTTACATCTGAGCAGTTCTAATACAAGGGAGATACCCAGTTCCTTAGCCTCTGGGCTTCTCTGTTCACTGTGTGTGTATTTTGTTACCCTATCACCTTCTGTGTACGTTATGTCATATTCCCCAGTTTGTCTGTGAGTCCATTTGTTTTGCATAACAGTTCAAACACCAGTACATTCCTGCAGACACTGGAGTGCATAACAGTTCTGACACTAGTACTTTCCTGCAGGCACTGGTGTGCATAACATATTCAGCAGCCTAATACTCCTGTTGAAATTTTGTGGGAATATGGAGCATACCCCTCAAAATACGTTGCAACAGGTGGTCGATCAGGTGCAGGTCCTGACTCGGCAATTTAATGATTTGTCCATTAAAATGCACACCTCCCAGGCTGCTGGCGGAGCTCCCGCAGCAGCAGCACCTGCAGGGGTTAAGGAGCCGAAAGTAAATCTCCCGGATCGTTTTTCTGGAGATCGCTCGCAGTTCTTTTGTTTCAAGGAGAGCTGCAAGCTATACTTCCGGCTTAGGCCTCAGTCTTCTGGGTCGGAGATTCAGCGGGTGGGCATAGTGATTTCCTTGCTACAAGGAGACCCACAGGTCTGGGCATATGGGTTGCAGCCTGACTATCCGTCGCTTAAAAGTGTTGATGCTTTTTTTACGGCACTGGGCATGTTGTATGATGACCCTGACAAGACGGCCTCAGCCGAGGCTCAGATTTCGATCCTTAAGCAAGGGCGAAGGCCAGTTGAGGTTTACTGTACGGAGTTTCGGAGGTTGGCCCATGATACCCAGTGGAATGACCCAGCCCTGAGACACCAGTACCGAAGAGGTCTTTCTAACCAGATAAAGGACCAACTGGTACAATATCCCTTGCCTGATAGCTTGGATCAGCTCATGCAGTTATCCATCCGGGTGGATAGACGGCTGAGAGAGCGTAGGCTTGAAAGGGAGACTGAGATTTCCTTCCTTCCCAAGGGAACCTCAGACTCTGAGGAATTTTCTGAGGAGCCTATGCAGATTGGGGCTACCCGCCTCTCCTCGCGTGAGAAGACGCGGAGGAGACAGCAGGGGTTGTGTTTGTACTGTGGGAATAAAGGTCATGTGGTAGTATCATGCCCAGAAAAGCCGGAAAACTTCAGGGCCTGAGGGTGATGGGAAATATCCTGTCAGGCCAGAAGTCAGAATTTCCCAAGAAGACTTTTATCATTCCGGTGACCTTGAAGATCCTCGGTCAAACTGTCAAGACTGAGGCCTTTGTGGACAGTGGGGCCGACGGGGTTTTTATGGACCGCCAATTCGCCCTAAAACACTCTGTTCCCTTAGTACCCTTGGCATCGGAAATTGAGATTTGTGGGTTAAACGGGGAACCATTATCCCAAGGTAAAATTACCTCTTGCACTAGCCAGATTTCTTTGTTTATTGGAGCCACACACTCTGAAAAATTGTCCTTTTATGTGACTGTCTGTACTTTTGCCCCATTGGTGTTGGGGTTACCCTGGTTAAGGGCCCACAATCCTCAATTTGACTGGGTCTCTGGGGAGATTCTTAGTTGGGGTACTGATTGTTTCAGGAGTTGCTTGAGCCTTCCAGTCAGGCTCTCGCAGCTAAGTTTGCCAGGATTGCCAGGGTGTTATGCAGATTTTGCGGACGTGTTCTCCAAAAAAGTTGCAGAGGTACTACCTCCCCATCGCCCCTATGACTGTGCCATTGATTTGTTGCCAAATGCTAAGCTTCCCAAGAGCAGGTTGTACTCCCTGTCACGTCCTGAGACTCAGGCTATGGCAGAGTACATTCAGGAGAACTTGGCTAAGGGATTTATCAGACCTTCACAGTCTCCAGTTGGGTCGGGGTTCTTCTTCGTGGGTAAAAAGGACGGTTCGTTGCGACCCTGCATCGACTTCAGGGAATTGAACCGTATCACGATTAAAAACTCATACCCACTGCCTCTCATTTCGGTCTTGTTTGACCAGCTTCGTACTGCCACCATTTTTTCTAAGATTGACCTACGCGGTGCGTACAATCTAATCCGAATAAGAGAGGGGGATGAATGGAAGACTGCCTTTAATACCCACTCAGGGCATTATGAATATTTGGTGATGCCTTTTGGGCTCTGTAATGCCCCGGCAGTCTTCCAGGATTTCATGAATGATGTGCTCAGGGAATATTTGGATAGATTCTTAGTTGTATACTTAGATGACATCCTAATCTTCTCCCATTCCCTGGAGGAACATCGGAAGCATGTACGCTTAGTCCTCCAGAAACTCAGAGACCACCGGCTTGGGGCGAAGCTGGAGAAGTGCGAATTTGAAGTTCAGCAAATCGCATTTCTAGGATATATTATCTCCCCAGAAGGTTTCCAAATGGAGGGTTCCAAGGTACAGGCTGTCCTGGATTGGGTGCAGCCCACTAGTTTGAAGGCGCTTCAGCGTTTCCTGGGCTTTGCGAATTTTTATAGACGATTTATCGCTGGATTTTCGTCTATAGTGGCGCCCTTGGTGGCACTCACTAAGAAAGGGGCGGATGTTGCTCACTGGTCTTGTGAGGCTAAAGCGGCTTTTGCCCGTCTCAAAAGGGCATTTGTTTCGGCCAAGGTGCTGCGACACCCAGATCCAGAGCGTCCTTTTGTGGTGGAGGTGGATGCCTCTGAGATGGGTATTGGGGCAGTGCTTTCTCAGATGGGAGTGTCTGATAATCGCCTTCATCCCTGTGCTTACTTTTCCCGTAAATTTTCGCCTGCCGAGATGAATTATGACGTGGGTAACCGGGAATTGTTGGCTATTAAGGATGCACTCGAGGAGTGGAGACACTGGCTTGAGGGGGCTAAGTTTGTGGTCTCAATTCTCACTGACCATAAGAATCTGGCATATTTAGAGTCAGCGAAGCGTCTCAATGCCAGGCAGGCACGATGGGCTTTGTTTTTTGCTCGCTTTAATTTTTTGATAACATATCGCCCTGGGTCAAAAAACATCAAGGCTGATGCGCTCTCGCGGAGTTTTGCTCCAATCCAGGAGACCACCGAGGAGCCGTTGCCCATTGTTTCCCCATCATGTATTAAAGTGGGCATTACCCAGGACCTCTTATCATTAGTCCTTAGAGCACAGGAGCAGGCTCCTCCAGACCTTCCGGTAGGTCTTTTGTTTGTGCCTCCTAGGTTAAGACAGCGAGTGTTCCTGGAATTCCATGCCAAGAAGTCGGCAGGTCACCCGGGTATTGCCAGAACTCGGGAGTTGCTATCTAAGGCGGTGTGGTGGCCCTCGGTGGCTAAGGATGTGGATCAGTGGGTACGGGCATGTGACATCTGTGCCCGAAATAAGACTCCTAGAGGGGTTCCTGTTGGCCCATTACATCCACTCTCTATCCCATCTGAGCCATGGACCCACATTTCAATGGATTTTGTGGTGGACTTGCCCAAATCCTCGGGGATGACAGCCCTCTGGGTTGTCGTTGACAGGTTTTCGAAGATGGCGCACTTAGTTCCACTGGTTGGGCTGCCATCAGCCAGACGCCTGTCTGAATTATTTATGCTGCATGTTGTGCGTCTCCACGGGTTGCCACTTGATGTGGTCTCTGACCGCGGATCCCAGTTTGTGGCCAAATTCTGGAGGGCATTTTGTTCCGATCTCCAGATTTCTGTCAGCTTGTCGTCAGGCTACCATCCGCAGTCTAATGGGCAGACTGAAAGGGTGAACCAGTCCTTGGAGCAGTTCCTCAGGTGTTATGTCTCCAAGTGTCAGACTGACTGGGTTGCTCATCTGTCCATGGCGGAGTTTGCCTATAACAACGCGGCTCACTCTGCTACAGGGATCTCTCCCTTCCTTTGTGTGTATGGGCATCATCCTAAGGCCAATTCTTTTGACCCCCTGGACTCCACGCCTGGTGGTTCCTCTGTGGTTTCAGTCCTTAGAGGTATTTGGCGGAAAGTGAAGAAAGCCCTTGTATCTGTGTCATTAGTGACCAAAAGGGTTTTTGATAAGCGGAAAAGACCCTGCAGCTTCAAATTAGGAGACTTCGTCTGGTTGTCTACCAAGAATTTGAAGTTGAGACAGCCATCTCATAAGTTAGGGCCCCGGTTCATCGGCCCTTATAAGATCACCAGGGTTATCAATCCGGTGGCATTTCAGTTAGATCTGCCCCGTTCTTTGGGTATCAATAAAACATTTCATTGTTCCCTTTTAAAACGGGCGATTAGTAATCCTTCTTCCAGTGGAAGACCTTCCCCTCTTCTGATACGTGGCCAGAGGGAGTTTGTTGTTGAAAGGATTCTTGACTCCAAGGTGGTTCGGGGTCGGCTGTCATTTTTGGTGCACTGGAAGGGGTATGGCCCGGAGGAGCGGTCGTGGGTGCGCAGTTGTGATCTTCATGCCCCCAGACTGATACGCTCTTTCTTCTCGCAGTTCCCCGATAAACCCGGTGGTAGGGGTTCTTTGACCCCTCGTCAGAGGGGGGGTACTGTTAGGGTCTCCTGCCCTGTGCTGCCACGTCGTCATGGCAACCGGGAGACAAGTGCTAGTGGAGTAACCTGAGCGCAGCTGATACTCCGGTTCGGGTCTTTTGCTGTGCAGTGGTTATAGGCTCTGTGCACGGCAGGGGATCCGGTGCTGGTTTTTGTGCTCACAGTCTGTGAGGTCTGAGTGGGGCGTGGACAGCACCTGCTTTATAAGGCCTCTTTTCAGGGTAAGCAGATGCTGCTGAATCTCTGTTGGTTAGTCAGTTCATGAAAGTTAGCCAGTACTGTGTAGCTTTGTATTTGTTTGTTGCTTACTGCAAATAGGCCTGGGGATTTGGTATTACACTCTGCCAATCCAGACCTAGCAGTAAGACTGGAGTCAGTCGTTTAGCTTGCTGGGGTTCTGTTATTACTCTGTGAACTTAGCAAGTTTGCGGCTGTATTCTAACACTTGCCTGTCTAATCCTGTCTCACTGTGCTAGGTGTCAGGGGTCAGTTTAGTGGCAGTAAGCTTAAACCTGTGCACTGCAAGTGAGAATCAGGATTGTGGAGGCTCTCCTTGTGTCTATCATTCCATCTCTGACCAAGGAGTTTACTGCCACACCCGTTGGTAACCCTTTAGGGTTTTGCTGTTGCCCTTAGCAACAGCATTTCGGGTTCTCTACGTATTAAAACACAACATCTTGCTTTTTACATCTGAGCAGTTCTAATACAAGGGAGATACCCAGTTCCTTAGCCTCTGGGCTTCTCTGTTCACTGTGTGTGTATTTTGTTACCCTATCACCTTCTGTGTACGTTATGTCATATTCCCCAGTTTGTCTGTGAGTCCATTTGTTTTGCATAACAGTTCAAACACCAGTACATTCCTGCAGACACTGGAGTGCATAACAGTTCTGACACTAGTACTTTCCTGCAGGCACTGGTGTGCATAACATATATCACCCTATTTTAGTCCTCTGGTGAGAAGATTCTCACACACATGAACCCATTGAATACTAGGAATTTCTCCTAGAACTCATAGAGTAATATCCATATCCATCTTCCCTTTGTAATCAATTTATTATTCCTAGAAGACCTTTTAAAGATTTTTTTCTGATGAAATGAAATTTTTTTGTTTATTTTTTCACTGACTATAATTCTTTTATCAATAAATATCAGAGATATAAACAATTCCTGTCACTCATTCTTCTATTTATTTTGCGCTGGGAAATACCCCCTTTTTGTTTACACTTTCTGGGAGGAGATCCCTCAGGAGACCATCTGCCACCTCATCAGGAGCATGCCCAGGTGTTGTAGGGAGGTCATACAGGCACGTGGAGGCCACACACACTACTGAGCCTCATTTTGACTTGTTTTAAGGACATTACATCAAAGTTGGATCAGCCTGTAGTGTAGACTACAAATCCAGACCTCCATGGGTTAATAAATTTGATTTCCATTGACAATTTTTGTGTGATTTTGTTGTCAGCACATTCAATTATGTAAAGAACAAAGTATTTAATAAGAATATTTCATTCATTCAGATCTAGGATGTGTTATTTTACTGTTCCCTTTATTTTTTTTGAGCAGTGTATATAGAATAACAACATCACCAAAAAAGAAATACTGCAACGTATAATCTTGTAAGTTCTTTGTGAACTTAGTTTTCATGGGTTAGGATCACTGGCATAACTACCGTGGGTGCAATGGGTGTGGCTGCTATAGGGCCTGTACTTCCTCCTGGGATTGCCTTCACCCCTGCACCCAGTCAAGCATGCAGCGATCAGACAAACAAGTCCCCTAACCATACAGACACACATTCTTTTTTAATGGGATTGGCTTCACTGGTGGAGATGGAGGCTGCAATCTTCTCTCACTTCCTGCTCGACATGCCGTGGCAAGAGAGGTTTCAGAAAGGGGAGGTGGGGGTCTTTAAAGTTCTTGTTATGTCCTTGGTTAGGATTCAACATTGTTGTCGAGCTTAATCTGCTTCATTACTTTCTTTTTTTTTTTGTTAAGAAAGATGACATATACATAACCATGTGTGTGTGTGTGTGTGTGTGTGTGTGTGTGTGTGTGTGTGTATGTTCGCACGCACGTGTGTATGTGTACCATAAAAATGGGATACAGTGTCCAATAGATGACAATATTACTACCACTTGCACCTATCTATCCTAGTTAAATTATATTGATTATATTGGTGTGATGATTGTATCAGTCACTTTTAGCTCCTATTTGCTCTAAAACATCATTATTATTATTCCTTTTTGTCTTCTTCATATTATTATTATTATTATTATTATTATTATTATTAATATGATCATTATTAGCCTTAGCCTTTACTAGAGTGCAAAAACAGATTAAAAATTGGAAACCAAAATCCCCTTTTTATTGTTGATTACATAAATGCTGATAGGGAGCAAATGTCCATTTATTTAATTACATTTTTACTTGACAACTTAATTGTCATTAATTGAAGAAAAAAACATTTTTTTTTTAAAAATGGTAACTGACACCTATATGTGTTTCTTATGTATTTTATGTGTTACAGTAGACTTTGAGTGACAGCTGGTAATGTATATCACATAAGCAGTCACAAATACATAAGATATATGGGATGTTGTCAAAAGGTCAGCAATAACAATGTTGGCATTCACGATGTTGACATCACTATGTTGACAGCTATGATGTCATCACTGTTAAAATGTCATCAGACAACGCGATGACATTTTCAAAGTGTCGATGCTTCTAACAGGAGATGCTTTGCTTAGCAGCTGCGTCTGAAAATCAGGGCAGTCACTCCCACAATACACAAGAGATTTGCAAAAAGGAAATGGAGGCTGCGCTTTGATGTTTTCAAATAATTAACAATATAACAGTATGATATTAAGTACTAAAATGGTACAATTTATTCATATGATGAAAAATAAAAAGAGAATATGTAAATAATATTAAAAATTCATAAGCCATAAAATTGCATGCATGTCACTGAATTTAAAAGTATGAATTCATATACTTATGTTTGAGTATCGTTATCCAATTAGTCAATAACTGGTTGTAGATGGTTAGAGGAGTCCATTCCAATGATCTTACCCTGTAGCCAAAATGCTTATCCGGATACCAAAGTCACTGAAATGGAGGAAGGTCTAATTGGAGGTATATGGTTCGCCGTTAGAGGATAGTGTGCTCTATTGTGTTTAAAATGAGCTCCTCATGCATTATGGTGTGGACAGTCGTTCTTATAGCAAATGTTTGGATGATGTATTTTCCAAAGTTGGATCAGTGATTGGTGATGGTCAGGGGATGGTCTGGTCATCCACTCTTGAGTTCGTGACTGTGGTAGATGAACATATGATGCATTTCGCTGCATTCAGCTAGCAACTTTTTCAAAGGTGTGGACTGCTAGGGCATGGAGGGTTTTTATACCCTATCCAATATTGTGTCTAATTGGCACCTGGTAACACAATTAGGCTAATAAATGACAAAATGCATATGAACAAAATATCAATATATATGAGACAGACCTTTCTTCTAGGGGGTGATTAAAATCTATAAATAGACCAATTTTTATTCATAGTTGTTAATTTGAACTGTAGGTTGCTAAAAAAAACCCATGTAAACAATAAATATATGTAAATACAGTTAGGCCAATCATTGAGTTTGTTGGGGTTGTTGTATCTATGGAGACACATCCTGATGTTTTTTCATTGGTTAAGGATGTGTTAGCTGAGATAACTCAGTTAGTGCCCACTGACTATGTCACCGGGGTCCCGATCACGTGACCGCAATACGGTCACATGACCTGAGCTCCAGAGGCACCCATTGTAGAGGGAGAGCAGATTGGCTAGAGGTCTGTGAATACAGACCTTCCGCACTTGTGATCGGGTCCCGATCAAGTGACCACAGCCCGGCCACATGACCAGCCCATCTGAGCCTATTGTGTAGGGATGCCTGCTACACACGGGACCGGGCCCCAATTACGTGACTGCGACCCGGCCACATGACAATCTCATTAGGAGATAGACACAACTGAGGGCTGGTGTTGGTCTAAGACAGCCTCAGTTGTAGGGGCTGGTGTAAAGGTGACTCTAGGTGGCTGAATAGGACTCATAGACATAGAGGACTTCTACCACCAATGCCCGAAGATGTGACCATGACAACAAAAATAAAATTAATGTTTGTTTATTAAACACAGTTCTGGTGGTACACCGGCAGCTGCACACTATGACATGAGAAATGATTAAAAACAGTACATAGTTCCACAAACAGTAGCAGTTGTAATATTCCCTTAGGTGTGGTATCCACACGAGGCTAGCTTGGGAGATTAGGAGATTGACAGTCTTTACCAACACCTAGGTGCTGTAGAATACGTGACCTGCCATAGGAAATTGCTTTATTAGAGTGTCGCTTTACTATATGTTCAAATAAAGATGACATTTTTTTAATCTAATAAAGAATAATATATAAAGCTATTTTCTTCATATTTATCTTATTTTAATGCCTACATATTTATTAACAGTGGTTGCCATGGTAACCTAAACTTCCCATGTTTTATAACAAATCCTATAGAGTGTCCCTTAAGCATTTCTATGTAAATGAACAGGGTGGTTATCATAGCAACTCATGATACATATGTATTACATGGAAATAGCGTCCCTTCTTGTATCTGCAATGGGAGCAGTAATAACGCACAAGTATAATAGATATTCCGCTAACTATGAATATGTAGTATCTCTATGTTCACAGGGGTAATGCTTAGGAACATCTCAACATTATGATTTGGGTTAGAAACTAAAAAACCTAATAATCAATCCATATATGGAAAAGAGGAGATATATTCATAAATAGATCAATCAGAAGTTTCTAATTTATTATTTCCCATAATGAGTTATCAACTGTGCATATATTGTAACCATAAATGATGTCATCAAAAAGCAAAGAGATTTAAACACACAGTAGGTGAACCCATGTATATACACACACATATATATATATATATATATATATATATATATGCACTTTTACACATATATATACATATATACAGTATATATATATATATATATATACTTATACATATGCACACACTGTTAGGGTCTCCTGCTCTGTGCTGCCACGTCGTCATGGCAACCGGGAGACAAGTGCTAGCGGAGTAACCTGAGCGTAGCTGATACTCCGGTTCGGGTCTTTTGCTGTGCAGTGGTTACAGGCTCTGTGCACGGCAGGGGATCCGGTGCTGGTTTTTGTGCTCACAGTATGTGAGGTCTGAGTGGGGCGTGGACAGCACCTGCTATATAAACCCTCTTCTCAGGTTAGGCAGATGCTGCTGAATCTTTGTTGGTTAGTCAGTTCCTGAAAGCTAGCTAGTACTGTGTAAACTTTGTATTTGTTGTTGCTTACTGCAAATAGGCCTTGGGATTTGGTATTACACTCTGCCAATCCAGACCTAGCAGTAAGACTGGAGTCAGTCGTTTAACCTGCTGGGGTTCTTTTGCTACTCTGTGAACCTAGCAAGTTTGCGGCTGTATTCTCAGACTTGCCTGCCAAAATCCTTTCTCACTGTGCAAGGTGCTCAGGTGTCAGTTTAGTGGCAGTAAGCCGAACCAGTGCACTGCAAGTACGGACTAGGATTGTGGAGACTCTCCTTGTGTCTATTATTCCATCTCTGACCAAGGAGTTTACTGCCACACCCGTTGGTAACCCTTTAGGGTTTTGCTGTTGCCCTTAGCAACAGCATTTCGGGTTCTCTACGTATTAAATCACTACATCTCACCTCTTTCCATCTGAGCATTCCTAATACTAGGGAGACACCCAGTTTCTTAGCCTTTGGGCTTCTCTGTTCACTTTGTGTTTATTTTGTTACCCTATCACCTTCTGTGTATGTAATGTCATATTCCCCAGTCTGTCTGTGAGTTCATTTGTTTTGCATCCCTCACCGTTCAGACACCAGTACATTCCTGCTTGCACTGGTGTGCATAACATATTCAGCAGCCCAATACTCCTGTTGAAATTTTGTGGGAATATGGAGCATACCCCTCAAAATACTTTGCAAAAGGTGGTCGATCAGGTGCAGGTCCTGACTCGACAATTTAATGATTTGTCCATTAAAATGCACACCTCACAGGCCGCTGGCGGAGCTCCCGCAGCAGCAGTACCTTCAGGGGTTAAGGAGCCGAAAGTAAATCTCCCGGATCGTTTTTCTGGAGATCGCTCGCAGTTCTTTTGTTTCAAGGAGAGCTGCAAGCTATATTTCCAGCTTAGGCCTCAGTCTTCTGGGTCGGAGATTCAGCGGGTGGGCATAGTGATTTCCTTGCTACAAGGAGACCCACAGGTCTGGGCATATGGGTTGCAGCCTGACTGTCCATCGCTTAAAAGTGTTGATGCTTTTTTTACGGCACTGGGCATGTTGTATGATGACCCTGACAAGACGGCCTCAGCCGAGGCTCAGATTTCGATCCTTAAGCAAGGGCGAAGGCCAGTTGAGGTTTATTGTACGGAGTTTCGGAGGTTGGCCCATGATACCCAGTAGAATGACCCAGCCCTGAGACACCAGTACCGAAGAGGTCTTTCTAACCAGTTAAAAGACCAACTGGTACAATATCCCTTGCCTGATAGCTTGGATCAGCTCATGCAGTTATCCATTCGGGTAGATAGACGGCTGAGAGAGCGCAGGCTTGAAAGGGAGACCGAGGTTTCCTTCTTTCCCAAGGGAACCTCAGACTCTGAGGAATTTTCCGAGGAGCCTATGCAGATTGGGGCTACCCGCCTCTCCTCGCATGAGAAGACGCGGAGGAGACAGCAGGGGTTATGTTTGTACTGTGTGAATAAAGGTCATGTGGTAGCATCATGCCCAGAAAAGCCGGAAAACTTCAGGGCCTGAGGGTGATGGGAAATATCCTGTCAGGCCAGAAGTCAGAATTTCCCAAAAAGACTTTTATCATTCCGGTGACCTTGAAGATCCTCGGTCAAACTGTCAAGACTGAGGCCTTTGTGGACAGTGGGGCCGACGGGGTTTTTATGGACCGCCAATTCGCCCTGAAACACTCTGTTCCCTTAGTACCCTTGGCATCGGAAATTGAGATTTGTGGGTTAAACGGGGAACCATTATCCCAGGGTAAAATTACCTCTTGCACTAG
This sequence comes from Pseudophryne corroboree, assembly GCF_028390025.1. Lineage (NCBI taxonomy): Eukaryota > Metazoa > Chordata > Amphibia > Anura > Myobatrachidae > Pseudophryne > Pseudophryne corroboree. Next base: position 398,082,947 of record NC_086449.1, read on the forward strand.
CCAGATTTCTTTGTTTATTGGAGCCACACACTCTGAAAAATTGTCCTTTTATGTGACTGTCTGTACTTTTGCCCCATTGGTGTTGGGGTTACCCTGGTTAAGGGCCCACAATCCTCAATTTGACTGGGTCTCTGGGGAGATTCTTAGTTGGGGTACTGATTGTTTCAGGAGTTGCTTGAGCCTTCCAGTCAGGCTTTCGCAGCTAAGTTTGCCAGGATTGCCAGGATGTTATGCAGATTTTGCGGACGTGTTCTCCAAAAGAGTTGCAGAGGTACTACCTCCCCATCGCCCCTATGACTGTGCCATTGATTTGTTGCCGAATGCTAAGCTTCCCAAGAGCAGGTTGTACTCCCTGTCACGTCCTGAGACTCAGGCTATGGCAGAGTACATTCAGGAGAACTTGGCTAAGGGATTTATCAGACCTTCACAGTCTCCAGTTGGGTTGGGGTTCTTCTTCGTGGGTAAAAAGGACGGTTCATTGCGACCCTGCATCGACTTCAGGGAATTGAACCGTATCACGATAAAAAACACTGCCTCTCATTTCGGTCTTGTTTGACCAGCTTCGTACTGCCACCATTTTTTCTAAGATTGACCTACGTACAATCTAATCCGAATAAGAGAGGGGGATGAATGGAAGACTGCCTTTAATACCCACTCAGGGCATTATGAATATTTGGTGATGCCTTTTGGGCTCTGTAATGCCCCGGCAGTCTTCCAGTACTTCATGAACGATGTGCTCAGGGAATATTTGGATAGATTCTTAGTTGTATACTTAGAAGACATCCTAATCTTCTCCCATTCCCTGGAGGAACATCGGAAGCATGTACGCTTAGTCCTCCAGAAACTCAGAGACCACCGGCTTGGGGCAAAGCTGGAGAAGTGCGAATTTGAAGTTCAGCAAATCGCATTTCTAGGATATATTATCTCCCCAGAAGGTTTCCAAATGGAGGGTTCCAAGGTACAGGCAGTCCAGGATTGGGTGCAGCCCACTAGTTTGAAGGCGCTTCAGCGTTTTCTGGGCTTTGCGAATTTTTATAGACGATTTATCGCTGGATTTTCGTCTATAGTGGCGCCCTTGGTGGCACTCACTAAGAAAGGGGCGGATGTTGCTCACTGGTCTTGTGAGGCCAAAGCGGCTTTTGCCCATCTCAAAAGGGCATTTGTCTCGGCCAAGGTGCTGCGACACCCAGATCCAGAGCGTCCTTTTGTGGTGGAGGTGGATGCCTCTGAGATGGGTATTGGGGCAGTGCTCTCTCAGATGGGGGTGTCTGATAATCGCCTTCATCCCTGTGCTTACTTTTCCCGTAAATTTTCGCCTGCCGAGATGAATTATGACGTGGGTAACCGGGAATTGTTGGCTATTAAGGATGCACTCGAGGAGCGGAGACACTGGCTTGAGGGGGCTAAGTTTGTGGTCTCAATTCTCACCGACCATAAGAATTTGGCATATTTAGAGTCAGCGAAGCACCTCAATGCCAGGCAGGCACGATGGGCTTTGTTTTTTGCTCGCTTTAATTTTTTGATAACATATTGCCCTGGGTCAAAAAACATCAAGGCTGATGCGCTCTCGCGGAGTTTTGCTCCAATCCAGGAGACCACCGAGGAGCCATTGCCCATTGTGTCCCCATCATGTATTAAAGTGGGCATTACCCAGGACCTCTTGTCATTAGTCCTTAGAGCACAGGAGCAGGCTCCTCCAGACATTCCGGTAGGTCTTTTGTTTGTGCCTCCTAGGTTAAGACAGCGAGTGTTCCTGGAATTCCATGCCAAGAAGTCGGCAGGTCACCCGCGTATTGCCAGAACTCGGGAGTTGCTATCTAGGGCGGTGTGGTGGCCCTCGGTGGCTAGGGATGTGGATCAGTGGGTTCGGGCATGTGACATCTGTGCCCGAAATAAGACTCCTAGAGGGGTTCCTGTTGGCCCATTACATCCACTCTCTATTCCATCTAAGCCATGGACCCACATTTCAATGGATTTTGTGGTGGACTTGCCCAAATCCTCGGGGATGACAGCCATCTGGGTTGTCGTTGACAGGTTTTCGAAGATGGCGCACTTAGTTCCATTGGTTGGGCTGCCATCGGCCAGATGCCTGTCTAAATTATTTATGCTGCATGTTGTGCGCCTCCACAGGTTGCCACTTGATGTGGTCTCTGACCGCGGATCCCAGTTTGTGGCCAAATTCTGGAGGGCATTTTGTTCCGATCTCCAGATTTCTGTCAGCTTGTCGTCAGGCTACCATCCGCAGTCTAATGGGCAGACTGAAAGGGTGAACCAGTCCTTGGAGCAGTTCCTCGGATGTTATGTCTCCAAGTGTCAGACTGACTGGGTGCCTCATCTGTCCATGGCAGAGTTTGCCTATAACAACGCATCTCACTCTGCTACAGGGATCTCTCCCTTCCTTTGTGTGTATGGGCATCATCCTAAGGCCAATTCTTTTGACCCCCTGAACTCCACGCCTGGTGGTTCCTCTGTGGTTTCGGTCCTTAGAGGTATTTGGAGGAAAGTGAAGAAAGCCCTTGTGTCTGTGTCATTAGTGACCAAAAGGGTTTTTGATAAGCGGAAAAGACCCTGCAGCTTCGAATTAGGAGACTTCGTCTGGTTGTCTACCAAGAATTTTGAAGTTGAGACAGCCATCTCATAAGTTAGGCCCCCGGTTCATCGGTCCTTATAAGATCACTAGGGTTATCAATCCGGTGGCATTTCAGGTAGATCTACCCCGTTCTTTGGGTATCAATAAAACATTTAATTGTTCCCTTTTAAAACGGGCGATTAGTAATCCTTCTTCCAGTGGAAGACCTTCCCCTCTTCTGATACGTGGCCAGAGGGAGTTTGTTGTTGAAAGGATTCTTGACTCCAAGATAGTTCGGGGTCGGCTGTCATTTTTGGTGCACTGGAAGGGGTATGGGCCGGAGGAGCGGTCGTGGGTGCGCAGTTGTGATCTTCATGCCCCCAGACTGTTACGCTCTTTCTTCTCGCAGTTCCCCGATAAACCCGGTGGTAGGGGTTCTTTGACCCCTCGTCAGAGGGGGGGTACTGTTAGGGTCTCCTGCTCTGTGCTGCCACGTCGTCATGGCAACCGGGAGACAAGTGCTAGCGGAGTAACCTGAGCGTAGCTGATACTCCGGTTCGGGTCTTTTGCTGTGCAGTGGTTATAGGCTCTGTGCACAGCAGGGGATCCGGTGCTGGTTTTTGTGCTCACAGTCAGTGAGGTCTGAGTGGGGCGTGGACAGCACCTGCTATATAAACCCTCTTCTCAGGTTAGGCAGATGCTGCTGAATCTTTGTTGGTTAGTCAGTTCCTGAAAGCTAGCTAGTACTGTGTAAACTTTGTATTTGTTTGTTGCCTACTGCAAATAGGCCTTGGGATTTGGTATTACACTCTGCCAATCCAGACCTAGCAGTAAGACTGGAGTCAGTCGTTTAACCTGCTGGGGTTCTTTTGCTACTCTGTGAACCTAGCAAGTTTGCGGCTGTATTTTCAGACTTGCCTGCCAAAATCCTCTCTCACTGTGCAAGGTGTTCAGGTGTCAGTTTAGTGGCAGTAAGCTGAACCAGTGCACTGCAAGTGAGGACTAGGATTGTGGAGACTCTCCTTGTGTCTATTATTCCATCTCTGACCAAGGAGTTTACTGCCACACCCGTTGGTAACCCTTTAGGGTTTTGCTGTTGCCCTTAGCAACAGCATTTCGGGTTCTCTACGTATTAAATCACTACATCTCGCCTCTTTCCATCTGAGCATTCCTAATACTAGGGAGACACCCAGTTTCTTAGCCTTTGGGCTTCTCTGTTCACTTTGTGTTTATTTTGTTACCCTATCACCTTCTGTGTATGTAATGTCATATTCCCCAGTCTGTCTGTGAGTTCATTTGTTTTGCATCCCTCACCGTTCAGACACCAGTACATTCCTGCTGGCACTAGTGTGCATAACACACACATTCATGTGCATACACATATGAATATGCACATATCTAGCGTTTTATTCATTCTCAGGGGAGTGTTAGTGGGGTGATGAGCGAGAAAAATCCTATACTATTATTTTTTCCTCATTGTCCTGGTTAAATTATCATATTGAGCTCAACAGACTCATTCAGACCTTCTGGGTAAATTGAACCCACTCTAAACATCCAATATGCTTCTTGTTTGCATAGCTTCTTATATCGGTCGCCACCCCTGTTAGTCAGTGGAATATGTTCCACTCCAATGAGTTTAAGGCATCTGGAGTCCCCATTGTGAACTTTTTGGAAATGTTGTGAAACACTGTGGGACATGAATCTTTTGATTATATTTCTATGGGGGATGCAGTCAAGATCCCGCTGGACGGAATCCCGGCGGTCAAAATACAGACGCTGGAATCCCGACCGGCACAATACCGACATATTCTCCCTCCGTGGGTGTCCGCGACACCCTTAGAGGGAGAATATAATAGTGCCTGCAGCGTGGTTGGGATTGTGTGGTTGGGATTCCGGCGTCAGTGTTTCGACCACAGGGATCCGGTCCAGCAGGATTTAGTACTGATCCCTTCTACGGTGTTCAAGCAATCTGACTTTTAGTTTCCTAGTTGTCCGTCCCACATATTTTAGACCGCAGTCACATGACAAAATATATATAACATACGTAGAGTTACAATTAATGAAACTCTTAATTTTGTATGGTTCATTGTCTCTATCTGTTCTGATGAATTTGGTTTTATTTTCTGTATGATTACACGTAATGCATCTGTTAGCTCCACATCTACAGAAACCCCTGGTTTTTGGTTGAAGACAAGAGTTTTTGTCAGATGTTTGACCCAGATCAGATTTCAAAAAGCTAGGTGCAAGTGCATTTCTGAGGGACCTATTTTTTCGGAAGATAAATACCGGGTTAGAGGGAAGTGATGTTGCCAATAATTGATCTTTTTTCAAGAATGTTGTAGATTTAAAAAAAAAATGTTTAATTTGGGAACAGTGGTTATTATATGTTGTAATAAAAGCTAGTTGTCTTTCATCATCTGCCTCCAAATTTTTCTCTTTCTTTTGAGATAGCAGTATATTCCTATCCATTTCTCTAACTTCCTCAATTGCTTTTTGTAGTAGTGAACCAGGGTAGCCTCTCTGTTCAAATGACTCTAACACATCTGTGGCCTGAGTTTCAAATGATTTTACATCAGAAGAGTTACGCCTAAGGCGTATTAGTTGTCCCCTGGGGATACTTTTCTTCCAGGGGGGTAGTGGGCACTAGAGTAGTGAAAGTAAGCCTGTGTACCAACCTCTCTCACATAATTCACTGTACATATCTTTCCATCTGTGGCCTCTAACGTTAGACCCAGGAAATTCATTTGGTGGGGGTGGTAGGCATGTGTGAAAACCAAGTTATATGTGTTCAAATTAAGATGGTCTACAAATAACTGTGCTGAATGTGAATCCCCATTCCAATATTATAAATAAATCATTAATGTATCTGCCATAGAAGACCAGGCCCGTGCTGTGTCTTCTGCCCCAGATAAGATGTTCCTCCAACTCTCCCATATATAGGTTGGCGTAACTAGGCGCAAACATGGTCCCCATGACAGTGCCCATGATCTGAAGATAGTAAGTGTCAAGGAATAAAAAATAATTGTGATGCAAAATAAATGAAATAGAATCAGTGATAAAATTCCTGTGCTCCTCCGTCAGGTCCCCATCTTGATTTAGTCTATTAGATATAACTTGTGTACCTCTCGTATGAGGTATATTGGAGTAAAGACTCTTCGTCTAGAGTAAGACATGGATAGGTATCTTTCCACTTAACATCTTTAATCAAAGATAGAAAGTGGGTAGTATCTTTGATGTGGGACCTGAGGGAGGACACCCACAGCTGAAGAACAGAGTCAATGTAAAATTATAAATTAGAAGTAAGGGAGTGAATACCTGAAATAATAGGATGTCCAGGAGGTGTAGTGAGGGATTTACGTATCTTAGGTAAATGATAATAAATGGCTGTGACTGGGTGTGCAGATTATAAAAAACAAAATTCTTCTCTGGATATAACTTCAGAGGCCACTGCCTCCTCTAAAAACGTTTCAAGTTCTAGATTAAATCTTTGTGTGGGGTCACCTGAAAGTTTGATGTAAAATGAAGTATCTTCCATTTGTCTTTTGGCTTCTAAGATATAATCTGCTCAATTTTGAATGGCAAGGTTCCCTCCTCTTATCCGCCTCTTTGATAATTATTGATGAATCTTTAGTTAGATTGTGTAGTGCTCTCTTTTCATATTTAGAGAGGTTGGATTTATTTTTATAAGAGTCGGTATCTTTTCCTATGCACAGGTTCTTGATACTATAAAACATATAAAACATTTCTACACTTGAACCTTTTGATTTTATAGGAAAAAACTCTGATTTTAATTTAAAGGTTTTCTTGATACTGTATGTCAAACAATTTCACCTTTTGTGTTGGTGCTACGATGTAGTCCTCTTTATTGCTAAATTTTTCCAAAAAGTCTAAGGCTAGTCTATCCTCTTTATCTAGCACTATGGGCATGGCTTCTTCTCTATTCTTCTTGATATTTTGCCTGGCAAAAAATCTCTTATGGCACAGTGTTCTTACAAACCGGTTGCGTTCTACGAATAAGGTAAAGATGTTAGGGGGCACTGTTGGAGAAAATTTGAGACCTCTATTTAAAAGTGTAATCTCAGAATCTGATAGTATTTTAGATGATAGATTAAAGATGGTAGTATTTTTCCCCTCTTTATTTTTCTTTTTACTTTTGGTTAGTTTCTTATATTTTTCCTTCTTGCCCCCTCTTCTCCCTCTGAATCTGTACTCCTTCTTCCTCTTTTTAATGTTACCTTATGTTCGTTTGAGTTGGCTAATGGATCTCGATGTGATTTGTTGAGATGCTGGTCTAAAAAAACTTCTGATTCTGTTACTGGGTTTCTGAGCCTACAGTCCCTCTCTTTGGGTCTAGCTCCCCTATTATGGGTATCCTGGAATGTAGATGGTGTGTCCCTTTTATTCACTTTGGAGCTTGGTGAGCCATGGCGATCAGAGTGAACACTCTGTCTCCCCACATTCTCCCTGCCCCTGGTGAACTGGGGGGAATAACTGTGCCGATTATTCCTAAATTGCTCACTTTCCCTCTGACCAGTGGAATGAATTTTTTTTTGTAGGGAATGGTAGGGTCTCCTATAGGAGGTATTTCTTCGTCTGTTAGATGTCGATTTGGTAGTGTTACCAAATAGGCCTCTTGTTCTTTCGTACTATCTTCCCCTATGTCCTTCTGGTTCTTCTCTATTTTTCATTTTATAGGTCCTCACTGTTGATGTTTACAGTGGGTTCAATTTACCCAGAAGGTCTGAATGAGTTTGTTGAGCTCAATATGATAATTTAAGCAGGACAATGAGGAAAAAATAATAGTATAGGATTTTTGTCGCTCATCACCCCAATAACACTCCCCTGAGAAGGAATAACATGCTAGATATGTGCGTATGCATGTGTGTATGCACATGAATGTGTGTGCATATGTATGAGTATATATATATATATATATATATATATGTGCAAGTGCATGTATATATATATATATGTATATATATATATATATATATATGGGATCACCTACTGTGTGTTTTAATCTCTTTGATTTTTGATGACATCATTTATGGTTACAATATATGCACAGTTGATAACTCGTTATGAGAAATAATAAATTAGAAACTTCTGATTGGGTCGTGGCCTAGCTTGTGAGCTGTGAGGAGGGGATCCTGCTAGCACTTCTCCTTTTATTACTTTAAAAGTGCTTTATGGAGTTCGGAATCCCTCTATCATATATTGCTGCCTGCCTCTACCGTCTGAGATTGAAGGGTCTGGGTTGCAGAGCCGGGGGGCCCTTTTAAGGGTTCCTGCAGGTTGCGGCCTTCCCCTCCATAAGCAGCTGGGGACTGTGGTGGGATCCCCCCTGAACGGAGGTGGGGCTGTGCGGGCTGTTCGGCGGCGGAGATCAGGAGGAGATTCATCTACCCCTGAGAAGATTGTGACGGAGATGCCCGCAGATGCTCGCAGATGCTCCCCCTGGGTCCCGGCGGCCAAGGTCCAGATCGCGTGCCGCTGTCGGCGGCAGCCCCGTGCTGCTGGTGAGACATCCCCCGCTTGTTCACTCTCACACCACATCAGACGTCGGCCCGCGGCTGCGGGCGGATCAGTGTGCAGTGCGGGAGGGACTTGTGTCTCCCGCTGTTGCCGGGTTGCTGCGGCTCCCTTCGTCTCCTCACCTCTGTGCAGAGTTAGAGGGCAGAGGCTTAGTGTAATCCCTGTGGGGGGTGCGCCTGTGGGGGATCCTTTGTGTTGGCACCCAGGCACACACCTGCCTCTCTCACCTACAACATACTGCTGTGGAGGGGCTGATATTCCGCAGCCCCAATATTGCTCACAGGGCTGGCGTGCAAGTTATCACTGCTGTTCAATGATGCCTAGTATGTTTGTGTAGTGCTGCCCTCTCGTACCAATAGCTTTATTAATGTCCCCCTGCATGGTCATTCTATTTACAAGTGCTTACTGATTTGGGGCTGAGACAATATACTTGAAGCGCTGATTGCTTCCCTTATGCTGGGCCCGAGTGGGCGGGTATGAGTACCAACCGCCCCTGGATATCGAATCTCCCACTGCTGCTATGGGATGTGACCTCTTCTAATATGTGCCTCCCTGCAGTCACTTTAGCTGATATTCCCTTGCACGTGGCAGGATCGCTTTTATGCTGTATTGAGGCCCCCGCTGAGCTCCCCCTTTCTACTGGTGTTGTAAGTTTCTCTGGTCAGTGCCACAACATGCCTCCTAAGAAGCATAAAGCCTCCAAACCGATCTCTCAGGTCACCTTTTTTAAGCCTTTTCCCTATCGCAACAAGTCGCAGGAGACTGGGGCCCTTGCTGCCGGATCGAGCCCCTGGACTATGAGGTCCTCTCCCATGGCGACTGATCCTCCAACTCAAGACTCCCCTCCCTCGCCTCATCTGGAAGATGGTGAGGCCTTAACGGTGGGCAACATGAAGCTTTTGTTACGACAGTTTAAGGACGAGGTGGCGTCTGAGTTTAGGGCAATGTTGCTATCCTGCCAAAGCTCTATTGATGACTTGGGTGAAAGGACCGGTCAATTGGAAACAAAGATGGGTGAGGTAGTGGGCTTGCATAACTCCCTTATTGACTCTCATGATACCTTCGAGGAGGAGGTGGCTGCCCTGCGAGATAAAATGGCGGATTTGGAAGACCGCTCACGCAGAAACAACCTTAAGCTCAGGGGGGTCCCTGAATCAGTTTCCAATAGCAGCTTAAAAAGAAAAATGGAGGCTGCGCTATATAGAGGAAAGAACAGTATAAACACTCAATAAGTATTAAAAGAATTTATTATAAAACATGGATTTCTTTAAAAGCAGGAATTCTGTGCAAGATAATGTGCCAAATATATGCAGAAAAAAATAGATTTGCCAATATTATGCAAAAGTTGGATTTTACCCAAATGCTGGTACAGGATTAGTAGGAATTGTTCTCTAGGATCCGTTCCATATTTTGCCCATCAATATAGTGTCCAGTTATAATCCGGTATGGAAGGTACCTTTTAATATTGCTGAAGAGAGTCCATAGAAGACTTCCATATGCCGCTAGAGGATTAATGCAATGTCTCTTTGATGTAGAGTACCTCATGCAATGCGGAAATAGGCTGGTGCTTCTCTCGGGCTCTTTCGGATTACTGGTCAGCAGAATGGGCTGGTTCGGGTCCAATTCAGAGATGTCCTGTTCCAACGGGTGAATACCTGACGCGTTTCGCTGCATAAACCCTGCAGCTTTTTCAAAGGTGTATTCTGATGTCTGGGTTTATGGCTTTATATACCCTAGACAAGATGGTGGCTTAATTGGCACCTGGATGCACATTTCCTGTTTGGCACTATTATTTCTCTTTCTAATCTTTAAAACAATAAAAAAATGTATGTATATATATAGGAGACAGACCTACTTATATAAAACGGTATATGAATTATATAAAGCTTTTGTTTTGACTGTTTAAATAAACATTTCATTTCCTTATAATTTTAACATGGAATACATTGGTCCAATCAGAGGATTTGTATATGGCTCTGTAGTCATGGAGACCTCTGAAAGAGCCCATTTCATAGGTTGAGTTACAAATCATGTGATCAATGTCAGTCATGTGACCTAGGTCACCTGATGAATAAGGTATTTAGCCTAAAACAGTGTATACTGGGTGAAGAAACTATTTACATTTCCAAGTAACAATATAACCTCATTAGTGGCATCAGTCTCAGATTCCTAATTAATTTATTTTATTTGTTAAGAAGGGAGCTCCGTGGATGTAACGTCCCGGACCGTTGCCTTGGCAACCGTGGCCGGAAGTGACGTATTAGATCAAGGACACAGTGGAAGTGCCCGGGCCGTAAATTTCTAAATGACAATATAACCTCATTGTTAACGTTGGACTCAGATTCCTGGTTAGTTTATTTCATTTATTATTAGAGAGGGAGCCCCGGAGATGCGGCGTCAACTGCCGGACCGTTGCCTTAGCAACCGCGACCGGAGGTGACGTAATGGATTAAGGAGCCAGTGAGAGTGTCCGGGCCGTCGTCATGGAAACGCGGCTTGTAGTGGGCGGATTGTTGTCCCCACATGATTGGAGGTTTAAACCCTCCTCCCTCTATTGTCATGACGACGCGGTTTTCGGCCGCGTCCTCCTATTCATAGAAACCATTGTTCCCATGGGATATTTACATGAATTTTCAGCCGGTAGCCATGGAGACCCTATTGAATTTGTACTTTATTAGCTGGTCTCGGCATACAGGCAAATGAGTTGAGATTAATTGCAAATATTATATTATATCTGGTTTCCATGGAAACCGGGCTGAATAAACTTTCACCAGTCTTATTGTAATTAGCTAAGCTACCAACTTTGTATACATTTATTTCCATAACCTTAAGCAATTATGTTGAATTAAGATACCTATATAGCTCAGTAACTGCTATTTAAAAGAGCCCACATGTATCTTATATCTAGATCATATACAAGATTATAAGACCCATGAAAAAGAATATTTATATATATATTTTTTATTTTTGTTTATTTTTTTATTTTTTTATTTTTTTATTTTTTTTATTATTAATGTTACATTTTTAATTAGTTAGTCTTTTTTGAGATAAGTTATTTTAATTTAATTTTATATACAATTCAGTGCCAATTATTCTAAAGACCTGATTATATCTAATTATGTCAATAAATACCATATAGCAGGAACCTATACATATCTGCACCAGAGTTTTCTTAGCTTAGTATATGATAATTATTTTATTAGCTACCTCCATAGGGATTCTAAATTAAGCAGATAATAACAATAGGTTATTTCTATGACTAACTGAGTTGTTAATAATTTGAAAGAAAGGACAGAGACTATATGATGTATAGAATAAGGTTACGGAGAGAGAGAATTAATGTGCTGAATAAATTGGAGGTCCTAGATAACAACATCTATACAGAAAAGGAAGAGATAAGTCTTATGGCTAATTGACGGATATAGGGACATATTGGTTAATCTTAGGGTTAAATAATCATGTTTAGTTCTACTGCCTCATTGAGGCCATCTGGATGGATGGAACCCATTCTGAACATCCAGTAGACCTCCTGTTGGCACAATTTTTTGAAACGGTCACCCCCCCTCTTTGTTATGGGAATTTGTTCTATCCCTATTATTTTGAGGCTTTTTGGATCTCCATTATGATAAACCTCAAAATGTTGGGAGACACTATGTGTGGATATTCGATTGAGAATGTTCCTACGGTGCTCTAGAAATCTGATACGGAGTTTTCTAGTGGTGCGGCCTACATAATGGAGGCCACAACCACATTGTAGGATATATACGACATATGTCGAGTTGCAATTAATATGACTCCTAATTTTATATTGTTTTTCCCCTTTATCAGTTTTAACGTACTGTGTTTTCTCTATATGTTGACACGTGGTACATCTCGTGCCACCACATTTGTAGAAGCCCGTTACTGGCTGGAGCCATGGATCTTTATTGGAATTACTTCTCTTCTCAGATCTCAAATGGCTAGGAGCTAGGGAGTTCTTTAAAGATTGTCCCTTCCGAAATATAAATGTGGGTTTAGCTGGAAGGATATCCCTTAGCACATTGTCTTGTTTTAATATACTGTAATTTTTCCTAATTATGGATTTTATCTTGGGACAACAATCATTATAAGTGGTGATAAATGCTGAGTGGTAATCTTTATCTCTTTCAAGATCGTGGTTTGGCTTCTTTGCTTTAGATAGTAAAAGGTCTCTATTCATCTCTCTCACTTCTCCTAATGTTTTCTGTAATAGGGGTAACGGATATCCCCGATGTTCAAGGGACTCTACCATCTGTTTGGCTTGTAAATCAAACAGCTTTAGGTCGGAGCAATTTCTTCTGAGACGAATCAATTGACTCCGAGGAATACCTTTTTTCCAGGGTGGATAGTGCGCACTGGAGAAGTGGAGATAGGCATTTGAACCTACCTCTTTAGTATGATTAGTGGTGTGTATTTGTCCATCACGTGCCTCTAAATTTAAGTCCAAAAAAGTGATAGAATTAGGGTGATACTGATACGTGAATTTTAAATTATAAGAATTTTGATTAAGTGAGTTAACAAATGCTTTTTTGGACTTAAATTTAGAGGCACGTGATGGACAAATACACACCACTAATCATACTAAAGAGGTAGGTTCAAATGCCTATCTCCACTTCTCCAGTGCGCACTATCCACCCTGGAAAAAAGGTATTCCTCGGAGTCAATTGATTCGTCTCAGAAGAAATTGCTCCGACCTAAAGCTGTTTGATTTACAAGCCAAACAGATGGTAGAGTCCCTTGAACATCGGGGATATCCGTTACCCCTATTACAGAAAACATTAGGAGAAGTGAGAGAGATGAATAGAGACCTTTTACTATCTAAAGCAAAGAAGCCAAACCACGATCTTGAAAGAGATAAAGATTACCACTCAGCATTTATCACCACTTATAATGATTGTTGTCCCAAGATAAAATCCATAATTAGGAAAAATTACAGTATATTAAAACAAGACAATGTGCTAAGGGATATCCTTCCAGCTAAACCCACATTTATATTTCGGAAGGGACAATCTTTAAAGAACTCCCTAGCTCCTAGCCATTTGAGATCTGAGAAGAGAAGTAATTCCAATAAAGATCCATGGCTCCAGCCAGTAACGGGCTTCTACAAATGTGGTGGCACGAGATGTACCACGTGTCAACATATAGAGAAAACACAGTACGTTAAAACTGATAAAGGGGAAAAACAATATAAAATTAGGAGTCATATTAATTGCAACTCGACATATGTCGTATATATCCTACAATGTGGTTGTGGCCTCCATTATGTAGGCCGCACCACTAGAAAACTCCGTATCAGATTTCTAGAGCACCGTAGGAACATTCTCAATCGAATATCCACACATAGTGTCTCCCAACATTTTGAGGTTTATCATAATGGAGATCCAAAAAGCCTCAAAATAATAGGGATAGAACAAATTCCCATAACAAAGAGGGGGGGTGACCGTTTCAAAAAATTGTGCCAACAGGAGGTCTACTGGATGTTCAGAATGGGTTCCATCCATCCAGATGGCCTCAATGAGGCAGTAGAACTAAACATGATTATTTAACCCTAAGATTAACCAATATGTCCCTATATCCGTCAATTAGCCATAAGACTTATCTCTTCCTTTTCTGTATAGATGTTGTTATCTAGGACCTCCAATTTATTCAGCACATTAATTCTCTCTCTCCGTAACCTTATTCTATACATCATATAGTCTCTGTCCTTTCTTTCAAATTATTAACAACTCAGTTAGTCATAGAAATAACCTATTGTTATTATCTGCTTAATTTAGAATCCCTATGGAGGTAGCTAATAAAATAATTATCATATACTAAGCTAAGAAAACTCTGGTGCAGATATGTATAGGTTCCTGCTATATGGTATTTATTGACATAATTAGATATAATCAGGTCTTTAGAATAATTGGCACTGAATTGTATATAAAATTAAATTAAAATAACTTATCTCAAAAAAGACTAACTAATTAAAAATGTAACATTAATAATAAAAAAAATAAAAAAATAAAAAAATAAAAAAATAAACAAAAATAAAAAATATATATATAAATATTCTTTTTCATGGGTCTTATAATCTTGTATATGATCTAGATATAAGATACATGTGGGCTCTTTTAAATAGCAGTTACTGAGCTATATAGGTATCTTAATTCAACATAATTGCTTAAGGTTATGGAAATAAATGTATACAAAGTTGGTAGCTTAGCTAATTACAATAAGACTGGTGAAAGTTTATTCAGCCCGGTTTCCATGGAAACCAGATATAATATAATATTTGCAATTAATCTCAACTCATTTGCCTGTATGCCGAGACCAGCTAATAAAGTACAAATTCAATAGGGTCTCCATGGCTACCGGCTGAAAATTCATGTAAATATCCCATGGGAACAATGGTTTCTATGAATAGGAGGACGCGGCCGAAAACCGCGTCGTCATGACAATAGAGGGAGGAGGGTTTAAACCTCCAATCATGTGGGGACAACAATCCGCCCACTACAAGCCGCGTTTCCATGACGACGGCCCGGACACTCTCACTGGCTCCTTAATCCATTACGTCACCTCCGGTCGCGGTTGCTAAGGCAACGGTCCGGCAGTTGACGCCGCATCTCCGGGGCTCCCTCTCTAATAATAAATGAAATAAACTAACCAGGAATCTGAGTCCAACGTTAACAATGAGGTTATATTGTCATTTAGAAATTTACGGCCCGGGCACTTCCACTGTGTCCTTGATCTAATACGTCACTTCCGGCCACGGTTGCCAAGGCAACGGTCCGGGACGTTACATCCACGGAGCTCCCTTCTTAACAAATAAAATAAATTAATTAGGAATCTGAGACTGATGCCACTAATGAGGTTATATTGTTACTTGGAAATGTAAATAGTTTCTTCACCCAGTATACACTGTTTTAGGCTAAATACCTTATTCATCAGGTGACCTAGGTCACATGACTGACATTGATCACATGATTTGTAACTCAACCTATGAAATGGGCTCTTTCAGAGGTCTCCATGACTACAGAGCCATATACAAATCCTCTGATTGGACCAATGTATTCCATGTTAAAATTATAAGGAAATGAAATGTTTATTTAAACAGTCAAAACAAAAGCTTTATATAATTCATATACCGTTTTATATAAGTAGGTCTGTCTCCTATATATATACATACATTTTTTTATTGTTTTAAAGATTAGAAAGAGAAATAATAGTGCCAAACAGGAAATGTGCATCCAGGTGCCAATTAAGCCACCATCTTGTCTAGGGTATATAAAGCCATAAACCCAGACATCAGAATACACCTTTGAAAAAGCTGCAGGGTTTATGCAGCGAAACGCGTCAGGTATTCACCCGTTGGAACAGGACATCTCTGAATTGGACCCGAACCAGCCCATTCTGCTGACCAGTAATCCGAAAGAGCCCGAGAGAAGCACCAGCCTATTTCCGCATTGCATGAGGTACTCTACATCAAAGAGACATTGCATTAATCCTCTAGCGGCATATGGAAGTCTTCTATGGACTCTCTTCAGCAATATTAAAAGGTACCTTCCATACCGGATTATAACTGGACACTATATTGATGGGCAAAATATGGAACGGATCCTAGAGAACAATTCCTACTAATCCTGTACCAGCATTTGGGTAAAATCCAACTTTTGCATAATATTGGCAAATCTATTTTTTTCTGCATATATTTGGCACATTATCTTGCACAGAATTCCTGCTTTTAAAGAAATCCATGTTTTATAATAAATTCTTTTAATACTTATTGAGTGTTTATACTGTTCTTTCCTCTATATAGCGCAGCCTCCATTTTTCTTTTTTGTGTTGTCTTCTTGGGAGTGACTCCCCTGTAATATTGGCTGCCGCTTAGCGAACCATCTCATCTCACAGCGCCTGAATACCCTTGGGTACATTTTACCTTATTCTTGCATCTTCCAATAGCAGCTTGTATGACAACACTATGGAAGACTTCAAGAAACTCCTGCCCTCTGCCACCTCTTCCAATCTGATCTTAGACCGAATCCATCGGGTACCGAAGGCC
The DNA here is from genome assembly GCF_028390025.1 of Pseudophryne corroboree. Lineage (NCBI taxonomy): Eukaryota > Metazoa > Chordata > Amphibia > Anura > Myobatrachidae > Pseudophryne > Pseudophryne corroboree. Next base: position 398,099,110 of record NC_086449.1, read on the forward strand.
TGCAACGCTCCGGAGGGTTTGACGAGAGATGTCCTCATGAGAGTTCACTTCTTCCACATTAAAGAGTCCCTACTCAAGGCGGCTAGACCTTCATCTGACACGGCTGAGGCCTTAGGCCCGCTTCAACTCTTTGGGGACTTGTCGCAGTACACTCTCACCAAGAGACATTCCTTTCAACCCGTCACCGTTGCTCTTAGGAAGGCTGGCATCATCTATAGGTTGGGTTTCCCCATGCGTCTGCTGATCTCTAGAGAGGGTTCCACCATTGCTGTGTCCTCAGTAGAGGATGGTATAAGACTTCTACATAAATGGAATTTAGGGGGAGATCGCGGGACTGGCTCTCCGGACCGCCGACTTCAGCAGGACTGGTCGACGGTTGGAAAATAGGGCCTTGCCTATGTAACGTCCATTTGCCAGGACCGGCCTCTGTTCAGCTGGTACTGCCTTTTCATGATGTTTTGCTGCAAAATTGCTATAGATATTGCCTTTGCTGCTCACTGTTACTGAATTTTTGTTATGGTTTTCCTCTTTCTCCAGTTATAATTACCTATGTACAGTTTAGAGTTCTGTTTTAGGAGATGAGGATGCACAATATGTTTCAGTCTGTTTTCATTGCTATAGCCGCTAGGATAATTTGTTTGTTTTTAAGCCTAGTGTTTTGCTCAAAATAGCATGTAGATGTTGCCCTATCGTTATTTGTTCTCTATGCCGTGTGACTATGTGAATGTATAAGTACCTGGATTTGCATTTCTCGGTTACTTGACTGCGGGGAGGTTGGCCAATAACCTCTCTACTTAGTAGACCTTTTGGTCTTTTCTTTCCTTTTCCCCCTGTTTGTTTCCCTTATGTGTCTTGTCTCCGCCTTGTTTATTGATCTATTATGTCTAAGTATTCCGGATACGGATATTGTCGGGTTTGCACCTGTTAGATTGAGCGGTTGGTCTGCTTTCCGTTTAGTCAGTTATGGTCAAATTGGTGTCACTGAATGTTAAGGTATTGAATTATCCGCAGAAGCATAGGTTAGCTTTGTCCTCCTTCTATAAAATGAAGGCAGATGTAGTCGCGATTCAGGAAACTCATTTTAGGAAATTAGACCCCCCTAGATTCCATGATAACCGTTTCCCTACCTGCTACATGTTGAATGGTCCCACAAAAAAGGCCAGTGTTGCAATATTAATTTCCTCGCACTGTTCTTGCACACTAGACTCCCAAATTGTAGACCCTGAAGGTCGATACCTCATATTGTTAGGACACATCGATAATGCTAGGGTTACCCTAGTCTCATGCTATGCACCTAATTCTGGTCAAATTGCGTTCTGCAAGAAATTATGTTCTCTATTACAGAAACATACTACGGGGACTGTATTTATATTGGGGGATTTTAATATAGTCGTTGACCCTATAATGGATAGATCTTGTCCTACTAGATGTACCTTGCCTAGAAATCAAACCACCCCCGAGAGAAATGTTGGCCTTCGTCACTTACTGGGTGAATATGACCTTTATGTTGTGTGGAGAACTAAACATCCCACAGATAGAGACTATTCATTCTATTCGCATGTTCACTCCTCATATTCCAGAATAGATCTCCTCTTGGCTAATAAGGATACGTTATCATCCATTTGGGAAATAACTATATTGCTGATGGCCCGGTCCGACCATTCGCCATTATTGGTGGTATGGGACCCGGAGGCCTGTAAAGTTTCACCAGGCCCCTGGAGATTGGGGAATTTCTTACTTAGTCACCCTGAAGCTTACCTCACCATAGGAAGTTCCATACAATTATATCTAGATACTGATAAACCCGAGGATACCTCAATCTTAAATAACTGGTGCTCCTTTAAAGCTGTAGTACGGGGATCGGCCATTCAAACAGCTTTGCGACTTAAACTTTCTCAACAACAGGAACGTCTGTTGGCTGAAAGAGAAGCGGCCAGGTTGGAGGTGGCGCATAAAGCTGATCACCAAAACAGATCTCTTTTTAAACTTTTGTTAGCCGCCAGGGAGAGCGTAAATGTATGCTCTCTTCGGGAAGTGCAACGTAATATTGCACAACTAAACCAGAGATTCTATGTGTTCGGTAATAAGGCGGGCCGTCTCTTGGCCCGAAAATTACAGAATAGGCGGGCTAGGGCTAGAAACCATTATGTTTGTTCCTCCACAGGATCCAGGGTGTCTGACCCCAATGATATCGCAAACTTTGCAGAATATTATTCCCAACTTATAATTTGCAGTTTGACTAGGCTACTTCCAGCCCATGGAGGCTGAAATCCAGTCTTTTCTGAAGACAATCTCCCTCCCGACGTTGGACTCCACGACTTGCCTGTCCCTTAGCTCCCCTTGGACTATGAAGGAACTAGAAGCGGCTATCGATAATCTCCCGAGAGATAAGGCCCCATGGGCCTGACGGCTTCCCATCCAATTTTTATAAAACTTATAAAGCTAAATTGGCCCCGCTGTTGTTACCAGTGTTTAACAAGGCGTCAGATGTGGGGTTGCTTCCGAGGGAAATGCTTGAAGCACAAATTGTTGCTATCCCTAAACCTGGTAAGCCTCCTACGTCTGTTCAAAATTACCACCCTATAGCTTTGTTGAACACAGACGTTAAGCTCTTTGCGAAGCTTATAGCTAATCATCTCTCCCCGTTTTTACCGTCTTTAATTGCTGCTGTTCAGGTTGGTTTTGTTCCGGGCAGGCAGGCCCCGGATAACACTCAGAGAGTATTTGACATTGTGGAGTATTGCAATGCACAGAAAACCCCCCTTTTAATTCTTTCGTTGGACGCCGAAAAGACGTTCGACAGACTCCATTGGGGATATCTGAGAGCTGTTCTGGGTAAATTTGGATTTCTTGTGAGGTTTCTGGATTCAATTTTTGCTCTGTATTCCGCTCCCTCTGCAAGGGTGTTTGTTAATGGGTGTCTGTCAGGTGATTTTGCTATATCGAACGGCACTAGACAGGGATGCCCATTATCGTCCCTTATATTTGCTCTGGCTATTGAGCTCCTGGCTGAAATTATTCCATCTGAGGCGACAGTTACAGGCCCCGAAATAGGAGGATTGACTCACAAGATTAGCTTGTTTGCTGATGATATTTTGCTCTGTTTGACTCGCCCTGTCACCTCCCTCCTTGCCCTCCATAGTATCCTTGATATATATTCCAGAATTTCCTACTATAAATTAAACACATTAAAAACAGAAACCCTGCCGATTCATATCCTGCCACACACTCTCATTTTGTTCAAGGACAGATACAGATATGCTTGGCAAATACGATCTATCAAATATTTGGGTATCCATCTTTCCCTGGACAGGGACTTATATGATTGTAACTATGTACCTTTACTGAATGCATTTGAACGATTAATTAAAGAATGGTTTCTCCATGAAATGTCCTGGCTGGGGCGTGTACCCTCAACCAAAATGATACTGCTCCCTAAACTTCTCTACTTGTTTCGGGCTATCCCTCGCAGCTTCCCCAAACCTCTCAACGTTAGGGATAATAAAATTTTGTCTCACTTTATTTGGAAGGGGTCTAGGCCCCACATTGTTAGGCAGATCTTGATTTTGCCTAAGAATGTGGGAGGGGTAGCTTATCCTAGTTTAGAGACATACCACTCCGCTTGTCTTCTCAGTCAGGCTCGGGACTGGTTCTCCACACATAACACCAAGCCCTGGGTCCTCATCGAAAAGTCTTTCTTGGGGCTGATTGACATTAGAGCTCTCTTTTTGTTACCTGTCCATGGCGTTCCACAATGGCAGGGCCCAGGGGAAGCGATTAGAAGTACCTTGAAGCTTTGGCATTCAGTGGTTGCGTCTGATCCAACCATTTTGCTGCCATCAGCCGATCTATCTATGTGAACTGTTGCCTGTACTATACCTAATCTCGCGCTTGAAGCTTGGACGGATGCTGGGATTGTGAACTTGGGGGATCTCTACTTAGAAGGAGGTTTAGTGCCATTCACCAGCTTGCAATCCCGCTTCCGTATACCAAAACATTATTTCTTTAAGTACTTGCAAATACGCCAATGGCTTCATTCTTGTGCTGGAGGGTCGGGAGGTCCCATTCCCCTCCCTGCTTCTGTGTATTCTAGATTATCTTCCCCTGGTCATAGAGGTGGAATATCTAGATGGTATCAATATATTGTCCTTCTGGCTGAAAAGGGTAAAACTCCTTCGCAGCTTAAATGGGAAAGGGATCTTACTATAGTTCTCCGAGAGGAGGAGTGGGACAATATCTCTTTAATGTGTTTCAGATTTCTAAATGTCTCCAATATTCTGAAATGTTTTACAAACTATGTCACAGGGTATACTTTACTCTGCAGCGGCTTCATAGCATTTGGCCCTCGATTTCCCAACTATGTTGGAGGAACTGTGGACAGGTGGGCAATATTCGACATATTTTCTGGAAGTGCCCGCTTTTGGGACCACTGTGGATGGAAGTGTTCTCTCTTATGCAGGTGGTGTTGGGGGTGGAGGTGCCAATGAATCCCATGTTTGCTCTATTTCATTATTCATCATGTCCCTTACTGAAATGTGATAGTTATGTGTCTGGTCATATCCTTATCTCCACTAAGGCGGCAATTGGACAGCTGTGGAAATCGCAGTCAATACCCATCATCCAGACTATCATTAATAACACCCACAAACATTTCTTATTTGAAACGGCGGGAGGTGTATATTCTATGCTACCTCCCTCAGTGCAGAGGAATTGGTTGAAATGGAGGGAATTTCGGGAACGGCAGGGTCATACTGTATTTGTTACTGATTCCACAGACCTGTCGCAATTACACTCCCCACATTCAGATTCTAACTGATAGTATCGGTCACTCTAAGTCTAACATTCTATACCATCCCCTGGTTATGCCGTTTCTAGGAACACAATTATTGAAGAGCTTTTCCTTTGTCTTTATGTTCCCCCTTGTGTGTCTTTGTCTTGTATCCTTTCTTATCTTTCTTTTCTTTCTGCATTGTTAGTTGTTTTCGCTGTTCTGTTTCTGCTATGTATTTTATTTGCTTGATGGTATTGTGCCAAGAATAGGAGTACGAGATGGATGAATTGAACGCTCTGTTCTATATGTTAAAGTATTTTGTAAGCTTCTGCAGTTCACTCAATTCGATTATTTTTGTTGAAGTTTTATGTGAAGTGTACTGTAACTCTTGGATTTTTTTTTTCTCTAAAATTTAATAAAAACCATTATTAAAAAAAAGAAACTTCTTATTGAATCTATTTATGAATATATCTCCTCTTTTCCATATATGTATTGATTATTAGGTGTTTTGGTTTTCTAACCCAAATCATAATGTTGAGATGTTCCTAAGCCTTAGTCCTATGAACATAGAGATACTACATATCCATAGTTAGCAGAATATCTATTATACTTGTGCGTTATTGCAGCACCCATTGCAGATACAAGAAGGGACGCTATTTCTATGTAATACATATGTATCATGAGTTGCTATGATAACCACTCTGTTCATTTACATAGAAATGCTTAAGAACACTCTATAGGATTTGTTATGAAACATGGGAAGTTTAGGTTACCAAGGCAACCACTGTTAATAAATATGTAGGAGTTAAAATAAGATAAATATGAAGAAAATAGCTTTATATATTATACTATATTAGATTAACATTTTTTCATCTTCATTTGAACATATAGTAAAGTGACACTCTAATAAAGCAATTTCCTATAGCGGGTCACGTGGCCAGGCATAGTCACATGATCAGGATTTGCATGATGGAAGTAATAATCTCCTAATGAGATGGTCACGTGGCCGGGTCCTGGTCTCGAGTGCAGCAGGCCTCTATATACAATAGGCTCAGATGGGCTGGTCATGTGGCCGGGCTGCGGTCATGTGATCGGGAACTGATCACGAGTGCATAAGGTCTGTATTCATAGACCTCTAGCCAATCTGCTCTCCCTCTACAATGGACGCCGCTGGAGCATGGGTCACGTGATCGGGACCCCAGTGACATAGTCAGTGGGCACTAACTGAGTTATCTCAGCTGACACATCCTTAACCAATGAAAAAACATCAGGATGTGTCTCCATAGATACAACAACCCCAACAAACTCAATTATTAGCCTAAATGTATTTACATATATTTATTGTTTACATCGGTTGCTTAGTAACCTACAGTTCAAATTAACAAATATGAATAAAAATTGGTCTATTTATAGATTTTAATCAACCCCTAGAAGAAAGGTCTGTCTCCTATATATTTATATTTTGTTTATATGCATTTTGTCATTTATTAGCCTAATTGTGTTAACAGGTGCCAATTAGACACAAGGGCCCTCATTCCGAGTTGTTCGCTCGTTAGTTTTTTTCGCAACGGAGCGATTAGTCGCAAACTGCGCAATGTTCGCAGTGCGCCTGCGCCAAGTAAATTTGCTAAAAAGTTTGGTATTTTACTCACGGCCTAACGAAGAAATTTAATCGTTCTGGTGATCGGAGTGTGATTGACAGGAAGTGGGTGTTTCTGGGCGGAAACTGGCCGTTTTATGGGTGTGTGCGAAAAAACGCTTGCGTTTCTGGGAAAAACGTGGGAGTATGTGAAGAAACGGGGGAGTGTCTGGGCGAACGCAGGGTGTGTTTGTGACGTCAAACCAGGAACGAAACTTACTGAACTGATCGCAGTGTAGTAGTAAGTCTCGAGCTACTCAAAAACTGCTAAGAAATTTCTATTCGCAATTCTGCTAATCTTTAATTCGCAATTCTGCTATGCTAAGATACACTCCCAGTAGGCGGCGGCTTAGCGTGTGCAATGCTGCTAAAAGCAGCTAGCGAGCGAACAACTCGGAATGAGGGCCAATATTGGATAGGGTATAAAAACCCTCCATGCCCTAGCAGTCCACACCTTTGAAAAAGCTGTTAGCTGAATGCAGCGAAACACGACAGGTGTTCATCTACCACAGTCAGGAACTCAGGAGCGGAGGACCGGACCATCCCCTGACCATCACCAATCACTGATCCAACTTTGGATAATACATCATCCAAACATTTGCTATAAGGAGGACTGTCCACACCGTAATATGACAGACGGGTTGGGAAATCGGGAATATTGTCACAATCACATGACCGCTGGAACCCAGAAATCTCACTGGAGCTGCTGCGCTCATCATGCAGGTAAGTAACGATAACCAGACATGATATGTGAACATTATAACATGTTGACATTTTATAACTGTCTATATGATGAATGCCAACATGGTCTACTGTATGTTGACATTATGACCATATTTACATTCTCACATTGACATAAATGTGGATATTATGACTGTCGATATACCAAACCAAACCCAGGTTATAAACCTTCTGTAAAAGCATAAAAGATAATTCAGCAATAAATGTTTATATTAGTTATTAGTTTATATTAGTTACAGATAATCAAGTTTATGAAGATGATGGCGTTACAAAACACCATTGTTAAACAGATTGGAGTTGCCCAATGGTGAAATAGATAAATAAATGAAATGCAGCTGAAGTAAATACCATATTAGGCACTTGATATTAGTCTAATTGCTAATGCACTTTATGTAGTCTTCCTTGCTAGTTGGTGGGAATTACATACAGTACTGTACCATTCCTTTGTGGCCACACTATATAGTATTTACTGTTTCCCATATTGCGTCCTCTGGTTTTTGAATCTTGAATGACATTAATATATTTGTAGTGCACACCACTTTCTAAGTTAAGTTAAGTACTTTTGGTAGGTGAGGATGCTTTCTAGAACAATGGACATTTGGAAACACTTCTCAGTTTTGCCAAAAGAATCACTTTAAAGCTAATTTTACAATATAAAATAATTCATACAAAAACTTGAAAACTTGTTCATCCACACTTTTGGCCACATAAATGTTATCATTTTTTTTATGTATACATTATGCTTTGATCTTTCCAGAGCCATCTACAGTATTATCTACCAAAAAATACTAAATTGCAATAAGCTGTATTGAGCAAATCTGTGAAGAACTTTGTTATTGCGTAGTGGGCACAGCTAAACTATAATGAATGGGATGCAATATGCTGAAAAGCATTAATGTGATGTCACAATAGGGGAAATATTGATTTTGTGCTGAAATGAACGCAACCATCCAGTTATAAATTATTCTGTACATTTTTCAACCTAGCAAGTTATTTTTTTGCTCTATGATTGGCAGAATATCATTCTATTAATAATCAAGTACTAAAATTCAGTTCTGGTGAATAATTCCTTAAATGTCCATTTAATGAAAATCTATCTAATGAATATGTATCTGTTAGATTTACTGGCAGAATGGCTGGAGTAACTAAATAGTAAATTAATTAGCGGCAGATTTCCTTCAATTGCATTTTACCCCAATGGAGTTAGAAATTAACATGTAAGAAATGAATGATGCCTGGCAGTTGATTAAAATAAAAACACTACATAGTTGAAGTCAGAGACTTACTGTATTTATTAGTTTGATAAGAAATTGTATTTCCTTGAACCAACTAGCACCTACAGCATTTGGCACAGTCATATGTGTACTGCATGTCTCCATGGTAGCAAAATATACAACATGTCTCTAAAAAGGTTACACCTAGAACTTATTCCTAGGAATCATTGTTGAACTGGGATCACCACACAGTTGTGGCAGCTTAAACAAATCTGTATGGCTCATTAATTTATGATTTTTTATGGAAATCTCTCTCAGGGGTGTGGATTATTCGATCTACACTAAAAAGGTCTACAGTAAATAGGTTGACTACTAATGGCAGTAAATACTGTAGGTCGACCACTAATGGCAGACATGCATTAGGTCAACAGGGTCAAAAGGTTGACATTGAAATGATTGTCACAAAAATGGTAGATCCAATTTTTCATGTTTTTTTGGGAGTCCTGTCACTTATATGCCACAAACAAGCCCCATTAATGTACTGTGTCCCCTTGCATGGCTCTGGGCAAGGTGCCTCTCTCTGCTACTGTGGAGCTCAACACAGGTTACTATTCCCAATTGTGGTTCACGTGGATGGTAAAGAATGAAAAAGTTGAAAACAATAAATAAACTTGTGTCAACCATATGTGTGTCAACCTTTGTCGACCTTTCCTACTGTCTATCTATTCTATGTTGATCGTTTGACTCTGTTGACCTAATGCATGTCTACCGTTAGTGGATGACCTACTCACTGGAGACCTTTTTAGTGTAGATCTATAGACCAGATACCCTCTATCAGTACATGCTGACATTTGTTTTAAACATGATCTGAACTAAAAATACTAAAAGCACAATTTACAAAGTTTTACACAATCTATTATATAAGCAGCCTAATTTATTCCTCCTTATACTGTAGAAGCAGCCTATTTTATGGGCAGTAAAGAGCTGCAGGGAGTCTCTAACTCACAGCTCTAACTGGCTGTCTGATGGATATTGATAAAAGATCACCACCCCCAAACCAGCACATGGATATGAAGACCCACAACTCACACCACCACACCCATGACACCACTCATACATGGCACTGACACGATCTTTCTCTAGACTCATGCTACAGTACCTTTGTCCATACTGTGTCTCTACAGCCTCAAAACCCTATGCAGAGCCGGCCCTAACCAATATGATGCCCTAGGCAAGATTTTGGCCGGTGCCCCCTAGCTCCACCACTGGTTCAGCCTCTGACCTTGCACCTCTTTCCCAGCACCATCACACCTCACCCATAGCAGTCCTTATTTTGGTGCTTGTACCCCCTATATTTTAAATAGGAACAGTTCGCACATTTGGTGCTCAGCCCAAAAAGGGGTGTGTTTTTGCTGGCAAGGGGCATGGCCACACAATAGTAACCTCAGTTCCAATTACGCCACACAGTACTGCAACTTTATTCACATTTGATCATGCGATAGTGTCCATAATTCATATTACATCCCACAGTAGTATCACTTTACCTTATAAACGTTACTCCTCACAGTAGTGCCCCTTATTCACATTACATCACACTGAATTGCTCCTTATTCACATTACACCATACCCTATTGCTCTTTATTCACATTAGACGACACAGTAGTGCCCTTTCTATACGCAATGTCACATAGTAGAGCACCTTATACACATAATGCCACAGAGTAATGCCCCTTACACATATGAGACGCATTATTAATGTCCTTATAAACTTAATGCACCTTACACATTATGACAACCTTTATTAATGCCCTTTTACACATAATGGGGCAGATGTATTAACCTAGAGAGGGTATAAGGAAGTGTGATATGTGCAAGGTGATAAAGGAACCAGCCAATCAGCTCCATTATGTAAATTAACAGTTAGGATCTGATTGGCTGGTGCCTTTATCACCATGCACACATCACTGGTTTATCACTTCCTTATGCCTTCTCTAGGTTAATACATCTGCCCAAATGTCCCTTACACATATGCCGCACATTATTAATGCCCTTATACACATAATGACACACATAGTGCCCCTTACACATATGTTGCACATTATTAGTGCATTTTTACATGACACACATAATGCTCATTACACATATTCCGAACACTACTGCCCAACCAACCCACCCGCACACAGCACTCACACTGCCACTAACACTGGGACCTCTGCCTCTGCTTGGATACAGATGTGTCCTCATAAATCTTGCCTCAGTGCTAACATCGGGCACCTTTTTTATGAAAATGCATCTTGTTTGCATTGCTATGTGGCTAGGATGCACAAGCAGCTTCTGCTGATTAAAATGATATGCAGCATGCCTATATACTGTGTGAGACTGTGGCTGTATCTGCATATGAAATGCTACACACAGAATATAGGCATGCCGCATATTGTTTTAATCAGCAGAAGCTGCTGATGCCCCTAGGCATATCAAATGCCCTAGGCAATTGCCTAGTTTGCCTATGCCTATGGCCGGCTCTGTCCCTATGTCTCTCCAGTCTCATACCACCCTATGTCTGTCCAGCCTCAGGCCTTTTGTCACTCCAGCATCATGAACTCCTTTGTCTCTCAAGTGTCAAGTCCCTGTGTGACTTTCCAGCCTTATGGCCCCCTGTGTCTCTCCAGCCTCATGACACCATATCTCTTCAACCTCATTCCATCTGTGTCTCTCCAGCTTCATGCCCCCATGTCTCTCCAGCTTTATGCCCTATGTCTTTCTTCTCTACCCCCTCTGTATATCCCCTGTCACTCTCTCCCACACATCTCTGTCATCTCTCTATTTCTCTGATCTATGCACCCTCATATATCCAGTCTGTATCAATCATCCCTGTACCTCCTTTCCCACCTTCCAGTGTCTGTCCAAACTCTCTTCCCCTTTCTTTCATCTCTGCCCCCTCTCTCTTTCATGGTTAGACATTGGATTTCAGTGCTGTGTGGCAGTGATGCTGATTATTGCTTCAACTGTGCTTCCCTATTTGTATGTTTTATGTAAAATAATTATGAAATCCACATATGTTCAAATGGTGCATGAGTTCAAATGTGTTAGCAATCTAAACACCATAGTCATTTACAATCTCCTGCATGGTAATCAAAGCTCTTTGAAATAACAGGATTAGACAACTACAATTATTACCATATATTAATGGTACCATTTACCATTTCATCTCAAAAATATTTTCAGGATCAGACCCTTTCTCACCCAGGATGCCACTAAGACATGCAGTACAGATTCTGTAATGGTTAGCATTACTGCCTCACAGCACTGAGGTCATGGGTTCAATTCCCACCATAACTGTGTGAAGTTTGTATATTCTCCCCATACTTGCATGGGTTTCCTCCGGATACTCCAGATTCCTCCAAAAATATACTAGTAGGTTAATTGGATCCCAACAAAAATAACTCTAGCATGAATGTGTGTGTGTGATAGGGAAAATAGATTGAAAGCTCCTCTGAGGCACGGACTGATGTGAATGGCCAAATATTCTATGTAAAGCTCTGCGGAATATGTGTACGCTATATAAATAACTTTTAATAAATAAATAAGACCCTTATACACTCACTGTCCATCTCTCAACTGGACTACTTTAATCTTATCCTACCTGGCACCCCTGACAAATACCTCTCTCCACTCTAATCTATCCTTAATGCTGCAGCCCGGTTTATCATGCTCACCAAATGTATTACATCCACCTCCCCTCTCTTACAAGCCCTTCACTGGCTCCCTTTACCCTTCAGAATCCATTTCAAGCTTCTAACACTCACATACAAAACCCTCATCCCCTCTTCTCCCTGTTACATCTCTGACTTTATCTCACTTTACACTTCTGCCCATCCTCTATGCTCTGCTAATGCACGCCACCTTCCTTGTCTACTGATTACCTCCTCACACTCCTATTTCCAAGATTTTGCACATGGTGAAACCTCTGCCCCTCAGACTCTCCACCTCTCTACAAAACTTCAAACACTCTCTCAAGAAACACTTCTTTACCAAACCCAGCCATCTCTCTGTGGCCCACGCTCACTTTCTACCCCATCTGTGTCACCCCTGTCTGTGTGCCCCTCTCCTTTAGAATGTAAGTTTTCATGAGCAGGGCACTCTTCCCTCATGTGCTTTTATGTTTCTTACTTAACCTATCTTCTTTTGAAGGCACCAAAAGCCTAATTTTTTTGCCACCCTGATACTGAGTTCAGTGTTGTCTGCTGACGCAGCCATGTTTATATACCCTGTACTTGTCCTATATTGTATTGAACTGCAAATCTCTGTTTTCTGTTTTTACATATTTGTTTATGTACTCTGTAATTGGGCACTGCGGATCCCTTGTGGTGCCATATAAATAAAGGATGATAATAATAATAATAATACCAACTCACTTTACTATTCTTGTGTTAATATTGTAATATTTTCTTACATACTAATGCATGATGGTGCATATACTGCATGCTATTGTCCCTATATGCAGATGTCACTGGTTCATATATTTTATAATAATAACAACTGACTATCGCGTACTAATTTCTTGTTACAGTACTTGAAGGTACTTTGTAGCTGTCTTTTATATCTTATTCAAAATCCATACCTCCCTGATTTCCTTTCTAAATTTTACCAATGCATGTCCATTATGTTCAACTGAAGAACCACATTATGATAAAGAATACATACTATTTACCAGCAGGTGGGATGCCGGCTGTCAAGATACTGACAGAGGGCTGTCAGCAGGGCAAGCACTAAGATTCCCATTGTGGGAACACTGCACTCACCATGCTGTGGCTTTGATGGCTTGCTGCGCTCACCACAGGTTCTATTCTCACTCTATGGGTGTCATGGACACACATGAGTGGGAATAGCCCCTGTGCACTGGGATTCTGGCTGTTGGTATTCCGACATCGGTATCCTTACTGCCAGGATCCCAAAAGATGGCAAATTGATTGCATACCTATAATAATAACAATACTAAAAGATTTTTCTCTCTTCACTTTTCCTCTCACAAAGTTTAGATAAATATTCCCCTATAACACCTATGGTTTCCAGAAATTCCGAACCAATCAGGCCTGCAGGTTATCCTTATACAGTATGCTGTGTTCTCTTTAAATATCCCCTGAAATTGGCTTCTGCTATGCCAACTTCTGGCTTAAATTACCACTTTTTAACACCTCCTCCCATTTCATATAATTACTTAAGCTCTAAAAATATACCTTAAAGGGGGGTACTCACGGAGCGATATTCTAAGCAATCTGACTAGATTGCTTAGAATTGAAGCATTATCACTCTGTGTGTACCCCCTACAGCTATAGCGATGCGCAGCCCCGCGCATCGCTATCGCTGCTGCTAGATTGGCCTGCATGCAGGCCAATCTAGTGGGTCGCTCACTTCACACGCAGGGTGAAGTGAGTGGCCCCCCCGTTTCCCCCCGCACGCTCAGCACACATCGCGCTGTGCTGAGCGGCGGAAGAGATGTGTGCTGAGCGGTTCGCTCAGCACACATCTCTCTCACATCGGCCAGTGAGTACTGGCCTTTAGTACATTAGGGTTATTTAAAACAAGTAAACATGAAGCACCCATAGCAATGAACAGACATTTACTTTACTTGTGGTAGATCTTTTAATGATTCGTGGCAGTTTTCAATGTTAGGATATATATATATATATATATATATATATATATATACACAAGCAGACACAAGTTACACAGCAGTGCTATCTGGAATTCTTCAAAATAAACACCTGTGATGTATCAATCGTTTTTATCTTTTCATGTTGGTTTATCACTTGTGTTGTCTAATAGTATACTGGGTATACTGATATTTGGATCATATATTTTATACCAATTTTTATACCAATTTATATATATCTTGATACTGACATTAATAACATTTTAAAATACACATCACACTATGTCATGGTGCAATTCAGTTCAAGGTTCCATAACAGGGTATGCGCAATTTGTGGATGAAGTATGCATTATGGTTTTCAAGCTATTGTAGTGCTTAACTTGTACAGCAGCAACCTGTTTTTTACCTCTCTATAGGATTAGGGCTGACTCCACCCCCTCTATCTTCTACATTTAAGAGATCAAATTTCCTGGGCCTTTTGCATTAGCAAGCTGGTTCCTGTTTCCAAAGCATTCTTTAACCCCATTATTGCAGTCCCATGTTTTTTTCAACTTTAGTTTTCTGTCAGATACAGCTCTAAGGTGGACCAGAGAAGGGAAAGGGGGCACATTATAGAAACTTTCAAATATAGCAAGGGTTTTAACAAAGTCCAGGAGGGAAACATTCTTCAAATGAAAAGAAGCAATAGGTCACGAGTAGAGATAAGCGAGTTCGGTTCGTTGAGATCCGAACTCCCCCGAACTTCACCTATTTTAAACGGGCCCGAGGCAGCCTCGGATCTTACCGCCTTGCTCGGTTAACCCGAACGAAGCCAAACATCAACATTCCGCTGTCGGATTCTCGCGAGATTCGTATTCTATATAAAGAGCCGTGCGTCGCTACCATTTTCACTCGTGCATTGGAGATTGAACGGAGAGGACGTGGCTGCGTTCTCTCCCTGAAAAGCTCCGTATCTGTGTTCAGTGTGCTGCAAATATCTGTGCTCAGTGTGCTGCAAATATCTGTGCACAGTGTGCTGAAAATATCTACGTTCTCTGCCTGAAAAAGCTCCATATCTGTGCTGCATTGTGGGGACCACCAGTATATAATTATAGTAGTACAGTACAGTAGGCCATTGCTGTATCTTGCAACTCTGTGTCAAGTATACTATCCATATCTGTGTTGCATTATTGTGAGCAGTATATAGTTGGACAGTGCAGCATTTTGGGGACCAGCAGTATACATAGAGTACAGTACAATAGGCAATTGTTGTATCTTGCAGCTCTGTGTCAAGTATACTATCCATATCTGTGCTGCATTATTGTGAGCAGTATATAGTAGGACAGTGCAGCATTTTGGTACCAGCAGTATACATATAGTACAGTACAGTAGGCCATTGCTGTATATTGCAGCTCTGTGTCAAGTATACTATCCATATCTGTGCTGCATTAGTGTGAGCAGTATATAGTAGGACAGTGTAGCATTTTAGTGACCAGCAGTATACATATAGTACAGTACAGTAGGCCATTGCTGTATCTTGCAGCTCTGTGTCAAGTATCCTATCCATATCTGTGCTGCATTATTGTGAGCAGTATTTAGTAGGCAGAGCAGCATTTTGGTGACTAGCAGTATACATATAGTACAGTACAGTAGGCCATTGCTGTATCTTGCAGCTCCATATCACTTCAAGTATCCATATCTGTGCTGCATTGTTGTGAGCAGTATATAGTAGGACAGTGCAGCATTTTGGTGACCAGCAGTAGTAGTACAGACAGTACAGTAGGCCATTGCTATTGATATATTACTGGCATATAATTCCACACATTAAAAAATGGAGAACAAAAATGTGGAGGGTAATATAGGGAAAGATCAAGATCCACTTCCACCTCGTGCTGAAGCTGCTGCCACTAGTCATGGCCGAGATGATGAAATGCCATCAACGTCGTCTGCCAAGGCCGATGCCCAATGTCATAGTAGAGAGCATGTAAAATCCAAAAAACAAAAGTTCAGTAAAATGACCCAAAAATCTAAATTAAAAGCATCTGAGGAGAAGCGTAAACTTGACAATATACCATTTACAACACAGAGTGGCAAGGAACGGCTGATGCCCTGGCCTATGTTCATGGATAGTGGTTCAGCTTTACATGAGGATGGAAGCACTCATCCTCCCGCTAGAAAAATGAAAAGACTTAAGCTGACAAAAGCACAGCAAAGAACTGTGCATTCTTCTAAATCACAAATCCCCAAGGAGAGTCCAATTGTGTCGGTTGCGATGCCTGACCTTCCCAACACTGGACGGGAAGAGGTGGCGCCTTCCACCATTTGCACGCCCCCTGCAAGTGCTGGAAGGAGCACCCACAGTCCAATTCTTGATAGTCAAATTGAAGATGTCACTGTTGAAGTACACCAGGATGAGGATATGGGTGTTGCTGGCGCTGAGGAGGAAGCTGACAAGGAGGATTCTGATGGTGAGGTGGTTTGTTTAAGTCAGGCACCCGGGGAGACACCTGTTGTCTGTGGGATGAATATGGCCATTGACATGCCTGGTCAAATGACAACAAAAATCACCTCTTTGGTGTGGAATTATTTTAACAGAAATGCAGACAACAGGTGTCAAGCCATGTGTTGCCTTTGTCAAGCTGTAATAAGTAGGGGTAAGGACGTTAACCACCTAGGAACAACCTCCCTTATACGTCACCTGGAGCGCATTCATCAGAAGTCATTGACAAGTTCAAAAACTTTGGGTGACAGCGGAAGCAGTCCACTGACAACTAAATCCCTTCCTCTTGTACCCAAGCTCCTGCAAACCACACCACCAACTCCCTCAGTGTCAATTTCCTCCTTAGACAGGAAAGCCAATAGTCCTGCAGGCCTTGTCACTGGCAAGTCTGACGAGTCCTCTCCTGCCTGGGATTCCTCCGATGTATCCTTGAGTGTAATGCCTACTGCTCCTGTCTCTGCTGTTGTTGCTGCTCGGAGTCGATCATCATCCCAGAGGGGAAGTCGAAAGACCACTAGTACTACTTCCAGTAAGCAATTGACTGTCCAACAGTCCATTGCAAGGAAGATGAAATATCACAGCAGTCATCCTGTTGCAAAGCGGATAACTCAGGCCTTGGCAGCTGTGTTGGTGTTAGACGTGCATCCGGTATCTGCCATTAGTTCACAGGCAATTAGAGAATTTCTTGAGGTAGTGTGACCCCGGTACCAAATACCATCTAGGTTCCAAATCTCTAGGCAGGCGATACCGAGAATGTATACAGACGTCAGAAAAAGAGTCACCAGTGTCCTAAAAAATGCAGTTGTACCCAATGTCCACTTAACCACGGACATGTGGACAAGTGGACCAGGGCAGACTCAGGACTATATGACTGTGACAGCCCACAGGGTAGATGTATTGCCTCCCGCAGCAAGAACAGCAGCGGCAGCACCAGTAGCAGCATCTCGCAAACGCCAACTCATTCCTAGGCAGGCTACGCTTTGTATCACCGCTTTCCGTAAGAGGCACACAGCTGACAAACTCTTTCGGAAACTGAGGAACATTATCGCAGAATGGCTCACCCCAATTGGACTCTCCTGGGGATTTGTGACATCGGACAATGCCACCAATATTGTGCGTGCATTACATGTGGGCAAATTCCAGCACGTCCCTTGTTTTGCACATACATTGAATTTGGTGGTGCTGAATTATTTAAAAAATGACAGGGGCGTGCAAGAGATGCTGTCGTTGGCCCGAAGAATTGCGGGCCACTTTCGGCATTCAGCCACCGTGTGCCGAAGACTGGAGTACCAGCAAACACTCCTGAACCTGCCCCGCCATCATCTGAAGCAAGAGGTGGTAACGAGGTGGAATTCAACCCTCTATATGTTCAGAGGATGGAGGAGCAGCAAAAGGCCATTCAAGCATATACATCTGCCTACGATATAGGCAAAGGAGGGGGAATGCACCTGACTCAAGCACAGTGGAGAATGATTTCAACGTTGTTCAAGGTTCTGCAACCCTTTGAACTTGCCACACGTGAAGTCAGTTCAGACACTGACAGCCTGAGTCAGGTCATTCCCCTCATCAGGCTTTTGCAGAAGCAGCTGGAGAGATTGAAGGAGGAGCTAATACGGAGCGATTCCGCTAGGCATGTGGGACTTGTGGATGGAGCCCTTTATTCGCTTAACCATGATTCACGGGTGGTCAATCATTTGAAATCAGAGCACTACATTTTGGCCACCATGCTCGATCCTAGGTTTAAAGCCTACATTGTATCTCTCTTTCCGGCAGACACAAGTCTGCAGAGGTTCAAAGACCTGCTGGTGAGAAAATTGTCAAGTCAAGCGGAACATGACCCGTCAACAGCTCCTCCTTCACACTCTCCCGCAACTGGGGCTGAGAGGAAAAGGCTAAGAATTCCGAGCCCACCCACTGGCGGTGATGCAGGGCAGTCAGGAGCGAGTGCTGACTTCTGGTCCGGACTGAAGGACCTGCCAACGATTACTGACATGTCATCTACTGTCACTGCATATGATTCTGTCACCATTAAAAGAATGGTGGAGGATTATATGAGTGACAGCATCCAAGTAGGTACGTCACACAGTCCGTACGTACACTGGCAGGAAAAAGAGGCAATTTGGAGGCCCTTGTACAAACTGGCTTTATTTTACCTAAGTTGCCCCCCCCTCCAGTGTGTACTCCAAATGAGTGTTTAGTGCAGCCGGTCACCTTGTCAGCTATCGGCGTACGAGGTTACTTCCACAAAATGTGGAGAAGTAGATGTTCATCAAAATGAATTATAATCAATTCCTCCATGGAGTCATTCACCAGCAATTGCCTCCAGAAAGTACAAAGGGACCTGAGATGGTGGATTCCAGTGGGGACGAATTAATACTCTGTGAGGAGGGGGATGTACACAGTGATAGGGGTGATGAATCAGATGATGAGGAGGAGGTGGACATCTTGCCTCTGTAGAGCCAGTTTGTGCAAGGAGAGATTGATTGCTTCTTTTTTGGTGGGGGCCCAAACCAACCAGTCATTTCAGCCACAGTCGTGTGGCAGACCCTGTCGCTGAAATGATGGGTTTGTTAAAGTGTGCATGTCCTGTTTATACAACATAAGGGTGGGTGGGAGGGCCCAAGGACAATTCCATCTTGCACCTCTTTTTTTTATTTATCTCTGTATCATGTGATGTTTGCGGCTAGTTTTTTTAAGTGCCATCCTGTCTGATACTGCAGTGCCATTCCTAGATGGGCCAGGTGTTTGTGCCGCCCACTTGGGTCGCTTAGCTTAGTCATCCAGCGACCTCGGTGCAAATTTTAGGAGTAAAAATAATATTGTGAGGTGTGAGGTGTTCAGAATATACTGGAAATGAGTGGAAATGATGGTTATTGAGATTAATAATACTATGGGATCAAAATTACCCCCAAAATTCTATGATTTAAGCTGTTTTTGAGGGTTTAAAAAAAAAAAACCACCCGAATCCAAAACATACCCGAATCCGACAAAAGATTTTCAGGGAGGTTTTGCCAAAACGTGTCCAAATCCAAAACTTGGCCGCGGAACCGAATCCAAAACCAAAACACAAAACACAAAAATTTTCTGGTGCACATCTTTAGTCACGTGGGCATACACTGATACTGGAAGGATGTAGGTTCAGGGGAAATTTGAGAAAAAATTTCTTCACAGAAAGGGTAGTGGACAAGTGGAATAACCTCCCATCAGAAGTGGTATAGGCTAAGACAGTAGAGCAATTTAATCATGCATGGGATTGACATAAGGATATCCTTACAAAGATATAAGGATCAAATAAGGTTTGAGATAAAAATATGGTAAAAAAAGGGGCAGACTAGATGGGCCAAGTGGTTCTTATCTGCCATTAAATTATATGTTTCTATGGAAGGTTATTTCGACAGTGATTTGTAGCTTTTGCATACAATATGTCTTCTCTAGGCATTAGTGCTAGTTGTAATCTGTGACTCTAAACAATGTATATCACATTGTGCATAGCCATATGTCAATTCTGGGGAATGACCTCCTGTTTCCGCACTGTCATACCACTATCTTGTTGCAGTACAACCACACTATCTAAAATCCCTAAGCAAGGCACATATACGTTAACATGCAATGAGGACAATATTGCTGTGTGGTTGAGACAGGATATCAGTGAACACCATCACATGTTTCAATATGAAATGCTTTATTAAGGCAAGTAAAGAGAATGTTCTTATTTAAACACAAGTGCCCAATTGCTATACAAACCAAGAAGTACCTATGTACTGTCAACAGCAGCTGGAATGGGGGTTGTCAAACTAAAAAATAGAAAATATAAATAGATAAAAGATGGATGGTGTAAAATGATAAAATCACACATTTATTAATCTAAAATTTCATAACACAAAACCAAAAAAACAAAACAGATTCACCCGTGATGATAATTACATGGATATTCTCCAAAGTTGGCAACTATCCCAGCTAGCAATTAATGTTACCACAAATAAAGAAACTTTCCACAATAGACAGTCCAATTTGAAGGATTCAGTAATTAGATCAAAAAGAGTTACCCCTCCAGTGGGAAGATATGTCTTTGTGGACCTTAAGCAGCTATTGTCCGAAGATATTGGGCTGTAGGTGTGAATTCACTAAGTAACTTTTTTGCTGCAGAGTCCTGGTACAAGTGAATAAGTGGTGTTTGGGGAACAATGTTGCAAAGGATTAATACGTTTTGCTGGGCAAAAGGCACCCAGCTTCACAGCAAGTGCTGAGTGTGGCAAGGAGAGCCTGTTAAATACCCAGTTGGCAATGAAACAATGGATGACACTTGTAAAACCAAATAAAAGGCGATCTTACTTAACTGGCAAATTTATAACAGTACTAAAAAAAAAATTAATACTTGCAACACTAGCACGGACTAAATATTTAATGACACAGGTATTTCACACCTGGTCATCTGATCAACTCATGTCATATCTCCTATTATCCACCAATCAGCTCAAACATTTCCTTGACAGAGTTGCTCTGGTCACATGGTATCCACTAACCCACGTGACCTATTAGTGTCTGAATGATGCTAGCTGTCTCTGTTGTATACAACAGTCCTGATCTATGTCATGTGGTGCATCAAGAACACGTGACCAGCTGGCATTCAGGGGGAACAACCTCTATACAAACATCATTGGGTCCCTTTTCAGTCAAGTTATGTAAACAATTCATGACATTTACTGTAGCAAAATGGATAATACAGAAAATGGATAATACAGAGACAAAACAGCATGAATGGAGGCCACAATCTCATCAATAAATCTGCATATGATATCTTCAGGAATGATTCAGATGTCAGAAATAGAATTTTGGATACATTAAAGGTACTCCAATTGTCCATAGAGTCACATATAGTTGAGTGCTATAATCACATTCCATAGGAAATGTTAACAAGTATGATAACTATACAAAAACATGTTAATATCCCAAAAAGGATGAGAGATAAAAGAAATGTAAATGTAATAAGGTTAGTATGTAAATGTATATAAAATCATATATATTCAAAGCAAAAACTTATATCTGATAAGTGACTATATTCAATGATTTCAATTAATCCTTCCAGGTCTAAGAAATTCAGTTAGAGTATCCAATATACCTATCCTCTGTGTGGTGTGTAGTTAAAAAAACTAGTTGCATTATGTTTGCTTGTGCCTTGTTGCAGCGTTGTGTCTTCAGTCACATTGTAATGAATTAAGTCTCCATCGGGTGCAATACTGGTGTTTGTCAACCAGGTGTCACTTTTAAAAACCATGTGTGAAGACTCCATTGTAAAGTCAAACAATGCTTGTAGTTGAAGAACTACTTTTTTAGGTGATCTCTACATTAATTAGAAATATGAACACAGAAAAAGATGCACACAAAGAAAAGCACAATTCAGAGTTCTACACAACTCTCTAAAACAAAAAAAAAACCCATTACAATCAGTGATAGAGTTGGGACATGCAGCACTATAAAAAAATTACATTGAGCAACATCACTATATCACCTAGGGGCAAGTCACCTTTCTCCATAGCTCTCTTGGCATAGCGGTATTGCCAATGGTTACCAGGCCTGTGAGCTAGGGTTTGATTTTCACACTTGTATTGTTTAACTGTGTAAAAAGTAGCATTCACAGGGTTTTCTTTTTAATTTTCCCAAAACAAACTTGGTTGTGCTTTATATACAAATTCAGACATGCACACAGATATACATTAAAAATTAGAAAAAAGCAGTAGATGCTAATTTTTACACTGATATACAAGTACACCCATTCCGTAAAATCACAGGTCTCATGGGGGTGTGATTGAGGGTAGGGGGGGCTGCCTATTAAAGCAATGTGAAGGCTCAGGAAGAAGTACAGTAAACTACAGTAAGTTTCATAAAGATAAGACTCTCATAATTTGAAAAGTAAAACTTGTATTGTATAATTGTGTAAAAAGTAGCAACTAGAGATTCTTCCTAATTTTGACTGTATATCTGTGTGCATGTCTGAGTCTGTATATAAAGTATGACAGAACTTGTTTTGGGAAAATTAGTAAAAACGGTGGATGCTAATTTTTACACAGATATACAATTGTGTCTTTTGTGGAAATCGAACACTAGCTCATGGGCATGGTAACTATTGGTGATACCGCTATGCCAAGAGAACCTTAGAGACAGGTTATTGACACCTGCAGTGACATAGTAATGTCTCTCATTATAATTTTATTTTATAGTGCTGTGTGTCCCAACTCTATCGTTGATTGTAATGATTTTTTTTCTTTTAGAGAGCGGTTTAAAATTCTGAACTGTGCTTTTCTTTGTGTGCATCGGAGAAGCTGGGCAAACCTCATTCTGTGTTTAAATTTCTACTTCATTTGGGTATCATGTTATACAACGCACCAGAGGAACTTTCAGTTGTGAGGCCTGTTGTCACAGGATGCCTGCTGTTCCGGTGATTTCGTACTCCACCCTGCAGTATTATAAATGTAATAATAAGGTTAGTAAGTAAATGTATATACCATCATATATATTCAAAGCAAAAACTTATATCTGATAAGTGACTGTATTCAATGATTTCAATTAATTCCTTCAGGTCTAAGAAATTCAGTTAGAGTATCCAATATACCTATCCTCTGTGTGGTGTGTAGTTCGAAAAACTAGTTGCATTATGGTTGCTTGTGCTTTGTTGCAGCATTGTGTCTTCAGTCACATTGTAATGAATTAAGTCTCCATCAGGTGCAATACTGGTGTTTGTATTAAAACAGAACTACTGTATAAAATGTGCACTGGCCTGCTTGCCAAGGCTTGCTACATTATTCAGTATTCTGTATTTTCATATCAATCCACTGCTATTCAGCACTGTACTGTAGTTTTCATTAGTGGAAGAATTGTCACCCAGTGGTGAAACTGTGTATTGCATGCTGTGGATCCTCTTGTGCCTTATCACGCCTTACTTCATCTACCTGTGCTATTTGTATGGCATGACCAGGAGGTCTGTATGGCGCAGCAGCAGCAACAATGAGCATGGCTCATCTGTTCTTCCTGTTGGCAAAGAGTATTAAATCTGTACCCTTCTCATCTCAGTACTGTAGATGGATCACTATTGTGTACTAAACTGAAGTATCTTGGGATACTATGGGTTGAGGTATGATTTCAAATATTTTGTCTATGTCACATGAACCATGTTCATATATTTATCATGGGGCTGCCTACATGAACCTGGTCCCCATGGCCATCCCCATGACCTGAAGCTAGAAAGTGTCCATGAAAACAAAATAATTGGTTGAAAGAATAAAAGAAATGCAGTCAAGAAAAAAAGATTGGTGTTCCACACTGAGGTCATCATCTCAGCCCAATCATATTGTAATACCATCCTGACCTGTGGTATGAGGTACATGTGTATATGGTGATTGAACATCAAGGGTAATGAAAGCATAGGTATCTTTCCATGATACTGTATAAACTGAACTTGAGTAAGAAAATCGGTTGCACAATATAGATAAGAACTCAGTGTGGCAACACAGGGGTTTAAGAAATGAAACAATATAAAAATAAAGATTTGAAGTTAAAGAACGAATACCAGAAATTATAAGTCAACCAGGGGATGAGGTATGGGAAGGTAGTAGTACATAGGACTTATGGGGAATGATGGAAATAATTATAGCCATTCCTCTATGGATATGACCCCAGTGAAGACAGGTTAATCAAGAAGATACTGTATTTGAGTTCTGATAAAAACAAGTTAATGGGGTCCTTATCCAAAATTTTATAGAATTGGGAATCATTGAGTTGTCTGAGTGCCACAGCTGCATATTCCTTGTGATACATCACCACTAAACCTTCCCTTTATCAACCTCTTTGATAACAATTGAACTGTCTTGTGTTAAAGATTTCAAAGCTGTTCTCTTCTCCTTAGACAATAAAATTATTTGTTTAGTACCTTTCTGGTTTTGCAAATACAGGTTCTTAAAATCCACTTAAGTTATTTTGTAGAATGATTCTATGCTAATACATTTAAAAGATGGAGGGTGTATTATTATTTATTATTGATTTATTACCAGATATTTATATAGCACACACATATTGCGCAGTGCTCTACAGAGAATAATTGTCCATTCACATCAGTCCCTGCCCCATTGGAGCTTACAATCTATATTCCCTACCACATGTACACACACACATACACACACACACACACATTCATGCTAGGGTTAATTACGTTGGGAGCCAATTAACCTACCAGTATATTTTTGGACTATGGGAGGAAACCGGAGTACCCGGAGGAAACCCACAGAAGTACAGGGAGAATATACAAACTCCACACAGTTAGGGCCATGGTGGGAATTGAACCCATGACCTCAGTGCTGTGAGGCAGTAATGCTAACCATTACACCATCCGTAGTGCCCAACTGTGTGATCATCCAGTGTTTGGGGTGTGTGCATATGTGTCATTGTTTACACTGTATTGTTATTTATTTTTAAGTAAGACATTAAGCTTTCAACTTCTATTTGACACTGCTACACACTGGCTGCTGCAGACAAATTAAGTACTAAAATGTCCAATTGGAGAGAGGGAAAGCAAGTTATAATTAATGTATAGCTAATGTTTTCAATTCAAATATCGGTCTGTTTTGATTATTGGCTACATTTTCTTTGCTGACATAATAATATGTGTACTTACATGAATTAAACCACATTAGTCTCTCCCTAGGTGATCTGTGCTTTTTAAACAAAAGCACCTTGTCTTGTGGAATAGCCAGAACCTTATTTTTTATCAAATGAGTTGTGAAGGTTTATATACTATGGTTATAAATTTATCATACAAAATGTCCATTTACTTGATGACCTCTTTTCAATCACTCAAGCAAGATTATAAGGAATTGAGTGTATTGAGTGTAAGGCTGCTTTTAGTGGTTTAGGATGTGCACTACGAGCTAGCAGCAAGTTGTTTCTATTGGTGGATTCATATAGAGTTATCTGCAGCCTACTGCCTATTTTTATAATAGTGACATCAAGAAAATTAACTATCTCAGTGTCAACTTGATATGTAAATTTTACAGGGCTTTCATCAGAATTGTGTGTCTAAATTAGTGTTCTAAATGCATCTTCATTACATGACCATAGAGTCAATAGGTCATTAATATAATAATATGCAACAATGTGTTTATGTATGTCAGAATTAGTAAAAAATAAGTTGTATTCAATCATTAACATGAATGCATTTGTATTTCATAGGGTCACATTTGATCCCATCGCACATCCAGATAATTATAAATAATAAGCACCATCAAAGTAAAAGTATTTTTTTTTTCAAAACTAGTTCCAACAAAGTCATAAAAAGGATTAGGTCTGTATCAATGTACTGTGGGTTATTCATCAATAACATCCTAGTGGCATACTGTACAACCCCGTCTGATGTGAGATAACTCTATATAAAGTATACACATCTACCATACGTAAGAGACAATGTTCTGGTTGGCCAGCCAACAAGAACAGTGATCTCAACAAAAATGAATTTGTGCCCTTAAAGTAAGTAGGTCTCATCTGTGCACAAAGTTGTAGATATCCATCCAGGGATATAGAGATAGGTTGGAACAGTGACCCTCTTGCAGAAACTATTGGCTGTACAAACAGACGCGTAAGATATTTGTGTACTTTTGGGATTATATACAAAACAAATCTAATGGGTTGATTTGTTTTCAGGCGGTTCTTAATTTGCTCTGTATTAACATTACCTGTAAAAGCTTGTTCGATTATATTGTCCAGCTCATTTCTGAATGCCAATGCAGGGTCATGAGATAGGCACCTATACTTTTGTACATCCGCCAATTATCTCTGGATCTCTAGCTGGTAGTCAGAAAAATCCTGGATAACAACTGAAGCATCCGTATTGGCTTGTCTGATTATATCATCATATGATGACATAGCCTTCAATGCTTTTATTTTATGGGGTGGCATATTCCAATATTGTGGTTTATGCACATCAGGATAATTGACTACAGTTTGGTCTAACACTCTTGTAAAGGTTTAGATCATGGGGATATTGCAGTTTGGATCCAAAGAAGATTTAGGTTGTAAAGCAATCATATGTGAAGGCAAATTTTTACTGTGGGAAAGTGGTTTGTTGCACATTAAAGTTTTTTTAACTGAATGTTTCTATTCAATATATAATGGCCACATCAGCAGTATTCCGTTTTTATAAACAAGGGGCATCTATCTTCTTTAGGTTATACACCCATTAACCAACTATAAACTTGCTAATGCTCATAGCATTCGTGGGTGAGTTATACATTCTAAGATTTCTTTGTACTGATAGTACATGTACCTACTTGAATACAGTCCCAAAAGTCCACAAACATCCAACCTATCCTCCTGGCTGGCCAAAAATTTCTGTGACAGGGTCACTGGTCCAGCCTATTATGTTTCTATATATATTTCTAGCACAATATATCATATAAAAATACGAACTTATCTTTTATTGATTACAACCTTTGTACCACCATGTAACAATGTAACTGGTCTTTCTGTTTACAGTAGCACATAGTTTGTTATTCACTGCCGTAATGTTTATTTGTTGGTAGGCTGCATGGATGCAGTGTTTCAATATCACTTCCATGAGACATCCTGTTGATTTGGATATAGGAAGTTGCACTAAGCAAACTGGGTGACTGATTAACAGAAGTGAGTATATTCACTAGAGATGAGCGCCGGAAATTTTTCGGGTTTTGTGTTTTGGTTTTGGGTTCGGTTCCGCGGCCGTGTTTTGGGTTCGACCGCGTTTTGGCAAAACCTCACCGAATTTTTTTTGTCGGATTCGGGTGTGTTTTGGATTCGGGTGTTTTTTTCAAAAAACACTAAAAAACAGCTTAAATCATAGAATTTGGGGGTCATTTTGATCCCAAAGTATTATTAACCTCAAAAACCATAATTTACACTCATTTTCAGTCTATTCTGAATACCTCACACCTCACAATATTATTTTTAGTCCTAAAATTTGCACCTAGGTCGCTGGATGACTAAGCTAAGCGACCCTAGTGGCCGACACAAACACCGGGCCCATCTAGGAGTGTCACTGCAGTGTCACGCAGGATTTCCCTTCCAAAAAACCCTCCCCAAACAGCACGACGCAAAGAAAAAAAGAGGCGCAATGAGGTAGCTGTGTGAGTAAGATAAGCGACCCTAGTGGCCGACACAAACACCGGGCCCATCTAGGAGTGGCACTGCAGTGTCACGCAGGATGTCCCTTCCAAAAAACCCTCCCCAAACAGCACATGACGCAAAGAAAAATTAAAGAAAAAAGAGGTGCAAGATGGAATTGTCCTTGGGCCCTCCCACCCACCCTTATGTTGTATAAACAGGACATGCACACTTTAACCAACCCATCATTTCAGTGACAGGGTCTGCCACACGACTGTGACTGAAATGACGGGTTGGTTTGGACCCCCACCAAAAAAGAAGCAATTAATCTCTCCTTGCACAAACTGGCTCTACAGAGGCAAGATGTCCACCTCATCATCATCCTCCGATATATCACCGTGTACATCCCCCTCCTCACAGATTATCAATTCGTCCCCACTGGAATCCACCATCTCAGCTCCCTGTGTACTTTGTGGAGGCAATTGCTGCTGGTCAATGTCTCCACGGAGGAATTGATTATAATTCATTTTAATGAACATCATCTTCTCCACATTTTCTGGATGTAACCTCGTACGCCGATTGCTGACAAGGTGAGCGGCGGCACTAAACACTCTTTCGGAGTACACACTTGTGGGAGGGCAACTTAGGTAGAATAAAGCCAGTTTGTGCAAGGGCCTCCAAATTGCCTCTTTTTCCTGCCAGTATAAGTACGGACTGTGTGACGTGCCTACTTGGATGCGGTCACTCATATAATCCTCCACCATTCTTTCAATGGTGAGAGAATCATATGCAGTGACAGTAGACGACATGTCCGTAATCGTTGTCAGGTCCTTCAGTCTGGACCAGATGTCAGCATCAGCAGTCGCTCCAGACTGCCCTGCATCACCGCCAGCGGGTGGGCTCGGAATTCTGAGCCTTTTCCTCGCACCCCCAGTTGCGGGAGAATGTGAAGGAGGAGATGTTGACAGGTCGCGTTCCGCTTGACTTGACAATTTTGTCACCAGCAGGTCTTTCAACCCCAGCAGACTTGTGTCTGCCGGAAAGAGAGATCCAAGGTAGGCTTTAAATCTAGGATCGAGCACAAAATGTAGTTCTCTGATTTCAACAGATTGACCACCCGTGAATCCTTGTTAAGCGAATTAAGGGCTCCATCCACAAGTCCCACATGCCTAGCGGAATCGCTCCGTGTTAGCTCCTCCTTCAATGTCTCCAGCTTCTTCTGCAAAAGCCTGATGAGGGGAATGACCTGACTCAGGCTGGCAGTGTCTGAACTGACTTCACGTGTGGCAAGTTCAAAGGGCATCAGAACCTTGCACAACGTTGAAATCATTCTCCACTGCGCTTGAGACAGGTGCATTCCACCTCCTATATCGTGCTCAATTGTATAGGCTTGAATGGCCTTTTGCTGCTCCTCCAACCTCTGAAGCATATAGAGGGTTGAATTCCACCTCGTTACCACTTCTTGCTTCAGATGATGGCAGGGCAGGTTCATTAGTTTTTGGTGGTGCTCCAGTCTTCTGTACATGGTGCCTGTACGCCGAAAGTGTCCCGCAATTCTTCTGGCCACCAACAGCATCTCTTGCACGCCCCTGTCATTTTTTAAAAAATTCTGCACCACCAAATTCAAGGTATGTGCAAAACATGGGACGTGCTGGAATTTGCCCATATTTAATGCACACACAATATTGCTGGCGTTGTCCGATGCCACAAATCCACAGGAGAGTCCAATTGGGGTAAGCCATTCCGCGATGATCTTCCTCAGTTGCCGTAAGAGGTTTTCAGCTGTGTGCGTATTCTGGAAAGCGGTGATACAAAGCGTAGCCTGCCTAGGAAAGAGTTGGCGTTTGCGAGATGCTGCTACTGGTGCCGCCGCTGCTGTTCTTGCGGCGGGAGTCCATACATCTACCCAGTGGGCTGTCACAGTCATATAGTCCTGACCCTGCCCTGCTCCACTTGTCCACATGTCCGTGGTTAAGTGGACATTGGGTACAACTGCATTTTTTAGGACACTGGTGAGTTTTTTTCTGACGTCCGTGTACATTCTCGGTATCGCCTGCCTAGAGAAGTGGAACCTAGATGGTATTTGGTAACGGGGGCACACTGCCTCAATAAATTGTCTAGTTCCCTGTGAACTAACGGCGGATACCGGACGCACGTCTAACACCAACATAGTTGTCAAGGCCTCAGTTATCCGCTTTGCAGCAGGATGACTGCTGTGATATTTCATCTTCCTCGCAAAGGACTGTTGGACAGTCAATTGCTTACTGGAAGTAGTACAAGTGGTCTTCCGACTTCCCCTCTGGGATGA
Organism: Pseudophryne corroboree; assembly: GCF_028390025.1. Lineage (NCBI taxonomy): Eukaryota > Metazoa > Chordata > Amphibia > Anura > Myobatrachidae > Pseudophryne > Pseudophryne corroboree. The sequence continues at coordinate 398,129,036 of NC_086449.1, forward strand.
CGATCGACTCCCAGCAGCAACAACAGCAGCGCCAGCAGCAGTAGGCATTACACTCAAGGATGCATCGGAGGAATCCCAGGCAGGAGAGGACTCGTCAGAATTGCCAGTGACATGGCCTGCAGGACTATTGGCATTCCTGGGTAAGGAGGAAATTGACACTGAGGGAGTTGGTGGGGTGGTTTGCGTGAGCTTGGTTACAAGAGGAAGGGATTTACTGGTCAGTGGACTGCTTCCGCTGTCACCCAAAGTTTTTGAACTTGTCACTGACTTATTATGAATGCGCTGCAGGTGACGTATAAGGGAGGATGTTCCGAGGTGGTTAACGTCCTTACCCCTACTTATTACAGCTTGACAAAGGCAACACACGGCTTGACAAATGTTGTCCGCATTTCTGGTGAAATACTTCCACACCGAAGAGCTGATTTTTTTTGTATTTTGACCAGGCATGTCAATGGCCCTATTCCTCCCACGGACAACGGGTGTCTCCCCGGGTGCCTGACTTAAACAAACCACCTCACCATCAGAATCCTCCTGGTCAATTTCCTCCCCAGCGCCAGCAACACCCATATCCTCCTCATCCTGGTGTACTTCAACACTGACATCTTCAATCTGACTATCAGGAACTGGACTGCGGGTGCTCCTTCCAGCACTTGCAGGGGGCGTGCAAATGGTGGAAGGCGCATGCTCTTCACGTCCAGTGTTGGGAAGGTCAGGCATCGCAACCGACACAATTGGACTCTCCTTGTGGATTTGGGATTTCGAAGAACGCACAGTTCTTTGCGGTGCTTTTGCCAGCTTGAGTCTTTTCAGTTTTCTAGCGAGAGGCTGAGTGCTTCCATCCTCATGTGAAGCTGAACCACTAGCCATGAACATAGGCCAGGGCCTCAGCCGTTCCTTGCCACTCCGTGTGGTAAATGGCATATTGGCAAGTTTACGCTTCTCCTCCGACAATTTTATTTTAGGTTTTGGAGTCCTTTTTTTACTGATATTTGGTGTTTTGGATTTGACATGCTCTGTACTATGACATTGGGCATCGGCCTTGGCAGACGACGTTGCTGGCATTTCATCGTCTCGGCCATGACTAGTGGCAGCAGCTTCAGCACGAGGTGGAAGTGGATCTAGATCTTTCCCTAATTTTGGAACCTCAACATTTTTGTTCTCCATATTTTAATAGGCACAACTAAAAGGCACCTCAGGTAAACAATGGAGATGGATGGATACTAGTATACTTATGGATGGACTGCCGAGTGCCGACACAGAGGTAGCTACAGCCGTGGACTAACGTACTGTGTCTGCTGCTAATATAGACTGGATGATTGATAATGAGATGAAATCAATATATATATGTATGTATATATAATATCACTAATACTGCAGCCGGACAGGTAGATAATATATTTATTAGGTAATGATGACTGATGACGGACCTGCTGGACACTGTCAGCTCAGCAGCACCGCAGACTGCTACAGTAAGCTACTATACTATAGTAGTATGTACAAAGAAGAAAGAAAAAAAAAAAACACGGGTAGGTGGTATACAATTATGGATGGACTGCCGAGTGCCGACACAGAGGTAGCTACAGCCGTGGACTAACGTACTGTGTCTGCTGCTAATATAGACTGGATGATTGATAATGAGATGAAATCAATATATATATGTATGTATATATAATATCACTAGTACTGCAGCCGGACAGGTAGATAATATATTTATTAGGTAATGATGACTGATGACGGACGTGCTGGACACTGTCAGCTCAGCAGCACCGCAGACTGCTACAGTAAGCTACTATACTATAGTAGTATGTACAAAGAAGAAAGAAAAAAAAAACACGGGTAGGTGGTATACAATTATGGATGGACTGCCGAGTGCCGACACAGAGGTAGCTACAGCCGTGGACTAACGTACTGTGTCTGCTGCTAATATAGACTGGATGATTGATAATGAGATGAAATCAATATATATATATGTATGTATATATAATATCACTAGTACTGCAGCCGGACAGGTAGATAATATATTTATTAGGTAATGATGACTGATGACGGACCTGCTGGACACTGTCAGCTCAGCAGCACCGCAGACTGCTACAGTAAGCTACTATACTATAGTAGTATGTACAAAGAAGAAAAAAAAAAACCACGGGTAGGTGGTATACAATTATGGATGGACTGCCGAGTGCCGACACAGAGGTAGCTACAGCCGTGGACTAACGTACTGTGTCTGCTGCTAATATAGACTGGATGATTGATAATGAGATGAAATCAATATATATATGTATGTATATATAATATCACTAGTACTGCAGCCGGACAGGTAGATAATATATTTATTAGGTAATGATGACTGATGACGGACCTGCTGGACACTGTCAGCTCAGCAGCACCGCAGACTGCTACAGTAAGCTACTATACTATAGTAGTATGTACAAAGAAGAAAGAAAAAAAAAAACCACGGGTAGGTGGTATACAATTATGGATGGACTGCTGAGTGCCGACACTGAGGTAGCTACAGCCGTGGACTAACGTACTGTGTCTGCTGCTAATATAGACTGGATGATTGATAATGAGATGAAATCAATATATATATGTATGTATATATAATATCACTAGTACTGCAGCCGGACAGGTAGATAATATATTTATTAGGTAATGATGACTGATGACGGACCTGCTGGACACTGTCAGCTCAGCAGCACCGCAGACTGCTACAGTAAGCTACTATACTATAGTAGTATGTACAAAGAAGAAAGAAAAAAAAAACCACGGGTAGGTGGTATACAATTATGGATGGACTGCTGAGTGCCGACACAGAGGTAGCTACAGCCGTGGACTAACGTACTGTGTCTGCTGCTAATATAGACTGGATGATTGATAATGAGATGAAATCAATATATATATGTATGTATATATAATATCACTAGTACTGCAGCCGGACAGGTAGATAATATATTTATTAGGTAATGATGACTGATGACGGACCTGCTGGACACTGTCAGCTCAGCAGCACCGCAGACTGCTACAGTAAGCTACTATACTCTATAGTAGTATGTACAAAGAAGAAAGAAAAAAAAAAAAAAACCACGGGTAGGTGGTATACTATTATGGATGGACTGCCGAGTGCCGACACAGAGGTAGCTACAGCCGTGGACTAACGTACTGTGTCTGCTGCTAATATAGAGTCTAGACTGGATGATAAATTATTGATAATGAGATGAAATCAATATAATATCACTAGTACTGCAGCCGGACAGGTACTATATATATTTATTATGTAATGACTGATGACGGACCTGCTGGACACTGTCAGGTCAGCACAGCACCGCAGACTGCTACAGTAAGCTACTATAGTAGTATGTATAAAGAAGTATGAAAAAAAAAAAACACGGGTAGGTGGTATACAATATTATATATATATATATATTATATACAATTATATATATATATATATATATATATATATATATATATTAAACTGGTGGTGATTGATTATTAAACTGGTGGTCACTTCAGGACAGGTCACATTGCAACTTGCAACTAGTACTCCGAGGCCTAAGCAGACAATCACAAAATATATTATTATACTGGTGGTCAGTGTGGTCACAACAATGGCAGCGTGGCACTGACTCTGGCAGCAAAAGTGTGCACTGTACGTTATATGTACTCCTGAGTCCTGCTCTCAGACTCTAACTGCTCCCCACTGTCAGTGTCTCCCCCACAAGTCAGATAATACACTTACAGTCACACTATCTAATCTATAAATATCACTTCAGCAAGTAGTATAGTAGTATACAGTAGTACTCCTCCTAATAATGCTCCCCGAAAATACTGTGTCTCTCTCTTCTCTAAACGGAGAGGACGCCAGCCACGTCCTCTCCCTATGACTCTCAATGCACGTGTGAAAATGGCGGCGACGCGCGGCTCCTTATATAGAATCCGAGTCTCGCGATAGAATCCGAGCCTCGCGAGAATCCGACAGCGTGATGATGACGTTCGGGCGCGCTCGGGTTAGCCGAGCAAGGCGGGAAGATCCGAGCCTGCTCGGACCCGTGTAAAAAACCTGAAGTTCGGGCGGGTTCGGATTCAGAGGAACCGAACCCGCTCATCTCTAATATTCACTGTGTTTTATGTTCTTTAAACATGACAAAAGCTAATTAAAGGTGCTGAAATGTTCTGCATTATGCAGCTGTGAGTCCATTCTATTAGACTGGAGTGCTGCCATTTTGCCTTACGGTATAAATACCGTACATGTTCCAGTCATGAGCTGTTATCTGTGATGGGTACATGGCAAGATTACACCAAGAGACATACTGATTGCTGGAACCCGCTGCTGCACTATATATATATATATATATATGTATAAATACCAACAAATATTAAACCACAACACTCACCACCCCAGAAGTGGGGTGCAGTGTCTGCAGTCACCACTCATAGGGTGGGGTGCATGTAGCCCATGGCCACCTACTTAAAAATATACAAACAGAAAGTTCAGCACTCACCAAAGCAAGCTCACTTATTTTCACGACATCAATAAAGGATGGGGGTTTAGTTAGTGAATTGGCCAATGCACGGAAGCCTGCAAACCGCTCGCCAAGGTACCCCATCTTCATGCAGGTCCTACACTATCACAGAGTCTCAAAAATTAAAACCTAGCAACTGTATCACACATAATATAACTGCAAAAATGCCTACTTGGTTTAATATGTATCTGCCAATACTACTGTACATGGCTTTTAAAGGTACTCTAGTCACCTGATACTGGCTGATAAATTACTAAAGAACAGCTGACCCAGGTTTAAGATAATTGGGCTTGCATAGGGGTGCATGAACAAAGCTTGTGGCCACAGTTAATATGAGTTAACCAAAGATTAACCCTACAATATACCAACAAATATTAAACCACAGCACTCACCACCCCAGAAGCGGGGTGCAGTGTCTGCACTCACCACTCACAGGGTGGGGTGCATGTAGCCCATGGCCACCTATTTAAAAATATACAGAAAGTTCAGCACTCACCAAAGCAAGCTCACTTATTTTCACAACATCAATAAATGATGGGGGTTTAGTTAGTGAATTGGCCAATGCACGGAATCCTGCAAACCGCTCGCCAATGACCAGCCAGTTTCAGATGACTAGTGTACCTTTAAAAGCCATGTAGTATTAGCAGATACACATTAAACCAAGTGGGCATGTTTGCAGTTATATTAAGTGTGATACAGTTGCTAGGTTTTAATTTTTGAGACTCTGTGATAGTGTAGGACCTGCATGAAGATGGGGTACCTTGGCGAGCGGTTTGCAGGCTTCCGTGCATTGGCCAATTCACTAACTAAACCCCCATCATTTATTGATGTTGTGAAAATAAGTGAGCTTGCTTTGGTGAGTGCTGAACTTTCTGTTTGTATATATATATATATATATATATATTACAGACTAGTTCCCCCAAAATCCATGGAGGATAGCTTGCTCCGATGCCCTCCTAGTGCGTGGATACCCAAAATAGTATACAATCTGTAGTGTAGGCAGCACTCAGAGGCTGATGATATTTTGAAAAAAAAACAACCTTTTGGTATATTTATTAAATGTGATGTTTCGGAGGCATATCTCCTTCCTCAAGACTCAAAAAACACTGCACACAAGTGAGTATAAATCAACAAAGTAAATAACAAAACACTTACCCCCCTCTAGTGACTCCCGACACAATGAGCTCCGTGATCCCGCCAGTGAATCCCCTACATCGAACACTCCAGGTTGTGAGACCCCCATCACGTTGGAAGTGACGTCATGCAGACATTACCAAGGGGACACACTGTAAACAAAACAGTGTGAAAAAATTTTTCTAGGGACATCATGTACCGTATAAAACAAATGATACATACCAGTGTCAACAACATCAGCATCTAAAAGATTTGATCAATTTGCACCTTGCACAATACAGAAAGTATTTTCTACTGCACTGGGCTAAGGTGCATTCACCCTCCTCTCCCACTGTTATGACTTGTTGTAATACTATGGATGGCTTTTTGCTGTTTCTCCATCCGCTGTAGCATATAAAGGGTAGAGTTCCACTTTTTTACCACCTCTGGCTTCAGTTGATGGCAGGGCAAATAAAACTGGTTTTGCATGTGCTGCAATCTCCTGCTTGCTGTGGCTGAATGCCAAAACTATCACAAAATGTTTTGGCCCACAGTCAGCATCTCATGTATGCCCCTGTCATTTTTAAAAAAGACCCTGTATCACTAACTTGGTTGTGTGAACAAAACAGAGGATGTGTTGGAATTCTCAAAGCTGTAATGCTTTCACAATATTTGTGGTGCTATTCGAAATCACAAGTCCTGAGGGGAGTCCAAGTCGGGTAAGTCATGTTTCTATGACATCCCTTAGTTTTTCTAAGAGGTTGTCAGTGGTACAGTATGGCTCTTGTTGAATCCGGTGATACACAGAGTAGTCTGCCTCTGAATGAGCTGGTGTTGATTGTTAGATACTGCTTCTGCTGCTGCTGAAGGAGATTCACCCACCCAGTGTGCTGTCACACTCATGTAATCTGTAGTTTGCCCACTACCGCTTGTCCACATATCTGTGGTTAAGTGGACATTGGGTACAATGACATTTTGTAGGGAAATAATTCATTTTTTAATGTCCTGGTACAGTTGAGCAGTAGCTTTTTGACTAAAATGGAATATGGTAGCAGGGACACAGGACCTAAATTAACGGTGTAACCCCACTGCACTAATGATGGATATTAGCCACAGATCTAATACTACAGTAGCATAGCCATGATGGCAACAGTGATCCTTTGTGCAACTGGGTGAGAAATTTCATGCTTGTTTCCCCTTGTAAAGGATTGTTTCACAGTCAATTGCTTTTTTACAATACTACTTGTAGTCTTCTTGGTTCCCTTCTTTGATGAATATCCTACCCCAGCAGCAGAAGGCCTAGTGCTCAAGGATTATTCTGAGGAATCCTGGAATGGGGAAGAGTCACCTAGCCTAACAAATTAGATGCAGGACTACCTATGCTCATTACGGATAATATTGAAGATAAAGGTGTTGGCGGTGGAGACAGCAGGAGTTGGGATTAGTAGATGCTGCACTGCTTGTTGTGTTTTTTTATGCCAGTTTCTGAAGTTATCAATAAATTGTCATGAGCTCACTGCAGATGACATCATAGGAGGAGGTTTCTAGATGCTTAATGTCCCTATCTCTACTTACTGTGGTTCCACACAGGCTACAGATAGATTGACAAATATTTTCAGGATTTGGGTAAAAATAGTTCCACACATATGAGGTGTATTTGTTGGTCCTATGTCCAGGCATTACAATGGCCATTTTCTTATCTTAAGCTGCTTCCACTGATGCCTGACTTACAGTATGCAAAAACAAACTCATCCTCAACTTCCCCATTAGCACCAGCATCAGCTAGGCAAATATCCCTCTTAACCTTTTGCAATTCTATGGTGGCATCCTCAATTTCTATGTCATAAGGTATACTTCTGCTGCTCATCCTCACATTTGCCGAGAGAGCAGAAACGGTGGAAGTTCACTCCTCTGCAAGTACAGTATCAGAAAGGTAAGGCTCGCACATAGCACTTGAGGACACAGGGATTTGTGACATTTCTGTTTCTGACTGCACAGCTTGTTCTCCTGCTTTAGTGATTTTCAGTTTTTTTACACCTCTTCTAGACTCTGAGTATAAAGGTACTGCATCATCATGAGAGGCAGAAGAAGATGCCTCACTGACATTTGCAGAACAACCACTCAGAAATAAAGGCCAAGGCCTGAGCCTTTCTATGCCACTGTGTGTGGTAAATGTTGGCAATTTTATGTTTTTCTGCACCAAGCCTTCCCTTTATAGAGGTATCTTTTTCTTTAACACTGTATTTTGGTTTTTTTATTTTAGATTTCCTGACTTAGACTCACTACGCCCTTGAGCATTGTATTTAGTAGATGACGTTGCTGGACTAGCGTGGTCATTAAGACTGGTGACAGCAGCTGGTGCACTACTATTTGGTTGCCCTTATCTAAACTGATAGTTATCCACTTGTCAAGTCACAGATCACTGTGTGGATCACAGGGCTTATAGCTGTACATGACAAAGCACACTAGAGTAGAGCATCAACCAGTACAAACAATAGATATATATTTGTTCTCTATTTTTTAACTTACAGCTCCGTTAAACTGCGTGGATCACAGTGCTTATTATTAATGCACATGAACAAAGTGCACCAAACAGTACAAGTACAAGCAATAGATATATATATATATATTTTAACTTGCAGCTCCGTTAAAACTGTGTGGATCACAGGGCTTTTAATTAATGCAGCTTACTGCAAATTGCCCCTTTATACAGTCACTATACAGAGCATATCCACTTGTGAGTCTGTACAAAGCACAATATAGCAGAGTATAGGGCAGCATACAGCAGCATGCAGCATGTAGCGTGCCACCTATACAAAGTCACTCTACTGCACAGCCACTAATGAGTATGGACAAAGCACAGTACAGCACAGTTTAGAGCAGCATACAGCAGCGTACCCCTCATAACAGAGCCTCTTGTGAGTCCTTAAAAAGCACACAGCCAATAGAGGACAGTCAGTGTAGCATACAGTAGCATGCACTTTTGTGAAATGACCAAGCCCTGACCGTGGCACTTTATATAGAGTCAAACTCCCATAAGAATCTGATGCCAGGAGGATGATGTTTGGCCTCACAGTGGGATCCCTAGTGTTCATTATATATATATATATATATATATATATATATATATATAGATATAGTAAGAGTAAGGACCTTTTGATGAGCAATGAGGCATCATTGTTCAAGATTTAGGTTCAGTATAAAATAGAAGCTTATAGTCAACTTTTAGACACTTCAGTGTATAAACGTTTGGCATCGGATCCTACAGAGAAATACAACAAGGATCTTAAGGGGATTTTGCATCAGGCTGTTCAGGACAATGTTATCTCTTCTAATGTCCATGGTGGCCGATTACAGGTATACCCGGTAGCACAGGTATTCTATACGATACCCAAAATCCAGAAAAATGCCCGGAATCGACCGGAAAGACCAATAATTGCTGTCCGGTACTCTGTTTATTATAAGGTCTCACAATATCTGTACCATTATTACTAACCTCAGTGAAAAGTAGAGATGAGCGCCTGAAATTTTTCGGGTTTTGTGTTTTGGTTTTGGGTTCGGTTCCGCGGCCGTGTTTTGGGTTCGAACGCGTTTTGGCAAAACCTCACCGAATTATTTTTGTCGGATTCGGGTGTGTTTTGGATTCGGGTGTTTTTTTCAAAAAACCCTAAAAAACAGCTTAAATCATAGAATTTGGGGGTAATTTTGATCCCAAAGTATTATTAACCTCAAAAAACATAATTTACACTCATTTTCAGCCTATTCTGAACACATCACACCTCACAATATTATTTTTAGTCCTAAAATTTGCACCGAGGTCGCTGTGTGAGTAAGATAAGCGACCCTAGTGGCCGACACAAACACCGGGCCCATCTAGGAGTGGCACTGCAGTGTCACGCAGGATGTCCCTTCCAAAAAACCCTCCCCAAACAGCACATGACGCAAAGAAAAAAAGAGGCGCAATGAGGTAGCTGTGTGAGTAAGATTAGCGACCCTAGTGGCCGACACAAACACCGGGCCCATCTAGGAGTGGCACTGCAGTGTCACGCAGGATGTCCCTTCCAAAAAACCCTCCCCAAACAGCACATGACGCAAAGAAAAAAAGAGGCGCAATGAGGTAGCTGACTGTGTGAGAAAGATAAGCGACCCTAGTGGCCGACACAAACACCGGGCCCATCTAGGAGTGGCACTGCAGTGTCACGCAGGATGGCCCTTCCAAAAAACCCTCCCCAAACAGCACATGACGCAAAGAAAAAAAGAGGCGCAATGAGGTAGCTGACTGTGTGAGTAAGATTAGCGACCCTAGTGGCCGACACAAACACCGGGCACATCTAGGAGTGGCACTGCAGTGTCACGCAGGATGTCCCTTCCAAAAAACCCTCCCCAAACAGCACATGACGCAAAGAAAAAAAGAGGCGCAATGAGGTAGCTGTGTGAGTAAGATTAGCGACCCTAGTGGCCGACACAAACACCGGGCCCATCTAGGAGTGGCACTGCAGTGTCACGCAGGATGTCCCTTCCAAAAAACCCTCCCCAATCAGCACATGATGCAAAGAAAAAGAAAAGAAAAAAGAGGTGCAAGATGGAATTATCCTTGGGCCCTCCCACCCACCCTTATGTTGTATAAACAAAACAGGACATGCACACTTTAACCAACCCATCATTTCAGTGACAGGGTCTGCCACACGACTGTGACTGATATGACGGGTTGGTTTGGACCCCCCCCAAAAAAGAAGCAATTAATCTCTCCTTGCACAAACTGGCTCTACAGAGGCAAGATGTCCACCTCATCTTCACCCTCCGATATATCACCGTGTACATCCCCCTCCTCACAGATTATCAATTCGTCCCCACTGGAATCCACCATCTCAGCTCCCTGTGTACTTTGTGGAGGCAATTGCTGCTGGTCAATGTCTCCGCGGAGGAATTGATTATAATTCATTTTAATGAACATCATCTTCTCCACATTTTCTGGATGTAACCTCGTACGCCGATTGCTGACAAGGTGAGCGGCGGCACTAAACACTCTTTCGGAGTACACACTTGTGGGAGGGCAACTTAGGTAGAATAAAGCCAGTTTGTGCAAGGGCCTCCAAATTGCCTCTTTTTCCTGCCAGTATAAGTACGGACTGTGTGACGTGCCTACTTGGATGCGGTCACTCATATAATCCTCCACCATTCTATCAATGTTGAGAGAATCATATGCAGTGACAGTAGACGACATGTCCGTAATCGTTGTCAGGTCCTTCAGTCCGGACCAGATGTCAGCATCAGCAGTCGCTCCAGACTGCCCTGCATCACCGCCAGCGGGTGGGCTCGGAATTCTGAGCCTTTTCCTCGCACCCCCAGTTGCGGGAGAATGTGAAGGAGGAGATGTTGACAGGTCGCGTTCCGCTTGACTTGACAATTTTGTCACCAGCAGGTCTTTCAACCCCAGCAGACCTGTGTCTGCCGGAAAGAGAGATCCAAGGTAGGCTTTAAATCTAGGATCGAGCACGGTGGCCAAAATGTAGTGCTCTGATTTCAACAGATTGACCACCCGTGAATCCTTGTTAAGCGAATTAAGGGCTGCATCCACAAGTCCCACATGCCTAGCGGAATCGCTCCGTGTTAGCTCCTTCTTCAATGCCTCCAGCTTCTTCTGCAAAAGCCTGATGAGGGGAATGACCTGACTCAGGCTGGCAGTGTCTGAACTGACTTCACGTGTGGCAAGTTCAAAGGGCATCAGAACCTTGCACAACGTTGAAATCATTCTCCACTGCACTTGAGACAGGTGCATTCCACCTACTATATCGTGCTCAATTGTATAGGCTTGAATGGCCTTTTGCTGCTCCTCCAACCTCTGAAGCATATAGAGGGTTGAATTCCACCTCGTTACCACTTCTTGCTTCAGATGATGGCAGGGCAGGTTCAGTAGTTTTTGGTGGTGCTCCAGTTTTCTGTACGTGGTGCCTGTACGCCGAAAGTGTCCCGCAATTCTTCTGGCCACCGACAGCATCTCTTGCACGCCCCTGTCGTTTTTTAAAAAATTCTGCACCACCAAATTCAAGGTATGTGCAAAACATGGGACGTGCTGGAATTGGCCCAGATTTAATGCACACACAATATTGCTGGCGTTGTCCGATGCCACAAATCCACAGGAGAGTCCAATTGGGGTAAGCCATTCCGCGATGATCTTCCTCAGTTGCCGTAAGAGGTTTTCAGCTGTGTGCGTATTCTGGAAAGCGGTGATACAAAGCGTAGCCTGCCTAGGAAAGAGTTGGCGTTTGCGAGATGCTGCTACTGGTGCCGCCGCTGCTGTTCTGGCGGCGGGAGTCCATACATCTACCCAGTGGGCTGTCACAGTCATATAGTCCTGACCCTGCCCTGCTCCACTTGTCCACATGTCCGTGGTTAAGTGGACATTGGGTACAGCTGCATTTTTTAGGACACTGGTGACTCTTTTTCTGAGGTCTGTGTACATTTTCGGTATCGCCTGCCTAGAGAAATGGAACCTAGATGGTATTTGGTACCGGGGACACAGTACCTCCAACAAGTCTCTAGTTGGCTCTGCAGTAATGATGGATACCGGAACCACGTTTCTCACCACCCAGGATGCCAAGGCCTCAGTTATCCGCTTTGCAGTAGGATGACTGCTGTGATATTTCATCTTCCTCGCAAAGGACTGTTGAACAGTCAATTGCTTACTGGAAGTAGTACAAGTGGGCTTACGACTTCCCCTCTGGGATGACCATCGACTCCCAGCGGCAACAACAGCAGTGCCAGCAGCAGTAGGCGTTACACGCAAGGATGCATCGGAGGAATCCCAGGCAGGAGAGGACTCGTCAGACTTGCCAGTGACATGGCCTGCAGGACTATTGGCATTCCTGGGGAAGGAGGAAATTGACACTGAGGGAGTTGGTGGGGTGGTTTGCGTGAGCTTGGTTACAAGAGGAAGGGATTTACTGGTCAGTGGACTGCTTCCGCTGTCACCCAAAGTTTTTGAACTTGTCACTGACTTATTATGAATGCACTGCAGGTGACGTATAAGGGAGGATGTTCCGAGGTGGTTAACGTCCTTACCCCTACTTATTACAGCTTGACAAAGGGAACACACGGCTTGACACCTGTTGTCCGCATTTCTGGTGAAATACCTCCACACCGAAGAGCTGATTTTTTTGGTATTTTCACCTGGCATGTCAACGGCCATATTCCTCCCACGGACAACAGGTGTCTCCCCGGGTGCCTGACTTAAACAAACCACCTCACCATCAGAATCCTCCTGGTCAATTTCCTCCCCAGCGCCAGCAACACCCATATCCTCCTCATCCTGGTGTACTTCAACACTGACATCTTCAATCTGACTATCAGGAACTGGACTGCGGGTGCTCCTTCCAGCACTTGCAGGGGGCGTGCAAATGGTGGAAGGCGCATGCTCTTCACCTCCAGTGTTGGGAAGGTCAGGCATCGCAACCGACACAATTGGACTCTCCTTGTGGATTTGGGATTTCGAAGAACGCACAGTTCTTTGCGGTGCTTTTGCCAGCTTGAGTCTTTTCAGTTTTCTAGCGAGAGGCTGAGTGCTTCCATCCTCATGTGAAGCTGAACCACTAGCCATGAACATAGGCCAGGGCCTCAGCCGTTCCTTGCCACTCCGTGTGGTAAATGGCATATTGGCAAGTTTACGCTTCTCCTCCGACAATTTTATTTTAGGTTTTGGAGTCCTTTTTTTTCTGATATTTGGTGTTTTGGATTTGACATGCTCTGTACTATGACATTGGGCATCGGCCTTGGCAGACGACGTTGCTGGCATTTCATCGTCTCGGCCATGACTAGTGGCAGCAGCTTCAGCACGAGGTGGAAGTGGATCTTGATCTTTCCCTAATTTTGGAACCTCAACTTTTTTGTTCTCCATATTTTATAGGCAGAACTAAAAGGCACCTCAGGTAAACAATGGAGATGGATGGATTGGATACTAGTATTGGATACCTGCCGACTGCCGACACAGAGGTAGCCACAGCCGTGAACTACCGCACTGTACACTGGTTGATAAAGAGATAGTAGTATACTCGTAACAACTAGTATGACACTATGACGACTGTATAAAGAATGAAAAAAAAACCACGGTTAGGTGGTATATATTATAATAATAATACAATTATGGATGGACGGACTGCCTGCCGACTGCCGACACAGAGGTAGCCACAGCCGTGAACTACCGCACTGTACACTGGTTGATAAAGAGATAGTAGTATACTCGTAACAACTAGTATGACACTATGACGACGGTATAAAGAATGAAAAAAAAACCACGGTTAGGTGGTATATATTATAATAATAATAAAATTATGGATGGACGGACTGCCTGCCGACTGCCGACACAGAGGTAGCCACAGCCGTGAACTACCGCACTGTACACTGGTTGATAAAGAGATAGTAGTATACTCGTAACAACTAGTATGACACTATGACGACGGTATAAAGAATGAAAAAAAAACCACGGTTAGGTGGTATATATTATAATAATAATACAATTATGGATGGACGGACTGCCTGCCGACTGCCGACACAGAGGTAGCCACAGCCGTGAACTACCGCACTGTACACTGGTTGATAAAGAGATAGTAGTATACTCGTAACAACTAGTATGACACTATGACGACGGTATAAAGAATGAAAAAAAAACCACGGTTAGGTGGTATATATTATAATAATAATACAATTATGGATGGACGGACTGCCTGCCGACTGCCGACACAGAGGTAGCCACAGCCGTGAACTACCGCACTGTACACTGGTTGATAAAGAGATAGTAGTATACTCGTAACAACTAGTATGACACTATGACGACGGTATAAAGAATGAAAAAAAAACCACGGTTAGGTGGTATATATTATAATAATAATACAATTATGGATGGACGGACTGCCTGCCGACTGCCGACACAGAGGTAGCCACAGCCGTGAACTACCGCACTGTACACTGGTTGATAAAGAGATAGTAGTATACTCGTAACAACTAGTATGACACTATGACGACGGTATAAAGAATGAAAAAAAAACCACGGTTAGGTGGTATATATTATAATAATAATACAATTATGGATGGACGGACTGCCTGCCGACTGCCGACACAGAGGTAGCCACAGCCGTGAACTACCGCACTGTACACTGGTTGATAAAGAGATAGTAGTATACTCGTAACAACTAGTATGACACTATGACGACGGTATAAAGAATGAAAAAAAAACCACGGTTAGGTGGTATATATTATAATAATAATACAATTATGGATGGACGGACTGCCTGCCGACTGCCGACACAGAGGTAGCCACAGCCGTGAACTACCGCACTGTACACTGGTTGATAAAGAGATAGTAGTATACTCGTAACAACTAGTATGACACTATGACGGTATAAAGAATGAAAAAAAAACCACGGTTAGGTGGTATATATTATAATAATAATACAATTATGGATGGACGGACTGCCTGCCGACTGCCGACACAGAGGTAGCCACAGCCGTGAACTACCGCACTGTACACTGGTTGATAAAGAGATAGTAGTATACTCGTAACAACTAGTATGACACTATGACGACGGTATAAAGAAAGAAAAAAAAATACCACGGTTAGGTGGTATATATTGTAATACAATTATGGATGGACGGACTGCCTGCCGAGTTCCGACTGCCGACACAGAGGTAGCCACAGCCGTGAACTACCGCACTGTACTGTGTCTGCTGCTAATATAGACTGGTTGATAAAGAGATAGTATACAATACATACAACAATATACTACTATACTGGTGGTCAGGCACTGGTCACCACTAGTCACACTGGCAGTGGCACTCCTGCAGCAAAAGTGTGCACTGTTTAATTTTAAATTAATATAATATTATGTACTCCTGGGGGCTCCTGCTATAACAACCTGCAGTGCTCCCCAGTCTCCCCCACAATTATTATAAGCTTTGCCTTTTATACATTGATGTGCAGCACACTGGGCTGAGCTGAGTGCACACAGACTGAGTCACACTGTGTGACTGGCTGCTGCTGTGTATCGTTTTTTTTCAGGCAGAGAACGGATATAGCAGAGAACGGATATATTAAAATAAATAAAAGTTAACTAACAACAACTGCACTGGTCACTGTGGTAAACTCTGTCTGACTCTGCACAATCTCTCTCTCTCTTCTAATCTAATTTCTAATGGAGAGGACGCCAGCCACGTCCTCTCCCTATCAATCTCAATGCACGTGTGAAAATGGCGGCGACGCGCGGCTCCTTATATAGAATCCGAGTCTCGCGAGAATCCGACAGCGTCATGATGACGTTCGGGCGCGCTCGGGTTAACCGAGCAAGGCGGGAGGATCCGAGTCTGCTCGGACCCGTGAAAAAAACATGAAGTTCGTGCGGGTTCGGTTTCAGAGAAACCGAACCCGCTCATCTCTAGTGAAAAGCGGTGCTTTTAATAATACAGGTCAGTCAATGATGGGGTTATGCACCCTGAAACGTTGACTGATCTGTTTACTAAGTTACAGTCTTGGAGTGCCGCCTTGATCTGCAATTCTACATTGGGAGCAAGTATACCCCTAGGAGGTTAAAAATTATTTTTGAAAAACACATAAAAACAGCTAAAATCACATAATTTGGGGGTAATTTTGATCCTATGGTATTATTAAACTCAATAACATTAATTTCCACTTATTTCCAGTCTATTCTGAAAATCTTGCACATCACAATATGGGCCCTCATTCCGAGTTGTTCGCTCGCAAGCTGCTTTTAGCAGCTTTACACACGCTAAGCCGCCGCCTACTGGGAGTGAATCTTAGCTTCTTAAAATTGCGAATGAAAGATTCTCAAAATTGCGATTACACACCTCTTAGCAGTTTCTGAGTAGCTTCAAACTTACTCGGCATCTGCGATCAGTTCAGTGCTTGTCGTTCCTGGTTTGACGTCACAAACACACCCAGCATTCGCCCAGACACTCCTCCGTTTCTACAGCCACTCCCAGAAACGGTAGCGTTTTTTCGCACACACCCATAAAACGGCCAGTTTCCGCCCAAAAACACCCACTTCCTGTCAATCACATTACGATCACCAGAACGAAGAAAAAACCATGAGTAAAATTCCTAACTGCATAGCAAATTTACTTGGCGCAGTCGCACTGCGGACATTGCGCATGCGCACTTAGCGGAAAATCGCTGCGATGCGAAAAAATTTACAGAGCGAACAACTCGGAATGAGGGCCATTGTTTTTATGACAAAATGTTGCACCAAGGTGGCTGGATGACTAAACTAAGTGAATCAAGTGTCTGGCACAAACACCTGGGCCATCTAGAAGTGGCACTGCAGTGGTAGACAGGATGGCACTTAAAAAAACTAGGCCCCAAACAGCACATCATGCAAAGAAGAAAAAGAGGTGCAATGAGGTAACTGTATAACTAAGCTAAGCGACACAAGTGTGCGGCACAAAAACCTGGCCTACCTAGGAATGGCACTGCAGTTGCAGACAGGATGGCACTTAAAAAAACTAGGCCCCAAACAGCACATCATGCAAAGAAGAAAAAGAGGTGCAATGAGGTAGCTGTATGACTAAGCTAAGAGACACAAGTGTGCAGCACAAACAACATGGGACATGCTGGAATTTTCCCAGATGTAATACACACACAATATTGGTGGCACAGGAGAGCGTACCCATAAACCACACACACACGGCAAAGCCAGGAAAATTAATTTGGATAATAATAACCCTTTTATTTGGAGCTATTATAATAATATGCAGCACAGGTGAGCGCACCCCTATGCCACACAGGGCAAACCCTGTAAAAATGATTTGTATAATAATATAAGTAATGTATAAAACCGTTTTATTTGGAATAAATAATATACAGCACAGAACACCACCACTGGAATTATGGCAGCACAAGACACCACCACTGGACTGATGCAGCACAAGACAGCACCACTGGACTTATACGGCAGTACCCATGGTGTTGTATGGCAGTGTCAGACAGGATGGCACTTTAAAAAACTAGTCCCCAAACAGCAAATGATGCAAAGAAGAAAAATAGGTGCAAGATGGAATTGTCCTTGGGCCCTCCCACCCACCCTTTTGTTGTTTAAACAGGACATGCACACTTTAACAAACCAATCATTTCAGTGAGAGGGTCTGCCACACCACTGTGACTGAAATGACTGGTTTGTTTGGGCCCCCACCAAAAAAGAAGCAATCAATCTCTCCTTGCACAAACTGGCTCTACAGAGGCAAGATATCGACCTCAACCTTATCCTCCGCTTCCTCACCCCTTTCAGTGTGTACATCCTCTTCCTCACAGAGTATTAATTCGTCCCCACTGGAATCCACCATCACAGGTCCCTGTGTACTTTCTGTAGGCAATTGCTGGTAAAGGTCTTCGCGGAGGAATTTATAATTCAATTTGATGAACATCAACTTCTCCACATTTTGTGGAAGTAACCTCCTACGCCGATCGCTGACAAGGTTACCGGCTGCACTAAACAATCTTTTGGAGTACACACTGGAGGGGGGCAACTTAGGTAAAATAAAGCCAGTTTGTGAAAGGGCATCCAAATTGCCTCTTTTTCCTGCCAGTATACATATGGACTGTCTGACATGCCAACTTGGATGCTGTCACTCATATAATCCTTCACCATTCTTTCAATAGTGACAGAATCATATGCAGTGACAGTAGACATGTCAGTAATCGTTGGCAGGTCCTTCAGTCTGGACCAGATGTCAGCACTCGCTCCTGACTGCCCTGAATCACCACCAGTGGGTGGGCTAGGAAATCTCATCCTTTTCTTCGCAGCCACAGTTGTGGGAGAAAATGAAGGAGGAGCTGTTGATGGGTCACATTCTGCTTGACTTGTGTCTGCCAGAAAGAGAGATACAATGTAGGCATTAAACCTAGGATCGAGCACGATGGCCAAAATGTAGTGCTCTGACTTCAACAGATTGACCACCCTTGAATCCTGGCAAAGCGAATGAAGGGCTCCATCCACAAGTCCCACATACTTTGCGGAATAGCTTCACCTTAGCTCCTCCTTCAAATTCTCCAGCTGCTTCTGCAAAAGCCTGATGAGGGGAATGACCTGACTCAAGCTGGCAGTGTCTGAACTGACTTCATGTGTGGCAAGTTCGAAGGGTTGGAGAACCTTGCACAAGATGTAAATCGTTCTCCACTTCGCTTGAGTCAGGTGCATTCCCCCTCCTTTGCCTATATCGCAGGTGGATGTATAGGCTTGAATGGATTTTTGCTGCTCCTCCATCCTCTGAAGCATATAATATGAGTCCTCCGTTATCTTGACTGTTTCTGCGCCTAGACGGACATTTAGTCATGCTAAGGCGATAGCTTAGCTTGCTGAGTTTAATCACGGACAGGCGCGTTGAGGCGATACTAGATACTCAGCATACATTACACATCTCCACGACTGGGTGGCTAATGCTCCACTAATCCAGTACTTTAGATTGTAAAGCGGTTGATTGATCTACAGCTCTGGCAAATGGTCAGTGATGACTGTAATGTTAATAGATGGTGACCAATGGTCAGATGGTGAGAGTTCTCAAAATAAATAAACAGTTTATACAAACATAAATGAACATGTTAAAACACTTGTGTATGCAGACGTAAGATTGTGTATGCAGACGCAACTAATTGTGTAAAACGGAGAATGTACAATGCATAAACACTGTGCTTTTGAAATACATGTATGAGCGTCCTAGTCCCCTAAGGCATAAACCAACGCCAATGGGGAGAGGGTCGCTCTTTGCAGTACTTTTACCCATGAAATTGTGAATCTCTCATGAAGCATCGTGGGCTACCGATGAAGGCTCCCACCTCCCACCCTGAGAGTCCAGGGTTCGAGTCCTAAAGTGCCATTTTTAAGTGCCATTTTTTATGTGTTCCCGTGACATTCACTTTAATATTATTATTTTTTCTTTGTAATACATTAAATGGAAGGGTGCAGACAGGTTTCACATAAATCAGAGTAAATCTGCAGGAGCTATTCTTTACGCTAAATGCAAATACACAGTGGTAATGAGTATAAATTAGTGTATTCTGACGCAACTAACTGAGCAACACAGTACTGTAGATCATCGGCGTTTGTGTATTGCACATGACATGAACTCCCTCCCTGTCTACTGCATGACCTGTGCAGACTCCCAGGGGGGAAGGGCGATGGGGTAGTGGGAGGCGGTGGAAAATACTGTGCTTTTGAAATACAAGTATGAGCATCCAAGTCCCCTAAGGCATAAACCAACACCAATGAGAAGTGCCAACCTTTCTTTTTAATGTGTTCCTGCGACATTCACTTTAATATTATTTATTTTTCTTTGTAATACATTCAATGGAAGGGTGCACACAGGTTTCACATAAATTAGAGTAAATCTGCAGGAGCGATTCTTTACGCTAAATGCAAATACACAGCAGTAATGAGTATAAATTAGTGTATTCTGACGCAACTGAGCAACACAGTACTGTAGATCGTCTGCGTTTGTGTATTGCACATGACCTGAACTCCCTTCCTGTCTACTGCATGACCTGTGCAGGCTCCCAGGGGGAAGGGCAATGGGAGTAGTGGGAGGCAGTGGAAAATACTGTGCTTTTGAAATGCAAGTATGAGCGTCCGAGTCCCCTAAGGCATAAACCAACACCAATGGGGAGGGGGTCGCTCTTTGCAGTACTTTTACACATGAAATTGTGAATCTCTCATGAAGCATCATGGGCTAGTCGTGGTATATTTAATGAGACACTCCTGCATCATTGCCAATGATTCATGTAAAACCTGTGTGCAAACAGTATCTCTATTGAATGCAAAGTACAGTAACAGTACAGTATATTACCAGAGCCATACCTAACCAACATGATGCCCTAGGCTAGATTTTGGCTGATGCCCCCTTGCACAGATGCTAATTCCGCCTCTAACCCTGTACCCCTTTCCCAGCACCATCACCCATTTTGGTGCTCCTACCCCCTATATTTTAAATAGGAAGAGTGTGCACATTTAGTGCCAGCCCAAAACGGTGCATGTTCTTGCTGGGAAGGGGCATGGCAACACAATAAGTCCCCCAGTTGAAATGACACAACACAGTACTGCAACTTTATTCACATTATATCATGCAATAGTGTCTCTTATTCTCGTTACATCACATGGTAGTACCACATTACTCCTCACAGTAGTGCCCCTTATTCACATTACACCACACCACATTGCTCTTTATTCACATTAGACCACGCAGTAGTGCCCTTTCTTTTTGTTACACCAGAAAATATTGTAGTACACCTTATACACATAATGGCGCACAGTAGTAATGCATTTCATATTTCAATTTTCATATTTAATTTCATAGAGCCACAGTCACACACACAGAATATAGGCATGCTGCATATCATTTTATTCAGCAGAAGCTGATTGTGCCCCATTTGGCTAGTTTGCCTATGCCTAGGGCCGGCTCTGTATAATACAATAGAAACAATAATAGTGAAAGTGAAAAAAACACATCATGACAGATACTGTACACAAGCTCATGTCTAAATGTACAGTAAGCAGTGATCCCTTGCCATTGGTTTTATATTAAGCCCTAATGGCTAGGGGACTTGGCCGCTGACTTACTGTACTGTACCGTATCCCTGACTTTAATATATCACACTGTTGCTTAAACTCCTTATTTTGTGTCTGTATACTGTACATTATACAGTATTTATTAATTGATCATTCTACGGGACCTCATTGCCCCTGTGTACTGTTATTTTAGCTAGGGGATTGTGACGCTCCTTCAGCATTGCCCCGTGATCTGCAAAACTTATGCCATCTCTCACTCCATATCCGAGCGATGCCATGTGGTGGGTGTTTACGGGCGATGGTTATTTTGTCAGTTTGCTACAGTATGCGATCAAGTCTGGTGTAACATAATGTGCATAGACCTCGCTTATCCCTATCGCTCCTGTGTATTTTAGCTAGGGGATTGTGATGCTCCTTCAGCATTGCCCCATGACCTGCAAAACTTATGCCATCTCTCACTCCATATCCGAGCGATGCCATGTGGTGGGGGTTCACGTGCGGCGGCCATTTTGTCAGTTTGCTATGCGATCAAGTCCAGTGTACCATAATGTGCATAGACCTCACTTATCCCTATCGCCCCTGTGTATTTTAGCTAGGGGATTGTGACGCTCCTTCAGCATTGGCCCATAGCCTGCAAAATCTGTGCTGTTACTTGCTCTGTAGCCGATGGCCTCCATGGGGCAAGGAGACACAGGCGGTAGCCATTTCAATTGAGTCTGCCCTGCTACAGAATTGTATGTGTACCGTATGGTGCATAGAACCTGAACAGTAGAACCGCTCCTGAAGGTTTGCCCTGGTTTATGTGAATAAAAAAAATAATAAAGTGGCTGGAAAAAACTAACATGCATTCGTACTTTAGGAATCGAACCCAGGACTCTAAGTATAGGAAGCGGAACACTTCACCACTTTACCGAAGACAGATGAATAAATCCATTGGTTTTGATTATGCCGTAATGGCTACGGGATTAGGACGCTAACATACTGTACAATATTCCTAATATCAATAGGCAACAATGAACTTCTAACACGTCCATTTGCATCAGTGTACACTACTGGTTTTATGTTGCTTTGTCTGCGGGACTTGGACGCTTACATATTCCTGAAGTACTGTAAATGGATCATATATGCTGTACTGTTTGCGTCTGTACTGTATATACTGTATGAAACAATGTAGCGTAACGAGACACTGTATTTACTGTATGCAGCGTAATGAGACGCATTAGTAAAGTAGTTCTTACTATTTATTTCAGTATTTTATATTACGGGAGACCACACGCATGCGCAGTGGTGATTGTAAAAAGCAACATCTGGTAGATGATCACAGGTATTACACGTAAAGGTAATGTCAAACGCTCTGTGCGCCTCCGTGTGATTAGGCGTGCCTCTCTGTGACTAGGCGTGCCACCCTGCGACCCGGTATGCTGCGTATGCCCGATCGTGACTAACGCCTCAGCTAGTCAAGATAACGGAGGACCCATCTGTAGAGTGTTGATTTCCACCTCATTACCACCTCTTACTTCAGGTGATGGCAGAGTAGGTTCAGGAGTGTTTGCTGTCTTCAGCATGTGGTGGTTGAATGTCAAAAGTGGCCCACAATTTTTTAGGCAACCGACAGCATCTCCTGCATGCATCTGTCATTTTTCAAAAAATTCTGCACCACCAAATTAATTGTATGTGCAAAATATGGGACATGCTGGAATTTGCCCAGATGTAATGCACGCACAATATTGGTGGTATTGTCCGATATCACAAATCCCAAGGAGAGTCTAATTGGGGTAAGCCATCGTGCAATGATGTCCCTCAGTTTCTGCAAGAGGTTGTCAGCGGTGTGCCTCTTACAGAAAGCGGTGGTACATATCGTAGCCTGCTAAGGAACAAGTTGGCATTTGCAAGATGCTGCTATTGGTGCCACTGCTTTTGTTGCTGCTGGAGGCAATACATCTACCCAGTGGGCTGTCACAGTCATATAGTCCTTAGTCTGCCTGTTTCACTTGTCCACATGTCTATGGTTAAGTGGACAGTGGGTACAACTGCATTTTTTAGCACACTTTTTCTGACATTCTGTACATTCTCGGTATCGCCTGCCTAGTGAAGTGGAACCTAGATGGGATTTGGTACCGGGGGGACACTACCACCATCAATTCTCTAAGTCCCACTGAACTAATGGTGGATACCGGACTCACATCTAACACCAACATAGCTGTCAAGGCCTCAGTTATCCACTTTGCAACAGGATGACTGCTGTCATATTTCATCTTATTTACAAAGGACTTTTGGACAGTCAATTGCTTACTGGAAGTAGTACATGTGGTCTTCTGACTTCCCCTTTGGGATGACGATCGACTCCCAGCAGCAACAACAGCAGTGGCAGGAGGAATTTGACGTTGAGGGAGTTGGTGGTGTTGCTTGCAGGAGCTTGGGTACAAGAGGAAGAAGGGATTTAGGTGTCAGTGAACTGCTTACGCTCTTACCCAAAGTTTCACAACTTGACAGTGACTTTTGATGAATGCGCAGCAGGTGATGTATAAGGGAGGAAGTTCCTAGGTGGTTAACATCCTTACCCCTACTTATTACAGATTGACAGAGGCAATACACGGCTTGACACTTGTTGTCAGGATTTGTGGAGAAATAATTCCACACACCGAAGAGGTGGCTATTTTGGGTATTTTGCCCAGGCACCACAATGGGCTTATTCATCCAACGGACAACAGGTATCTCCCCCAGTGCCTGCTTTAAACAAACCACATCACCATCAGAATTCTTATCGTCAACTTCCTCCTCAGCTCCAGCAACACCCATATCCTCATTCTGGTGTACTTCAACAGTGAATATCAGAAACTGGACTGTGGGTGCTACTTCCAGCACTTGCAGAGGGCGTGCAAATGGTGGAAGGAGCCACCTCTTCCCATCCAGTGTTGGGAAGGTCAGGCATCGCAACCGCTGACATACTTGGAATCTCCTTGGGGATTTTTAATACTTTCTTAGAACGCACAGTTCTTTGCTGTGCTTTTGCCATCTTAACTCATCATTTTCTAGTGGGAGGATGAGGGCTTCCATTGTCATGTGAAGCTGAACCAGTAGTCATGAACATAGGCCAGTATATGTTTCTCCTCAGAAAATTTACATTTAATTTTTGGGGTCTTTTTACTGAACTTTGGCTTTTTGGATTTTACATGCCCTATACTATCACATTGGGCATCAGCATTGGCAGATGACGTTGATGGCATTTCATCAACTATGTCATGACTTGTGGCAGCAGCTTCAGCACTAGGAGCAAGTGGTTCATGATCTTTCCCTAATTTATCCTCCAAATTTTTTTTCTCCATTATTTTCCTGGAGTTATATAACAATGGGGGTCATTCCGACCCGTTCGCACGCAGCGGTTTTCACTGTGGTGCAAACGGGTGCGGAATGCGCATGCGCAGCAGCCACTGTGCGCGTGTGCAATGTTGCCCGGCGACAGGTGTCGCCGGGTTACGTCGCGGATACCGACAGAAGTGGTCGCATCGGCGACCGCTAAGAAGATTGACAGGAAGGAGGCGTGGATGGGCGGATCCGGACCATTGGAGAGTGATTTCGGGGAGTTGTGAGTAAAATGCAGGCGTGTCCAGGACAACGGAGGGTGGAGGTGTGACGTCAAAGGCGGGCCCATCATCGCTGGATCCATCGCACAGGGTAAGTATGTCCAGGGCTTGTCTATTTCTGCTTGAAATTTTTTTTAGCTTAGCAGGGCTGCAGAAGCGATCGCACCCCTGCTAAGCTAAAATACAATCCCCCATAGGCATGGACTATTGATAGCAGCAGCAGCTAAAAGTTGCTGGCTGTGATCAACTTGGAATGACCACCAATATGTGGTACAGAAGAGCGTACCTCTACACCACACAGGGCAAACCCTGTACAATTATTTGGATTAAATATTAATAACCCCTTTATTTGGAGTAATTAATATACAGCACAAGACAGCACCACTGAATTTATATGGCAGCACCACTGGACTGGACTTATATGGCAGTACCACTGGAATTATACGACAGTATCACTGGAATTATATGGCAGTATCACTGGAATTATACAGCAGAACCACTGGATTTAAACGGCAGTAGCACTGGACTGGATTCAAATGGCAGTATCACTGGACTTATACGCGCAGAACCACTGGAATTATACGGCAATATCACTGAAATTATACGGCAGTATCACTGGAATTATAAGGCAGTGCCACTGGATTTATACGACAGAACCACTGGACTGGATTTATACGGCAGTTTCACTGGATTTATATGCCAGAACCACTGGAATTATATAGCAGTATAACTGGAATTATATGGCAGTACCACTGGAGTTATACGGCAGTACCACTGAATTTATACGCCAGTACCACTGGAAATATACGGCAGTACCACTGGACATATGTGGCAGTATAACTGGACTGGATTTATATGCCAGTACCACTGGAAAAATTCAGCAGTACCACTGGACATATACGGCAGTATCACTGGATTTATACGGCAGTAACACTGGACATATGTGGCAGTATAAATGGACTGGATTTATATGCCGGTACCACTGGAATTATACAGCAGTACCACTGGACATAAACGGCAGTATCACTGGATTTATATGGCAGTACCACTGGACATATAGGCCAGTATCACTGGACTTGATTTATATACGCCAGTACCACTGGATTTATACGGCAGTACCACTGGACATATACGGCAGTATCACTGGATTTATACGGCAGTACCACTGGACATATACAGCAGTATCACTGGACTGGATTTATACGCCAGTACCACTGGATTTATATGGCAGTACCAGTGGACATATATGGCAGTATCACTGGACATATATGGCAGTATCACTGGACATATGCGGCAGTATCACTGGACATATACAGCAGTATCATTGGACATATACGGCAGTATCACTGGACTGGATTTATACGGCAGTACCACTGGACATATACGGCAGTATCATTGGACATATACGGCAGTATCACTGGACTGGATTTATACGGCAGTACCACTGGACATATACAGCAGAACCACTGGACATATACTGCAGTATTACTAAAATGATATGGCAGTACCACTGGACATATATGGCAGTATTACTGGACTAGATTTCTGCGCAAGTACCACTGGAATTATACGCAAGTATCACTGGAATTATATGGCAGTACCACTGGTCATATACGACAGTGTCACTGTACTGGATTTTTACTCCAGTACCACTGGAATTATATGGAAGTATAACTGTATTTATACGGCAGTTCCACAGGACATATATGGCAGTATTACTGGATTTATAAGGCAGTACCACTGGACATATACGGCAGCATCACTGGATTGGATTTATATGCTAGTACCACTGGATTTATACGGCATGACCACAGGACATATATTGCAGTATCACTGGAATTATATGGCAGTGCCACTGGACATATACAGTAGTATCACTGGACTGGATTTATACGCCAGTCCCCCTGGAATTATATGCCAGTACCACTGGAATCATACGACAGTACCACTGGAATTATACAGCAGTACCACAGGGCAGATACTGCAGTTTCACTGGACATATACGACAGTATCACTGGGCTGGATTTACACACCACTGGACACTGGACATATACGGCAGTATCACTGGAAATATACGGCAGTACCACTGTACATATACAGCAGCACAGGGACACCACCACTGACTGATTCAGGATTACACAGCACCACTGCAATGGACTGGACTTATACAGCAGCACTGGACCTATGGCAGCAGAGGACACCACCACTGTAACTGGACTGATGCAACACAAGACACTACCACTGTACTGATGCAGTACAACACAGCACTACTGCAATGGACTGGATTTATACAGCAGCACTGGACAAACGGCAGCACAGGACACCACCACTGTGTCTGGACTGATGCAGCACAACACAGCACCACTGCAATGGACTTATACAGCAGCACTGGACATATGGCAGCAGAGGACACCACCACTGTGACTGGACTGATGCAGCACAATACACCACCACTGAACTGATGCAGCACAACACAGCACCACTGCAATGGACTTATACAGCAGCACTGGACATATGGCAGCAGAGGACACCACCACTGTGACTGGACAGATGCAGCACAAGACACCACCACTGGACTGATGCAGCACAACACAGCACCACTGGACTGGACTTATACAGCAGCACTGGACATATGGCAGTAGAGGACACCACCACTGTGACTGGACTGATGCAGGACACTGAGGGTGGAGACATGTCCTCTCTCTATACTCTCCAATGCCTGAGTGAAAATGGCGGCGATGCGCGGCTCCTTAGATAGAATCCAAACCCTGCAAGAATCAGACAGATGGATGATGACATTTTGCCTTGTTCTGGTTTTTGAGTCAAGCGGGAAAACCAGAGCCTGACTCGGATCCGAGTTCAGGTAGTGAAGTTCAGGGGGGTTTGGTTCTCATGGAACCGGACCCGCTCATTTCTAAAAATATATATATATTCTTCTTAATGAAAAGAAGCACTGTTAGCAAAGTCTCTCGAGTGCAGCCTGTTCTTCCTTCTATATATATATATATATATATATATATATATATATATATATATTATTTATTTATTTATTTATTTTAGAAATGAGCAGGTTCGGTTCCATGAGAACCAAACCCCCCTGAACTTCACTTCTATTATTGGACATCCAGTCCTAAGGAGGGCAACAGAGCAGATGTTATGACATCAAGGGAAGTGCCGGCTATACTGCTATTTTATATATATATATATATTAGAGATGTGCACCGGAAATTTTTCGGGTTTTGTGTTTTGGTTTTGGATTCGGTTCCGCGGCCATGTTTTGGATTCGGACGCGTTTTGGCAAAACCTCCCTGAAAATTTTTTGTCGGATTCGGGTGTGTTTGGATTCGAGTGTTTTTTTTTTTCAAAAACCCCTCAAAAATGGCTTAAATCATAGAATCTGGGGGTAATTTTGATCCTATAGTATTATTAACCTCAATCACTACAATTTCCACTCATTTCTATTTTGAACACCTCACACCTCACAATATTATTTTTAGACCTAAAATTTGCACCAAGGTCGCTGGATGACTAAGCTAAGCTACCCAAGTGGCCGGCACAAACACCTGGCCCATCTAGGAGTGGCACTGCAGTGTCAGACAGGATGGCACTTAAAAAAATTAGCCCCAAACATCACATGATGCAAAGATAAATTAAAAAAAAGAGGTGCAAGATGGAATTGTCATTGGGCCCTCCCACCCACCCTTATGTTGTATAAACAGGACATGCACACTTTAACAAACCCATAATTTCAGCCACAGGGTCTGCCACACGACTGTGGCTGAAATGACTGGTTGGTTTGGGCCCCCACCAAAAAAGAAGCAATCAATCTCTCCTTGCACAAACTGGCTCTACAGAGGCAAGATGTCCACCTCCTCCTCATCGTCTGATTCCTCACCCCTTTCACTGTGTACATCCTCCTCACAGAGTATTAATTCGTCCCCACTGGAATCCACCATCTCAGGACCCTGTGTACTTTCTGGAGGCAATTGCTGGTGAATGTCTCCACGGAGGAATTGATTATAATTAATTTTGATGAACATCATCTTCTCCACATTTTCTGGAAGTAACCTCGTACGCCGATTGCTGACAAGGTGACTGGCTGCACTAAACACTCTTTTGGAGTACACACTGGAGGGGGGGGGGGGCAACTTAGGTAAAATAAAGCCAGTTTGTGCAAGGGCCTCCAAATTGCCTCTTTTTCCTGCCAGTATATGTACGGACTGTCTGACATGCCTACTTGGATGCTGTCACTCATATAATCCTCCACCATTCTTTCAATGGTGACAGAATCATATGCAGTGACAGTAGACGACATGTCAGTAATTGTTGGCAGGTCCTTCAGTCCAGACCAGATGTCAGCACTCACTCCAGACTGCCCTGCATCACCGCCAGTGGGTGGGCTCGGAATTCTTAGCCATTTCCTTGCAGCCCCAGTTGCGGGAGAATGTGAAGAAGGAGCTGTTGACAGGTCACGTTCTGCTTGACTTGACAAGTGTCTCACCAGCAGGTCTTTGAACATGTGCAGACTTGTGTCTGCCGGAAAGAGAGATACAACGTAGGCTTTAAACCTAGGATCGGGCACTGTGGCCAAAATGTAGTGCTCTGATTTCAACAGATTGAACATACGTGAATCCTGGTTAAGCGAATAAAGGGCTCCATCCACAAGTCCCACATGCCTAGCGGAATCGCTCCATTTTAGCTCCTCCTTCAATCTCTCCAGCTGCTTCTGCAAAAGCCTGATGAGGGGAATGACCTGACTCAGGCTGGCAGTGTCTGAACTGACTTCACGTGTGGCAAGATCAAAGTTCTGCAGAACCTTGCACAACGTTGAAATCATTCTCCACTGCACTTGAGTCAGGTGCATTCCCCCTCCTTTGCCTATATCATAGGCAGATGTATATGCTTGAATGGCCTTTTGCTGCTCCTCTATCCTCTGAAGCATATAGAGAGTTGAATTCCACCTCGTTACCACCTCTTGCTTCAGATGATGGCAGGGCAGGTTCAGGAGTGTTTGCTGGTGATCCAGTCTTCGGCACGTGGTGGCTGAATGCCGAAAGTGGCCCGCAATTCTTCGGGCCACCGACAGCATCTCTTGCACGCCCTGTTGTTTTTTAAAAAATTCTGCACCACAAAATTCAATGTATGTGTAAAACATGGGACGTGCTGGAATTTGCCCACATGTAATGCAAGCACAATATTGGTGGCATTGTCCGATGTCACAAATCCCCAGGAGAGTCCAATTGGGGTAATCCATTCTGCGATGATGTTCCTCAGTTAACGTAAGAGGTTGTCAGCTGTGTGCCTCTTATGGAAAGCGGTGATACAAAGCGTAGCCTGCCTAGGAATGAGTTGGCGTTTGCGAGATGCTGCTACTGGTGCCGCCGCTGCTGTTCTTGCTGCAGGAGGCAATAAATCTACCCAGTGGGCTGTCACAGTCATATAGTCCTTAGTCTGCCCTGCTCCACTTGTCCACATGTCCGTGGTTAAGTGGACATTGGGTACAACTGCATTTTTTAGGACGCTGGTGACTCTCTTTTTCTGACGTCTGTGTATATTCTCAGTATCGCCTGCCTAGAGAAGTGTAACCTAGATGGTATTTGGTATCGGGGACACAGTACCTCAAGCAATTCTCTAATTCCCTGTGAATTAACGGTGGATACCGGACACACGTTTAACACCAACACAGCTGCCAAGACCTGAGTAATCTGCTTTGCAGCAGGATAACTGCTGTGATATTACATCTTCCTCGCAAAGGACAGTTGGACAGTCAATTGCTTACTGGAAGTAGTGCAAGTGGTCTTCTGACTTCCCCTCTGGGATGATGATCGACTCCTAGCAGCAACAACAGCAGCGCCAGCAGCAGTAGGCGTTACACTCAAGGATCCATCGGAGGAATCCCAGTTAGAAGAGGACTCGTCAGACTTGCCAGTGACATGGCCTGCAGGACTATTGGCGTTCCTGTCTAAGGAGGAAATTGACACTGAGGGAGTTGGCGGTGTGGTTTGCAGGAGCTTGGGTACAAGAGGAAGGGATTTAGTTGTCAGTGGACTGCTTCCGCTGTCTCCCAAAGTTTTTGAACTTGTCAGTGACTTCTGATGAATGCGCTCCAGGTGACGTATAAGGGAGGATATTCCTAGGTGGTTAACGGCCTTTCCCCTACTTATTACAGCTTGACAAAGGCAACACACGGCTTGACACCTGTTGTCCACATTTTTGTTAAAATTATTCCACACCGAAGAGGTGACTTTTTTTTTTATTTGACAAGGCATGTCAATGGCCATATTCATCCCACGGACAACAGGTGTCTCCCCGGGTACCTGAATTAACAAACCACCTCACCATCAGAATCCTCCTTGTCAATTTCCTCCTCAGCGCCAGCAGCACCCATATCCTTATCCTGGTGTACTTCAACAGTGACATCCTCAATTCACTATTAGGAACTGGACTGTGGGTGCTTCTTCCAGCACTTGCACGGGGCGTGCAAATGGTGGAAGGCACCACCTCTTCCCGTCCAGTGTTGGGAAGGTCAGGCATCGCAACCAACACAATTGGACTCCTTGGGGACTCCTTGGGGATTTGTGATATAGAAGAATGCACAGTTCTTTGCTGTACTTTTGCCATCTTAACTCTTTTCAGTTTTCTAGCGGGAGGATGAGTGCTTCCATCCTCATGTGAAGCTGAACCACTAGCCATAAACTTAGGCCAGGGCCTCAGCCGTTCCTTTCCATTCCGTGTCGTAATTGGCATATTGGCAAGTTTACACTTCACCTCAGATACTTTTAATTTAGATTTTTGGGTAATTTTACTGAACTTCAGTTTTTTGGATTTTAAATGCTCTCAACTATGACATTGGGCATCGGCCTTGGCAGACGACGTTGATGGCATTTCATCGTCTCAGCCATGACTAGTGGCAGCAGCTTCAGCACGAGGTGGAAGTGGATCTTGATCTTTCCCTATTTTACCCTCCACATTTTTGTTCTCCATTTTTTAATGTGTGGAATTATATGCCAGTAATATATCAATAGCAATGGCCTACTGTACTGTACTATATATGTATACTGTTGGTCACCAAAATGCTGCACTGTAATACTATATATACTGCTCACAAAAATGCAGCACAGATATGGAATGGATACTTGCAGTGACACAGAGCTGCAAGATACAGCAATGGCCTACTGTACACAACTATATACTGTTGGGTCACCAAAATGCTGCACTGTAATACTATATAAACTGCTCACAGAAATGCAGCACAGATATGGAATGGATACTTGCAGTGACACAGAGCTGCAAGATACAGCAATGGCCTACTGTACAACTATATACTGTTGGTCACCAAAATGCTGCACTGTAATACTATATATACTGCTCACAAAAATGCAGCACAGATATGGAATTGATACTTGCAGTGACACAGAGCTGCAAGATACAGCAATGGCCTACTGTACAACTATATACTGTTGGTCACCAAAATGCTGCACTGTAATACTATATATATATTGCTCACAAAAATGCAGCACAGATATGGAATGGATACTTGCAGTGACACAGAGCTACAAGATACAGCAATGGCCTACTGTACACAACTATATACTGTTGGGTCACCAAAATGCTGCACTGTAATACTATATATACTGTTTACAAAAATGCTGCACAGATATGGAATGGATACTTGCAGTGACACAGAGCTGCAATATACAGCAATGGCCTACTGTACACAACTATATACTGTTGGGTCACCAAAATGCTGCACTGTAATACTATATATACTGCTCACAAAAATGCAGCACAGATATGGAATGGATACTTGCAGTGACACAGAGCTGCAAGATACAGCAATGGCCTACTGTATACAACTATATACTGTTGGGTCACCAAAATGCTGCACTGCAATACTATATATACTGCTCACAAAAATGCAGCACAGATATGGAATGGATACTTGCAGTGACACAGAGCTGCAAGATACAGCAATGGCCTACTGTACACAACTATATACTGTTGGGTCACCAAAATGCTGCACTGTAATACTATATATACTGCTCACAAAAATGCAGCACAGATATGGAATGGATACTTGCAGTGACACAGAGCTGCAAGATACAGCAATGGCCTACTGTACAACTATATACTGTTGGTCACCAAAATGCTGCACTGTAATACTATATATACTGCTCACAAAAATGCAGCACAGATATGGAATGGATACTTGCAGTGACACAGAGCTGCAAGATACAGCAATGGCCTACTGTACACAACTATATACTGTTGGGTCACCAAAATGCTGTACTGTAATACTATATATACTGCTCACGAAAATGCTGCACAGATATGGAATGGATACTTGCAGTGACACAGAGCTGCAATATACAGCAATGGACTACTGTACACAACTATATACTGTTGGGTCACCAAAATGCTGCACTGTAACACTATATATACTGCTCACAAAAATGCAGCACAGATATGGAATGTATACTTGCAGTGACACAGAGCTGCAAGATACAGCAATGGCCTACTGTACACAACTATATACTGTTGGGTCACCAAAATGCTGCACTGTAATACTATATATATACTGCTCATGAAAATGCTGCACAGATATGGAATGGATACTTGCAGTGACACAGAGCTGCAAGATACTGCAATGGCCTACTGTACTGAACTACTATAAATATAATATATACTGGTGGTCCCCAGTCCCCACAATAAAGCACACTGAGCACAGATATGGAGCGTTTTCAGGCAGAGAATGTAGATATTTGCAGCACACTGAGCACAGATATTTGCAGCACACTGAGCACAGGTTACGGAGCTTTTCAGGGAGTGAATGCAGCCACGTCCTCTCCG
This sequence comes from Pseudophryne corroboree, assembly GCF_028390025.1. Lineage (NCBI taxonomy): Eukaryota > Metazoa > Chordata > Amphibia > Anura > Myobatrachidae > Pseudophryne > Pseudophryne corroboree. Next base: position 398,162,666 of record NC_086449.1, read on the forward strand.
TTCAATCTCCAATGCACGAGTGAAAATGGCGGCGACGAGCGGCTCTTTATATAGAATACGAATCTCGCGAGAATCCGACAGCGGGATGATGACGTTCGGGCGCGTTCGGGTTAACCGAGCAAGGCGGGAAGATCCGAGGCTGCCTCGGAACCATGTCTAATAGGTGAAGTTCGGAGAACCGAACCCGCTCATCTCTAATATATATATATATATATATATATATATATACACTGCTCAAAAAAATAAAGGGAACACTTAAACAACACAATGTAACTCCAAGTCAATCACACTTCTGTGAAATCAAACTGTCCATTTAGGAAGCAACACTGATTGATAATCAATTTCACATGCTGTTGTGCAAATGGAATAGAAACAGGTGGAAATTATAGGCAATTAGCAAGACGCCCCCAATAAAGGAGTTGTTCTGCAGGTGGTGACCACAGACCACTTCTCAGCTCCTATGGTTTCTGGCTGATGTTTTGGTCACTTTTGAAAGCTGGTGGTGCTTTCACTCTAGTGGTAGCATGAGACGGAATCTACAACCCACACAAGTGGCTCAGGTAGTGCAGCTCATCCAGGATGGCACATCAATGCGAGCTGTGGCAAGAAGGTTTGCTGTGTCTGTCAGCGTAGTGTCCAGAGCATGGAGGTGCTACCAGGAGACAGGCCAGTGCATCGGGAGACATGGAGGAGGCCGTAGGAGGGCAACAACCCAGCAGCAGGACCGCTACCTCCGCCTTTGTGCAAGGAGGAACAGGAGGAGTACTGCCAGAGCCCTGCAAAATGACCTCCAGCAAGCCACAAATGTGCATGTGTCTACCCAAACGATCAGAAACAGACTCCATGAGGTGGTATGAGGGACCGACGTCCAAAGGTGGGGGTTGTGCTTACAGCCGAACACTGTGCAGGACGTTTGGCATTTGCCAGAGAACACCAAGATTGGCAAATTCGCCACTGGCGCCCTGCGCTCTTCACAGATGAAAGCAGGTTCTCACTGAGCACATGTGACAGACGTGACAGAGTCTGGAGATGCCAAGGAGAACGTTCTGCTGCCTGCAACATCCTCCAGCATGACCGGTTTGGCAGTGGGTCAGTAATGGTGTGGGGTGGCATTTCTTTGGGGGGCCGCACAGCCCTCCATGTGCTCACCAGAGGTAGCCTGACTGCCATTAGGTACCGAGATGAGATCCTCAGACCCCTTGTGAGACCATATGCTGGTGAGGTTGGCCCTGGGTTCCTCCTAATGCAAGACAATGCTAGACCTCATGTGGCTGGAGCGTGTCAGCAGTTCCTGCAAGATGAAGACATTGATGCTATGGACTGGCCCGCCCTTTCCCCAGACCTGAATCCAATTGAGCACATCTGGGACCTCATGTCTCGCTCCATCCACCGATGCCACGTTGCACCACAGACTGTCCAGGAGTTGGCGGATGCTTTAGTCCAGGTCTGGGAGGAGATCCCTCAGTAGACCATCCACCACCTCATCAGGAGCATGCCCAGGCGTTGTAGGGAGGTCATACAGGCACGTGGAGGCCACACACACTACTGAGCCTCATTTTGACTTGTTTTAAGGACATTACATTAAAGTTGGATCAGCCTGTAGTGTGTTTTTCCACTTTAATTTTGAGTGTGACTCCAAATCCAGACCTCCATGGGTTAATAAATTTGATTTCCATTGATAATTTTTGTGTGATTTTGTTGTCAGCACATTCAAGTATGTAAAGAACAAAGTATTTAATAAGAATATGTAATTCATTTAGATCTAGGATGTGTTATTTTAGTGTTCCCTTTATTTTTTTGAGCAGTGTATATATATATATGTATATATATATATATACACAAGAAAGGCAGATACAGCGCTGGTTATTTAACATGGAGTATTAACACATTAAAAAGTCTGTATATACAGATGGAATCAAAGCAAATCAATTAGCGCTGAACAGCACTAGATCCTTCTTAGATAATTCTGGATTGCTACTCCCATTCAATCAATCCGAATTCCCATGGAGGTGAGTATCTGTCAGGCATCGCAACCGACACAATTGGACTCCTTGGGGACTCTTTGGGGATTTGTGATATAGAAGAATGCACAGTTCTTTGCTGTACTTTTGCCATCTTAACTCTTTTCAGTTTTCTAGCGGGAGGATGAGTGCTTCCATCCTCATGTGAAGCTGAACCACTAGCCATAAACTTAGGCCAGGGCCTCAGCCGTTCCTTGCCATTCCGTGTCGTAATTGGCATATTGGCAAGTTTACACTTCACCTCAGACACTTTTAATTTAGATTTTTGGGTAATTTTACTGAACTTCAGTTTTTTTAATTTTACATGCTCTCAACTATGACATTGGGCATCGGCCTTGGCAGATGACGTTGATGGCATTTCATCGTCTCAGCCATGACTAGTGGCAGCAGCTTCAGCACGAGGTGGAAGTGGATCTTGATTTTCCCTATTTTACCCTCCACATTTTTGTTCTCCATTTTTTTAAGTGTGGAATTATATGCCAGTAATATATCAATAGCAATGGCCTACTGTACTGTACTATATATGTATACTGTTGGTCACCAAAATGCTGCACTGTAATACTATATATACTGCTCACAAAAATGCAGCACAGATATGGAATGGATACTTGCAGTGACACAGAGCTGCAAGATACAGCAATGGCCTACTGTACACAACTATATACTGTTGGGTCACGAAAATGCTGCACTGTAATACTATATATACTGCTCACAGAAATGCAGCACAGATATGGAATGGATACTTGCAGTGACACAGAGCTGCAAGATACAGCAATGGCCTACTGTACAACTATATACTGTTGGTCACCAAAATGCTGCACTGTAATACTATATATACAGCTCACAAAAATGCAGCACAGATATGGAGTGGATACTTGCAGTGACACAGAGCTGCAAGATACAGCAATGGCCTACTGTACAACTATATACTGTTGGTCACCAAAATGCTGCACTGTAATACTATATATACTGCTCACAAAAATGCAGCACAGATATGGAATGGATACTTGCAATGACACAGAGCTACAAGATACAGCAATGGCCTACTGTACACAACTATATACTGTTGGGTCACCAAAATGCTGCACTGTAATACTATATATACTGCTCATGAAAATGCTGCACAGATATGGAATGGATACTTGCAGTGACACAGAGCTGCAAGATACTGCAATGGCCTACTGTACTGAACTACTATAAGTATAATATATACTGGTGGTCCCCAGTCCCCACAATAAAGCACACTGAGCACAGATATTTGCAGCACACTGAGCACAGATATGGAGCGTTTTCAGGCAGAGAATGTAGATATTTGCAGCACACTGAGCACAGATATTTGCAGCACACTGAGCACATATATTTGCAGCACACTGAGCACAGATTACGGAGCTTTTCAGGGAGAGAACGCAGCCACGTCCTCTCCGTTCAATCTCCAATGCACGAGTGAAAATGGCGGCGATGCGCGGCTCTTTATATAGAATACGAATCTCGCGAGAATCCGACAGCGGGATGATGACGTTCGGGCGCGTTCGGGTTAACCGAGCAAGGCGGGAAGATCCGAGGCTGCCTCGGAACCGTGTCAAATAGGTGAAGTTCGGAGAACCGAACCCGCTCATTTCTAATATATATATATATAATTATATATATATATATATATATACACAAGAAAGGCAGATATAGCACTAGTTATTCAACATGGAGTATTAACACATTAAAAAGTCTGTATATACAGATGGAATCAAAGCAACTCAATTAGCGCTGATCAGCACTAGATCCTTCTTAGATAATTCTGGATTGCTGCTCCCATTCAATCAATCCGAATTCCCATGGAGGTGAGTATCTGTCAATAAAACATATGCAGGGGGCACTCCTTAGTGCATAAAGTTTTTTTTTTTTTAAACACAAAGTACGTGAGACAAATGTTAAAAATGCACTCGTACCAGAAGGCAACCACTGTGGACTGGTTACCACATGATTCCATAAACTATAACCGGGCAAAGCTGGAACAAGTGTCAGATCAATCGCGCTGGAATCCTCCACCCGCCGGCGGCCACTTTCCCTGAGACTTGCGGGCAGGAACACACATGTCTGTGATTGCTCATTCAACAGCTGCACTGATCCTCGACGTCACTAGGCTCCATCCTAATGCGTTTCATCATCGACTTCGTCAGACACATATATACACACATATATATATATATATATATATATATATATTGTGTGTATATATATATATATATATAGAGAGAGAGAGAGAGAGAAAGAGAGATACTTTCAACATTTAATAAAGAAATAATTTACACACACAAGCCCCACATTGCATTATACTCCACAGTTGTGATATTACATTTTACCCATAATAAATTTTACTGTGTCCAGTGATATACACAAATGTTGCTTCTACAGTATGTCTTATTTGGTAAATTTTTGTCAGTTTTGTGGTTTAAGGTGGCTTCTCTTTTTGACTCTTTCTGTTTTGAATCTTGCTAAGTTCATTCTCCTGTAAAAAGTGTATATATAATCTCCTCAACAATATTAGTTTGCATTCTAGTTTTAATACAAAACCATATTTTTGTGTAACAGCAATAACAAATTCAAAATAAATAATAAACAGTGATTGTGTCACTGTGTATTATAAATCAATCAAATTCACATGTAGCTTAAAACTATAATAATCACTTAGCACGAAATCTCTCAAAACATTTATCATCAAAATCTGCAATAAAACAGTCAGTATAAAAGCCACTGAACCTTTGATAGAATCTAAAAAAAATTAAAAAAAATGTAACATAAATGCTGTACTTGTCAGTGAAAGGAGGATCTAATCCTGCAAATGCAGTTAATTCACTCAAGAACAAATGTATTCTAGCAGCAGTCAGTACTTTATAAAATAATAGTTGACTGTGCACAATTCTGGGCACCATACTACAAAAAGGATATCCTGGAGCTAGAAAAGGTTCAGAGGCGGGCAACCAAACTAATTAAGGGTATGGAGATGCTGGAATACAAGGAAAAGCTTGCAAGACTAGGCATGTTTACACTGGAAAAGAGGAGATTAAGAGGGGACATGATCAACATCTACAAATATATAAGGGGACAATATACAGATCTTGCGCAGGACCTGTTTTTGGTTAGATCAACACAGAGAACTCGTGGACACTCGCTCAGGTTAGAGGAGAGGAGATTCCGCACAATACGGCGTAAAGGCTTTTTTACGGTAAGGACGATACGTGTTTGGAATTCCCTGCCTGAGGGAGTTGTAATGGGCGACTCAGTCAACACCTTTAAGAATGGGTTAGATAAATTCCTAATGGATAAGGATATCCAGGGTTACGGTGCATAGTCACGCACTATGGTTATTATAAGAAAGAGGGGTAAAACGTAACGGCAGTCATCAACATCAGTCAAAATTTTATACCAAATAATCCTGCATAGGAGACCACAAATAGGTTGAACTCGATGGACAATTGTCTTTTTTCAACCTTAGATACTATGTTACTATGTAGCACCTTCTCTCGTAAGCATAAGAAAAACACAGAAATGTGTATCAATATATCAATAGGATCTGTGTCACATATCCACAATTAAAAACCCTCCTCCTAGTGCCTAACCCTAACCCTCCCCCTAGTAACTAACCCTAAGCTTATGCATGTGCCTATCACGACCCCTAAAACTAACCCTAACAACCATAAAAAACCATGTATCACTCTTTTTGTGTTTATCATTTTAACATTGACATTTTAAACATAATGGGGGAGATTCAAATGTTTTAAAAGTCAGTTGGGAGTCTGTTTTTTCCTGTCTAATAGACATGTAAAGTCACATTTTTGAATCTAATGTCTCCCTAAGGAATACTCCCACTAAGAATCCTTTTTTGTATATTTCTCTGTTGGTTGACTTACACTATAGCATTGACTCTGGGGTAATCACCAACAACCCAAGGTTTATCACCTAGGACTGAGGTCATATAGTTGACTTTGGAATACTGCATAATTCTTTTAACAAAAATGTATGTCTGTTAGCTATAGCAGAGACATCTTTACCACATTCACTGACATCAGCCCTCCTCATTTGTATTGGCCTGTGCAATATTACATTCTTTTTTATGATAGTGTGTATAGCAGAAAAATAACTAAACCAAGGAGGACAATATGGCATGACCTTTTACAGGACAGTCAGGCTATATAGTAGAGATATATTGTAACCAGTAGACCTGCCAGATTCTATTGAATGTAGTGAGATACAACTAGTGTATTTTCAGTGAGATACAACTAATCATTTTGTTGCTTTGAGGAGGTGATCTATGAAAGTGTTTGTAAAGATAAGCTTGTAGGTGATTCTTAGGAGGTGACGCAATAGTGTAATTAAAAAAACGTGTAGCAGCATCAATCACATTATTCACTGAAACAGATTATGAATATTATACCAATAGTTCCACATTTTAGGGCATTTCTATTATTTATGACCACAATTATTCCAATATGAAGTTGAGAATCTGGGAAAGATTGTATGTAGTTGGGAGGTGACTAAATACCACCTGTAGAGGAGTTTGTATACATTTCCTTTAGTTCATATACAAATTGAACTACTGATAATTATTATTTTTATAGTACTCAATTTTAAACAGGATTGGAACCAATTGCACAGTCAATTGGAAGAATCAGCCTATATTCCTACCATTCAAGGAATACACTCCTTGAGAGATATGACCAAAATATAAAAGATGTAAAGATATAATGGACGCTAAGTATCAAAAAGGATGTTCAAAGTCAATACTTGATTTGTGTTTATGGTACAGTGGTACTCCTTTGTTTATTTAGATAACCTTCTTTGGAATAACAGAAACAGATTAAGGTAGCTATTTTGGATAACAAAGAAAATGTATTAGTACACAATTATTTACCATAAAACACCTCTATAACATGAGACATAAAAATACTTGGTTCAAAAGCAATCATTGGTTCAAAAAGAGGTAGCCCCCCAGGCTCATACCCTGTATGTGTGCAGATGGTAAACCAGGCTGAGTTCTGGTTATTCTGCCTGAATAGCAGCACAACAGTCATTGGTATCTCGAGTCCTCAGTGGGGCCAGATGTGTTCTTCCAGTATGTGCTTGGCATCAATACACAACGCATTTCAGACTTAGGAAGTCCTATTTCGAGTGTGGATTTTATGATGTCCATTTTTTCTATCTCCAGGGCCTCTCCTATTTCCTCATTTTATCTAAGCTTATACTTACTAGATTAGTCATGAGTGATATGCAAGTTGTGAAATGTGTATGTATAGCCTCTTATAACTGATTTTAATTTACAAAATTGTCTAAGTGTGTCAATAATATGGCCACCCTGGATGCTGGGAATGCTGTTTAAAGATATTTTGTTTGGAGAAACTATAAAAAAGCAGTTACATTGTGAGGAAAAACTCAGGAAAAAATACAAAGGAGTAATGGCAGTAACTAATTTGATATGATTGATCCACCATCTCAATATGTGAAAACTAAGGCTAAGTGGACAAGCTGGGTGTCACATAGTATTGGCATTATGGGGTTATTATGCACTAAATTATAGGATTGCACTGAATAATCCTGTATTCAAAGTGAAAAGCATGACATGGGTGAGAGTTGAGAAGTTCGGAGCTTCTCATTAAAAGAAATCCATAACAAAGTGTAGGGGACATAGTAGGTAGGCTGTGATATAGTAGTGTTTTTTATTGGGGAGGTTCAATCTTCCCTCTGAGGAGTGTCAGTATAAAATCTTGCTATATGACTTTGCAAAAGATTCAATATCTGTGGCAAGATGTTAATTGATATCACTTGAAATAGGTATAAAAGTCTACATAACAAACTAATTTCTAATGCCATTATTCTATCCACATAATTGATTATCCCATTACTTCAGTTTTGATAAAATGTGTAAAACCCACCAAACCAGCTGAGTTTGTGTGCAAGTGGAGAATAAGGCTAGAGACAGAAGGTGGCAAACAGATCATTTCTCCATTAAAATCCTGCAAGAAATAGAACCAAACCAGTTGATCATCCTTGATCTCCTTAAATCAGTAAATGAACGTGACATGGCTGCTTCACCCCAGCAGTAGCACATTCAAGCTTCCAGCAAAACATATGCCCCATGGCTATAATACAACACACATAATTCAGAAGACCCAACAATGATTGGCCAAATTACTCAGACACAGATAAATCTGACCTGGAAGCTTCAACAGCTTGTCCATAAGCTACCAACACAACCCAGCCACAGTGTCACGTTAGCTCAAACACATAGTAGAGCCCTTGGTATTATTGCAAGCAATAGACTTGATGATTTGCTAGGCATTAGGAGGGCAGACTACACCAACAGGACAGGCAGTAAGTGCCAGTGAGCAGAACACACCCAGATATGTTATGACAAGGCACCAGCCAACTGGATATCAACACTTGCTATGTGTTCGACATGAAAACTATTTTTTGGCTCCAGGCAACAAAGGACAAGCTGCCTAACTTAATGTAAAGCCACTGGGGATATAGCCTCCTGGGTGTTGATGGCATTGATAAAGCCAAGGTTGTTGCACCAAAAAAAATGTCACTGTTCCATAACATACCAGACTACAACTCCATAGTCACCATGATTGGAAACAACTCTGGCAGCAAGAATTTAGAGGTTAAGGCTTCAAGGTGCCAGCATGCAAGAACCCTTCAAGTTAAACCCACTAAAACCCACAAACCAGCCATGTCCTTGTGCAAGTAAGTATGGAGACAGGAAGTGCCAACCAGATCTGTTCACCAAAGATATCCCACAAAAAAATGGAACCAAACAAGAAGATAATTCTTGATCTCCCTAGTGTGGTGAAAAAATGATTTTGCCACTTCACCCCAGCAGTAGCAGAATCAAAATTCTTGAAAAATACATTCCACAGTTATATGATACAAATTCATAAGACCCAACAATGATTGAACCTGATAGAGCTTCATGTTCCTATGACCCAGACACAAAGGAACCTGATCTCAAATCTTCAAACACTTGTCCATAGATAGCCAACAGAAATGCAAACAAGTAACCCCAACGGGTGGTCTTCAGTATGCCGGCTGTCGGGATCCCGGCGCACAGTATACCGGCGCCGGAATCCCGACAGCCGGCATACCAACACTTATTCTCCCTCGTGGGGGTCCACGACCCCCCTGGAGGGAGAATAAAACAGCGTGGCGCGCGTAGCATGCCACCGTGCCCACAGCGTGTTGAGCACAGTGAGTCCGCAAGGGGCTCATTTGTGCTCACCACACTGTCGGTATGCCGGCGGTCGGGCTCCCAGCGCCGGTATGCTGGTCGCCGGGAGCCCGACCGCCGGCATACCATACTACACCCACCCCAAGAACACCAAAAAGAGCAGTGACAGAAAAGAGCACATACATACAGACAGATCTCCAACTCCTTTTATCTATTGCATTCTATAGCACAATGCCAACAGGGGAGATGCAAAAATCACTAATGCAAGGGGAGGAAAAGCACCCTACCATGGGACAGAGAGACACTTCCACCATAACCATGTCACAGAGTCCAAGGAAGTTTTTTAAATTCATTGGGCAATGACAAGGAGGTATTCATCAATTGGAAAGTGGAATTCTTCTGTAAACCCTGAAATTAATATTCAATATCCTTGCCCATAAGGCAATCATACGGGGTTTCCTCATGGCCAAAACCTACATGATCAGGAAAAAAGCCAATCAGGATATCCTACAGCATCTTTTAATTTTCACATTTCTGCATTGACGGCCCAACAAAAGCTATCTCCTTGCACCTCCTTGCTATCCACAAATTGAGTGTCTGAAAGGGTAATTAAATACTCTTTTATTACACTGCACTGCGCTAGTCTTGTAAAAACTTTGCCAGAAATTTTATGATAAAGTAAAAAAAATTATTTCCTCTTTTTTGGGAATTCCAGTGGAGATGACAGCTGCCAACAAATTGATGCAATCCTCTGCCGTCCTGGGCTCTGAAGGGTTTTTGGCTCAATATTGCAAATTATTCATGAGGAGCTTGCTCCACATCTCACCTCTCTATTTAACAATTTCTTTGGAGGTGCATCCTTTGCCTCTGGCTGATATCATGGCAATCAAGAAGCCTGACCGAGATCCTACACACGTAATTGCAGGCCTATTTCATTGTTAAACATGGACTTGAAAATGTATTCAAAAAATTTACCCACTCATCTGGCTTCCCTTCTCCCTCAATTAATTAATTCCAACCAAGTGGAATTCAGGGCGTTAGACATCTTTTACCTCTATCATTCCCCATGGGCAAGTGTTCTCAATCAACAATGTTACTTCCACTAGTTTCGGGATTGCTAGTGGTAGCAGTCAGGGTTGCCAAAACTCCCTACTAATATTTGCTCTAGTCATGGAGCCACTGGTGGCAATGATCCATTGCAATGCAAATATTTTCAGAGTAAAGGCAGGATCTTCAGAACCAAAAATAGCGTTATACGCAGATGACATTTTAATTACCCTCACTGATCCTGCCCAATCCCTTCAACCTCTTCTTTCGGAGATACCTCTTTACTCTCAGCACTTGAGCTATAAAATGAATACAACCAAAATTGAAGTTTTTTTTTATAGTCCTGCTTCGACTAAACATAACCTAGAGGCTTCATTCCCCTTCACTTTGCACAAAACAAAAATACAATATATAGGCATATAATTAACCCACCGCCACCTTCAGTTTGTCCAAGCTAATTTCCTCCGCTTTCTAGACCGGATTAAATTGTACCTTTACACGTGGTCTAGCTATTTAATTTCTTGGATAGGTAGAATATATTCCATAAAGAAAATACTTCCTTGGCTTTTATATTTATTCCAAACTCTTCCGATATAAATAGTAGTGATGTGCACCGGAAATTTTTCGGGTTTTGTGTTTTGGTTTTGGGTTCGGTTCCGCGGCCGTGTTTTGGGTTCGAACGCGTTTTGGCAAAACCTCACCGAAATTTTTTTGTCAGATTCGGGTGTGTTTTGGATTCGGGTGTTTTTTTCAAAAAACCCTAAAAAACAGCTTAAATCATAGAATTTGGGGGTCATTTTGATCCCATAGTATTATTAACCTCAATAACCATAATTTCCACTCATTTACAGTCTATTCTGAACACCTCACACCTCACAATATTATTTTTAGTCCTAAAATTTGCACCGAGGTAGCTGTGTGACTAAGCTAAGCGACCCAAGTAACCGACACAAACACCTGGCCCATCTAGGAGTGGCACTGCAGTGTCACGCAGGGTGGCCCTTCAAAAAAATACTCCCCAAACAGCACATGACACAAAGAATAAAAGAGGCGCAATGAGGTAGCTGTGTGACTAAGATAAGCGACCCAAGTGGCCGACACAAACACCTGGCCCATCTAGGAGTGGCACTGCAGTGTCACGCAGGATGGCCCTTCAAAAAAATACTCCCCAAACAGCACATGATGCAAAGAAAAAAAGAGGCGCAAAGAGGTAGCTGTGTGACTAAGATAAGCGACCCAAGTGGCCGACACAAACACCTGGCCCATCTAGGAGTGGCACTGCAGTGTCAGACAGGATGGCACTTGAAAAAAATACTCCCCGAACAGCACATGACGCAAAGAAAAAAAGAGGCGCAATGAGGTAGCTGTGTGACTAAGATAAGCGACCCAAGTGGCCGACACAAACACCTGGCCCATCTAGGAGTGGCACTGCAGTGTCAGACAGGATGGCACTTCAAAAAAATACTCCCCAAACAGCACATGACGCAAAGAAAAAAAGAGGCGCAATGAGGTAGCTGTGTGACTAAGATAAGCGACCCAAGTGGCCGACACAAACACCTGGCCCATCTAGGAGTGGCACTGCAGTGTCACGCAGGATGGCCCTTCAAAAAAATACTCCCCAAACAGCACATGACGCAAAGAAAAAAAGAGGCGCAATGAGGTAGCTGTGTGACTAAGCTAAGCAACCCAAGTGGCCGACACAAACACCTGGACCATCTAGGAGTGGCACTGCAGTGTCAGACAGGATGGCACTTGAAAAAAATACTCCCCAAACAGCACATGACGCAAAGAAAAAAAGAGGCGCAATGAGGTAGCTGTGTGACTAAGATAAGCGACCCAAGTGGCCGACACAAACACCTGGCCCATCTAGGAGTGGCACTGCAGTGTCAGGCAGGATGGCACTTGAAAAAAATACTCCCCAAACAGCACATGACACAAAGAAAAAAAGAGGCGCAATGAGGTAGCTGTGTGACTAAGATAAGCGACCCAAGTGGCCGACACAAACACCTGGCCCATCTAGGAGTGGCACTGCAGTGTCACGCAGGATGGCCCTTCAAAAAAATACTCCCCAAACAGCACATGACACAAAGAAAAATGAAAGAAAAAAGAGGTGCAAGATGGAATTGTCCTTGGGCCCTCCCACCCACCCTTATGTTGTATAAACAAGACATGCACACTTTAACGAACCCATCCTTTCAGCGACAGGGTCTGCCACACGACTGTGACTGAAATGACTGGTTGGTTTGGGCCCCCACCAAAAAATAAGCAATCAATCTCTCCTTGCACAAACTGGCTCTACAGAGGCAAGATGTCCACCTCATCATCATCGCCGATTCATCACCCCTTTCACTGTGTACATCCCCCTCCTCACAGATTATTAATTCGTCCCCACTGGAATCCACCATCTCAGGTCCCCGTGTACTTTCTGGAGGCAATTGCTGCTGGTGAATGTCTCCACGGAGGAATTGATTATAATTCATTTTAATGAACATCATCTTCTCCACATTTTCTGGAAGTAACCTCGTACGCCGATTGCTGACAAGGTGAGCGGCGGCACTAAACACTCTTTCGGAGTACACACTGGAGGGAGGGCAACTTAGGTAGAATAAAGCCAGTTTGTGCAAGGGCCTCCAAATTGCCTCTTTTTCCTGCCAGTATATGTACGGACTGTCTGACGTGCCTGCTTGGATGCGGTCACTCATATAATCCTCCACCATTCTTTCAATGGTGAGAGAATCATATGCAGTGACAGTAGACGACATGTCAGTAATCGTTGTCAGGTCCTTCAGTCCGGACCAGATGTCAGCACTCACTCCAGACTGCCCTGCATCACCGCCAGCGGGTGGGCTCAGAATTCGTAGCCTTTTCCTCGCACCCCCAGTTGCGGGAGAATGTGAAGGAGAAGATGTTGACGGGTCACGTTCCGCTTGACTTGACATTTTTCTCACCAGCAGGTCTTTGAACCTCTGCAGACTTGTGTCTGCCGGAAAGAGAGATACAATGTAGGTTTTAAATCTAGGATCGAGCACGGTGGCCAAAATGTAGTGCTCTGATTTCAACAGATTGACCACCCGTGAATCCTGGTTAAGCGAATGAAGGGCTCCATCCACAAGTCCCACATGCCTAGTGGAATCGCTCTGTTTTAGCTCCTCCTTCAATGTCTCCAGCTTCTTCTGCAAAAGCCTGATGAGGGGAATGACCTGACTCAGGCTGGCAGTGTCTGAACTGACTTCACGTGTGGCAAGTTCAAAAGGTTGCAGAACCTTGCACAACGTTGAAATCATTCTCCACTGCGCTTGAGTCAGGTGCATTCCACCTCCTTTGCCTATATCGTGGCCAGATGTATAGGCTTGAATGGCCTTTTGCTGCTCCTCCATCCTCTGAAGCATATAGAGGGTTGAATTCCACCTCGTTACCACCTCTTGCTTCAGATGATGGCAGGGCAGGTTCAGGTGTTTTTGGTAATGCTCCAGTCTTCTGTACGCCGAAAGCGGCCCGCAATTCTTCTGGCCACTGACAGCATCTCTTGCACGCCCCTGTCGTTTGTTAAATAATTCTGCACCACCAAATTCAAGGTATGTGCAAAACATGGGACGTGCTGGAATTTGCCCAGATGTAATGCACGCACAATATTGCTGGCGTTGTCCGATGCCACAAATCCCCAGGAGAGTCCAATTGGGGTAAGCCATTCTGCGATGATCTTCCTCAGTTGCCGTAAGAGGTTTTCAGCTATGTGCGTATTCTGGAAAGCGGTGATACAAAGCGTAGCCTGCCTAGGAACGAGTTGGCGTTTGCGAGATGCTGCTACTGGTGCCGCCGCTGCTGTTCTTGCAGCGGGAGGCAATACATCTACCCAGTGGGCTGTCATAGTCATGTAGTCCTGAGTCTGCCCTGCTCCACTTGTCCACATGTCCGTGGTTAAGTGGACATTGGGTACAACTGCATTTTTTAGGACACTGGTGACTCTTTTTCTGAGGTCTGTGTACATTTTTGGTATTGCCTGCCTAGAGAAATGGAACCTAGATGGTATTTGGTACCGGGGACACAGTACCTCAATCAAGTCTCTTGTTGGCTATGAATTAACGATGGATACCGGAACCACGTTTCTCACCGCCCAGGCTGCCAAGGCCTCAGTTATCCGCTTTGCAGCAGGATGACTGCTGTGATATTTCATCTTCCTCGCAAAGGACTGTTGGACAGTCAATTGCTTACTGGAAGTAGTACAAGTGGTCTTCCGACTTCCCCTCTGGGATGACGATCGACTCCCAGCAGCAACAACAGCAGTGCCAGCAGCAGTAGGCGTTACACTCAAGGATGCATCGGAGGAATCCCAGGCAGGAGAGGACTCGTCAGACTTGCCAGTGACATGGCCTAAAGGACTATTGGCTTTCCTGGGTAAGGAGGAAATTGACACTGAGGGAGTTGGTGGTGTGGTTTGCAGGAGCTTGATTACAAGAGGAAGGGATTTAGTGGTCAGTGGACTGCTTCCGCTGTCACCCAAAGTCTTTGATCTTGTCACTGACTTATGATGAATGCGCTGCAGGTGACGTATAAGGGAGGATGTTCCGAGGTGGTTAACGTCCTTACCCCTACTTATTACAGCTTGACAAAGGCAACACACGGCTTGACACCTGTTGTCCGCATTTCTGTTTAAATAATTCCACACCGAAGAGCAGATTTTTTTTGTATTTTGACCAGGCATGTCAATGGCCATATTCGTCCTACGGACAACAGGTGTCTCCTCGGGTGCCTGACGTATACAAACCACCTCACCATCAGAATCCTCCTTGTCAATTTCCTCCCCAGCGCCAGCAACACCCATATCCTCATCCTGGTGTACTTCAACAGTGACATCTTCAATTTGACTATCAGGAACTGGACTGCGGGTGCTCCTTCCAGCACTTGCAGGGGGCGTGCAAATGGTGGAAGGTGCAAGCTCTTCCCGTCCAGTGTTGGGAAGGTCAGGCATCGCAACCGACACAATTGGACTCTCCTTGGGGATTTGTGATTTCGAAAAACGCAGAGTTCTTTGCTGTGCTTTTGCCAGCTTAAGTCTTTTCTTTTTTCTAGCGAGAGGATGAGTGCTTCCATCCTCATGTGAAGCTGAACCACTAGCCATGAACATAGGCCAGGGCCTCAGCCGTTCCTTGCCACTCCGTGTCGTAAATGGCATATTGGCAAGTTTACGCTTCTCCTCAGACGCTTTTAATTTTGATTTTTGGGTAATTTTTTTACTGATCTTTTGTGTTTTGGATTTTACATGCTCTGTACTATGACATTGGGCATCGGCCTTGGCAGACGACGTTGATGGCATTTCATCGTCTCGGCCATGATTAGTGGCAGCAGCTTCAGCATGAGGTGGAAGTGGATCTTGATCTTTCCCTATTTTTTTAAGCTCCACATTTTTGTTCTCCATATTTTAATGCGCACAACTAAAAGGCACCACAGGTATACAATGTAGATGGATGGATAGTATACTTTATGTATGACGACGAGTGACTGAAGACACAGAGGTAGGTACAGCAGTGGCCTACCGTACTGCTATATACAGTATAATGGACCTGGTGGACACTGTCAGCAGACTGCGTTTATAGTATAAAGAAAAAAAGACACCACAGGTATACAATGTAGATGGATGAATAGTATACTTTATGTATGACGACGAGTGACTGAAGACACAGAGGTAGGTACAGCAGTGGCCTACCGTACTGCTATATACAGTATAATGGACCTGGTGGACACTGTCAGCAGACTGCGTTTATAGTATAAAGAAAAAAAGACACCACAGGTATGCAATGTAGATGGATGGATAGTATACTTTATGTATGACGACGAGTGACTGAAGCCACAGAGGTAGGTACAGCAGTGGCCTACCGTACTGCTATATACAGTATAATGGACCTGGTGGACACTGTCAGCAGACTGCGTTTATAGTATAAAGAAAAAAATACACCACAGGTATACAATGTAGATGGATGGATAGTATACTTTATGTATGACGACGAGTGACTGAAGACACAGAGGTAGGTACAGCAGTGGCCTACCGTACTGCTATATACAGTATAATGGACCTGGTGGACACTGTCAGCAGACTGCGTTTATAGTATAAAGAAAAAAAGACACCACAGGTATACAATGTAGATGGATGGATAGTATACTTTATGTATGATGACGAGTGACTGAAGACACAGAGGTAGGTACAGCAGTGGCCTACTGTACTGCTATATACAGTATAATGGACCTGGTGGACACTGTCAGCAGACTGCGTTTATACTTATAGTATAAAGAAAAAAAGACACCACAGGAGTGTTTTTCAGGAAGACAAACGTATACTGGTGGTCACTGTCAGCAAAACTGTGCACTGTACTCCTGCTATAGCTGCTCCCCAGTCTCCCCCACAATTAAGCAATGTGAGCACTCAGCACAGTCAGATATATCATGCAGCACACTGAGGCTGAGCACAGATATGGTATGGAGCGTTTTTTTCAGGCAGAGAACGGATAAAAAAAACTAGCAAAACTCTGCACTGTACTCCTCCTAACAGCTGCTCCCCAATCCTCCCCACAATAAGCTAAGCAGTAGCAATCAGATCAACTAACTATAACTATATAAACGGAGAGGACGCCAGCCACGTCCTCTCCCTATCAATCTCAATGCACGTGTGAAAATGGCGGCGACGCGCGGCTGCTTATATAGAATCCGAATCTCGCGAGAATCCGACAGCGGGATGATGACGTTCGGGCGCGCTCGGGTTAGCCGAGCCATACGGGAGAATCCGAGTATGGCTCGGACCCGTGTAAAAAGGGTAAAGTTCGGGGGGGTTCGGTTTCTCGGAAACCGAACCCGCTCATCACTAATAAATAGCCCTTCCAAGGTTTTTCATTGTCTATAATTCCAAACCTCCTTGCTACACATCTCTCTCGCTGTATACAATGGTGTAATTCTGTTGCAAGGAAGGTCTGGGTTAACATTGAGACTGAGGAGCTGGGACTATGGAAGCTCTGCTCTCATTTAATTATTTATTAACAGTTTCTTATATAGCACAGCATATTCCGTTGCGCTTTACAATTAGAACAAAATTAATAGAACAAAACTAGGTAAAAACAGACTCCCTAGAGGCTCCCTAGATCCCGCTGCCCTCGAAGTGTCATCTCTCACCCTGTAAATTCCCATTGGCTTTCAATCTTTGTTAATATATGGCCCCACTTCCCCTCATACTTCTATTCCATTATCCTGAATTTTCTCCGGGCATGTGTAAATCTTCATTTCATATCTGATAGGAGAATATTCTATATTTAAATTATATCTCTAATGATGTTCATTTTCCTCAATTCTACAAGATTCAAGAGTCAGCAGCAGTTCCATCTAAGGATTTTTTCCATTTTCTACAAATTCAACACTTTCATTTTGAGATTAAATCCACTCGGATTAGTAGGCCTTTAATCTCCTTTGAGACTATATATTGGAGGCATATAAATCTTCAACATCTTTGCCCTACTCTCCGGAATTGGTGCCCCTACACAGGACTCCCACTAGATAGCTTGGGGATCGGATCTGGGAACCACTGTTGATGATGAAGAATGGTCAGAAATTTAGGTCAATGCCATCTCAAGTTCCATCCACATTCAAATTATAGAGGATATTTACAAATTATTTTATCTTTGGTATTATGTACTTTCCTGACTGAAGGCTATGTTTCCTGATACATCTGATAGGTGCTGGAGGGGGTGATATGCAGACAGCACATTTTTACATGTATGGTGGGCTTGCCCTCTGATTTCCATTATTTGGCAAGAGGTCACTACCCTCCTCTCACTCTTATTTGAAGTCACAAATCCCTGTGATCTTAACTTTTTTATCTTCCACCTGAGCCTTCCTATCCTCTCTCAGCACCAAAATAAAGTGTTTCGACATATTGTTTCAGCCATGACCTGACAAATAGCTACAGACTAGAGAAAACTTACTACACCTATCTAGGCAATCAATTTTGTCCTGAATTTGTTATGTTTATTAAATGGAATACGTGATCAGTGCTATAAACCACTCATATAAATCATTTGACATAACTTGGGGTTCCTGGATAGCCTCTCAAAATGTTTCCTCTCCATTTGACAACTTAGTTTCTGCCTTTAGCTATCTGAGGACTTTCTGGATTGAGGTCTCCCCTCCAACTACCCCTTACTTTCCATCTTCTAAACTCTTAATTTCAGCATATCTTTGCTCTTTTTACTTTACTTTTCTCTCTTTCTCCTGATGACTGTCCATGCTGTCACATGCAAGATCACTTTCTAACTCCCTGGTACCTTTAAAAGTGGATTATTCTCAGGATATTGATAATTATGGCAGATTTGCTCTTCCATACACAAACTATGTACACCAATTTACTGTTTGATCTGCTTGCTTTATATTATTGTGACCAGTTTAATAAAAACTTTTCTATAAAAAAAAGATATTGAGCATGTGGATATCAACCTAACCACCTACCAAGAATGTCAATGTAAATTAAATAAGGAGCCTTTTTCGGCAGTAAGCAGGGATCACTTTTACTCTGCCCGGCAACAGTCAATCACACAATTCACAATTGCAGGCCATTGTGTATGTAGACCACCATATAATATGCATAAGTGCTGTAAATGACATCAAACCAGTGGGAGCTATTGAAGGCAAAACACTTACTGCATCATCCAATACCCACCCTGTCACCGGATCTTGCAGAGAAGGGAAATGCTCCAAAAGTAGCTGTATAAACTTAGACACTGCACAGAATCAAAGGAGCTACAGAACAAAAAAATATCAAACCAATCATCATCATACTCACTGTCACCAAAGTCCTGTGTTTCATCTGGTAAAGCAATATCCAAATGAGAGGGACTAGCTTTCACCATTGGCAATGGAAGAAGGACTGATGAGGAACAAGCAACAGCAGAATGACCCAGCTCAGAAGTCACAAAATCAAGCACAACCACAGATTGAGAGACCCCAGGAAAAGCCTGAGTCTGCTTCAAGGAAGCAAGGAGCAAAGGACCTGTAAAGGGTGAGGGGCCACAGACAGGAAAAAGGGCAGATAGACACTCACACTGAGCACCACAGAGAACTGGCAGGAGCATACCACATGGCAGGACATGTCTAACACCCGTACCAGGTAGCACCAGAAGGAAAAGTAGATACAGTAACTATGGAAGAAAGCAAATCAGGAACAAAAGGGCTAAACTGCAAAGGCAGAAAGTGGAAAGAAGGGGTGCACCAACAGACCCAAAAGGGTGGTATGAGGTAATGGTAAAAAAACAAGGTAGGGGGAAGACAAAATAGGGGAAGGACTAACAGTGGTCCATAACAGGGTAGAGGAGACTACTGCAGAGGCAGAAGGAAGAGGCAAAAATGAAGGTGTCAAAATTGTTGCTTGTATGTTATGTATGCTGAAGGTACAATTAGGATTGACATTGACTGAGAACAGAAGCTTGGAGCTGAAGTCACCAGGGACCCTTGCAGGGGGGTTTGGTCTTTGCTGTGCCTGATGTACAGGATGCAGCCCTCTGACTGGATTCCTATGTATGATTGTGAAGGCAGACAGTGAAACTGGTCACTGTGAGGTGTACTGGAGAATAGTCAACAGAAATGGGTCAGAATCAAGTGGGCTATATAGTACAAGAAAATGGACAGAATCAGGTCATACTAATAGACAAGGTCAGAACCAGAATGTCACAATGCACAATACCAGGAGCAGAACAGTCAGACTGTATTGGGCCAGAACCCAGGTAATGACACTGGGAGCTTTAACAGAACAGACACTGGAGTACAGGAGGTGAGCCTAGTACTCTGGCACTGCACAGTGCACAGAGACTTAATTTATGTGGAGGAGTTTGAATCTGACCATGATGTCATGGTCATTTTTATATATTAAGTGGGACATAATATTATGTAATATATAAAATATATGTACAATAGATTGGCTATATTTTAGCTACATTGCTTCTGTGTCTATTAATCATTTTAGTGTCCCCAAGCTCTGTATATTTAAAGATGTACTATAAATATTGCAAAATCTCTATCTATTGTAATCACAAGTATCACACCTCTTTTATCAGTACAAAATGTTCTGTATCACATCTTATTTATCACTAATAAATGGTCCCATCATGAGTCTGGGCTTTTTTAATCAAATGGCCCTTGGGGGAGCAGGATTTCTGTAGAAATAACATGTTTCTTATATTATTTTAGGTAAAAATTAAAAGAAACAAATTGAAAAATTGAGTAATGTAATGTAGGTTTGGAATTTTGAAAAAACACCCATAATGATTGATAAGTGTATATCATATAATGTGACTCGTGGAGCTTTTGTTGAGCTTGCTATATATACATATGCATTTGCCAATGTATGTGTGCAACATGTTACTGTCAGCTGGAATTACATTCTGTAAACATAGCCAAGTGTGGAGGAAATTTCCAGCACACAGACAAGAACTGGATGATAACAGATTGTAAGTGCAGATTTCATGTAAATTCACGTGTCATGCTTCCAATGGACTCCTACGCTCATCTGCTATTTCAAACAAATATGGAAACACTTCTTTAGCCCTTAAGATTTTAAGAAAATGTTACTAACAGCTATTTATACCGATATTATTTCTTATTCTTATTACTAGTACACTCATATCAATTAGAAATCAACCGCTAAGAAGTAAATACTAGTAGAAAAATCAAGCTGGACAAGCAAATGTTATCAGATCCAAACTGGACCTTTATAGTGTCCACACCAATGCAATAGTTTAAAAGCAGTGGGGGTATCAAGGCAGTAGAGGTTCCAAGTACAGAATTCATAAATAGATATTAACATATTCGTCTGTACAATAGATATGTACCAATTAAACAATCAAAAAGTCACAGCCATCAACATATGGCAATAATTTGTTTTCTACTTATTAACCTTGTTTGTATTATATAAGAAACATCTATATATTCTCTCAGACTGTGTCATGGATCTTGACTCTAATTTAGCTCTGCACATTGCACTAGTGAAGTAATTAGTTCTCACTGCTGTTTACGGTATTGAATCTGTGCTCCCTTGCTATACCTCTCCCTAATAGGTATAGTAGATGACAGAGATTTGTCCTTCAGTTTTCCTGCCTTTTGACAGGTTCTCCCTGAAATTGTAAATCTCTGAAAATCAGTTCCAATGTGCCTTCTTATTTGCTTATAGACTGTTGCTTGTACAATATGTTTACTATTTTGTTTTCTCTATGTCTGGTAAATAAGTAGCTCACTTCCAGCAACCTTCAGGTCTACATAAGGCAAACTAAAACACTGGAGGTTGTAGGTGGAATATTCAGCTCCAGCCTATATTTTCTATTTGTTGCAAGATTTTAACTGCTGCTCATTCCTCATAACCATCACTCTTTGTCATATTAATGCTCATTTATAGTCAGTTCCAGCCCTAACCCAAGGGTAAGGCATCATGCACAAATGTAGCAATTGTTACAGCTAAGCACATGGCTTTGTGAGTAAAGCTGGGTACACACCGTATAACCCCTTTCAGCATTGCAGCTTACCCGGGTTCATACCTGGCAATACCCTGCTAACTACCCTTGAAGGATTGCTATGTAACTAGGCCTGGGTTTGTTTGAGGGAGCCATTTCCACTAACAAAAATTCCAGGTTAATAAACATTCACTTGCAAAAACCTGGGATTTTCTTGTCGGTGGAAAAGGTGTATAAGAACTGCAATATGGCAACACTGCAATATGATGTACCAATTTATCACTTCACTGTACACACTATACAATCCACCAAACAATGCAATATATATCAGTACATGTAACAAGACAGCATTTTCCATGACATCCCCACATCTGACGTGCAGCACATCAGATGGGACAATATGATCACCCAATTCATCAAATAATGAATTAGGTAGATCTGGGGTACAACCTATTTGATATTCTTTGTGATACCGAATGGATTGCAAGAATGGCCAATACAGTATATTAGATAATGTGTACCCAGCTTAAAAGTAGTGACTCAGGAAACAGTGTAAAAGTTGCATTCCTTATTGAGTGCAGACTTTTGTGGAAAAGCACATTTCTAGGAACACTATGAGATAAATATTGAAAACTATGATGTATATAAGAAATGTCAAATAAAGACAGTACCCTCAGTCTCATGACTAATCTAAGACATACATGAAACCAAGCAGTACTGTACATCACAAGAAAAAGTTTAAAAATCATATGAATAAATTAAATGGTAGTGAGTCATACTTTTAAGATTTTTTACTGCACGATGGTTCTGCAGAACTGGAAAACTAGGTGCTTCTACAAGGAACTAGATGTGGGTACACACAACTTGAAATATACTAGGCATCCAAGTTTGTCCCAGTTCAGCATGTCTTGTCTATACTGTATGCCTTATATGACTAGCTGTGCTAATCTCGTCTAAGAATCATTTACTTCTGTCCTGCTGTTTATCTTTTTTTGTGGTCCTACCTACTGAGCTTTACTGAGGGTACTGTAGGCCCAAATGCATTGTGAGATTGGAAATTAAGTTTTCCAGCAGTGAATCAGATGTCAGACTTTCCTAGTTTTTGTGTTGTTCCTGTATATGTTTTGTCCATTAACTTTAATGTACAATATCTATTGCTACTGGACCTGCTTAATTGCTGATATACTGTAGACTCCTTGGTTGGATGACTACTGTTAGGATATGGTGCTCTCTGTAAATATCTCCTTCTGTGTACCAGTCTATGGGTGCATCCCCTAGTGTACGACCTCCAGTGCTAGGAGTCACTAGGAGGCAGAGTCATATGATGTAAGTTCCTGTTCCTCCTTCTCAGAGAGAGAGTGAGAAGAGTGTGACACACACACAGAGACTGACAGACAGAGTCCTGGTGTACAAGTGTGCAGAGTTGAGACTGGGAGCAGATATCAGCTACAGAGACTCACAGTGTTCCAGTGCATGCATTATCTTCTCTACAGTGGGAGTTAGACTGCACAGCTGTGCAGTCCTTCATCCCTCACTAAATAAATAAACCTGCATTACTGTTTAAGTCATCAAGTGTGTGGACTGACGTTACTGCACCAGATAGCCCAGTACACTCTGCCAACAGGTTATGGGCTCAGTGCCATGCACAGATCCACGTGTACCAGATGATTAACCCCCTGAGTGCTGTTGAATAATTACAGTGACACAGTTTAAAGTGACATTTTATACAAGTGCAGGATTTTGGGGTATTCATTGATAATAGGCTTAATAACCATACACAATGTCAAGATGCAGTAAAGAAGGCAAGTAAGGTGCTAGCATGCATAAAAAGGGGAATTGAGACAAGGGACTCGGATGTAATCATGCCGCTGTATAAGGCATTGGTACATCCGCACCTGAAATATTGTGTTCAGTTTTGGGCACCATTGTATAAAAAAGACATCAGTGAACTCGAAAGTGTTCAAAGGCGAGCTACTAAATTGATTAAAGGCCTAGAAGGACTGGACTATAAGGAAAAACTTACTAGGCTGAATATGTATACACTAGAAAAGAGGCGCCTAAGAGGAGATATTCTTAATATCTTCAAATATGTAAAGGGACATCACAAAGAGTTATAAGATGAATTATTTATTAAAAGAACACAGTTTAGGACATGTTGGCACTCGCTGCGACTGGAAGAGAGAAGTTCCGAATGCAATGGAGGAAAGGGTTCTTCACTGTTAGGGCAATCAGGATGTGGAATTCCCTGCCAGGGAAGGTGGTAATGGAGGACTCTATAATTGGATTTAAAAAAGGAATGGATACATTTCTGAATGAAAAAGCTATCCAAGGTTATAATAATTAAAATATCAATGTGGTTAATCTGGGGGTAACATGAGTTATAGTAGCTAACTAGTCATAAAACATTATTCAGCAAGTATGTAGAATCATCACAACTTAAAACAGGTTGAACACGATTGCCTCTATTCGACCTCAAATACTATGTAATTTTTATAAAAAGGATGTAGAATACAGGATACAGCATGAAAGGTTCAGAGAACTATGCAACATGGAAGTTTGCCATGGAGATGCAGCTTAAACAGGAAAAGTTGTGGAAGATTACTATGGACCCGGGATCAAACCCAGTTGATGTAGACAGAGCAATCGAGATGATAGGTTTAGCTGTGGAGCAGCATGTCTATTCAATAGTCAGTGGTTAAGTGTCAGCTAAGGACATGTGGATAGCCCTGCAAAATGCATATGAAGATAAAGGTCTACTGAGAAGGATAAGTTTAAGATGCATGTTATATGGAACGAAACTGAGTCACTGCAAGGACATGAATGATTACATTGATATATTATTGTTAATAGCTCATCAGTTGGCATCTGTGGAGGCACAGGTGGATGAGGAAGAAATAGCAATGGCTATGTTACAGAATCTGATGCCAGAATTTAATTTTTTTTGGTGGTTGTGCTATAGTCAAATTACACTAAACTGACAACGGAGTTTGTAAGAGCCAAGTTGCTGCAGTACCAAAAACATATTCCCATCGAGACCATAGCTGAGGGTTATGGCTTGATTACAAAGGGCACAAAGTCCAGAAAGCACAAATTCAAGTGTTTTGTATGTCACAAGATAGGACATAAAGCTTCAGATTGCAAGATGAGAAATCACAGTGGTGCACTGAAACAGCATGACAATCCTAACGAGTCAGCACTGAATGTAGCAGACAGTCACAGGAAAGATTGCTGGAACATGGACTCAGGGGCCACTTGACATTTCAGTTGCAATAAGCATTGGTTCAATTATTTAACACTGTGTGTTCCCATTACAGCTACAGGGATTGGAAAAAAGGCCCTTACTGCATTACAAGCTGGGACAATCACAATACGTTTAAGGATTGGAGGTGAGACAGTTGTTACAGATATCCAAGATGTGTTGTATATGCCTGATTTAGGAAGTAATCTCATTGCTATCAGTGTCCTAGAGAAAAAAAGGCTATAAAGTCCAATTTCAGAAAGGCAAGTGTATGGTGCATAATTAAAGAGGGACTGTTATTGCTTGAGCAACCCGGTGCAACCAACTATACTGTATGTCCTGGACACTGAGGAGTGTACTGCAATGATGGATACTGAGGAAAAACAGTCAATGGAACTGTGGCACAAATGCTTGGGTCATCTGGCTTATGACAATGTCCAGAAACTTATAGATGGAATGGTAATGGGGATCATCGTGAGCAATGCTGAAATACACATGTTTGAGAGTTGCATAAAAGGCAAGAAAACTCACAACCCATTTCCAAAGTCAGTTAATAGAGCAGAGACACAGTTAGCTCTAGTGCACACAGACATGTGTGGTCCAATGGAGGATCAATCAGTGGCTACAGGAATTTCATGACTCTCATTGATGATGCCACAAGAATGACACGTGTACTTTCTTAAAGAGAAGAGTGAAGTTGTCAACAAAATTGTGGAGTACAAAAACCTAGTGGAGAATCAGACAGGTCTTAAACTAAGGATCCTGAGATCAGACAATGGTGGAGAGTATGATAATAAAGTCTTAGCCACATTCCTTAGGAAATATGGCATGAAATATCAGCTAACAATTGCCCACACACCGGAACATAATGGTGTGAGTGAGCAGGCAAACTGCACAATTGTTGAGAGAGCGCAGACTATGTTAATTGATGCTGGCCTGGAAAAGTAGTTTTGGGCAGAAGCAGTATCTACTGCAGTATACCTAAAGAATCGTGCACCTACAGTTGCCTTCAAAGGTAAAATGCCACTCGAGGCATGGTCCAGAAAAAAGCCAAGTATCAGTCATCTTCGTGTCTTTGGGAGCAAATATTTTGCACATATACCAAAGGAGAAAAGGAGAAAGCTAGATCCAAAATCCAAAGAATGTATAATTATCGGATACTGCGACAAATGCAAAGGATACAGACTTTGGGATGTTACAAGTAAATATCTTCTTAAATCAACAGATGTGGTATTCTACGAGACAGCATCACTAACTGGAGCAGTGGAGCAACATCAAAATGTATTATTGGATGTACAAGCAGCAGAAAGCATGTCTTAATCTGAGAGTATCAAAGCAGGCAACAAGTCAAGGAACAGAAGTTCCACGAGGAGCAACAAAGGTATTCCAGCCAAGAAATACAGTGAGGAGTATGCAAACATAGCATACTGTGAACCTCAAAACTTACAGGAAGCAAAGTCAAGCAGTGATTTGACGGAGTGGAAGTCAGCAATTGATCAACTAGACTTTGATTCCGTATTCCTAAATGGAGAATTGATTTAGGAAATGTATATGGCACCACCTGAACATTATGATTTGGATATATTCCACACTGGGAAAGTTTGTCTCTTAAAGAAGTCGCTATATGGCCTCAAGCAAAGTGGTCATTGTTGGTATGTAAAGTTGGATGCAGCGTTACTAGAAATGAACTTTGTTAGGTTATAGACTGATCACTGCCTATACCACAAAACCATCAAAGAAAAGTTGTTCATCATAGCTGTTTATGTGGATGATTTACTTTTGGCAGGTCAAGAAGATCACATCACTGATGTCAAGCACCAGCTTAAACAAAGATTTAACTTGAAAAGATCTAGGCCCTGCAAATCATCTATTAGGTATAAAATTGTACAAAACCTGCAAGAGGGAACTGTCACAAATGACCAACAAACATACACTGAGGCAATCATTTCCAAGTATGGAATGACAGACGCAAAACCAGTGAGTACTCCCATTGATAAATGTACAAAGATGGTCAAGGCCATGTCACCAAGCATCAAAAGGGAGATAATGGGCAGTACAGATGGTGTAATGGTTAGCATTACTGCCTTACAGCACTGAGGTCATGGGTTCAATTGCCACCATGGCCCTAACTGTGTGGAGTTTGTATATTCTCACCGTACTTGCATGGGTTTCCTCTGGGTACTCCTGTTTCCTCTCACAATCCAAAAATATACTGGTAGGTTAATTGGTTACCAACAAAATTAACCCTAGTATGAATGTGTGTACGTGTACTGTACATGTAGTAGGAAGTAGAGATTGAAAGCTCCAATGGGGCAGGGACTGATGTGAATGGCCAAATATTGTCTGTAAAGCATTGTGGAATATGTGTGCGCTATATAAATAACTGGTAATAATAGTAATAATAATAATAATAATAAAAATAAAGATAGAGGAAATGCAAGAAATCCCTTATCAAAACGCCATTGGTATTTTGATGTATGCAAGCATTGGGACACATCCAGACATCACACATGCAGTGAGTCGGGCAAGCCAGTTCGCAAATAATCCTGGGAAACAACACTGGATTGCAGAAAAGAGAATACTTAGGTACCTCAAAGGTACAAGTTCAATAAAGCTGAAATTTACAAGATCATCAGATACCAGCTTAAAAGTATTCTGTGACGCCGACTGGGGTTCAGATAAGTATGATAGACATTCTTATATTGGATACCTGTTTGCACTGGCAGGTGCAGCCGTAAGTTGGGTAAGGAGGAAACAACCCACAGTTGCTCATTATATATCAGAGGCAGAGTACATGGGGCACACAGAAACTTCAAAATAAACGCTTTGGATAAGAGAGACTATATGTGAATTAGGTCTACCTTACCACAGTGAGATCATCAACATAAAGTGTGATAACAAAGAAGCAAATGATCTTTCTTGTAGCATAAAGCATCATAGACAGTCTAAGCACATTGCTATAAGACATCATTTCATTTGCGAGTTGGTGGAATGCAAGTCTGTCAAAGTGGAATATATTGCAAGTGAAGAAAATATTGCCAACATGTTGACAAAAGGACTGTCATCACACATGCTATTTGCATTCCTGATGGTATGTGGACTATAAAATGGTTAATGTGGATGTATTCATACTGTGTTTTTGCTTCACACTATGTTTTCGGTTACAGGAGTGACTTTATTGATTTGTTTGATAAAATGTCATGCTCTTTAAACTTGTGACCGGAGACAGTCTTGACAAGGGGGAGTGTTAGGATATGGTTCACTCTGTACCTGTCTCCCCGACTGTCAGACCTCTAGTGCCAGGAGTCACTCGGAGGTGGAGTGATATGATGTAAGTTCCTGTTCCTCCATCTCAGAGAGATAAAGAGAGTGAGAAGAGTGTGACACACAGAGAGACAGAGAGACAGGGTCCTGGTGTACAAGTGTGCAGAGCTGAGACTTGGAGCAGATCTCTGCTACAGAGACTCAGTGTTCCAGTGAATGTATCATCTTCTCTACAGTGGGAGTCAGAATGCAGGGCTGTGCAGTCCTCTATCCCTCACCACCACAGACATCTCCTGATAAGTACCACTACCTAATGCTGTTATCTTGTGTGATATATGGGCTCCTGATTACCGATATCAGTGTTACATCTGAGTCACCTGTGTACACTAAATAAACCTGCATTACTGTTTAAGTCATCAAGTGTGTGGACTGACGTCACTGCACCAGATAGCCCAGTACACTCTGCCAAAATAAATCTCTTGTTAGTCTGCCTGGCCTGTATGAAGATTACATTTGTTTTGAAAGTGGTGGTAAGTGGTTGAAGTTTGGACTTTAATTTGATATTCACAGGTATTCATAATGAACCTCCTAAAGATTTTCATGCCTAACCCACGCTAAAACAAACCTTAGCTTTCAGAGACTCATTCCGAGTATGAAGAATAAGCAAGCACCTTGATATGTATTTGGTAAACAACCAACATACTTTACAGCACACACTGGGAGCACTTCTTGCATGTTATCTGAATGCTTGACCCTGCTTTGCTGTTAATCACTGTTTGTTGCTGTCCATGGATTTCATTGGCCCTTTGTTTTCTAATCATCAGCTGACAATCATTACAGGTTTGTGAACATATTTTTCAAAAAAAGGAATTTTCAGGGCTTTTACTAAATTCAATTTTTTGAGACAAATAATACAACAGTATTGGTAAAATAATTTCCATATATAGTACATTAATTAATGGTCACAAATATTCTTTTGTATATACTATAGCACATCTTTAGACTCTACAACAATGAGGTTCATGTAAATGGATTGATACATTTAACAGCCTGCTCCCACAAGGACTACATTATATGATAAAAAATGTCTGTGCTATTTTTTACATCTAGTTTTAATTTGTCTATACAGATTTGCGAACATACACCAATTGCATCAAATTTCCCTATTTATTGTGTCATGAACTTTGCTACTGTACTTTGGGTGTAATTCAGACCTGATCGCTAGGGTGCGGGTTTTGCATACCTGCGATCAGGTAGTCACCGCTTACAGGGAGAGGGTATTTGCTGTGGTCAGGTGTGCGATCGCATTTGTTGGAGAGCTGCACACACATGAGTTTGTGCAGTCTCTGCTCAGCCCAGGACTCTGCTGCTGCGATGATCGGGGCCGGAGCTGACGTCAGAAACCCTCCCTCCAAATGCCTGGTCTCTCCTGCATTTTTCCGGACACTCCTACAAAACGGTCAGTTGCCACCGACAAATAGCCTCTTCCTGTCAGTCACCTTGTGATCGCCCATGCAATCTCTTTTTTTGCACCATCCAGTCGCTATGTACCAATGCCCGGTTCAGTCGTCCAACGTGCCGGTGCATTGCGGTGCATACGCATGCACAGTACAGACCTGATCGCCCGCTGTGCGAAAATGCACAGCAGCGATCTGGTCTGAATTACCTCCTTAGATTTGCCAAAACACTAAGCTTAATTAGTGTACTAGTACATTGGGGAGATGTATTATCCTGGAGAAGGCATAAGGAAGTGATAAACCAGTGATATGTGCAAGGTGACAAAGGCACCAGCCAATCAGCTCCATTATGTAAATTACCAGTTAGGAGCTGATTGGCTGGTGCATTTATCACCTTACACATATCACTGGTTTATCACTTCCTTGTGCCTTCTCCAGGTTAATACATCCGCCCCCGTATTTGTGATCAAAATTGGGGAAAAAGTAGCAAGTAAAAGTACTGTAGCAAAGTTGAGGAAAAAGTGCACAATCTAACTTAAACAGGCAAAATAGATATCCAATACCAGTGACCCTGACCATGCATCATTCTGATAAATCTGTGACATTATAGCATTTCCTTTGTGATAGGGGGGTCTTTTCATTATGATAAAATTAGTAGAAGTGTTATTTTAGTTTTAAACTCACTACAAAAAGGGCCATTCATCATTATCTGCTTATTGGGCCTAATTCTGAGTTGATCGCAGCATCAAGTTTGTTAGCAATTGGGCAAAACCATGTGCACTGCAAGGGGGGGCAGATATAACATGTGCAGAAAGAGTTAGATTTGGGTGGGTTATATTGTTTCTGTGCAGGGTAAATACTGGCTGCTTTATTTTTACACTGCAATTTAGATTTCGGTTTGAATACACCCCACCCAAATCTAACTCTCTCTGCACATGTTATATCTGTCTCCCCTGCAGTGCTCATGGTTTTGCCCAATTGCTAACAAACTTGATGCTGCGATCAACTCAGAATTAGGCCCATTATCTGCTTATTAAAGCATCACTACTGAAAAGCTGCTCTTATTATGGAGACAGCTTTTCAGAATTGTTATAGTTTTCCTCTAACTGTGCTGTCTCCACTGAAACCTACAGGTTATGAACTGGTCACACTAGAGAAAGTGAAGTGTAGCAATAACACAGACTTTGGGAAGCATCAATGTAACCAGTTGCTTACTAGCAACTATGTTACTGCTCTTTATGAATGCGTTTGTGCTACTGCGCTTCCATTTGTCCCCAGTTTCTGTGCTGTTATGTATATGGGATCTGTAGGAGGCAGTGTGAAGTCAGTGCTACGTAAGTCCCATAGGCAGCTGCAGTCTGTGTTCACTGATGATCTGGAGCTGAGGGGACAGGAGTAAGGAGGGGCAGGCAGTTGGGTGGGGAATTGGAAGGAAGGTTTTAGGATACTGAAGTTAATGCTTTTACCGGGCGCAGAGGTACATTTTCACTGTCATGTTTTGAAAAAAAAGCGCATTTTTTTCAGAACTTGATCAATCACATAATTTCTACATCCCCATACTAAAATATGGAGTTATAGGGGCAGATTTGTAACCAGGAGATATCACTGACTCCAAATTTCTACAAAAGTAGGTGAAAATGTAAATTTTCACCTGCTTTTGTATTGTATAAATTACTGTAAGTGATAAATAGATCCCAGAGAAGGGTAATCTTGAGTAGAAAAATTAATGAAAAAGTGTGCAACATGGAAATTGCATCAGCTGTCTCACGCCATACAGTATGGTGCAAATGGGGTAGGTGTATGAGGATAATCTGTATGCATCAGATGACACACACTGCAAGAACACAACAATATATTTGTTTTTGGACCTTTATAGTTGCTCAAAATAAGGTGAACACCTACTCTTTATTCTCAGTAGCTACAGTATTTGTGTAATCTAAACGTCTGACTTGATGTGTAAAGGCCTTTAGAGGTATACTACCGTATGTGAAAATTTTAATGTTACAACAAACACTAGCTACAGTACAGTTGTTTACTGCAGTATGTACTATTTAAGTCATATACATTTTATAAAATGTACTTGTGCAAATCAAAGTGTATGGCAAGCCCAGTGGCAGATTTCCCACTAGGCCCATGGGGCACATGCCTATAGGTGCCACCTGCTAGGGGTGGCATGGCAGGCCACCCTCTTCCTCAAACAGCAACCAGGGAAACTGGAGAGGCTTGCTAGCAGGACTACTGCAGAGGTGCTGTGACATACTGTAAAATTGCAGCTGCAGTCACCCCACCAGCAACATCACCCTGCTCCTCCTGTTTACTTTACAGCTGGCAAACAGCTGCTGGGTACTGGGACCATGGCTCTCCACAGAGGCAGAGTTTAACTAGCTGGCTGCTGTTACTGAAATCAGGGGGAGGGAGGACTCAAAGACAGACTGCACCTGACCCTGCCATTGTGGACATCAATTGGAAGGTTGGAGCATGGTGCAAGCTGCTAGGTGCCAGAAGAAGTATGCAAAAGAAGAGCTTGAGGCAAGAAGCTGCATAATCCCAAAACACATGAAGGTTAGTCCTAATTAGCATTGCAAGGATTACTGGTCTGTAGTGTGCTGCTGATCACTGGAGACAGAGACATTTCCACCTCCACCATCCAGCCAGGCACATGCTGAAACAACTCTGCACAGTGGGAACTTGGGAAGTCTTCTGTGGAGCTCCTCCCAGCTGCTACTGTCACTGTTCACAAGATGGAGTTTGAAAGCACTCAGCAGTAATTTAAGTGAGCTGAAGTAGGTAAGGATAATGAGCCTAAGGATAATGAGTGTTTATTGCTTGATTATCACAGCTGCTAATTAATATGCAGGGGAAGGGGTGAAGCACAGCTCAGTGAGTCATTGACAGCAATATCCCCGTGCCTCTGCCCTCCCTCCGAACTGTCACCACCAGCCTAGCAGGTACCCACAGCCTTCTCCATGCAGTCTTAGCCTAATTATTAAACTGTAGATTTGTATCCAAAATGTTAATTTCTGGCTCCCACCACAACTAGCTGCTTGACATCATGGGGGAGAGATGCACACTGATTAGCTGGGATCAGTTTGTCAGCTTAGCAGAGATGTTATCTGTGGGTTATCATCACATCACCCACAATATATGTTACTTATATGCATCTACAGATACAGAATTCACAGTCTGCCTCCAGGTTTGTATGCAAACCCGTACATCCATCACTATCCCCTGACCACTCCATACACATAGAAACATAGAAACACAGAATATGACAGCAGATAAAAACCACTTGGCCCATCTAGTCTGCCCCTTTTTTACTATATTTTTAACTCAAACCTTATTTGATCCTTATTTCTTTGTAAGGAAATCCTTGTTTATCCCATGCATGTTTAAAATGCTCTACTGTCTTAGCCTCTACCAACTCTGATGGGATTCCACTTGTACCCTATACTTTCAGTTAAGTAATTTTTCCTCAAATTTCCCCTGAACATACCTCCTTCCAGTTTCAGTGCATGTCTTCGTGTTCTAATACTTCTCTTCATTTAAAAAATGTTTCCCTCCTCGATTTTGTTAAAACCCTTGGTATACTTGAAAGTTTCTATCATGTCCCCCTTTTCCTTCTCTGCTCCATACTATACATATTGAGGTTTTTTTTGTCTTTCTGGGTATGTTTTATGATGTAGGCCATGCACCCTTTTAGTTGCCCTTCTTTGTACAATCTCTAATGTATTAATTTCCTTGTGAAGAAATGGCCTCCAGACTTGAACACAGTATTCTAGATGAGGCCGTACCAATGACCTATACAGTGGCATTATTACTTCTTTCTTTCTGCTGCTGTTTCCTCTACATATGCAACCAAGCATCTGACTAACCTTCCTCATTGCTTTGTTATATTGCTTACCTGCCTTTAAGTCACCTGAAATAGTGACTCCTAGATCCCTTTCCTCCTCAGTAGTTTCCAGTACAGTGCCATTAATACTAGTGATAAGGGGGTTCGGTTCCTCAGAAACCGAACCCCCCCGAACTTCAACCATTTTACACGGGTCCGAGGCATACTCGGATTTTCCCGTATGGCTCGGTTAACCCGAGCGCGCCCGAACGTCATCATCCCGCTGTCGGATTCTCGCGAGATTCAGATTCTATATAAGCAGCCACGCGTCGCCGCCATTTTCACTCGTGCATTGGAAATGTTAGGGAGAGGACGTGGCTGGCGTCCTCTCCGTTTATTCATTGTTGAGTTGATGCAAATATTTGTGCTTGCTTATATAATTGTGGGGACTGGGGAGCAGCTTTATATTAATATAGGAGGAGTACAGTGCAGAGTTTTGCTGATCAGTGACCACCAGTTTTATCCGTTCTCTGCCTGAAAAAAACGCTCCTTATCTGTGCTCAGCGTGCTGCATATATCTGTGCTCACACTGCTTAATTGTGGGGACTGGGGACCAGCAGTATTATGTAGGAGGAGTACAGTGCAGAGTTTTGCTGACAGTGACCACCAGTATACGTTGTCTGCCTGAAAAACACTCCATAGAAGAAAAGATAGATATACACACTCCAGCGCTAAGAAGAGTACCACATTCACAATTTATAAAACTCCATGAAAAAACACTTATCACCAGTGTGGATAATAAGCTAATTGGTAATACTTAACGTTAGGGAAGTAATCAACAAAGGAGCAAATTGTTCTTAATCCGTAGATTTCCACAGTTTACCATGTAAAAAGACAAAAAATGTATAATAGTGCAGATTATTTAAAACAGGATTCAGATTTTATTCAAGAGATCCACTTACAAACACAAAGTTTGGATTGAGCCTGATATTATTCCCGTCATGGCAAATGCAGCATCTAGCAGGTGCATCAATTCCAAGTGTGCAATAGATCTTTCATGTAGACTCCATAGTGGGACAAATGGTACCATAAAAAAGAAATATGGATAGTGCAAGTATGTAAAAACAACCAAAGTTTTAATACAAATATGCACTTACAAACACTTGACAAAACACAGCATAATGGGTTCCCCACTGTTATGAGCCTTGGCTGTGGCTCATTCCTGTTTTGCATTTTTGGTTATGTATTTTATGTTATACTTCTGTTCATGTTCCCCGTGGGTGTCATGGGGTGTTCGGAGTTCACCCTTAAGGAAAGGGTACTGTTATGAACCACAGGTAGTGGTTCATTCCTATTTTATGTTTATAGTTGTCTTGCAGGCCAGGTTTTCCCGTTGCTCTGGTTTAAGTATATTCTTGTTTGCTGCCAGTGGTGAGTCTGTGTAATTGCAGCTTGTTCCCATGTGTTCAGCCTCACCTGTCTGTTGATTGCACCTCTCATTTGTGCAGCAGGGCAGCTGCACGACATAATTAATTAAGACTCTCTGTTATATGCTGGCTCAGTGCAATTCACAGACGCTGGTGATATTTCCAGGTTTCTAGACTTCCAGAGTTCTTGTGTTCTGAGCTAGTCCCTGCCAGTTCCTGAGCTCCTGTCTAGCAGTGTCTGTCTAGCTGCTTCCAGTGTTGGTTCCTGTGTCGATTCCTGTGTCGGTTCCTGTGTCCTGCCGTGAAGTGTTTCTGTCCTGAAGTCCTGTGGCTTTGTCTGTGCCTAGTCAAGTTCCTGACTTCTTGGTGTCCACCGATCTGTCGTTTGGGATTCTGCCTGTCCTTCGGTTCTGAGAGTCTGTGTCGGCTACATTGGGGGTTCCTGTCCGTTTGCCAGTGTTTGTACCGGTTCCGTGAGTAGCGGCTTTGCCGCGTCCGTCGGCCTAGGCCGCAGTATTCTTTGGTTATATTTTGTTACTGGTGTTTTGCAGAGGGTTCTGCTTATGCTGTCACCACCGGTACACAGCAGTATTGTGTCGGCGAGTGGACAGCATTTCCTTGGTTGTTCTTTTCCTTTGGCGACGTGCCGCACATATATTTAGTTTTAGGGTAGTTAGTAGCCCCTAGCTTTCTGTTGTTTTAGTCATAGGTCCCCTTGTTATTATCCTGTCTCGGTTCACGCCTTGTCTCACGCTGGGACCTGGGGGCATCGGAGTTGGGCAGACATAATCCGCCCTTCAAACGCGGCTGCCGTGGGCCCAAGAAACCATAGTCACTCAGGCGTGAACTGACCACACGGGTAAAACAACGGAGGTAGGGTGCTAGGGGCTATTTCCACACCACACCTTATTTCAGCGTCACGTTCTGGTGCTCAGGACTCACTACGCAACATCTCCCTAGTTCTGAGCACCAGGAACCTAACATTATCACCAGCCATACAACAAAAAAGAAATAAAGCTTTTTCTTTTTTGGCCCAGTCCAGTGTCTTGTCTAGAATCCAGTCCTGTCTAGAATTCAGTGTGCAGAATCCAGTCCGGTGTTTAGAATCCAGTCCTGTCAAGAATTCAGTGTGCAGAATCCAGTCCGGTGTTTAAAAATCCAGCCCAGTCTTGTCTTGTCTAGTTTAAAAATCCAGTCCAGTCTTGTCTTGTCTAGAATCTTGTCTAGAATCTTGTCTTAGAATCATGTCTGGAATCATGTCTAGAATCTTGTCTAAGAATATTGTCTAAGAATCTTGTCTAGAATCTTGTCTTAGAATCGTGTCTAGAATCGTGTCTTGTCTTGTCTTGTCTAGTTTGAAATCCTCCTATGCCTACTATGCAAGCCCTGCAAGCATCTCTCTCAGCCCTGAACTCTGCTTTCATTGCTTTGAAACCTGAGCGGCTGGAAGTTTTGCAGCAATCCTTAAAGCAACTGCAAAACCTTCTGACCAAAATTTTGCTTATTTTGCCAGAAGTTGTTGAGAGTTCATCCTATAAAGAGACTCTTGCTCACAGTATGGTGACAAGTGAATCCTCAGGTTTAATTAAAGAGAAAAGGTTTAAAAGTTTTCTGCGGCCCAGGCTCTCAGAAGAGGAGCGTCTGCGTCGCAGAAACTTAGATTTATGCCTATATTGTGGGGGTTTAGGCCACTATCTGCAGACCTGTGAGTTGCGCAAGCCAAAGTGTGGCGACAAGTCCTGCCCTCTGGCCAAGTTTAGTCAGGATACAAGACCTACCCCTGTCTCTACTGTGGCAGAGGTACTTGTCACACAACCCACACTAAAAAGCACTATGTCCTATAATTGGGGTCCTTGGGCTAGGGAGCCCCATTATAGATTCAGGAACCAAGGAGAATGTTTCTCTCCTCAGTTGATTTTCCTGTTGAAGCAGAGTTGCAAGCCCCTGGAGCGGTGCCCGATGCCCGGGGTCCTGGAGTGGTGCCCGATGCCCAGGGTCCTGGAGTGGTGCCCGATGCCCAGGGTCCTGGAGTGGTGCCCGATGCCAAGGGTCCTGGAGTGGTGCCCGATGCCCAGGGTCCTGGAGTGGTGCCCGATGCCCAGGGTCCTGGAGTGGTGCCCGATGCCCAGGGTCCTGGAGCGGTGCCCGATGCCCAGGGTCCTGGAGCGGTGCCCGATGCCCAGGGTCCTGGAGCGGTGCCCAGAGTCCTGGAGCGGTACCCGGTGCCCAGAGTCCTGGAGCGGTACCCGATGCCCAGAGTCCTGGAGCGGTACCCGATGCCCAGAGTCCTGGAGCGGTACCCGATGCCCAGAGTCCTGGAGCGGTACCCGATGCCCAGAGTCCTGGAGCGGTACCCGATGCCCAGAGTCCTGGAGCGGTACCCGATGCCCAGAGTCCTGGAGCGGTACCCAATGCTCTAGGTTATAGAGGGACATCGAATATTATAGCTCAGGTGTCAATACCAGAAGGGGTCTCAGAAGCTGTTACCCCAGGTAGAGACTTGAAAAGCGCAACTCCAGAGAAGGTGTCTAAAACCATAGTTCTAGAAGGGAACTCGAGAAGCAAAACCCCAGAAGGGATCTTTGAAGTAATATCCCCAAGTGGGGTCTCAAGAGACAAAGCCCCAAAGAAGGGTCTAGAAGTCGCTTCCCCAGGAAAGGACTCAAGAGGCATAGCGTTAGTGGAGGTTCTGAAGGTTATAGCTTCAGCAAAAGTCCCGGAAGTCATAGTCCCGGGAGAAGTTTCGATAATTATCGACTCAGAGAGGGAGGCCGACGGCTCGGTCCCAGTGAGGGAGGCCAACGGCTCGGTCCCAGTGAGGGAGGCCGACGGCTCGATCCCAGTGAGGGAGGCTGACGGCCCGGTCCCAGTGAGGGAGGCCGACGGCCCGGTCCCAGTAATAGAATCCGAGGATCTGGCCCCAGCAGGGTTCCCGGAGGCCACTGCCCCAGCGGGGTTCCCGGAGGCCACTGCCCCAGCGGGGTTCCCGGAGGCCACTGCCCCAGCGGGGTTCCCGGAGGCCACTGTCCCAGCGGGGTTCCCGGAGGCCACTGCCCAGGTGGGGTTCAGAAAGTCACTGCCCCGGGTGGGGTTCAGAAAGTCACTGCCCTGGGTGGGGTTCAGAAAGTCACTGCCCTGGATGGGGTTCAGAAAGTCACTGCCCCGGGTGGGGTTCAGAAAGTCTCTGCCCCGGGTGGGGTTCAGAAAGTCACTGCCCCGGGTGGGGTTCAGAAAGTCACTACCCCAGGTGGGGTTCCGAGGGCAACTGCCCCAGGTGGGGTTCCGAGGGCCACTGCCCCAGGTGGGGTTCAGAAAGTCACTGCCCCAGGTGGGGTTCAGAAAGTCTTAGCCTCGAGTAAGGTCAATAGTGACCAGGTCCTAGCAAAGCACTCTAGTCAGTCAGATGGGAAGGAAGCAGATCCTGACTGTTGATATCTCAACATCTATAATCTTTGATGGGGACTTAGTCCAATTTCTGGTGCTTTACAAACACTATTACACCATTTTGTTGTTTAGACCATTTCTGGGGATCACTTCAGAGAACCTTGTGCTCTACCTGATATATTCCTTTAGAGGAGAGCCTTTTGAGTGGGCAACCAGCCTAATGAAAGCTGAAGATCCCATTCTTCAGGATCCCCCGGCATTCAGTGATGCAGTTATTAAGAGATATGGTTCCAAAGAAATTGGTTCAGGTTCCTCTAGGTCACCCGTCTTATCTGCTGAGAGTTCACCGTATTCTGTAAATTCGGCACAGGAGTCTCAGCCCGTTGTTTTGACTGCAGGATGTGCTTTTCTCTCTTCTTCTAATAGTAGTACTTTGCCTGAAAGTTCATCTCCCAAGGTTAAGAAACCAATCTCTGATTTGAACCCAGCCTTGCTGGGAGGTACCATCAGTTCAGACAATGTTTGGGGAATTACCTTGGGCAGACCTCAAGAACTTTGTAAAAGTAAGAAGAAGAAGAAATAGAAATAATTATTGACTCTTGTCTTGAGATAAAAAAAAAAAAAGATTATTTTTTTCCCCTTGTCTTGTGTCCAGTGGCCACCGTCAAGAGGGGGGCACTGTTACAAGCTGTTGTCACAGCTTGTTTCTGTTAGACCAGTGTGTCAGGTTTTTTTTGTATCCCTTGTTTTGGAAAGTCTGAATTTTGGGGTCCTTTGACCCCTCCTCAAGGGGGGGGGGGGTAATGTTATGAGCCACGGCTGTGGCTCATTCCTGTTTTGCATTTTTGGTTATGTATTTTATGTTATACTTCTGTTCATGTTCCCCGTGGGTGTCATGGGGTGTTCGGAGTTCACCCTTAAGGAAAGGGTACTGTTATGAACCACAGGTAGTGGTTCATTCCTATTTTATGTTTATAGTTGTCTTGCAGGCCAGGTTTTCCCGTTGCTCTGGTTTTAGTATATTCTTGTTTGCTGCCAGTGGTGAGTCTGTGTAATTGCAGCTTGTTCCCATGTGTTCAGCCTCACCTGTCTGTTGATTGCACCTCTCAGTTGTGCAGCAGGGCAGCTTCACGACATAATTAATTAAGACTCTCTGTTATATGCTGGCTCAGTGCAATTTCACAGACGCTGGTGATATTTCCAGGTTTCTAGACTTCCAGAGTTCTTGCGTTCTGAGCTAGTCCCTGCCAGTTCCTGAGCTCCTGTCTAGCAGTGTCTGTCTAGCTGCTTCCAGTGTTGGTTCCTGTGTCGATTCCTGTGTCGGTTCCTGTGTCCTGCCGTGAAGTGTTCCTGTCCAGAAGTCCTGTGGCTTTGTCTGTGCCTAGTCGAGTTCCTGGCTTCTTGGTGTCCATCGATCTGTCGTTTGGGATTCTGCCTGTCCTTCGGTTCTGAGAGTCTGTGTCGGCTACATTGGGGGTTCCTGTCCGTTTGCCAGTGTTTGTACCGGTTCCATGAGTAGCGGCTTTGCCACGTCCGTCGGCCTAGGCCGCAGTATTCTTTGGTTATATTTTGTTACTGGTGTTTTGCAGAGGGTTCTGCTTATGCTGTCACCGCCGGTACACAGCAGTATTGTGTCGGCGAGTGGACAGCATTTCCTTGGTTGTTCTTTTCCTTTGGCGGCATGCCGCACATATATTTAGTTTTAGGGTAGTTAGTAGCCCCTAGCTTTCTGTTGTTTTAGTCAGAGGTCCCCTTGTTATTATCCTGTCTCGGTTCACGCCTTGTCTCACGCTGGGACCTGGGGGCATCGGAGTTGGGCAGACATAATCCGCCCTTCAAACGCGGCTGCCATGGGCCCAAGAAACCATAGTCACTCAGGCGTGAACTGACCACACGGGTAAAACAACGGAGGTAGGGTGCTGGGGGCTATTTCCACACCACACCTTATTTCAGCGTCACGTTCTGGTGCTCAGGACTCACTACGCAACATCTCCCTAGTTCTGAGCACCAGGAACCTAACACCCACTGGCAAAGCAGCATACTGTAGGTAAGTTCCTGGTGTTCGAAGAATTTCCAACACTCACTTCCGGAATGTGAGTGCTGTAACAAACCCACGATCTCCAGCCACATAGGGTGTCCCTCCTAAAGCCACGCTACACGCGTTTCAGACCAAAGTCCTTCCTCAGTAGCGTGGCTTATGCTCTCCTGGTTATCCTTATATTGAGAGGTGACAGGTGCTCCCAATTCCCGCTGATCAGCGCCGTCCACGCACCGAGCATACGCGTCACGACCGGAACCGGAAGTGACGTCGCTGTTTGCGTTCCACTCAGCCGGAAATAATCCACATGCGTTCCACAGACAGTTTCTATGCGCCGAGCGAACGCGTCACGACCGGAACCGAAAGTGACGTCACGGGTTGCGTTCCACTCAGCCGGAGGTAATCCACATGTATTCCACATGCGTTCCACAGTCCGTTTCTATGGCAGGACTCACTAACAAAAGTCCAAATACATGCTCATCATAATAAAACCGGAGCTGAATAATCACATAACACAAACATAAATAAAACAAAATATATTAAAATAGTAAATATTCTTAAAGTGCATCAAAATTGTACAGAAGATAGATTGTATCAGGATTCAAGGGAATGAATCACTGGGGCAATTAATTTATTTATTTATATATATATATATATATATATATATATATATATAAAAAAATTTTAATACATATATAAAATAAGTAAAAATTGTAAAAAATATATGTGAACTATTTATCATGTTAAAAAGCATTTAAGCTCGAAGTCCACATTAAGCCCCTTAGGTACAAGGGTTCCTAAATAATGTATCCACCACATCTCGGCTTGTGATAGTCGTTTATCTACATCGCGGTTTCTGGATCTAGGTAATATCAATTGAATACCCCAAAAATTATTTATAAAACATTCCCCTGATTCATGATGAATATGAAAATGAGCAGAGACATTGTGAGTTAAAAGAGATTTCCGAATGTTGTAGATGTGCTCGGCTGCTCTAGTTTTTAATTGTCTCGTGGTCTTACCCACATATAGCAAGCCGCAGGTGCACTGCAAAAGATACACAACATTTTTAGAGTGGCAGGTAATAAATTCATTAATAGGGTATGTTTTATCCCCAATATGTAGACTGACAACTTTTTTATCTTTAGTCTTAACCGTCTTGCACATAAGGCAATCCCCGCACCGATGGAAGCCTTTTGTTCTAATGCTCTGTCTAATTTCAGTTGTTAAATTGCTTTTAACTAAATGATCTTTTAAGGAGGGTGCCTTCCTGTAAACAAAAACCGGTTTACTTGGAATTACTTCACCTATAATGGGGTCTTGTTGTAGTAATTTCCAATTATTAAAAACCTTTTCTATCTCCCGATGACAATTATTATATTGACTAAAAAAAGCCCATTCATGTTTTTTATTCTTATTGTTATCTGAATTATCCTCTTTAGTCTTTATCTTCAAAAGGTCTTTTCTTTCAATTATATTTATTCTATCTCTTGCATTTTGCAAGAGATTACCAGAGTAACCTTTAGCGCTTAGCCTGGATGATACCTCATC
The DNA here is from genome assembly GCF_028390025.1 of Pseudophryne corroboree. Taxonomy (NCBI): domain Eukaryota; kingdom Metazoa; phylum Chordata; class Amphibia; order Anura; family Myobatrachidae; genus Pseudophryne; species Pseudophryne corroboree. The sequence goes on from NC_086449.1 coordinate 398,204,612, forward strand.
GAGTTGCGCCTTACATACAGACTCATCTGTGCAATTACGCTTGATCCGGGAGAATTACCCGAATGGAATTGCATCCAGCCAATTTTTATGATGTTGGCTGTAGGTGTTAATAAAACTATTTGAATCGGTCTTTTTCCTAAAAGTTTTAGTTTTTAATAGGCCATCCTCGATATAAATATTAAGATATAGAAAGGACACCTCCAAAGGGCTATGAAAGAAAGTCAATACAATAGAAAAAGCATTTGAATTAAGATCGGTGCACCACTGGTTAAAAAGACCCTCACCATCTCTCCAAATAAAAAGCACATCATCAATAAAACAATGCCAGGACACCAGGCCCGCCACCAGTACGCCATCCTGCCATATCACTTGATCTTCCAAATAGGCCATACATAGATTGGCGTAACTGGGGGCGAACCTGGTGCCCATAGCAGTACCTACACACTGTAGATAAAAAGACCCCTCAAATAAAAAATAGTTATTTGTAAGGATAAAATCAATACTATCTAAAATAAATGTCTTTAAATTAGAATCTAAAGTGCTTTTATCCAAAAAGTAGGACACCGCTACTAAACCTTTTTCTCTATTTATGATAGTGTAAAGTGTGCTCACATCAGCACTACATAGTAAATCACCCTCCTGCCAATTATATAGAGATAATTTCCTTAAAATATCACCGGTATCTCGTAAATAGGCTTTTGTTTCTAATACTAAGGGTTGAAGGTAATAATCTACCATCGCAGATAGATTGCTTGTGATGCTATTGCAACCGTAGATAATAGGTCTTCCTGGAGGGTGGACTTTCGGGAGAACATATATACAGGGAATAGTTGGTTCTTTTATATTTAGAAAGTCAAACTCATTCTTATTAATCACTTTTTTATTATTAAGAGCATCAGTAGTTAACTCTAAAAGTGCTTTACTGATTCTTAAGGTAGGGTCACCCTTGAGTTTTGTATATGTGTCACCGTTTCCCAATTGTTTATTTATCTCCCCTATATAAGCCTCCCGTGTAAATAAGACTACCCCTCCACCCTTATCTGCAGGCTTTATAATTACTGAACTATCATCTTTAAGTGCTTTTAATGCACTAAACTCTTTTTTGGACAAATTGCACTTTTTATTCCTCTGAAGATTTCTACCTTTACTTTTCTGTTCCTTTTGTATTATTTTGTTAATTTCCTCACATACCACATTGTTAAAACAGTCTAAAAAACTTCATTTAAAATTTGAGGGGTAAAAAGTGGATGGTGGTTTAAATCTAGAAGAAGTAGTGGGTTCAGTACTTTGTGTGCCAACTTCTCTCTCTTTGTTTAGAAAGAAGCGTTTAATAGTCAACTTTCTTATGTACTTCTGCACATCAATAAATAAATTAAAAGAATTAGGGTGAAACGATGGAGCAAATTTGAGTCCTCTTGGGAGGACTCTCAACTCTTCCTCAGTTAACTCTCTATCTGTGAGATTAAACACTTTCCCCTTGGCAGAATCGTTACCATCAATTTCAATAGTTGTTGTAGTTAACAAAGTGCTAGGTTTTTTTCTATGAGACTTATATTTTTGTTTTTGTTTTTGTTGAGTTCTTCGTCCTGCTCTTTTCCCCCTCCTCGTTTTCTTTGTATTAGTAGCTAATATTTGTTCCTCCTTGGGGTCCTGGGATCCCATAAAAAAGAAGAACGTTCTGGTTCATAAAGTTTCTGAGGTTCCTGGTTCTCTAAACCTGAGAATCTATTCGGATGATTAAACCGAGTATAGTCAGAGTTTGTTCTTTCTCGTTTATTGTTTCCCCAATCTCTAACTGTATTGTCCCATCTATTATAACCTGTTCGCCCCAAGAATTATAATTATTCCTATATTGATAACCCCTAGTATCCCATTTTTGGTGATGTGATTTATTGTTCCTAATATCCTGATCAAAAACACTCCATATCTGTGCTCAGTGTGCTGCATATATCTGTGCTCACACTGCTTCATTGTGGGGACTGGGGAACACCAGTATAATATTATATAGGAGGAGTACAGTGCAGAGTTTTGCTGACTAGTGACCACCAGTATACGATGTCTGCCTGAAAAACACTCCATATCTGTGCTGCATTTTGTAGTATATAGTAGTACAGTGCATAATTTTGCTGACCACCAGTATATAATATATAGGAGTACGGTACAGAAGGCCACTGCTGTACCTACCTCTGTGTCGTCAAGTATACTATCCATCCATACCTGTGGTGCATTTAAGTTTTGCACAGTTTGCTGACCACCAGTATATAATATATAGCATTATGGTACAGTAGGCCACTGCTGTACCTACCTCTGTGTCGTCAAGTATACTATCCATCCATACCTGTGGTGCATTTCAGTTTTGCATAGTTTGCTGACCACCAGTATATAATAAATAGCATTACGGTACAGTAGGCCACGGCTGTACCTACCTCTGTGTCATCAAGTATACTATCCATCTAGATTCTATACCTGTGGTGCATTTCAGTTGTGCAGTTTGCTGACACAGTGACCACCAGTATATATAGCAGTACGGTACGGAAGGCCACTGCTGTACCTACCTCTGTGTCATCAAGTATACTATCCATCTACATTCTATACCTGTGGTGCATTTTAGTTTTGCAGTTTGCTGACACAGTGACCACCAGTATATATAGCAGTACGGTACAGAAGGCCACTGCTGTACCTACCTCTGTGTCGTCAAGTATACTATCCATCTAGATTCTATACCTGTGATGCATTTTAGTTTTGCAGTTTGCTGACACAGTGACCACCAGTATATATAGCAGTACGGTACGGAAGGCCACTGCTGTACCTACCTCTGTGTCGTCAAGTATACTATCCATCTACATTCTATACCTGTGGTGCATTTTAGTTTTGCAGTTAGCTGACACAGTGACCACCAGTATATATAGCAGTAAGGTACGGAAGGCCACTGCTGTACCTACCTCTGTGTCGTCAAGTATACTATCCATCTAGATTCTATACCTGTGGTGCATTTTAGTTTTGCAGTTTGCTGACAGTGACCACCAGTATATATAGCAGTACGGTACGGAAGGCCACTGCTGTACCTACCTCTGTGTCGTCAAGTATACTATCCATCTACATTCTATTCCTGTGGTGCATTTCAATTGTGCAGTTTGCTGACACAGTGACCACCAGTATATATAGCAGTACGGTACGGAAGGCCACTGCTGTACCTACCTCTGTGTCATCAAGTATACTATCCATCTACATTCTATACCTGTGGTGAATTTATTTTTGCAGTTTGCTGACACAGTGACCACCAGTATACATAGCAGTACGGTACGGAAGGCCACTGCTGTACCTACCTCTGTGTCGTCAAGCATACTATACATCTACATTCTATACCTGTGGTGCATTTTAGTTTTGCAGTTTGCTGACAGTGACCACCAGTATATATAGCAGTACAATATGGAAGGCCACTGCTGTACCTACCTCTGTGTCGTCAAGTTTACGATCCATCTACATTCTATACCTGTGGTGCATTTCAGTTGTGCAGTTTGCTGACACAGTGACCACCAGTATATATAGCAGTACGGTACGGAAGGCCACTGCTGTACCTACCTCTGTGTCGTCAAGTATACTATCCATCTACATTCTATACCTGTGGTGCATTTCAGTTGTGCGCAGTATATATAGTAGTAGGCCATTGCTATTGATACTGGCATACAATTCCACACATTAAAAAATGGAGAACAAAAATGTGGAGGGTAAAATAGGGAAAGATCAAGATCCACTTCCACCTCGTGCTGAAGCTGCTGCCACTAGTCATGGCCGAGATGATGAAATGCCATCAACGTCGTCTGCCAAGGCCGATGCCCAATGTCATAGTAGAGAGCATGTAAAATCCAAAAAACAAAAGTTCAGTAAAATGACCCAAAAATCAAAATTAAAAGCGTCTGAGGAGAAGCGTAAACTTGCCAATATGCCATTCACGACACGGAGTGGCAAGGAACAGCTGAGGCCCTGGCCTATGTTCATGGCTAGTGGTTCAGATTCACATGAGGATGGAAGCACTCATCCTCTCGCTAGAAAAATGAAAAGACTTAAGCTGGCAAAAGCACAGCAAAGAACTGTGCGTTCTTCTAAATCACAAATCCCCAAGGAGAGTCCAATTGTGTCGGTTGCGATGCCTGACCTTCCCAACACTGGACGGGAAGAGCTTGCGCCTTCCACCATTTGCACGCCCCCTGCAAGTGCTGGAAGGAGCACCCGCAGTCCAGTTCCTGATAGTCAAATTGAAGATGTCAGTGTTGAAGTACACCAGGATGAGGATATGGGTGTTGCTGGTGCTGGGGAGGAAATTGACAAGGAGGATTCTGATGGTGAGGTGGTTTGTTTAAGTCAGGCACCCGGGGAGACACCTGTTGTCCGTGGGACGAATATGGCCATTGACATGCCTGGTAAAAATAAAAAAAATCAGCTCTTCGGTGTGGAATTATTTCAACACAAATGCAGACAACAGGTGTCAAGCCGTGTGTTGCCTTTGTCAAGCTGTAATAAGTAGGGGTAAGGATGTTAACCACCTAGGAACATCCTCCCTTATACGTCACCTGGACCGCATTCATCAGAAGTCAGTGACAAGTTCAAAAACTTTGGGTGACAGCGGAAGGAGTCCACTGACAACTAAATCCCTTCCTCTTGTAACCAAGCTCCTGCAAACCACACCACGAACTCCCTCAGTGTCAATTTCCTCCTTACACAGGAAAGCCAATAGTCCTGCAGGCCATGTCACTGGCAAGTATGACGAGTCCTCTCCTGCCTGGGATTCCTCCGATGCATCCTTGAGTGTAACGCCTACTGCTGCTGGTGCTGCTGTTGTTGCTGCTAGGAGTCGATCATCATCCCAGAGGGGAAGTCGGAAGATCACTTGTACTACTTCCAGTAAGCAATTGACTGTCCAACAGTCCTTTGCGAGGAAGATGAAATATCACAGTAGTCATCCTGCTGCAAAGCGGATAACTCAGGCCTTGGCAGCCTGGGCGGTGAGAAACGTGGTTCCGGTATCCACCGTTAATTCAGAGGCAACTAGAGACTTGATTGAGGTACTGTGTCCCCGGTACGAAATACCATCTAGGTTCCATTTCTCTAGGCAGGCGATACCGAAAATGTACACAGACCTCAGAAAAAGAGTCACCAGTGTCTTAAAAAATGCAGTTGTACCAAATGTCCACTTAACCACGGACATGTGGACAAGTGGAGCAGGGCAGACTCAGGACTATATGACTGTGACAGCCAACTGAGTAGATGTATTGCCTCCCGCAGCAAGAACAGCAGCGGCGGCACCAGTAGCAGCATCTCGCAAACGCCAACTCGTTCCTAGGCAGGCTACGCTTTGTATCACCGCTTTCCAGAATAGGCACACAGCTGACAACCTCTTACGGCAACTGAGGAAGATCATCGCAGAATGGCTTACCCCAATTGGACTCTCCTGGGGATTTGTGACATCGGACAATGACAGCAATATTGTGCGTGCATTACATCTGGGCAAATTCCAGCACGTCCTCCCATGTTTTGCACATACATTGAATTTGGTGGTGCAGAATTATTTAAAAAACGACAGGGGCGTGAAAGAGATGCTGTCGGTGGCCCGAAGAATTGCGGGCCACTTTCGGCATTCAGCCACCGCGTGCCGAAGACTGGAGCACCACCAAACATTCCTGAACCTGCCCTGCCATCATCTGAAGCAAGAGGTGGTAACGAGGTGGAATACAACCCTCTATATGCTTCAGAGGATGGAGGAGCAGCAAAAGGCCATTCAAGCCTATACATCTGCCCACGATATAGGCAAAGGAGGGGGAATGCACCTGACTCAAGCGCAGTGGAGAATGATTTCAACGTTGTGCAAGGTTCTGCAACCCTTTGATCTTGCCACACGTGAAGTCAGTTCAGACACTGCCAGCCTGAGTCAGGTCATTACCCTCATCAGGCTTTTGCAGAAGAAGCTGGAGACATTGAAGGAGGAGCTAAAACTGAGCGATTCCGCTAGGCATGTGGGACTTGTGGATGGAGCCCTTAATTCGCTTAAACCAGGATTCACGGGTGGTCAATCTGTTAAAATCAGAGCACTACATTTTGGCCACCGTGCTCGATCCTAGATTTAAAACCTACGTTGTGTCTCTCTTTCCAACAGACACAAGTCTGCAGAGGTTCAAAGACCTGCTGGTGAGAAAATTGTCAAGTCAAGCGGAACGTGACCTGTCAACATCTCCTCCTTCACATTCTCCCGCAACTGGGGGTGCGAGGAAAAGGATAAGAATTCCGAGCCCACCCGCTGGCGGTGATGCAGGGCAGTCTGGAGTGAGTGCTGACATCTGGTCCGGACTGAAGGACCTGCCAACGATTACTGACATGTCGTCTACTGTCACTGCATATGAATCTCTCACCATTGAAAGAATGGTGGAGGATTATATGAGTGACCGCATCCAAGTAGGCACGTCAGACAGTCCGTACATATACTGGCAGGAAAAAGAGGCAATTTGGAGGCCCTTGCACAAACTTGCTTTATTCTACCTAAGTTGCCCTCCCTCCAGTGTGTACTCCGAAAGAGTGTTTAGTGCAGCCGCTCACCTTGTCAGCAATCGGCGTATGAGGTTACTGCCAGAAAATGTGGAGAAGATGATGTTCATCAAAATAAATTATAATCAATTCTTACGTGGAGACATTCACCAGCAGCAATTGCCTCCAGAAAGTACACAGGGATCTGAGATGGTGGATTCCAGTGGGGACGAATTAATAATATGTGAGGAGGGGGATGTACACAGTGAAAGGGGTGAGGAATCGGAGGATGATGATGAGGTGGACATTTTGCCTCTGTAGAGCCAGTTTGTGCAAGGAGAGATTGATTGCTTCTTTTTTTGGTGGGGGCCCAAACCAACCAGTCATTTCAGTCACAGTCGTGTGGGAGACCCTGTCGCTGAAATGATGGGTTTGTTAAAGTGTGCATGTCCTGTTTATACAACATAAGGGTGGGTGGGAGGGCCCAAGGACAATTCCATCTTGCACCTCTTTTTTCTTTCATTTTTCTTTGCATCATGTGCTGTTTGGGGACAATTTTTTTGAAGTGCCATCCTGCCTGACACTGCAGTGCCACTCCTAGATGGGCCAGGTGTTTGTGTCGGCCACTTGGGTCGCTTAGCTTAGTCACACAGCGACCTTGGTGCGCCTCTTTTTTTCTTTGCATCATGTGCTGTTTGGGGACAATTTTTTTGAAGTGCCATCCTGCCTGACACTGCAGTGCCACTCCTAGATGGGCCAGGTGTTTGTGTCGGCCACTTGGGTCGCTTAGCTTAGTCACACAGCGACCTTGGTGCGCCTCTTTTTTTCTTTGCATCATGTGCTGTTTGGGGACTATTTTTTTGAAGTGCCATCCTGCCTGACACTGCAGTGCCACTCCTAGATGGGCCAGGTGTTTGTGTCGGCCACTTGTGTCGCTTAGCTTAGCCATCCAGCGACCTCGGTGCAAATTTTAGGACTAAAAATAATATTGTGAGGTGTGAGGTGTTCAGAATAGACTGGAAATGAGTGGAAATTATGGTTATTGAGGTCAATAATACTATGGGATCAAAATGACCCCCAAATTCTATGATTTAAGCTGTTTTTTAGGGTTTTTTGAAAAAAAACACTCGAATCCAAAACACACCCGAATCCGACAAAAAAATTTCGGTGAGGTTTTGCCAAAACGCGTCCGAATCCAAAACACGGCCGTGGAACCGAATCCAAAACCAAAACACAAAACATAAAAAATGTCCGGTGCACATCACTAATTAATACTATATTTTGCTTTTGGATTTTTGAGACCCAAGTGCATCATTTAGCATTAAACTGCAATTGCTATGTTCTTGACCATTCCTCTAGTATACTTAGATCCTCAATCATTTGTTTTACCCCTCCTGGTGTTTCTACCCTGTTACATACCTTTGTCACATCTGCAAAAAGGCATACTTTCCCTTTAATGCCATTTGCAATGTCACCAAAAAAGATATAAAAAACACTGGTCCAAGCACATGCACTCCAATTTTTACATTTCTCTGTTTTTTTACCCTGAAACCAAGATCTTATCTATTCAACCATCTTGTATCTAATCCCAACCTTTCAAATTTATTTAGCAGTCTGCGATATGGAACAGTGTACTAGAGGCTAGATAAGCCATATCTATAGCTCCACCTTTATATATTACTTTAGTCACACAGTCAAAAAAAGTCAATAAGGTTTGTTTGACATGATCTCCCCCCAGTGAATCCATGCTGTTTGGTATCCTGTAAATTGCTGGATTTGAGATCATCTACAACTTTTTCTTTTAAGAGTGTTCCCATCAATTTCCCTATTACTGATTTATGGCTCACTGGTTAGTAGTTGCTTGCCTCTTCTTTGCTTCCACTTTTGTGCAGTGGTACTGCATTGGTCTTTTCCAGTATTCTGGAATTACTCCTGTAGCTAATAACTGGTTGAATAATTCTGTTAATAGTGTTACCAGCAACCTTTTAAGCTCTTTTAGTATCCTTGGATGTATCCCATCTGGCCCCGTTGATTTACCCACTTTCAGCTTTGAGAGTTCTGTTAGGACCTTCTCCTCTGTAAATGTACTTGTTTCATTTTTCTGAATATCCCTGCAACTTAATGGTGGCCCCTTCCCCTCTCTATCAGTAGTTAATACTGAGTAGAAATAATTATTAAGATGATCTAATATTACAATGTGTCACTCAACAAGACTCCATGTCTCTGTCTTTAGTCTTATTATTCCACCTTTTGTTTTTTTCCTTTCGCTTATATACCTAAAAAAAGTTTTGTTTCCTTTACCCACTGACTGGGCCATTTTCTTCTTAGCTTGTGCCTTTGCACATCTGATTACCTTCTTAGTCTTCTTCTGTTTAACAAGATATATCCTTTTATCTTCATTTTTTGTGTCTGCTTATATTACCTAAATGCCATCTTTTTTTGCTTTCACATCACTTGTTACTTCTTTCGCAAACCACACTGGCTTCCTTGTATTTTTCCCAACACTTTTGATACAAAGGTATGTTGCCTTTTAATATTACACTTTTTAATGTTTCCCACCTCTCTTGCACTCCTTCCAAGTTTCTCCACTTTGCCAAAGAATAGCTTACATATTTTATCATCCCTACAAAATCAGCCTTCCTAAAATCTAAAACCTTTGTTTTTGTATGGGATGAGTCAGTCTCTGTCTTTATGCTGTATCATACTGCTTGATGATCACTGGATCCCAGGTTTTCATCTAGTTTTACGTCAGATATTATGTCTCCATTTGTAAGTATTATGTCTTATATTGCATTTTTCCAAGTGGGCTCCCTTACCAAGTTGCGGAGGGATGCCCTTGCAAAGAATTAAAAATGTCCCTACTTCTATTGGAACTAGCAACAGACACCTCCCAGCTTACATCAGGAAGATTACATTCTCCCATGATTATTATCTCTCCTTTTAATGCCATTTTAGTGATGTCCTGCAATAGTTTCTTGTCCAGTTCCTCTTCTTGGCCTGGTGGCCTCTATATCACCTCAATACAAAGAATCGACTTCTACCCTGTTTCTATGGTAACCCAAAGGGCCTCAGTTTTGTCTTCAAAACTTTGTATTAAGGTAGTATTTATGCTTTTGTTTACACACATTGCTGCCCCTCCTCCGATTCTTCCCATTCTGTCCTTCCTAAATAAAGTATATCCCAGTCTAGCTATGTCCCAGTCATGATTTTCATTGCACCATGACTCTGTAATAGCCTCAATATCTAGATCATCCCTTGTCATTATTGCAATTAGTTCTGGGATTTTATTTCCTAAGCTCCTAGCATTTGCACACATAGCTTTTAGAGTTTTGTTTGTGCTTTTCCTGTTCCTAGCTATGTTCATCTCTCGGCCTATTTTTATTTGGTTTTGATCTGAATTATCTTCGGTTGCTGTGGATATGCTTCCTATTCCCTTTGCCTGCAAAAACAATACCTCTGGGTTAAGGGAGTAGATTGCTTTATTCCTATTTGGATCACTGCCCCCTCTGCTAGTTTAAATAGTTCTTGATAAAGCATCCAAACTGTTCAGTTAGTATTCTTATTCCCCTTGAAGATGGGTGCAGGCCATCACTTTGTATAAGCTTAGCAGCCCTACCTCTCGGCACTACCCCTTCATACTCACCACTGCTGCTATGATCTACTCCCCTGACCCCTCCTTACTCATTACTATACCTCTGTACTACCCCCTGATCCATCCATACTCAGCATTACTGCACAGCACTATGCTCCTGACCCATTCATACTCACCACTATTTCTCTGCTGTAACTCCCTAACTCCTTCATACTCACTATTACTTCTCTGGCCTACATCATTGACCACTCCATACCTAGTACTTCTGAAATGTCCTCAATTTTCTCACTTCTGATATGGGTGCAGCTGGGGCAACTGGCTCAGAAATGTTTCCTTCAGTACCCTCCCTGTCAGAGTCAGGCCAGGGTGGCTGCCGTCTGTGTGACACTGAGAGCTAGGCACCTACTGCTCCCCCTCTCACTGTAACTCTGCTGTAGCATCTTCACAGTGTCCAGATGCTGTTCATTAGAAATGGGGGGTGCAATAATATTTGCCTAGGGGCGGCCTGATCCTTAAATCCACCACGGGGCAAGCCCATACATGATTTCCGCTGCGATTTTGGACTAATTAAATAATCTCCACTGTTTATTTTTATTCATATTTCTGTTTTCATTACAATGAAAGTTTTGCAAAAATATGATGAATAGAACCACAGGATGCTACTGTAAAATGTAGCAGGTCTTCTGAAAAAGACACTATGGGGATGATGCAGAGTTAAAAGCAAAGTGATAGCAATGTTAATGCAATTTGCATTTAGAAAAAATGATGCAAATGTAGCATACATTTGCACCTAAGCAGGGTGGAACACATCTCTAAGATATGGCCTACTTTGACAGGGCAGCATATGAGATATTTTACAATGAAATGTAATAAGGGTGGAAATACAAACACATGGAGAGCAATGCATACAACAGAAAACTGGTATGGGTAGCAGATACACCTTATTATCTGACAGGTGTAGCAAGTCAAATCTTTATGCAAATTAGCTAATATCCATTATTGGGCTCATTATTCACTTAACAGCACTGAGGGGGTTATTCAGAGATGGATGCAGAGTTTGCTTCCGCAGCAAGATCTGTGCCCATCTACTTACATGCTGGAGGCCTCCCAGCATGTGTGACACACCACCATGCCAAGGCGTTCACAATTTATTTGCGGACACATCTATTAGATGATGACCCCTGCCTCTTCAACCTGGCTGCACTGGCATGCGGTCCGGTGCCATATATTTTCTAAGAGCTGCTGCATGTGACATCACACAGCCACCCTGAAAATGGTCTGGACAATGCAGATGCTGGTACGGACAATGCCCATTAAACGCTGCGGCAACGCCCCCAACATCACTAAGCGATTGCATCCTTCCAGGATGCAATGGCATTGTGATTGGTCAAGCATGTGAACTATGGCCAGTGCAGGCACGCAGACCCGATAGATGCAGCCACTGCATGTGAATGCAGCAGCTGTGTCCATCTCTGAATAAGGCCCTGAATCATACCAATTACAAAAATATAAACCTTTACACGGACCCTGCATATTTATAGTCTATCCTCACTTCTATTATAGTACTATTAGCTTTTTAGCCACTTCCCAACTGCTACTTGGAAATTCTTAACTACTGTATTAGGGTTCTAACACCTAACACCATGGCGTGCTTTACACTGAAAGTAAGTGACGCTTTAAATGTTCAACTCTAACCTACCGAGAAGCAGTGGCATACAAAAGCAGCTGCTTCAAAAATATACCCAATACAAAATGTCTATACCAACACCTAGAGCCGGAGATAGGGGTGGTCAAAGGGGACATCTGTACCGGTCCCCAAGGATCAGAGGGACCCCAAGGATATGCCACTTAGTGCCCAGCAGGGATGTGAGCCATCTTGTACAAACAGGGCAGTGAGTTTTAGGCAGTGTGGGCGCAGTCTCAGAGTGATAGGAGCCTCTCACACACAGTGACTGTGCAGCGTGAGTGTGCGTTCGCTCTTCTGGGTCCAGCTCCGTTGCAGGAAGTTACAGGACATGGCAGCAGCTCTGCTGGCCAGGATTTCTGTGCCCTGTGCCAGCCTCTTCTGGTGGTGTGTGAGGGCCACATGGTACCTGCTGTGTGGTGTTTGGGTCTGGATTCTGACGAGTGCAGCGCAGGTGAGTCTGTTCCCAGGGTAAGGGTGGCTTGTTGAGGGGATACAGGGCTTTGGGATGATGTGGGGGAGTTATTGGGGAGAGACAGACTGTCGGGTGTATGGGAGGAAGGAGAGAGGGAGACATAGACTGCTGTGTGTGTGGGTGAGGAGGGAGAGATATACTCATTGATATATTTGTATAAATAAATATATTTTATTAACAGTTCCTTATACAGTATAGTGCTGCAAATTCTGTTGCACTTTTAGAATCTGAAGGGGCCCCATAGATATCACTGTATGGGGCCCCAAGATTTCTGTTGCTGGCCCTGCCAACACCCTACTTCATCATTGTGAGTCTTTATGCACTACTGTATTTCATTTTGTGCTCTAGCAGTCTCCATTACAGAGTCTGAAAAAGCTGTGTACCTCAAGATGACTGTAATGTGTTCTTATTTTTTAAATGCATCATGTAGATTATTTATTTACATTTCATACAGAAAGGTGTATAACAACAATTAGGCATTTATTTTTTCAAAGATTATACTGTAGCTGAAGAAAATGATCCGCTGTTTTTTAAATTCATGGAGTGCACCTTACTGTGCATCTCCCATGGTGGTTTTTAGGATCTCATTCTTACAAAAGCAGACGATTTGTAAATATATTCCTATGACAGAAAGCAAACTACTAATAAGATACTGTAATCTGCTAAGGGACCAGTTGATATCCAACGTGTTATACAAATTGCAAATAGCTGCTCTATGGGGGTTATTCATGTTTGTTAGCAAACCAAAAAAGCAAGGAATTGGGCAAAACAATGTTGCACTGCAGGTGGGGCATATGGAACAAGTGCACAGAGTTAGATTTGGGTGGGTTAAATTGTTTCTGTGCATGGTACTGTAAATACAGACTGCTTAATGTTTACACTGCAATTTAGATTTCAGTTTGAACAAATCTAAATCTCTCTGCACATGTTACATCTGCCCGATTTGCAGTGCAGCATGGTTTTGCCCAGTTGCTTGCTTTTCTGGTTTGCTAACAAATCTGATTAAGGCCCTATATACCCGAATATTTCCCTCCACAGATCTACACTACTACATTTCACTTAATGACATACTGTACTGTAACCAAATAAATGGGGCATATTGCTCGTATTGTCTGCTGCTAATTATAGCTGAGCGAGTTCGGTTCCCTGAGAACCGAAGCCTACCGGACTTCACTGCACGAGCCCGGATCCGAATCAGACTCGGGTTTTCCCGCCTGACTCAGAAACCGGAACGAGGCAAAACGTCATCATCCTGCTTTAAGATTCTCGTGGGGTTTGGAATCCATATAAGGAGCCGCGCGTTGCCGCCATTTTCACTCTGGCATTGGAGAGTGTAGAGAGAGGAAGTGTCTCCGTCCTCAGTGTCCTGCATCAGTTCAGTGGACGTGTCTTGTACTGCATCAGTCCAGTCACAGTGGTTGTGTCCTCTGTGTCCATATGTCCAATGCTGCTGTATAAGTCCAGTCCAGTGGTGCTGTGTTGTGCTGCATCAGTCCAGTGGTGGTGTCTTGTGCTGAATCAGTCCAGTCACAGTGGTGGTGTCCTCTGCTGCCATATGTCCAGTGCTGCTGTATAAATCCAGTCCAATGGTGCTGTATTGTGCTGCATCAGTCCAGTGGTGGTGTGTGGTTCTGCATCAGTCCAGTCACAGTGGTTGTGTCCTCTGCTGCCATATGTCCAATGCTGCTGTATAAGTCCAGTCCAGTGGTGCTGTGTTGTACTGCATCAGTCCAGTGGTGGTGTGTAGTGCTGCATCAGTCCAGTCACAGTGGTTGTGTCCTCTGCTGCCATATGACCAGTGCTGCTGTATAAGTCCAGTCCAGTGGTACTGTGTTGTGCTGCATCAGTCCAGTGGTGGTGTCTTCTGCTGAATCAGTCCAGTCACAGTGGTGGTGTTCTCTGCTGCCATATGTCCAGTGCTGCTGTATAAGTCCAGTCCAATGGTGCTGTGTTGTGCTGCAACAGTTCAATGGTGGTGTATTGTGCTGCATCAGTCCAGTCACAGTGGTAATGTCCACTGCTGCATTATGTCCAGTGCTGCTGTATAAGTCCAGTCCAGTGGTGCTGTGTTGTGCTCCATCAGTTTAATGGTGGAGTATTGTGCTGCATCAGTCCAGTCAGAGTGGTGGTGTCCTCTGCTGCCATACGTCCAGTGCTGCAGTATAAATCCAGCCCATTGCAGTGGTGCTGTGTTGTCCTGCATCAGTCCAGTGGTGGTGTCCCTGTGCTGCCATATATGTCCAGTAGTACTGCCGTATATGTGCAGTGGTACTGCCGTGTACAGTATGCCCATTGATACTGCCGTATGAATCCAGTGATCCTGCCATATAATTCCAGTGATCCTGCCGTATAATTCCAGTGGTACTGGCATATAAATCCAGTCCAGTGATACTGCCATATACTGTATGTCCAGTGATACTGCTGTATATGTTAATTGATACTGCCGTATATGTCCAGCGGTACTGCCGTATAAATCTATTGATCCTGCCATATAATTCCAGTGATCCTGACGTATAATTCCAGTGATTGGCGTATAATACTGGCCAGTATATAATACTGGCGTATAAGTGCAGTGATCCTGCTCTATAATTCCAGTGATTGTGCCGTATAATTCCAGTGGTACTGGCGTATAAGTCCAGTCCAGTGATTGGCGTATATGTCCAGTGATACTGCCTTAAATGTCCATTGACACTGCAGTATATGTCCAGCGGTACTGCCATATAAATCCAGTGATCCTGCCGTAAAATTCCAGCGGTATTACTGTATAATTCCAGTGGTACTGGCATATAAGTCCAGTGATCCTGCTGTATAATTCCAGTGATCCTGCCATATAATTCCAGTGGTACTGGCGTATAAGTCCAGTGATCCTGCCGTATAATTCCAGTGGTACTGGCATATAAATCCAGTGATCCTGCCATATAATTCCAGTGATCCTGCCGTATAATTCCTGATCCTGCCATATATATCCAGTGGTGCTGCCATATAATTCCAGTGATACTACCGTATATATATATATATATATATATATATACACGCTGATAGGCGGCACTCACAAGTCTTACAACAGAGAAAAATTCAGACGAACAGCGTCAGTGTTCAACATTTCAGTCTATTGACTTTTTTCAAGAACAAGTGTACAAAAGTGTAAAACATACCTTAAAAATGTGGTCTGCTCCGGGCGCCATGCTCTACTTCCGGCCGCCGCCAGTCCCATTTGGAAGACGTCCTCACTGCGCGCGCCCTCCCGTTCATGCCCTCTGGAGGTGCCTGGCGTCACCCGATGCCGTCTCCGCTTCCAGTGCGCACAGTTGGAACGCAGCGCTTGTGACGTCTCCCGATGGGGAGCAGACGCCTGCTGGTTACCATGGCACCCTGTAAATAGAAAAAATAACACAACACATAATAACACGTGCATAAAACAGTGAAACAAAATATATAACGCAACTAGTCCATGTGGACAAAATAAAGTGAATCTGATGACATGTTGTGTTTAACCATTAATGAAACTGAGCAAGTGTTGATGTGAACATAAAAGCGCTGATAAGAAGCCACAATTAATGAGGCGAGATAAGTGCAGTGTGTTAGATAGTGCAACATGCTTGAAAAAGGTGGAGATAAATTTATGTTAGATCGTGTACTATCACCAACGTGATGCAATCTACTAATGCTGTTATTATAAACTGCTATATCATGTGAATGTCACTATCTAACATGGCTGATAGCACAGTTCTATCCTGTGCACTGAGCTGCAAATGTGTTAACACTAAAGAAGATTATGTCTAGAAGAAACTGGTGCTGAAAAAGAACTATAATGGAAAGGTGGGTCAAATTTATGAATCTCACAGATCAACCTAATGGTTGTGTCCCGTCCCGATTTAAAAAAAAAAAAATAATTCAAAGTGCCTCTATTGTCATCAGTAAACTACAGTGAAAAAACGGTATGGTTGAGATATAATACTGCAGTGTAGTTGAGATATAAACAGGCTGTATGTACATCAGAGTCTAACCTTAACTTGAGAATTCAACAGAGTTTAAGTGCCATCATGTCTGCCACTGCAGTGCCACTCATAGATGGGCCAGGTTTTTGTGCCGCACACTTGTGTCGCTTAGCTGTGTCATACAGCAACCTCATTGCACCTCTTTTTCATCTTTGCATGATGTGCTGTTTGGGGCATGGTTTTTTTAAAGTGCCATCCTGTCTCGCACTGCCGTATAAGTCATGGGGTACTGCTGTTATAGTCCAGGGGTACTGCCGTATAAGTCCACCAATTGCAGAATTTTTGAAAAATGACAGGGGCTGGCAGGAGATGCTGTCAGTGGACTGAAAAATTACTGCCCACTTTCGACATTCAGCCACTGCATGCCACTACTAGATGGGCCAGGTGGTTGTGTCGCTTAGCTTCATCATACAGCAACCTCAGTGCTCTTCTTTATCTTCTTTGCATCATGTGCTGTTTGGGGACTAGTTTTTTTAAGTGCCATCCTGTCTGACTGTGCAGTGCCACTCCTAGGTGGACCAATTGTTTGTGTCGCTGAGCTTTGTCATACAGCAACCTCAGTGCTCTTCTTTTTCTTCTTTGCTTCATGTGCTGTTTGGGGACTAGTTTTTTTAAGTGTCATCCTGTCTGCCACTGCAGTGCCACTCCTAGATGGGCCAGGTGTTTGTGCCACACACTTTTGTCGCTTAGCTTAGTTATACAGCAACCTTGGTGCACCTCTTTTTCATCTTTGCATTATGTGCTGTTTGGGGCATCGTTTTTTAAAGTGCTATCCTGTCTGACACTGCCGTATAAGTCCAGGGGTACTGCTGTATTAGTCCAGGGGTACTGCCATATAAGTCCACCATTTGCATATCTTTTGAAAAATGACAGGGGCATGCAGGAGATGCTGTCAGTCGACTGAAAAATTGCAGGCCACTTTCGACATTCAGCCACTGCCTGCCACTCCTAGATGGGCCAGGTGGTTGTGTCGCTTTGCTTCCTCATACAGCAACCTCGGTGCTCTTCTTTTGCTTCTTTGCATCATGTGCTGTCTTGGGACTAGTTTTTTAAAGTGCCATCCTGTCTGACACTGCAGTGCCACTCCTAGATGGGCCAATTATTTGTGTCGCTTAGCCAAGTCATACAGCTACCTCATTGCACCTCTTTTATATCTTTGCATGATGTGCTGTTTGGGGCCTTTTTTATATCTGCCACTGCATTGCCACTTCTAGATGGGCCAGGTGTTTGTGCCACACACTTGTGTTGCTTAGCTTCATCATACAGCAACCTCATTGCACCTCTTTTTATACTTTGCATGATGAGCTGTTTGGGGCATAGTTTTTTTTAAGTTCCATCCTGTCTGCAACTGCAGTGCCACTCCTAGATGGGCCAGGTGTTTGTGCCGCACACTTGTGCCGCTTAGCTTAGTCATACAGCATAGTAACATAGTAGTAACATAGTATTTGAGGTTGAATAGAGGCAAATTGCCCATCGTGTTCAACCTTTTTTAAGTTGTGATGATTCTACATACTTGCTAAATAATGTTTTATGACTAGTTAGCTACTATAACTCATGTAACCCCCGGATTAACCAGATTGATATTTTAAGTATTATAACCTTGGATAGCTTTTTCATTCAGAAATTTATCCATTCCTTTTTTAAATCCAATTACAGAGTCCGCCATTACCACCTTCCCTGGCAGGGAATTCCACATCCTGATTGCCCTAACAGTGAAGAACCCTTACCTCCATTGCTTTCGGAACTTTCTCTCCTCCAGTCGCAGTGAGTGCCCACGTGTCCCAAACTGTGTTCTTTTAATAAATAATTCCTCTGATAACTCTTTGTGATGTCCCTTTACATATTTGAAGATATTAATAATATTTCCTCTTAGGCGCCTCTTTTCTAGTGTATACATATTCAGCCTAGTAAGTCTTTCCTTATAGTCCAGTCCTTCTAGGCCTTTAATCAATTTAGTAGCTCGCCTTTGAACACTTTTGAGTTCACTGATGTATTTTTTATACAATGGTGCCCAAGACTGAACACAATATTCCAGGTGCGGACGTACCAATGCCTTATACAGCGGCATGATTACATCCGAGTCCCTTGTCTCAATTCCCCTTTTTATGCACGCTAGCACCTTACTTGCCTTCTTTACTGCATTTTGACATTGTGTATCGTTATTAAGCCTATTATCAATGAACACCCCCAAATCGTTTTCCAACTCTGTTTCCTCTAGGCGTTCCCCATTTAATATGTAGGATGCAAGTTTGTTTTTAGTCCCAAAATGCATAACCTTGCATTTGTCTGTATTGAACCTCATTTTCCATTTATACGCCCAGAGTTCAAGTTTAGATAGATCATTCTGCAAGGACTCCACATCCAATTCTGAATTAATTACCTTACACAGTTTAGTATCATCTGCAAAGATTGACACTGTGCTTTCCAGGCCTATTTCTAGGTCATTGATAAATATGTTGAACAGTAGTGGTCCGAGTACGGACCCTTGTGGTATTCCTCTGGCTACTGGGGACCAGGTTGAGGACTTCCCGTTGACCACTACTTGCTGTACCCTGCTATCCAACCAGCTGCTTATCCATGTGCAAATAGTTTATCCTAGGCCAATCTCCTTTAATTTGATCATCAGTCTCCTGTGAGGAACTGTATCGCAGGCTTTTGCAAAATCTAGGAAGACCACATCCACTGCTTCACCTTGATCAAGATTATTGCTCACTTAATCGTAGAAGCTAATTAAGTTAGTCTGACATGACCTGTCTCTCACAAACCCATGCTGGTTCTTGCTAATAATCCTAGCGGACTTTAGATACTCCTGTATAATGTCCCTTAGAATTCCTTAAAATATTTTCCCCACTATAGATGTTAAACTAACTGGTCTGTAGTTTTCCAGAAGATTTCTGGATCCCTTTTTAAATAATGGCACTACCTCAGCTATATGCCAATCCTTCGGTACCATGCCTGATCTAATTTAACTATTGAAAATCAAGTATAGGGGTCGTGCTAGTTGTGAACTAAGCTCCATAAGAACCCTCGGGTGAAGTCTATCAGGACCAGGTGATTTATTAATCTTATTTTTGCTTAGTCTCTCCCGGACTACTTCTTTGTTTAAACAAGTGTCTAACCATGAATCATTACTGTCACAATTGTTATGCTCTACTCCCACCATCAGTTCTTCACTGGTGAATACTGATGAAAAGAATTTGTTCAGTATTTCGCTTTTATTTCGTCATCATTTATCAATTCTCCTAATTCATCTTTTAATGGACCTATATTCTCCTTTTTTAACCTTTTACCATTTATGTATTTAAAAATTTTTTTAGGATTGGTTTTACTCTCTATAGCGATTTGCTTTTCATTTTCCATTTTAGCTGCTCTTATTGCTTTTTTGAGGTTCTTATTACACTCCTTGTAATACTTGAAAGACTCCTACTTTCCATTAGATTTAAATGCTTTGAAAGCCCGCTTTTTTTAATCCATTTCTGCCTTAACCTTCTTGTTAAGCCACATCGATTTGAGTTTAATACTCCTGTGTTTACTGCCCATGGGAATAAAGTTATGAATATTGCTATCCAGCAACCCTTTTAAAATATCCCACATTTCCGAAGTGTTCTTGTTATTAAACAGAACCTCCCACTCTTCGTTGTTAAGTGCACATCTAAGCATACTGAAATTAGCCTTCCTAAAGTTAAAAGTTTTGATGGAACCCCTGTAGCTATGTTTCCTGAAACTGATGTCGAATGTGATCATATAGTGAGCACTGTTACCCAAAGTCTCCCCAACTTTAATGTTTGATATAATGTCCACATTATTAGTAATTACTAGATCCAGGGTAGTCTTACCCCTAGTTGGGTCCTCGACTAATTGAGACAAGTAGTGATCCCTAAACATATTTAAGAACCTGCTGCCCCTCGCTTTAGCACATGAATCGTTACTCCAGTTTATATCCACGTAATTAAAATCCCCAAAGAAAAGGATGTCCCCCAATCCCACAGCCATTTTGATTTGCTGCAATAGTTGCTGCAATATTTGCTTTGATTTGCTGCAATAGTTGTTGCACCTCGGTGCAACCTTTTGGCCTAAAAACAATATTGTGAGGTGTTCAGAATAGACTGAAAATGAGTGGAAATGAATGTTATTGAGGTTAATAATACCATAGGCTCAAAATTACCCCAAAATTCAGTGATTTTGGCCGTTTTTATATTTATTTCAAAAATCATCCAGATCCAAAACCAAAACTCAAAAGGGTGGTTTTGGCAAAACCAATCCAGAACCAAAACATGAGCGGGGAATTAGAACCAAAACCAAAACACAAATCACAAAGCACATCTTTACTGCTAATATGAAGCCACCAATACCACACCAACAAGCAAGAACAAAATGTATTTTTCATTTTATGTCCACTTTTGCATCACAACCTATTGCTACAAAGGAAATTACAGATGGCTGATAGAAAATGAGCATAGTAAATCAAAGTACATCTGACAATTTTTCATTTAAAAAAATAATTTGCTACAAATTTTGTAGTAAGATTGAACAAAATTGTGACTAAGAAAATTTGTAGGACCTTATAACCCTACTGAAACCTTGGGTGAAATGCTGAGAGGCTATCACTAACTTATGAGATGTCAGCAATCAATTTTGTTTCATAAAGTTTATAAGTCTCCTACTAATGAGATTCTTCATTTGACACATTAAATGTCTAGAGTGCTCTTTGGCTAAATTTGCATGCCTGTGTTTCAAAACTTGAAAAATACCAACTGATGCAAAAGCAGTCTCCTGTGGCTGTTTACAAGTAAGACAAGTTTTATTTTATTGCTTTTTAGAAATAATATTTTTTCAGGTCATTCAAATTTACAACCACAATGCTATACATATTCTTGGAACCACAGGATGCAGGATTACATTGAATTAGTTTAAATTGAATAAGAATTTGAATTAGTCAAATTTTTCTGCAAGTACAGTATTTCACTTTATTAATTAACTAGACTTTACAGTAACTGAATAAAGCAGTTGTGTTAGCTTTGGTGTCCTCCTGTCTTTTTACAATACTATGTGACCTGTAAAACTTATTTTGTTTTTTATGTCATTACCCAATTGTTGTGCTAGGACCAACAACCAGTTTGTGTATACTGCATAAATTATAATATTGGTTATTATCTAAATACTTTGAGAAGCTTTCTGAATTTTAAAGATTGCATTTTATACTAGTAATTCTCTTAGGGGTCGATTCATAATCACTAAATTTCTACAAATGTAGGTAAAAATGAACATTTTCAGTTACTTTTGTAGAAATTGCAATTCATCATAATTGTAACACGGAGACCTCCTCCTTACCTTCAGGTCCCACTCTGGATGGCTGTCACCATACAGTACATTAGTATCGGGTTGTAAATTCATCAAGCTCCAAAAATACAACATTTTCAGAGATTGACAGTGGGAACCCGCACCAATGTTAGTCAAACTCTGCAGTGTTCACTTTCAACCACTACTAAGATAGCAGTGATAGGGATTGCAGGAACAGCTGTACTTTGGAACAGTTGTCTCCGCTCTTGAGCAATGTTGATTTGCTCTGGTGATTTGTATCCACCACTACTACTCACTGTGAGTTGGATACTAAATTATCACAGACTATAATGAATATGCCACTAAATCATCTATTCTGAGCATACATTTTTAGTCAAGCTCCTCCTTATAGATAGAGTAGTTCATAAAACAAAATAGTAGATTCTGTATTTAAATACTGTAGGTATTTTGTCAAGGATGGCTATTATCTCCCTTAAACCTTTCACAAGTATTTCATGAACAATTACCAGACATCATATTTGCGAGTAGACTTCATCATCCACCAATTGTAACTTTCACACTTCTTTGTGCTATATAGAGTGTGATTAAATTTTAAACATTTTGATTTTTAATCAATTTGCTAAGTTTGTTAATAGTATTTGTAAATCTGTGAGGTGATATATTTGACACTCTGAAAACAACAATTTTAATAAATGAAGGAAGCCAGCAAAACTCCATCAGAAAAAGAAAAATGCCACTACTGTTTATTGTGCCTATTATGAATAGACATTAGAGAAGGTTTTTTCCAGCTTTCACAATTTACATCTGAGCTTCTTCTTTGAAGTTGCAATTATTAAAATTAAAAAGCTTAATACCTTATTTAGAACAATTAGAATTGATTTTCATACGACCAAAATATAACAAATCAACCACAACTATTGATATATTTCTTTGAAGGAAAGAGGTATTTATAAAGCAGACAATATTTTCTCTTATATAATAACATATATGATATAAAACATACCCACTTTATTTTTTTGAGTGGACAAGATGTTCATAATACATTTTTTTAAATAAATTATAATAAAGAATATATAAATAAAAATTACAATCATCAGAACCCATTCTACTGTATTGTTTATTTAAGAGGAAGAAGATGTATTCAGTAAATATGTTGCTATCAAAATTAGAATAAAGCATATTTGAATTTATTTAAGCCACATTTAATATATATTTATTGAAGTGAAATAGGAAATAATAAAATAGATAGACTGGTCACAATTAAAATGCATAAATACAAATATACAGAATATATAGTCAAAGTACATATAGTGTACATTCAATAATATAAGTTCTCCTTACTGTGTATTTATTCAGAACACATATAAATATATACAACTGAACCAATGTGTTTGAATCATTATTGAATAATCAGCTTGAGTGCCGCACCTACCTGTGTGTTTTATATAACAAGATGGCCCAATGCTGGCCTGACAGCAGCTCCCTGATGCATCAGCGCCACCCCCTCTGCACCCCCAGACCTGATGTCACTACCTCCCATTGCCCATGCAGAAGATCCCACAGAGGTGCACTCCTCGGCTGCGCAGACAAAGGCAACACCCAGGCCTGTAGAGGAGGGCCCAAATGCTGCAGCAGCTGCAGGCCCCAAGGAGACCATCCCTGCATGAATGTACTGGTGAGTGCCCCCATGGCACGTGACCCCTGTCACCGCCACGGAAGTCCCAACGTTGGCCCTTGCAGGAAACCGTGGGCTAGAATGAGAGGCCATCAATGTGAAGGCCATCATCTGAAAGGTGCAGCAGAGGCTGCTCTTCCTAAGGAAACTTAAGAAGATCAACATACCACAGAAGCTCCTGCTCCTCTTCTACTCTGCAATCATAGAATCTGTGCTGTGCTCCTTGATAATCATCTGGTATACACCTGTCACATCCATGGAAGTCCCAACATTGGCCCTTGCAGGAAACCGTGGGCTAGAATGAGAGGCCATCACGCGGGCACCCTTGTGAAGTGGCGGCGGAGGGGGCAGTGGTCAGCACTCCCCACAATCCTGCTCTCAAATGTGTGCTCACTAGCGAACAAGCTTGAAGAACTGTCCCTCCTCCTGGGCAGTGTGAGGTCAGGCATTGCTGGGTCATCGGTCCTTTGTTTCACGGATACGTGGCTGGTGTCTCTTTTGGGCTTTGGTCCCTGCTATAGAGCCGACCGCTCCAAGGAACTCTCAGGGATATTGAAGGGTGGTAGCATCTGTTTCTACATCAATGAAAGATGGTGCACCAATGTCACGATCCTAGGCAAATCATGCAGCCCCCACCTGGAGATGCTATGTATCAACTGCAACCCCTTCTACTCCCCCCAGGAATTTGCCTCAATATTCCTTGTGGGAGTGTACATCCCCCGCAAGCCTGCACTAATGAAGCCCTGAATCACCTGGCCGCCTGCATATCAGACATAGAGCAAAATCTCCTGGACTCTCTGCTTCTCATGCTGGGTGACTTCAACAGGAACAACCTAAGTCAGGAACTACCTAAGTTCAAACAACAAGTGATGTGCCCCACCAGGGAATGGTGCATCCTGGACCACTGCTACACCATCCTCAAGTCTGCCTTCCGGTCAATCCCTCGTGCTGCTCTTGGTTTATCTGACCACTGCCTTGTCCGCCTTCTCCCCATATATACATAGAAGCTGAAAGCGGCTAAGCATGTAGTCAGAACGGTCAAGAAATGGACCAAAAAGGCTAAGCTGAAGCTCCAGGCCTCCTTCGACTGCACAGACTAGGGGGTATTCAAAGCCTCAGAAACTGACCTGAATGACACCTTAACATCCTACATCAGATTCTGCGAGGACACGTGTGTACCTACCAAGACCTATTGCAGGCCATCACCAACTACAAGAAAACACTTAAGCACTCAGCCATGCACCAGAAGCTAACAGAAGAGCTGATCCTCTTCTATTGCAGGTTCAACAAAGATGACCCATGCGAACCACCTCCCCCCATTGACCTCCCATCTGGTTGCCGACCCCAGGTTATACAGATTGCCAGTGAGGAGGTGGAGGAGATGCTCAAGAAGATCATTCCCAGGAAATCTCTGGGTCCTGATGGAGTGTCACCATCTGCCCTGAGATCATGCGCTGGACTGCTTGCCCCCATATTCTCCAGGATATTCAACAAATCGCTAGAACTGCGCAAAGTTCTCTCCTGCCTCAAAAGCTCCACAATTGTTCCGGTCCCAAAGAAACCTACCATCACAAGCCTAAATGAATACAGACCGATAGCACTGATGTCTGTGGTCATCAAAGTGTTCAAGCACCTGGTACTGAACCACCTAAAAGCTGTGACCGGCCCCCAATGAGAATGCTGTAAATCTGGGCCTGCACTACATTCTGCAGCATCTGGACACACCCGGTACCTATGTGAGGGTCCTGTTTGTTGACTTCAGCTCAGCCTTCAATACAATACAATCATCTCCAGCATCCTCTACCCCAAACTTCTCCACCAAGGGGTCCCAGAAGCTACCTGTTCCTGGATTGTAGACTTCCTGACAGATAGAAAACAGGGGGTCAAAGCGGGAGAACTCTCCTCCCAAGCACTGTCCATCAGTACTGGGGCCCCTCAGGGCTGTGTCCTCTCACCCCTGCACTTCTCTATGTATACCAGTGACTGCTCCTCCGAGTTGCAGTCAGTTAACATCATAAAATTCGCTGAAGACACCACCGTCATCGGCCTCATAAAGGATGGGGACAAATCGGCGTATAGACGGGAAGTGGATCGGATGGCCCAGTGGTGTAGCTGCAACAACCTTGAGCTCAACCCACTTAAAAATGTCAAGATGGAAGTGGACTTTAGGAAGAAGCCAGTTGGAGTTCCCCAACTAATCAAAGCCAACAGCGTGGTGTCGCTAGAGGACTCCTTCAAGTTTTTGGGGACCACAATCTCCCAAGATCTCAAATGGGGGCTCAATGTGAAGGCCATCATCTGAAAGGTGCAGCAGAGGCTGCTCTTCCTAAGGCAACTTAAGAAGATCAACATCCCACAGAAGCTCCTCTTCTACTCTGCAATCATAGAATCTGTGCTGTGCTCCTTGATAATCATCTGGTATAGTTCCGCCAGCAAGAGCGATAAACGCAGCCCCACAAAAGTGGTCAGGTCCATGATCTGTATCTGTCTAGAGCCACAAAATGAGCAACTAGAATAGTTAAGGACCCGCTTCACCCAGGCCACGACACGCTCAGCCTGCTGCCATCTGGCAGACGATACAGGGCCATCCCCACCAGATCCAACAGAAGCCTCAAAAGCTTCTTTCCACAAGCAGTCTACCTGCTGAACTCCTGACCAACAACCCCTGGTAGACCACTCAGTCGCTCTACTCTATTTCTTTGCACGTAATGATCACTCTGTTTCCTATGGTTCTTTTATCTGAAAACTGCACATGTCCCCCCTTGTTTACTTGTTCCCTTTGTGTCTGCTGCACTGTAAACTGAAAACACATTCCTAGTATACGCAAGTATACCTGGCCAATACAGCCGATTCTGATTTTGATTCTGATTATTTATATATATATATATATATATATATATGTAACAATAGATGAACTGGTGCCTAGGGGTTATATCAACACCCTATACTATGAAAAGCACTAAAGATTAGTTTCCCATCATCATGAGTCAAAGCATAGTAGTAACATGTTCCATCATAAAAATGTATTATATAAACATAAAAACAAGTTTAATGTTAATGATTTATACAGAAAAGGAGAAGTATGTTGCGCCATGTTTAATATAATTCAGCTTTTGAAGTAGAAAACAGTTGTAGGTAAATCTCTACAGCCTCCTCTTTATCTTCAGTATGAAATCAGAGGTAACATTAAATGCGAAGAATAAAAATAACCCAACGTGTTTCATCTTATTATAAGACTTCATCAGGGGTACATCTCAACTGAATGGTAAGTAATGTCAAAATAAGTGGATAAAGCAACCTGACAAAACTATCATGAATGCTTAAAATAGACCCCTAGTATCACAGGGGTTTTCTGTTGAACTGTCCGTCAATATCAGAGATGTGCGGTGAACTAAATGGCTCAAGAGACACTGGCAAGCCCCAGATGCAGATTTACATGCAATATATGAGCCAAAGCGTACATCTAGGCATTATTCACAGGTGCAGCAGTATAAACTCTTGGAAATTTGCTGAGTTTTGATCAGAGATGTTCGGAAAAGATACACAGGTAAGGCACTGCCTCACCTGCCATAGACTTTTTACTCCAGAGTTTTGGCTATAAAAATGATTAGAATAATTCAAAAAAGATATTTCAAACAAATTATTTGTATTTTTCATATACTTTATACAGTCAAAACTCTGGCACAAACGATAGTATGACAGGAAAGGCTCTGTCTCACCTGCCTCACCCCACCGCACGTCACTGGAATATGTATATTTTGGAGCAGAGCAGGGAAAAGTGGGACATGATAGAAACTTTCAAATATATCAAGGGTTTTAACAAAGTCCAGGAGGGAAACATTCTTTAACTGAAGAGAAGTATTAGAACACGAGGACATGCACTGAAACTGAAGAGAGTTAAGTTCAGGTTAAATTTGAGGAAAAAATACTTCACAGAAAGGGTAGTGGACAAGGGGAATAGCCTCCCATTAGAGTTGGTAGAGGCTAAGACAGTAGAGCAATTTAAACATGCATGTAATAGACATAAGGATTTCCTTACAAAAAAAATAAGGACCAAATAAGGTTTAAGGTAATAATATGGTAGAAAAAGGGGCAGACTAGATGGGCCAAGTGGTTCTTACCTGCTGTCAAATTCTATGTTTGTATATATCTTAATAACCATATACATAAACATGCAGCATATGCATTGCAATCAGCACATAAGAACTTAGCTTAGTTAATTTAATCAAAGTGCTTAGTAAATAAATAACAGATCTAATTTCATTTTATATATATATATATATATTAGAGATGTGCACTTGAAATTTTTCGGGTTTTGTGTTTTGGTTTTGGGTTCGGTTCCGCGGCCGTGTTTTGGGTTCGACCGCGTTTTGGCAAAACCTCACCGAATTTTTTTTGTCGGATTCGGGTGTGTTTTGGATTCGGGTGTTTTTTTTTTAAAAAACACTAAAAAACAGCTTAAATCATAGAATTTGGGGGTCATTTTGATCCCCAAGTATTATTAACCTCAAAAACCATAATTTCCACTCATTTTCAGTCTATTCTGAATACCTCACACCTCACAATATTATTTTTAGTCCTAAAATTTGCACCTAGGTCGCTGGATGACTAAGCCAAGCGACCCTAGTGGCCGACACAAACACCGTGCCCATCTAGGAGTGGCACTGCAGTGTCACGCAGGATGGCCCTTCCAAAAAACACTCCCCAAACAGCACATGACGCAAAGAAAAAAAGAGGCGCAATGAGGTAGCTGTGTGAGTAAGATAAGCGACCCTAGTGGCCGACACAAACACCGGGCCCATCTAGGAGTGGCACTGCAGTGTCACGCAGGATGGCCCTTCCAAAAAACCCTCCCCAAACAGCACATGACGCAAAGAAAAAAAGAGGCGCAATGAGGTAGCTGTGTGAGTAAGATAAGCGACCCTAGTGGCCGACACAAACACCGGGCCCATCTAGGAGTGGCACTGCAGTGTCACGCAGGATGGCCCTTCCAAAAAACCCTCCCCAAACAGCACATGACGCAAAGAAAAAAAGAGGCGCAATGAGGTAGCTGTGTGAGTAAGATAAGCGACCCTAGTGGCCGACACAAACACCGTGCCCATCTAGGAGTGGCACTGCAGTGTCACGCAGGATGGCCCTTCCAAAAAACCCTCCCCAAACAGCACATGACGCAAAGAAAAAAAGAGGCGCAATGAGGTAGCTGTGTGAGTAAGATAAGCGACCCTAGTGGCCGACACAAACACCGGGCCCATCTAGAAGTGGCACTGCAGTGTCACGCAGGATGGCCCTTCCAAAAAACCCTCCCCAAACAGCACATGACGCAAAGAAAAAAAGAGGCGCAATGAGGTAGCTGTGTGAGTAAGATAAGCGACCCTAGTGGCCGACACAAACACCGTGCCCATCTAGGAGTGGCACTGCAGTGTCACGCAGGATGGCCCTTCCAAAAAACCCTCCCCAAACAGCACATGACGCAAAGAAAAAAAGAGGCGCAATGAGGTAGCTGTGTGAGTAAGATAAGCGACCCTAGTGGCCGACACAAACACCGGGCCCATCTAGGAGTGGCACTGCAGTGTCACGCAGGATGGCCCTTCCAAAAAACCCTCCCCAAACAGCACATGACGCAAAGAAAAAGAGAGGCGCAATGAGGTAGCTGTGTGAGTAAGATAAGCGACCCTAGTGGCCGACACAAACACCGTGCCCATCTAGGAGTGGCACTGCAGTGTCACGCAGGATGGCCCTTCCAAAAAACCCTCCCCAAACAGCACATGACGCAAAGAAAAAAAGAGGCGCAATGAGGTAGCTGTGTGAGTAAGATAAGCGACCCTAGTGGCCGACACAAACACCAGGCCCATCTAGGAGTGGCACTGCAGTGTCACGCAGGATGGCCCTTCCAAAAAACATTCCACAAACAGCACATGACGCAAAGAAAAATTAAAGAAAAAAGAGGTGCAAGATGGAATTGTCCTTGGGCCCTCCCACCCACCCTTATGTTGTATAAACAGGACATGCACACTTTAACCAACCCATCATTTCAGTGACAGGGTCTGCCACACGACTGTGACTGAAATGACGGGTTGGTTTGGACCCCCACCAAAAAAGAAGCAATTAATCTCTCCTTGCACAAACTGGCTCTACAGAGGCAAGATGTCCACCTCATCATCATCCTCCGATATATCACCGTGTACATCCCCCTCCTCACAGATTATCAATTCGTCCCCACTGGAATCCACCATCTCAGCTCCCTGTGTACTTTGTGGAGGCAATTGCTGCTGGTCAATGTCTCCATGGAGGAATTGATTATAATTCATTTTAATGAACATCATCTTCTCCACATTTTCTGGATGTAACCTCGTACGCCGATTGCTGACAAGGCGAGCGGCGGCACTAAACACTCTTTCGGAGTACACACTTGTGGGAGGGCAACTTAGGTAGAATAAAGCCAGTTTGTGCAAGGGCCTCCAAATTGCCTCTTTTTCCTGCCAGTATAAGTACGGACTGTGTGACGTGCCTACTTGGATGCGGTCACTCATATAATCCTCCACCATTCTTTCAATGGTGAGAGAATCATATGCAGTGACAGTAGACGACATGTCCGTAATCGTTGTCAGGTCCTTCAGTCCGGACCAGATGTCAGCATCAGCAGTCGCTCCAGACTGCCCTGCATCACCGCCAGCGGGTGGGCTCGGAATTCTGAGCCTTTTCCTCGCACCCCTAGTTGCGGGAGAATGTGAAGGAGGAGATGTTGACAGGTCGCGTTCCGCTTGACTTGACAATTTTCTCACCAGCAGGTCTTTCAACCCCAGCAGACTTGTATCTGCCGGAAAGAGAGATCCAAGGTAGGCTTTAAATCTAGGATCGAGCACGGTGGCCAAAATGTAGTGCTCTGATTTCAACAGATTGACCACCCGTGAATCCTTGTTAAGCGAATTAAGGGCTCCATCCACAAGTCCCACATGCCTAGCGGAATCGCTCCGTGTTAGCTCCTCCTTCAATGTCTCCAGCTTCTTCTGTAAAAGCCTGATGAGGGGAATGACCTGACTCAGGCTGGCAGTGTCTGAACTGACTTCACGTGTGGCAAGTTCAAAGGGCATCAGAACCTTGCACAACGTTGAAATCATTCTCCACTGCGCTTGAGACAGGTGCATTCCACCTCCAATATCGTGCTCAATTGTATAGGCTTGAATGGCCTTTTGCTGCTCCTCCAACCTCTGAAGCATATAGAGGGTTGAATTCCACCTCGTTACCACTTCTTGCTTCAGATGATGGCAGGGCAGGTTCAGTAGTTTTTGGTGGTGCTCCAGTCTTCTGTACGTGGTGCCTGTACGCCGAAAGTGTCCCGCAATTCTTCTGGCCACCGACAGCATCTCTTGCACGCCCCTGTCGTTTTTTAAAAAATTCTGCACCACCAAATTCAAGGTATGTGCAAAACATGGGACGTGCTGGAATTTGCCCATATTTAATGCACACACAATATTGCTGGCGTTGTCCGATGCCACAAATCCACAGGAGAGTCCAATTGGGGTAAGCCATTCCGCGATGATCTTCCTCAGTTGCCGTAAGAGGTTTTCAGCTGTGTGCGTATTCTGGAAAGCGGTGATACAAAGCGTAGCCTGCCTAGGAAAGAGTTGGCGTTTGCGAGATGCTGCTACTGGTGACGCCGCTGCTGTTCTTGCGGCGGGAGTCCATACATCTACCCAGTGGGCTGTCACAGTCATATAGTCCTGACCCTGCCCTGCTCCACTTGTCCACATGTCCATGGTTAAGTGGACATTGGGTACAGCTGCATTTTTTAGGACACTGGTGAGTCTTTTTCTGAGGTCTGTGTACATTTTCGGTATCGCCTGCCTAGAGAAGTGGAACCTAGATGGTATTTGGTAACGGGGGCACACTACCTCAAGAAATTGTGTAGTTCCCTGTGAACTAACGGCGGATACCGGACGCACGTCTAACACCAACATAGTTGTCAAGGCCTCAGTTATCCGCTTTGCAGCAGGATGACTGCTGTGATATTTCATCTTCCTCGCAAAGGACTGTTGGACAGTCAATTGCTTACTGGAAGTAGTACAAGTGGTCTTCCGACTTCCCCTCTGGGATGACCATCGACTCCCAGCAGCAACAACAGCAGCGCCAGCAGCAGTAGGCGTTACACGCAAGGATGCATCGGAGGAATCCCAGGCAGGAGAGGAATCGTCAGAATTGCCAGTGACATGGCCTGCAGGACTATTGGCATTCCTGGGGAAGGAGGAAATTGACACTGAAGGAGTTGGTGGGGTGGTTTGCGTGAGCTTGGTTACAAGAGGAAGGGATTTACTGGTCAGTGGACTGCTTCCGCTGTCACCCAAAGTTTTTGAACTTGTCACTGACTTATTATGAATGCGCTGCAGGTGACGTATAAGGGAGGATGTTCCGAGGTGGTTAACGTCCTTACCCCTACTTATTACAGCTTGACAAAGGCAACACACGGCTTGACACCTGTTGTCCGCTTTTCTGTTGAAATACCTCCACACTGAAGAGCTGATTTTTTTGGTATTTTCACCAGGCATGTCAACGGCCATATTCCTCCCACGGACAACAGGTGTCTCCCCGGGTGCCTGACTTAAACAAACCACCTCACCATCAGAATCCTCCTGGTCAATTTCCTCCCCAGCGCCAGCAACACCCATATCCTCCTCATCCTGGTGTACTTCAACACTGACATCTTCAATCTGACTATCAGGAACTGGACTGCGGGTGCTCCTTCCAGCACTTGCAGGGGGCGTGCAAATGGTGGAAGGCGCATGCTCTTCACGTCCAGTGTTGGGAAGGTCAGGCATCGCAACCGACACAATTGGACTCTCCTTGTGGATTTGGGATTTCGAAGAACGCACAGTTCTTTGCGGTGCTTTTGCCAGCTTGAGTCTTTTCAGTTTTCTAGCGAGAGGCTGAGTGCTTCCATCCTCATGTGAAGCTGAACCACTAGCCATGAACATAGGCCAGGGCCTCAGCCGTTCCTTGCCACTCCGTGTGGTAAATGGCATATTGGCAAGTTTACGCTTCTCCTCCGACAATTTTATTTTAGGTTTTGGAGTCCTTTTTTTACTGATATTTGGTGTTTTGGATTTGACATGCTCTGTACTATGACATTGGGCATCGGCCTTGGCAGACGACGTTGCTGGCATTTCATCGTCTCGGCCATGACTAGTGGCAGCAGCTTCAGCACGAGGTGGAAGTGGATCTTGTTCTTTCCCTAATTTTGGAACCTCAACATTTTTGTTCTCCATATTTTAATAGGCACAACTAAAAGGCACCTCAGGTAAACAATGGAGATGGATGGATACTAGTATACTTATGGATGGACTGCCGAGTGCCGACACAGAGGTAGCTACAGCCGTGGACTACCGTACTGTGTCTGCTGCTAATATAGACTGGATGATAATGAGATGAAATCAATATATATATATGTATGTATATATAATATCACTAGTACTGCAGCCGGACAGGTAGATAATATATTTATTAGGTAATGATGACTGATGACGGACCTGCTGGACACTGTCAGCTCAGCAGCACCGCAGACTGCTACAGTAAGCTACTATACTATAGTAGTATGTATAAAGAAGAAAGAAAAAAAAAAACACGGGTAGGTGGTATACAATTATGGATGGACTGCCGAGTGCCGACACAGAGGTAGCTACAGCCGTGGACTACCGTACTGTGTCTGCTGCTAATATAGACTGGATGATAATGAGATGAAATCAATATATATATATGTATGTATATATAATATCACTAGTACTGCAGCCGGACAGGTAGATAATATATTTATTAGGTAATGATGACTGATGACGGACCTGCTGGACACTGTCAGCTCAGCAGCACCGCAGACTGCTACAGTAAGCTACTATACTATAGTAGTATGTACAAAGAAGAAAGAAAGAAAAAAAAACACGGGTAGGTGGTATACAATTATGGATGGACTGCCGAGTGCCGACACAGAGGTAGCTACAGCCGTGGACTAACGTACTGTGTCTGCTGCTAATATAGACTGGATGATTGATAATGAGATGAAATCAATATATATATGTATGTATATATAATATCACTAGTACTGCAGCCGGACAGGTAGATAATATATTTATTAGGTAATGATGACTGATGACGGACCTGCTGGACACGGTCAGCTCAGCAGCACCGCAGACTGCTACAGTAAGCTACTATACTATAGTAGTATGTACAAAGAAGAAAGAAAAAAAAAAACCACGGGTAGGTGGTATACAATTATGGATGGACTGCCGAGTGCCGACACAGAGGTAGCTACAGCCGTGGACTAATGTACTGTGTCTGCTGCTAATATAGACTGGATGATTGATAATGAGATGAAATCAATATATATATGTATGTATATATAATATCACTAGTACTGCAGCCGGACAGGTAGATAATATATTTATTAGGTAATGATGACTGATGACGGACCTGCTGGACACTGTCAGCTCAGCAGCACCACAGACTGCTACAGTAAGCTACTATACTATAGTAGTATGTACAAAGAAGAAAGAAAAAAAAAAAAAACCACGGGTAGGTGGTATACAATTATGGATGGACTGCCGAGTGCCGACACAGAGGTAGCTACAGCCGTGGACTAATGTACTGTGTCTGCTGCTAATATAGAGTCTAGACTGGATGATAAATTATTGATAATGAGATGAAATCAATATAATATCACTAGTACTGCAGCCGGACAGGTACTATATATATTTATTATGTAATGACTGATGACGGACCTGCTGGACACTGTCAGGTCAGCACAGCACCGCAGACTGCTACAGTAAGCTACTATAGTAGTATGTATAAAGAAGAATGAAAAAAAAAAAAAACCACGGGTAGGTGGTATACAATATTATATATATATATATATATATATATTATATACAATTATATATATATATATATATATATATATATATATATATATATTAAACTGGTGGTGATTGATTATTAAACTGGTGGTCACTTCAGGTCACGTTGCAACTTGCAACTAGTACTCCGAGGCCTAAGCAGACAATCACAAAATATATTATTATACTGGTGGTCAGTGTGGTCACAACAATGGCAGTGTGGCACTGACTCTGGCAGCAAAAGTGTGCACTGTACGTTATATGTACTCCTGAGTCCTGCTCTCAGACTCTAACTGCTCCCCACTGTCAGTGTCTCCCCCACAAGTCAGATAATACACTTACAGTCACACTATCTAATCTATAAATATCACTTCAGCAAGTAGTATAGTAGTATACAGTATAGTAGTACTCCTCCTAATAATGCTCCCCAAAATACTGTGTCTCTCTCTTCTCTAAACGGAGAGGACGCCAGCCACGTCCTCTCCCTATGACTCTCAATGCACGTGTGAAAATGGCGGCGACGCGCGGCTCCTTATATAGAATCCGAGTCTCGCGATAGAATCCGAGCCTCGCGAGAATCCGACAGCGTGATGATGACGTTCGGGCGCGCTCGGGTTAGCCGAGCAAGGCAGGAAGATCCGAGCCTGCTCGGACCCGTGTAAAAAAACCTGAAGTTCGGGCGGGTTCGGATTCAGAGGAACCGAACCCGCTCATCTCTAATATATATATATATATATATAGATGAGACATAAAGCAAGCGCTTGGACCCCGAAACGTCGGATCACTATTTGTGTGAAATATATTTGACTTTCAAACAGACTTAGAGTGCCGCTTGCTTTATGTCTCATCTACCTACCTACTTCTGAGATGGCACCTAAGCAGTGAAGTGTGGAGGGGGAGTGCCGGTCCGCACAGTCTTCCTTTTATATATATATATATATATATATATATATATAAATATAAACAACCATGTGTATCGGCACTCGAAAAAAGACACAAATACCTTGGTGATCCAGTCCTATCATGGGGTAGCCATGATTCGATAGTTCCAAACAGAGGGACAGCACTCATAGGATTTTGCAACAAGTATATTATATTCCAATAAAAGAAAGTTCCAAAGATTACATCAACGTTTCGGTGTAGACCACCGTCATCAGGATGTACAGAAATCACATACAGGAGAAAGGTGAACATACATAAAACAGCAACTTACCACCCTTACAAAGACCAGTAAATGACAAAACCGCTGACACCTGCGCCGCAGCACACGCCCGCCCGAGCAGCCGGACGCATGTGAAAGACGTCATCCACATGCACGTCTCCACCGCGTCCCGCCGCCGTCATGACAATGATAGCGGTCACCCTGGAAGCCCGAGACGCAGCCGCGTCATCGAGCTCGACGGCTCGCACCACTTAGTCATCAAAGCAGGGGGCATGGCCGAGTCACGTCACGACGCGTTCCTGGCAACGGTCGTGGTTACCATAACATCCCAAGATGTAGCCGAATCCTTGAGTTATACAGCCCACGTCACCCGTCGTCAGAGCGATCGGTGTGGCCCCCGTGCATCACCCATAAAAACATAAACAAAAAAAAGGATTAAAAACAACACTGGAACACCAGTGTGTAAAATCGGAGAATCATGTATCCCATCATAAAAACAGGACTGCAAAGACAACATTTATGCCCTAATGTATGTAAATTGAATCATAAGGTATATATTATTTATAATTACCCTAATGGATAACTCTAAAGACTGATCTAGTTTTACATAAATCAGGAGAATAGAAATATGAGAACACAACAATGCACATATTCTTATGTAAGACTATTCCAACAAATCTTTTAATTTAAGCCCCGTGGGGCAACAGTGTCCAGCCGGACAATCCATCTTGCCTCCATGATAAGCTACTGTTTGTTTCTATCACCACCACGTTTCAGCTCAGGGAGATGATCTATGATCATGTACTTAAGGCTAGCCAGGCTGTGCTTTCTATCAGCGAAATGCTGAGCTACCGGTTGTTCACTTTTACCAGAGATTAATGCTGCACGAATGGCAGAACGATGTTGATTGGCCCGTTCTTTAAATTGGCGAATAGTTTTTCCCACATAATAGTACCCACAGGGGCATCGGATTATGTAGATGACAAAAGTGGTTGTGCACGTGACCACATGTCTGATTGGAATGTATTTACCACTATGTGGGTGTCTAAATGAACTACCAACATCTAGATGATTGCATGTCGCACAGTTAATGCATCTATAGCACCCTGCCTTACGTCTGGACAACTTTCTGGTAGTATCGTTTTTAAACTTCGAAATGTCGGTACGCACAACCATGTCACGGATATTTCTCCCACGGCGGTAACATGCCATAGGGGACTTATTACTCAACACACTTAGCTCAGTGTCCGTACTAATGATAGGCCATAATGCTTTAGTGGCTTGAGCTGTAATATTGCTACTTGTTGTAAACAGGGTAGGCCACATAATTCTATTAGACTGATGCTTTTTGCGGTTGCTGGGAAGAAATAGAGTTTCCCGGGGGATATTGAGCACTTTCTGTTTCTGTTCTAACAATAATTTCTCAGGATATCCACGACAGATAAATTTTGAAACCATGTCCTCAAGTTGCCGTTCTAACACGGCTCTATCACTATTAATCCTGGCAACACGCAACAATTGCGAATAAGGCAACCCTGCTCTCAATGCTGATGGATGGTGGCTGGAAAATCTAAGCAGGGTGTTGCGGTCAGTTGGTTTCGTATAAACTGACGTCACCAAATGGCCACCCTGATTAGTCAGTTTAACGTCCAGAAATTCAATTTCTTGGTAACTTGTTCTATAGGTAAATTTGATGGGCCCCTGAGCATTATTAATGCTATCAATAAAGGTACAAAAATCTTCCTGTGGGCCTGACCAAAATACAATCAAATCATCAATATAGCGTAAAAACAATTTGGTGTGATGCATGAATTCTGGCTGACTAAGAAACAAGCTGTTCTCTTGAATAAACATAAATATGTTAGCATAGGTCGGTGAGACATTCGATCCCATCGCACACCCGGCAGTTTGAACATAATACTGAGAGTCAAACAGGAAATAATTGCGATGTAATACTAGTGAAAGCAATTGTAACACAAACTCTAAGTCAGGTCCCTTATAACTACGGTTCCCCCGTGAAATTGTGCTGCTGCTGCAAGACCTTCATCATGCGGAATTGAGGTATACAGACTGTGCACATCCAGTGTGCACATCAGTAGATCAAATGG
The DNA here is from genome assembly GCF_028390025.1 of Pseudophryne corroboree. Lineage (NCBI taxonomy): Eukaryota > Metazoa > Chordata > Amphibia > Anura > Myobatrachidae > Pseudophryne > Pseudophryne corroboree. The sequence goes on from NC_086449.1 coordinate 398,242,000, forward strand.
GCCCTTGGTGAATTCGCCCATCGCAGTTAGAAATGCAGATGTATCCTTGAGGTAGGTCTTCTCATGCACGATGCATGGCTGTAGTAGGGTGTCCAGATATTGAGATATAGGCTGATACAGAGAGTCTCTCGCTGATACAATAGGGCGTCCGGGTGGAGACGTAGGGTTTTTATGAATTTTGGGAATCGAGTACAGAATCGGGGTGATGGGGAAATCTTGAGACAATGCTTTAAAAACTTTTTCCGATATGATTTTATTCTGTTTTGCGGAAAGGAGGACTTGATCCAATTCCTTCTTGAACACCACAGTTGGGTCCCTTGGCAACTTCCTATACACTTGTTGGTCATTAAGTTGTTGTAGCATTTCATTGCGATAGTCATGGGTGTTCATGATGACTATTGCCCCGCCCTTATCCGCGGGGCGAATGACAATGTCCTCACACCGTCCCAAGTTTGTGAGTACCGTCCTCTCCCCAGCCGTGAGATTGTGGCGCACGGTTCTGTTTTCAGTATTGTATTTCTGGATGGAATCATCAAGAAGTCTTGTAAAGCATTTAATAGATGGGTTTGTCACAGGTGGGTCAAAGGAAGATTTGTTCTTCTGCCTGCAAAATTTGTCAGCAGGATCTTGTTTGGTGTTCATGTCCACAGGTGCAGAGTTGGCGAAATGTTCACAGAGTCTCATCCTTCTGCTGAATTTATGCAAATCCCAACTCCACTCAAAGGGGGAGTGTTTGTTTGTGGGAACAAATGCCAGCCCCTTGTTAAGGACCGACTGTTCATCTGCAGACAGCACCCTGTTGGACAAGTTGAAGATTACTTGTTCCTCTTCCACGGGGGTCTTCCTACCCCTCTTCTTTTGACCACCTCTTCTTGTGCGGGCACGTTTGTTTTTTGGTTTGTCATGCGTGAACGTGCCCCTAAAGGGTTAGCTTGAGCATTCCCCACCTCCTCTCCCTCTGAGATTGCAAAATCGCTGTCACTTTGTGAAGTCGTGACATCACATGGTTGTCTCACTGAACGTTGTGTTCGCTGATTTCTATTGAACTGTCTCGGGTATCTGGGGAAATCCCCATTAACCCATCGGTATACACTGTTGTCCTCGTAGTCCTGTACTACCTTCAGACGTTTGACCTTTTTAAATTTGATAAGATCCTGTCGATATTTGTCACACTGATTGCGTAATTGCGTGAGCCAGTCATGTGAAGAATCCGTTTGTAACATGTTGAGATTGGTTCTCTCAAACTCTGCAATCTTGGATTTAACAGAAGTCAGTTCTTTAGATGCCTCTTCGACCACCAATATCAGGAGGTCGAAGGAGCATTTGTTAAGTATTGCCACCCACTTGCGGCAGAACTCTGGACTGTGCCGGCCGATAGTGGGGGTGTTCCGGACCCTGAACCCTTGTGGGATAAACTTATCCCGATAGTAATCAGATAAAGTCAGGCCATGCAGAGTATAATCAATTTCACGTTTCTTCATTCTAAATAGAGATTGGAATAATTCTTCACAAGAGTCCACTTGATTGATATATTGTGGATCCCCCCAAAAAAGAATCTTATCAATTTGATCAGTAGTGTAACTAAGCATTTCCCCCAAAGGCAGCACAGAGGGTTGAGGGACTTCAGATGTCATTTTAAACAGAGCAAAACACACCCACAGTGTGAATTCACAATTCAGTCCTCCAGTAAAAAATGATGGGACGCACAAAGCTCAACGGCTGATAAGTCGCCCTTAATAAACTATTTCCACGGTGCCATATAATAAATAGACAAAGTCCATCAACAAACAACCATGTGTATCAGCACTCGAAAAAAGACACAAATACCTTGGTGATCCAGTCCTATCATGGGGTAGCCATGATTCGATAGTTCCAAACAGAGGGACTGCACTCATAGGATTTTGCAACAAGTATATTATATTCCAATAAAAGAAAGTTCCAAAGATTACATCAACGTTTCGGTGTAGACCACCGTCATCAGGATGTACAGAAATCACATACAGGAGAAAGGTGAACATACATAAAACAGCAACTTACCACCCTTATAAAGACCAGTAAATGACAAAACCGCTAACACCTGCGCCGCAGCACACGCCCGCCCGAGCAGCCGGACGCATGTGAAAGACATCATCCACATGCACGTCTCCACCGCGTCCCGCCGCCGTCATGACAACGATAGCGGTCACCCTGGAAGCCCGAGACGCAGCCGCGTCATCGAGCTCGACGGCCCGCACCACGTAGTCATCAAAGCAGGTGGCATGGCTGAGTCACGTCACGACGCGTTCCTGGCAACGGTCGTGGTTACCATAACATCCCAAGATGTAGCCGCATCCTTGAGTTATACAGCCCACGTCACCCGTCGTCAGAGCGATCGGTGTGGCCCCCGTGCATCACCCATAAAAACATAAACAAAAAAAAGGATTAAAAACAACACTGGAACACCAGTGTGTAAAATCGGAGAATCATGTATCCCATCATAAAAACAGGACTGCAAAGACAACATTTATGCCCTAATGTATGTAAATTGAATCATAAGGTATATATTATTTATAATTACCCTAATGGATAACTCTAAAGACTGATCTAGTTTTACATAAATCAGGAGAATAGAAATATGAGAACACAACAATGCACATATTCTTATGTAAGACTATTCCAACAAATCTTTTAATTTAAGCCCCGTGGGGCAACAGTGTCCAGCCGGACAATCCATCTTGCCTCCATGATAAGCAACTGTTTGTTTCTATCACCACCATGTTTCAGCTCAGGGAGATTATCTATGATCATGTACTTAAGGCTAGCCAGGCTGTGCTTTCTTTCAGCGAAATGCTGAACTACCGGTTGTTCACTTTTACCAGAGATTAATGCTGCACGAATGGCAGAACGATGTTGATTGGCCCGTTCTTTAAATTGGCGAATAGTTTTTCCCACATAATAGTACCCACAGGGGCATCGGATTATGTAGATTACAAAAGTGGTTGTGCATGTGACCACATGTCTGATTGGAATGTATTTACCACTATGTGGGTGTCTAAATGAACTACCAACATCTAGATGATTGCAAGTCGCACAGTTAATGCATCTATAGCACCCTGCCTTACGTCTGGACAACATTCTGGTAGTATCGTTTTTAAACTTCGAAATGTCGGTACGCACAACCATGTCACGGATATTTCTCCCACGGCGGTAACATGCCATAGGGGACTTATTACTCAACACACTTAGCTCAGTGTCCGTACTAATGATAGGCCATAATGCTTTAGTGGCTTGAGCTGTAATATTGCTACTTGTTGTATACAGGGTAGGCCACATAATTCTATTAGACTGATGCTTTTTGCGGTTGCTGGGAAGAAATAGAGTTTCCCGGGGGATATTGAGCACTTTCTGTTTCTGTTCTAACAATAATTTCTCAGGATATCCACGACAGATAAATTTTGAAACCATGTCCTCAAGTTGCCGTTCTAACACGGCTCTATCACTATTAATCCTGGCAACACGCAACATTTGCGAATAAGGTAACCCTGCTCTCAATGCTGATGGATGGTGGCTGGAAAATCTAAGCAGGGTGTTGCGGTCAGTTGGTTTCGTATAAACTGACGTCACCAAATGGCCACCCTGATTAGTCAGTTTAACGTCAAGAAATTCAATTTCTTGGTAACTTGTTCTATAGGTAAATTTGATGGGCCCCTGAGCATTATTAATGCTATCAATAAAGGTACAAAAATCTTCCTGTGGGCCTGACCAAAATACAATCAAATCATCAATATAGCGTAAAAACAATTTGGTGTGATGCATGAATTCTGGCTGACTAAGAAACAAGCTGTTCTCTTGAATAAACATAAATATGTTAGCATAGGTCGGTGAGACATTCGATCCCATCGCACACCCGGCAGTTTGAACATAATACTGAGAGTCAAACAGGAAATAATTGCGATGTAATACTAGTGAAATCATATGTAACACAAACTCTAAGTCAGGTCCCTTATAACTACGGTTCCCCCGCAGAAATTGTGCTGCTGCTGCTGCAAGACCTTCATCATGCGGAATTGAGGTATACAGACTGTACACATCCAGTGTGCACATCAGTAGATCAAATGGGCCCTTGGTGAATTCGCCCATCGCAGTTAGAAATGCAGATGTATCCTTGAGGTAGGTCTTCTCATGCACGATGCATGGCTGTAGTAGGGTGTCCAGATATTGAGATATAGGCTGATACAGAGAGTCTCTCGCTGATACAATAGGGCGTCCGGGTGGAGACGTAGGGTTTTTATGAATTTTGGGAATCGAGTACAGAATCGGGGTGATGGGGAAATCTTGAGACAATGCTTTAAAAACTTTTTCCGATATGATTTTATTCTGTTTTGCGGAAAGGAGGACTTGATCCAATTCCTTCTTGAACACCACAGTCGGGTCCCTTGGCAACTTTCTATACACTTGTTGGTCATTAAGTTGTTGAAGCATTTCATTGCGATAGTCATGGGTGTTCATGATGACTATTGCCCCGCCCATATCCGCGGGGCGAATGACAATGTCCTCACACCGTCCCAAGTTTGTGAGTGCCGTCCTCTCCCCAGCCGTGAGATTGTGGCGCACGGTTCTGTTTTCAGTATTGTATTTCTGGATGGAATCATCAAGAAGTCTTGTAAAGCATTTAATAGATGGGTTTGTCACAGGTGGGTCAAAGGAAGATTTGTTCTTCTGCCTGCAAAATTTGTCAGCAGGATCTTGTTCGGTGTTCATGTCCACAGGTGCAGAGTTGGCGAAATGTTCACAGAGTCTCATCCTTCTGCTGAATTTATGCAAATCCCAACTCCACTCAAAGGGGGAGTGTTTGTTTGTGGGAACAAATGCCAGCCCCTTGTTAAGGACCGACTGTTCATCTGCAGACAGCACCCTGTTGGACAAGTTGAAGATTACTTGTTCCTCTTCCACGGGGGTCTTCCTACCCCTCTTCTTTTGACCACCTCTTCTTGTGCGGGCACGTTTGTTTTTTGGTTTGTCATGCGTGAACGTGCCCCTAAAGGGTTAGCTTGAGCATTCCCCACCTCCTCTCCCTCTGAGATTGCAAAATCGCTGTCACTTTGTGAAGTCGTGACATCACATGGTTGTCTCACTGAACGTTGTGTTCGCTGATTTCTATTGAACTGTCTCGGGTATCTGGGGAAATCCCCATTAACCCATCGGTATACACGGTTGTCCTCGTAGTCCTGTACTACCTTCAGACGTTTGACCTTTTAAAATTTGATAAGATCCTGTCGATATTTGTCACACTGATTGCGTAATTGCTTGAGCCTGTCATGTTAAGAATCCGTTTGTAACGTGTTGAGATTGGTTCTCTCAAACTCTGCAATCTTGGATTTAACAGAAGTCAGTTCTTTAGATGCCTCTTCGACCACCAATATCATGAGGTCGAAGGAGCACTTGTTAAGTATTGCCACCCACTTGCGGCAGAACTCTGGACTGTGCCGGCCGATAGTGGGGGTGTTCCGGACCCTGAACCCTCGTGGGATAAACTTATCCCGATAGTAATCAGATAAAGTCAGGCCATGCAGAGTATAATCAATTTCACGTTTCCTCATTCTAAATAGAGATTGGAATAATTCTTCACAAGAGTCCACTTGATTGATATATTGTGGATCCCCCAAAAAAAGAATCTTATCAATTTGATCAGTAGTATAACTAAGCATTTCCCCCAAAGGCAGCACAGAGGGTTGAGGGACTTCAGATGTCATTTTAAACAGAGCAAAACACACCCACAGTGTGAATTCACAATTCAGTCCTCCAGTAAAAAATGATGGGACGCACAAAGCTCAACGGCTGATAAGTCACCCTTAATAAACTATTTCCACGGTGCCATATAATAAATAGACAAAGTCTATCAACAAACAACAATGTGTATGGTTTCCTGTTTGACTCTCAGTATTATGTTCAAACTGCCGGGTGTGCGATGGGATCGAATGTCTCACCGACCTATGCTAACATATTTATGTTTATTCAAGAGAACAGCTTGTTTCTTAGTCAGCCAGAATTCATGCATCACACCAAATTGTTTTTACGCTATATTGATGATTTGATTGTATTTTGGTCAGGCCCACAGGAAGATTTTTGTACCTTTATTGATAGCATTAATAATGCTCAGGGGCCCATCAAATTTACCTATAGAACAAGTTACCAAGAAATTGAATTTCTGGACGTTAAACTGACTAATCAGGGTGGCCATTTGGTGATGTCAGTTTATACTAAACCAACTGACCGCAACACCCTGCTTAGATTTTCCAGCCACCATCCATCAGCATTGAGAGCAGGGTTGCCTTATTCGCAAATGTTGCGTGTTGCCAGGATTAATAGTGATAGAGCCGTGTTAGAACGGCAACTTGAGGACATGGTTTCAAAATTTATCTGTCGTGGATATCCTGAGAAATTATTGTTAGAACAGAAACAGAAAGTGCTCAATATCCCCTGGGAAACTCTATTTCTTCCCAGCAACCGCAAAAAGCATCAGTCTAATAGAATTATGTGGCCTACCCTGTTTACAACAAGTAGCAATATTACAGCTCAAGCCACTAAAGCATTATGGCCTATCATTAGTACGGACACTGAGTTAAGTGTGTTGAGTAATAAGTCCCCTATGGCATGTTACCGCCGTGGGAGAAATATCCATGACATGGTTGTGCGTACCGACATTTCGAAGTTTAAAAACGATACTACCAGAATGTTGTCCAGACGTAAGGCAGGGTGCTATAGATGCATTAACTGTGCGACTTGCAATCATCTAGATGTTGGTAGTTCATTTAGACACCCACATAGTGGTAAATACATTCCAATCAGACATGTGGTCACATGCACAACCACTTTTGTCATCTACATAATCCGATGCCCCTGTGGGTACTATTATGTGGGAAAAACTATTCGCCAATTTAAAGAACGGGCCAATCAACATCGTTCTGCCATTCGTGCAGCATTAATCTCTGGTAAAAGTGAACAACCGGTAGCTCAGCATTTCGCTGATAGAAAGCACAGCCTGGCTAGCCTTAAGTACATGATCATAGATCATCTCCCTGAGCTGAAACGTGGTGGTGATAGAAACAAACAGTTGCTTATCATGGAGGCAAGATGGATTGTCCGGCTGGACACTGTTGCCCCACGGGGCTTAATTGAAAAGATTTGTTGGAATAGTCTTACATAAGAATATGTGCATTGTTGTGTTCTCATATTTCTATTCTACTGATTTATGTAAAACTAGATCAGTCTTTAGAGTTATCCATTAGGGTAATTATAAATAATATATACCTTATGATTCAATTTACATACATTAGGGCATAAATGTTGTCTTTGCAGTCCTGTTTTTATGATGGGATACATGATTCTCCGATTTTACACACTGGTGTTCCAGTGTTGTTTTTAATCCTTTTTTTTGTTTATGTTTTTATGGGTGATGCACGGGGGCCACACCGATCGCTCTGACGACGGGTGACGTGGGCTGTATAACTCAAGGATGCGGCTACATCTTGGGATGTTATGGTAACCACGACCGTTTCCAGGAACGCGTCGTGACGTGACTCAGCCATGCCCCCTGCTTTGATGACTACGTGGTGCGGGCCGTCGAGCTCGATAGCTCGATGACGCGGCTGCGTCTCGGGCTTCCAGGGTGACCGCTATCGTTGTCATGACGGCGGCGGGACACGGTGGAGACGTGCATGTGGATGACGTCTTTCACATGCGACCGGCTGCTCGGGCAGGCGTGTGCTGCGGCGCAGGTGTCAGCGGTTTTGTCATTTACTGGTCTTTATAAGGGTGGTAAGTTGCTGTTTTATGTATGTTCACCTTTCTCCTGTATGTGATTTCTGTACATCCTGATGACGGTGGTCTACACCGAAACGTTGATGTAATCTTTGGAACTTTCTTTTATTGGAATATAATATACTTGTTGCAAAATCCTATGAGTGCCGTCTCTATATATAAATATATATATTCATATAGCTCAAGGACTGCTATAATGCTACAAAACTTTCTGTAATTTGTAAACTATACACATACAGACTGAAGTCTATACACATAGATATAAAACTATATAGTAAACTATACACATACAGACTGAAGTCTATACACATAGATATAAAATTATAAATATAATCTATATATATATATATATATATATATATATATATATATATAAAAATGTAAAAGCCCTCACTCACTCTCACTCACTGACTCATCACTAATTCTCTTACTTCTTGATATGTTAGGAAGCTGAAATTTAACATAGGCATTCTGCAGGTGGGAATAGGAAAACTACGTAATTAGAATTTTAATAAACCTCTTCTAAGGGGATGAAAAGGGGGTTGACATAATGACCTAATCTCCAATGCATTATGTGAACGATAACGCCCAAACTGACAATTGGATCAAAATTTGGATTGCACTTCCAGTGTGTAGAATTTAATAAACTACAAAAATGTTCCTATCTCTTTTTACTCTGTTACAGGTGCTCTTTGGGTAATGCCAAGAATCTTGGATTAATATTTACTTACATTAAGACATCTCAAATTTACATCTCTATAGATTTACCAAATTTTTAACACTCATTTATATTTACAACCGTGAAAATCAGAAACTCCTGTGCGAAGAACCAGTAGAAGAGCTTGTTATGTTATAATCAAGTGCTAGTTTCTGTTGAATAATGGTGTGACAGTATACATTTTATTAGCTTGATAGTAAAAAAAAAATCTCATTCTGCTATTTCCCCAAATCAGGATTTTTTCAGATCTTATATTTGGTGCATCTCAATTAAAGGAACTTGAATTTAATTTCAACTTTAGTTGTATTGGATTGATTCACTTGTTTGTAGTTGTCATTGACAGGATTTGGTGAAGAGGTTCTCTAGATTCTGATGTGGGTTCTTTTCAGAGATTAAATTATCTATTTATACAGTAGGTACAGTATCAACAAAGTCATATCTGATGAAGAAAATGAATGTAGAGATCCAGAATAAACATCCACAATCATCTACAGTACCTACTGTATACAAAGTTATGTCAGTTTGTAATCAAAATTTACTTGCCACTGTTGCAGTCCTAAACTCTGTAGCTGTGCATAGGACTGTGATCACTGAAAATTTCTACAGAAAGGCTACACAATTAATATAATCAAAACAGAGACAACAATTGATTAGACATTTTTTCCCTTTCCAGAAAACCATAACATTTTGCAGTAATATTAAATATTTTAAACTTATTTAAAGTAAATATTGTATTAATACCCTGTACCCTTTGCTCAATTTTAACTTTTTTTGTGTTTAGAATAGTAATAAAAAACCATGTGGCTTTAGCTGTTCCAATTTGTATGTTCCCTTTCTAAAGGTTTTGGAGTCATTTGCAATTATATGTGGATTCCAGTAAAGTGTTAAAATATTATCATATCCTGCCAGTGTGAAGTTTCCCAGCAGGAGCCGAGCAGTACTTCCAAAACCATTGTCATCTTGGAGACAACCTGTAGTTTTAAATGACTAGGTTGTCAGTTTTCTAGCTTTTTGCATTTGCTTTTTCTGCTTTAGTGAATAGTAACAATTACATTGCAAACAGCGTGTTATTTCCGAGTGACTTTTGACAGATATCTTTGTGTTAGGTATATCGAAAACTTGAATTAATTCCCTCATTATAGTGCATGCTAAATTTAAATCTAACTTCCTTCAATACCATTGTAAACTAAATATTAGTAATATTTTTACCTAATGAACCAAATGAATAGTAGTCAGACAAACAGCTTGAATAGCAACAATTATAACTGCAAACTCCATTATGGTGTACAGTAAACATAGGAAAAGTACCATTCACTATAATCACAATGTAAGCAAATAACAATGTGATGTTGTTTATATTGCAATTATAGTTTTGCTTATTTTGTAGAAGATAAAATTAATTAGTAGAACTTAATTGTATTAAAACAGTACACTCTAATAAAAAGGTAATTGTAAAGTTTTTAACCATGTAAACTTATACTTACATGATATATTTTGAATATATAAGAACTCCTAGTTAACACATATCATAACAGTAATTATTTGTTGAAATTGTATTACTTTCAATCTTAATTTACCCTGTTTATATTCATATTTAATGAGTAAAGAAATGCTGGTGTATTCCTCACCTTATTTAGGAAAATAAACAATGTTATGTCATTATGATATTTGTTAGAATTTACCTTTTGTATTTAATTGTGCAAAAATAGTGAATATAAAAATATACGGTATAGTACACATAAAGGCATAGTTCATTACTCAGAGATAGACATACACAGGGGATTTAATGTCTCTCCAGTTAAAATCATATACACAGCTTGAATTAACCATTTTTTTCCAGCATGGTATTTCAGTATACTTATTCCAAGATCGAATGGGACTTTTTCTCCTTGGGATTGTGAAAACATAGAGGCAGATGTATTAAGCCTGGAGAAGTGATAAAGCAGTGATAAGTGCAAGGTGATAATGCACCAGCCAATCAGCTCCTGTCAGTTTTCAAAGCCGTAATGATTAGCTGGTGCTTTATCACCTTGCACTTATCACTGCTTTATCACTTCTTTATCCCTTTTCCAGGCTTAATACAGTATATCTCCCCCAATGTTTATGATGAATTGACGTTTATTCACAATGATCAAGTGACTATTTAGCCTAATAAAGTGTGATTGGAGGCTTTATATAAACTTCAAGTGCCCGACATGCACAAACCCACTGACAAAGTTCATTAGCGACAAAATGTGTTTGGGACGATTTGCTGTTACGTAGGCAGTAGTGAAGTTAGCAACACCGAAAATGAGGCTTGGACTGCATCTGCTTCCTGGTGATGCCGATGAGGTAATAGGATAGCACCGCGAGTCATACTTGAGTTCGGCTCCCCTATTTGAACTTTGGCTTGTGCTGCAGTGCAACCTCTGGAGCCGCCACTGATTAGCATACCATCAGGGTTTCATAAGGGTGCTATAAAATGAGTATGACTGGAGTGAAACTTTACTTGTATAATACATACTACTTACTTAGAGGTGCCTGGGAACTGGTAAGGGTGACTGGCTGTCAGTGTCTACAGTCATCATCATTGTCAGTGTTTGTCACACACTACACAGTGCGTACACACACACACACACACACACACACACACACACACACACACTGTAGTGCAAGCTATGTGTGGTGCTGCAAAAACAAGTTAAAAAAACTAAAAGGTTCTTGTTTTTTATAGTGAACCTGCACTTTTCTGATAAAGGAAATTATTCTGCAGTACTGCGTGTCACTTGCAGTATGTATAAGAATGGGCAGAGACAGTGTTGATTATATTTTTTTCTGACCAAATAAAATATTTCACTGTGTCTGAACTGCACTTTCCTAACGGTTCTAAAATTTTTTAAATAATTAAAAAAATCCTGTTTACAAAAATAGAACAACATTATTAACAGTGATGTAGTACATATAGTGCATTATTAGCTGGGTTGTGTTACTGAGTTCCTGTTTGTTATGTACTACCTGTCTGTACTACAAAATAATTCTCATCATTATTATTGAAGAAGACCAATTTTTCCTTCTCCTTTAAAATGTAAACAAGTGATGCAACATATATTATAGTAGCTGGGTTGTGTAACATACCGGGTGCCTGCCTGATACGTACCATCTACCTGTCTACTGCATAATAGCAAAATAATTTCTTCTTCTTCCTCTTCCTCCTCTTCCTCTTCTTCCTCTTCTTCCTCTTCCTCTTCCTCTTCTTCTCTTTTAATTTTATAATAGAGTCTGTATTTCCCCCCCCCCTCATAATTGAAATAAATAATAATTCACACAGTGTGTTATAAAATATAATGCAGCGTATCTTATTAGCTGAGTCATTACTGGGTGTATGGTGTCCCCATCTTCTGCACCCCAAAATCAGAAGTGGTGAAAAAAACTTATTTTTTTACTGGTGTCAACAAAATTTGCCAACTACATGGTAAAAGTAACAGTTGTCCCTGCTTTCCTTTTTTCTTTGTACATTCACTTGGTTTTGTGTCAGTTAAGTAAAATAACAGGTACTTTACGCCTGTCCTGGTTTTAAAAAATAAAACCTATCATTGAGCATTCTAAAAAAGAGTGGAAGCAACCCAGTACTTGTGCTGCAGTCATAGTACTGCTTCACACTAAAGTCATAGTACTGCAGTCATAGTACTGCTTCAACATCTACTAAAGGTGGTCAAGGGAAAAAAAGGTTTACCAAAGGTCACCTCAAATCTAAATAGGCATTACACAATGGTTAAGAAAATAATACTTTTAAATAAAAGCAAAATTTACTGATGATAAATGTAAAATTGGCAACATGCCATACACCACACACATTGGCAAGGGTGGGAGGGAACAAGGACAATTCCATCGTAGACCACTTTTCCATTCATTGTACTTTTCTGGGCTGTACTTTACAAGGGCATTGCTGATGGTATTCTGGTTTGCAAGGCCTAGGTCTCTTTCTCTATGGTAATTAGTTATAGTTATAACTGCTTCTCCATTCTTCATGGTGCACCATGCCACTAATCAGATCAATAATTAAGCGTTCAATGACATACTTTACCTGGATTCTTCCACACTACATGTTTATTAGGCTGAGGTATTTTCTTTAGTATAATTACTGTATAACAGCTTCTCCATTCTTATTTGTGTACCACAACACTAATCAAATTAATAATCAAGCTATTAATGACACACTTTACCTGGCATCTTCCACACTACATGTTTGCCAGGCCTATGTATTTTCTTTAGTGATAACTGCTTCACTGTTTTTAATGGTGCACCATTCCACTAACCAAAACAATAATCAATCGAATTAAGCCATCAATGACATGCTTTCCATTACATAAATACTGTGAAAAAGCTCTACCTCCATTTACCTGTACCTCCATTTATCTGATTTACTTTATGATTAATGAAAACAATCTATGGGGGTCACATATTTTATTAAACTGCCAATCTGTCTGTTACTGCTGTGCTACTGCTCTGCATGTGTCATAGATGTGCTATATTTCAAAGTAATTGCCGTGTGTTTCTGATTTGTTTAGCCAACCAGCTTGCTGCAGCTTTTAGCCAATATTGGTGAACAGTATTGTGAGCTATGAGGTGGTCAAAATTGACTGGAAATACTAGAAATGAAAGTTACTTATTTCAGTATTACTGTAGGAACAAAAATAGGTCCAAATTACATGATTTTAGCTGTTTTTAGCAATTTCAAAGAAATCCAAAATCACATTTGAATCCCAACAAAACACTTGAGGGTGGTTTTGACAAAACCAAAACTAAAACATGTGTGACCGTATGCATCCCTACTTTCCTTTGCTGTTGTATAACTATGTACATATTTACAGTACATTTATGTTTGTCACATAATTTACTGTATTTGTTTAATGCAGACATTTAACCAGGGAATTACATACATATTACAACATATCATTTTACCTCAGTATTACATACTGTAAATATATATACTGTATATAAACCGGCACTCTGTAATAAAAGGTTATACTGTAGTGTATCTGGCTGTGGTGCCATCTCAGAGGGTACTCACCCCAATATGTAACAGCAAAAAGATAGGCTGCACTCAAAGACATAGTAAACTGGTGAAAAAGTTGGTGTTTTAATCAATGTTTTATTCCCCTTCATCAGGACACACAGATTAAAGTGAAAAATAATGTTATACTGTAATGCATAAGCAGCCAGTGATAAAATTAAATTATCACTGGGAAAGCTAAAAAAGACTAGCAATCCAAGTACAAGCTTAATACTTAATGACTTACTGTATGTGCTCAATTGAAATAAATAAAAGCAAAAGTATACAGTATGTCTTTATAAAAAAATAAAAATAATCCAGTGATTCATTTAAACCTCTGGGAGAGAAGCAGTCTAGAGTTTTAATATCTACTTAGATTGTATCTGATAAAAGCCATTTGGCTATCCTTGGATAAAATTTAAAAGTGCAGTAAAGTGAAGTGAAACAACAGGAGGACAGAACAGGGGGATAAAGCCATAAGAATATATACATATAAAAATATAAAAAATATTGAGCGGGAAAATCAGACAATGGATAAGCTGGACTATAAAAGCTTGCTTGGTAAAATATCGCATTGTTGGGGCCCTAATAACTTATCTGACCCTGTATTATTCTAGATAATTGCAGAGTATAAAAAAACAGGGTGAACCTATCAGTTAGCTTAATAAAATATGTGATTGATATAAAGAATTTTGAATGTGTCCTATAGGCATCTGTGTACACATGATTAAACATACTAAAAGACACCATTATAAATATGGGAAAATGTATATGTCAGGGGTTCTCAAATGAGGTCTTCGAGGCACCCCAATGGTCTAGGTTTTAAGTATATCCATGCTTAACCACAGGTGACTTAATTAGTACCACAGACACTTTGATTTAGCCATCTGTGCTGAGCCTTGGATAAACGTAAAACCTGGACTATTGGAGTGCCTCGAGGACCACATTTGAGAAACTCTGGTATATGTAATTGCTAGCAGGCCACAAGTTCTGTCAGCAAGTGGTGGAATTGGTGCAAAGAATCACCTGTGCCCAATCTGTGCTGGTGACACTCTCTGTGTATAAAAAGTTCCAAAGCCAAACATAAAAAAATGTGCTTACATTTCTTGGCATTATGTGAAGTGTAAAATTAATACTAAAGTGAAACAATTGGTGAGCTCCTCATGAACTGAAAAAATGTAAACATTTGAAGAAGTTAGATTTAAAATTAAATAGAAAGTTGACTAACACGTGTATTGAGATTGTCTGGACCAAACTTGAATTTATATTGATATTGATAGGAAGAGTGTTGACACTGATAAAGGTTGCATTTTATCTCCCCAATGACAATTTATTAATAAAGTCCGATTAAAAGTTACATTTTAAGTTAATCAGAGGTCTATCTTTTGTCCACCAGAGTTGGCGGGACATGATCACAAAGACTTGGCAGGAGCCTGGACCTGGATCAGGACCAGACATGAGAGAAACTGGAGGGCCACAGCAGACAATGTCACAGAGCAGGTATGGACATAGGATGGAAGCTACAGGGCAGGATCCAACAGGGTACGGGTGCAGGACTGTCAGGGACAGTAAGCAGAGGACTGAGGTAGGATACAGGAATTTAGGTACACAAAGGCAGGGAACCAAGACTCAGGAAAAGATAGACAGACTGGGAACTGTACAGGGTACATCATCCATGTGACAAGCTCACTAGGAGTAGGAACTAGGGAATATCACTAGCAACAGGAACTGGCAAGAATCACTAATGAAAGGGCGCCATACCAATCACAAAAGACATCAGGATGGAGTCAGGTAATGAGGCATTCCAAACAGGTGTACTGCTGCACATAGCAGCCAGCATCCTAGATGCTAGGAGACAGCCAGAACACAAACAGGAATGAGCTGCAGCAGCGACTTCTAACACCTTGAAAGAAAATCAGCAAAAAACAGATATCAACAAGGTGAACCCAGCAGAAGAACATGTTTTAATCCTGAACAAGATAGCTCCATAAGTAAGACATATCCAATTCAGAATGAAAGACTATCATTCCAGACTAAACTTTATTTATAGAAGTATGAACTACTGTAACAAGGAGTGCACTTCCAGTTACAATGAGTCATCCTGTAAGAACTAAGGGCTTTTTTAGGTGCTAAAGCTGCAAAGCCTGTAAAGATATCAAATCATTAACCACAAAACATACGGATTCCTCAGTTAGGCACAGCAGATATAAGCTCCATCAATTTACCATGTCATACTACCAATGTCAAGTACATGATAGAATGTAGTTGCAATTGGCTGTATATTTGTAGAAAAAGTAGAGCTTTAAAAACCCACCTTGGTAAAAACCATATACTGTATAAAGAAAAGCCTCACAACACACTACCTTTAAAATGATTTCAAAGGTAACCATAATTATTCCACGAAAGAAATCACTAAATTTAGGGCAATACAAAATATCAAAAGCACTTGGAAACACAGAAATGAAAAAGCAAATGTGACCAAAGCCAAAATTCATTGGATTTATAAATTGAAATATTTTTCACCAAATGGACTTAACTAGGATTTAGAATTTAAACAGTTTTTTTGAACATTTCCTTTAGCATATTATATCACTTTCTGAATACCTGTGCTTTGCTACGAGATGAGGATGGTAAATTAGAATTATAGTTGTTAGCTAATTTACGTTGGTTGGATATCTAGTATATAGGCATATCTTGCTTCCCTGACCCACTTTGTGTAGTGGCTGGTCAACTCCTTTGGTCCCCCAAGGGACCCTGCTCTTCCCACTTTACAACTCTCAGTCTGGCTTCTTGCTGCCTCCATTCCCCTCCTCACATCATGTCAGTGCCCCTGTGAAATGATTGATTTATTTACAGTTTCTTATATAGCCCAGCACATTATGCATCTCCTGATATGCATCTCTGTGCTGCTGGGGGACCCTGCTACTTCTACCATATATTTCTCAGTGTGTGGGTTTATGCTACCTCCATTCCCCTCCTTACATCGTGTCTCTGCCTCTGTCACATGCAGCCCTGTCCTGCCTGACATATCATGCATCTCGTAATACACTCTGTCGTGCTGGGGACCCTGCTCCTCCCACTATATAACTCTCAGCGTGTGGCTTCCTGCTACTTCCATTCCCCTCCTCACATCATGTCACTGCCACTGTCACATGAAGCCCTGTCGTCACTGGAATATCATGCATGTTCTGATATAGTCTGTGCTGCTGGCCCATGCCTAGGCGTGCTAGGGGTGTCTTAACCCCACAGTGTTTGTTCCCAGATTGTACATCATATGTGTACCAAGTTTGGTGTAAATTGCACCAGGCATTCCTGAGTTATGCTGTCTTCTGAAATACTCTGTGCTGCTTCCACACCCCTAAGGGTGCTAGGGATGTCTTACCCACATAGTGTTTGTTCGCAGATTATAAGTCATATGTGTACTAAGTTTGGTGTAAATTGCTGCAGGCATTCCGGAGATATGCTGTAACATACAGTACATATACACATACATACATACATACATACATACATACACACATCCATTTTTGGCGATTTGTCTTGGATGGGCAGTGACATTTGTAAAACCAGTTCTTAGCAAGCACCTGGGACCTAAGGAAAAGCTACCTGCCAAGTTTCAAGATTGTAGACCTTGTGGTTTAGGATATTTTGTGATGAGTCAATCAGTGAGTCAGTCACCTTTTTTGCTATCTATATATATATATATATATATATATATATTACAAGTACCCCTTTTATGTTTTTATTTTTTATTTCATTTTTATTTTTCATTTTTTTATTACCTACAGTGCTACATCAATTTCTTCTATCCTTTCTTCATTCCCATTATATTTTCCTCTCATTCAGTGTATAGCACATTGCTATATGTTCACTACTGTTCATTGATTACAGAAACATCAACAGAAGAATCAATATAGGTGGAGCTCTTGATGTAGATCAAAGAAAATTCTCCACCAATCACAATAGAGAAACAACAGTATAGTTGTCAAGTTCAAAGCTTTATTTACTGAAGGACGTTGACACCATATCCAGACTTCAGTGGGAATTCTGCTCATGTGCTTTATCTCTTGGGACAGTCTATTCAGACATGGGTGCATGATGGATGGATCCTGCATAGTATCTGGTCTGCAGCAGGAGTGTGGTTCATGTATGTTCCATTTATCAGAAGCAGTGACTCAGAGACAGGTAAGCAATAGATGTAATTTCCAGTTTTGTGTTCTGTGTGCATTCCATTTGCTGGAAGTCCTCATCATGGACTCACATACGCGCTTATAAAGGGTTCTAATGGACAAAGGACATACTAAAATACTTGCACATCTACTGATTATTTCAACAAATCCATTCTTATACACAGTAAAAGGATAAGAGGGGGGAATTTATTAAAAATTGCTATGCAGAAAGTAAGTAACAGACACTTCTGGCACATGAAGGAAAATTCTTACTTTCAAAAATTCCAATTTTCTAATTTTTCAATTAGATCTTTATGTATTATATTGTTATTCATATTTATAGTGAAATGTATGTAAGTTTCTTTTTTAGGTAAAAAGATCCTGCATTACTGTATGTTTTTGTTATTTTGACCCTGAAGTAATAGACCATCATGGTATAAAAGGAACTAACTGTAGACTTTTGATCATACTGCCGTGACATAGAGCTTAGTCTCAAAACGCGGCAACGGCGGATGACAGGAGGATCCATTTTACACTGGGAGTCTGATCCAGACCTATGTTGCAATGGAAGCCAGGTAAGAGGTTCTGGAGCCTCCAAAATTATCTACATTCTTCTATGATACAAATCTCTGGTAAAGTTTCAAATGTTACTGTTGTGATGGATATTTTATATTTTATTGATTTTGGTTATGTATTATTTTGTTGCTTTATAAGGTATATGACACCATTTTGGAATTGATTTTCAATGTTTCCTATGTATTAAAAATTATCACTTGAAATTGAGAAATTTGAACTATAAGAGAGAGCAAGTGAACCCAAATTTGGATACACATGGATGTATTTAATTCAGTCTTTACCTTCATTCACTGCACTAATTATTTTAATTCATGTCCATGAGTCCTGTTTTATTATATTATCATCCTGATGTACTAGCTCTCAATGTCTTGTCCCACAAATTGTTTTATATACAGCTTTTAGATCGTAACCAGAGGTCAACAACAACACTTTACCATATGGGTCATACTTTGAATCATTTGATCGCACTGTTGGGCAATGGGGGGCACTGCTGGATTGGGCATCTTAATTGGAGTCTGATCTGCTTGCTTTCCCTTTGCCACCATACTAGTTATTGTTATATTGTTAATATAATGATTACCAAAGTTAACACAAGTTCTTGTTGTCTGTGTGGTTATTTGAGTTCAGATTGTTACTACACTATCTAGTAGTATATTACAGGCATATGCCATTAAGAGGTTTAATATTATTTCACCAACCTTTATGTTTTGTTTTTTAAGTGTTGCAGGCTTCACTGCAAAGCACAATTAAAAGAAATGTGGGTGTTCTAGACAATTTTACTGTCAAAAGGTGCTTAGTAAACTGATATCTTTGTGGCTCATAAATTAAACACTTAAGTAAAAATGTGTATTACAGTAACTGTACTGTATGTTTTTTGTCAGTTCAACATGCTTTAATGATTGTGTAAAATAATGAATTAAAAACTGCTTCATTCAGTTGTATTTGTATCTTGTATATGTACAGAAACATATCTGTCAAAATATATTTAATTATAGATGGGTAAAATGAGAACATAATCACACATTATATAATTTAATTTGGTATTATTTTATATTGCTTACAAAATGTATAAAATTGATTACCATTGCAATTAGTAATTTGGAAATGACTCTCATAAACTGAATATTTGCATGACTTGATTTAACATGAACATATGCTCATTTAATTTCCTGTATATCATTGTTTTGCTGTTCTGGGAAGTTTAGAAAGATTACAATATATTGCACTAAATTAGTTTGCCTGCATAACAAATGTGATGTTAATTTAATTTTAAATGCATAATCATTGTGCTACTCTATCTTTTTTGGCCATATAAAATTGTGTTTTCCTGTTACAATGTATACAGTAAACTAAGTTTTTTAAAGATCACACCCTTTAACTAACACAAAATGTACAGTATGTAGCTGTTGCGACCCAAAATAAATCCAGTGAGATGTAGTACTCTATATCATACTGTAGATACCAAAACAAATTAATTGTTTTGGTTATAAAAATAGAAAATAAGAATAATATACTTATTGTTCTCTTATTTTCCCCATGCTCTGTTATGGCTTGTATTGCATTTCTATCTGCCTTTAAAAATAAGGGTGGCAAATATTAAAATATATAGTGCATCTGGAATGTATTCACAGCGCTTCACTTTTTCCACATTTTGTTATATTACAGCCGTATTCCAAAATGGAATAAATTAATTTTCTCCTCAAAATTCTACACACAATACCCCATAATGACAACATGAAAAACGTTTTTTTGAGATATTTGCTAATTTATTAAAAATAAAAAATTAAGAAATCACATGTACATAAGTATTCACAGCCTTTGCCATGAAGCTTAAAATTGAGCTCCGGTGCATCCTGTTTCCACTGATCATCCTTGAGATGTTCCTAAAACTTAATTGGAGTCTACCTGTGGTAAATTCTGTTGATTGGACATGATTTGGAAAGGCACACATCTGTCTATATAAGGTCCCACACTTGACAGTGTATGTCTGAGCACAAACCAAGCATTAAGTCAAAGGAATTGTCTGTAGACCTCCAAGACAGGATTGTCTCGAGGCACAAATCTGGGGAAGGGTACAGAAAAATATCTGCTGCTTTGAAGGTCCCAATGAGCACAGTGGCCTCCATCATCCATAAATGGAAGAAGTTTGGAACCACCAGGACTCTTCCTAGAGCTGGCCGGCCATCTAAACTGAGTGATCAGGGGAGAGGGGCCCTAGTCAGGGAGGTGACCAAGAATCCGATGGTCACTCTGTCAGAGCTACAGCATTCCTCTGTGGAGAGAGGAGAACCTTCTAGAAGGACAAATTATCTCTGCAGCAATCCACCAATCAGGCCTGTATGGTAGAGTGGCCAGACGGAAGCCACTCCTTAGTAAAAAGCACATGGCAGCCCACCTGGAGTTTATCAACATGCACCTGAAGGACTCTCAGACCACGAGAAACAAAATTATCTGGTCTGATGAGACAAAGATTTAACTCTTTGGCGTGAATGCCAGGCATCATGTTTGGAGGAAACCAGGCACTGCTCATCGCCAGGCCAATACCATCCCTACAGTGAAGCATGGTGGTGGCAGCATCATGCTGTGGGGATGTTTTTCAGTGGCAGGAACTGGGAGAGTAGTCAGAATAGAGGGAAAGATGAATGCAGCAATGTACAGAGACATCCTGAATGAAAACCTGCTCCAGAGCACTCTTGACATAAGACTGGGGCGAAGGTTCATCTTTCAGCAGGACAACAACCCTAAGCGTACAGCTAAGATATCAAAGCAGTGGCTTCAGGACAACTCTGTGAATGTCCTTGAGTAGCCCAACCAGAGTGCAGACTTGAATCCGATTGAAAATCTCTGGAGAGATCTGAAAATGGCTGTGTAATGACGCTTTCAATCCAACCTGATGGAGCTTCAGAGGTTCTGCAAAGATGAATGGGCGAAACTGCCCAAAGATAGGTGTGCCAAGCTTGTGGCATCATATTAAAAAAGACTTGATGCTGTAATTGCTGCCAAAGGTGCATCAACAAAGTATTGAGCAAAGGCTCATCTTAGTTTTTTATTTTTAATAAATTTGCAAAAATCTCAAAAAAACTTTTTTCACATTGTAATTATGGGGTAATGTGTAGAATTTTGAGGGGAAAAATTTTATTTATTCCATTTTTGAATAAGGCTGTTACATAACAAAATGTGGAAAAAGTGAAGCGCTGTGAATACTTTACGGATGCACTGTATATTGTTTCTGCAAATATGGACATCTTTGTTCAAACCATGAAATAAAAAAATGTTTAGAATGTATCCAATATTTTTCCTTTTTCCTTATACTGATAATGTAGGTCCTTACCAGATCACCATCACACAAAAACTAAGAAATGTATCAAGAATACAGTATAACTAAAACAGTATATTTTAACTTTGTCTTGTGCTTTGTCTTAAGCTTTTGTGTTCACTTATTTTGTTACATTATAAACAAAAACAAAAAACAAAAAACAACCTCAATTTCTTCTAAACACTATTCAAAAGATATTTCAGAATATAATAGAACCATCTTTATTGAAAACTGCACAAACAGATGAATAAATGGAACTATTGGTCTAATTCAGCTTCAGTAGCAGTTTTGCCTTGCAGAAATCAACGGATTGTGGAAGCCCTCTGCATACGCTGCCAGGCTGCATATGCAGGTGGAAAACCGCCATGTTTTATATTGCAGGAAATGCAGGCAATGTCATCGGGCTGCCCTGAAAAATGTCCATGACATGACTGCATTTCCAGCTCTGCCCCCACAACAACATCGCACCGCTGCCTCCGACTGCCAGCTGCCTGTCACTCACATTGTGTTTGCATTCTTCTGGGACGTGATTGTAAAGTAAAAGCCTGCACACATGCACTGTGGACTTTTCGCATGTGCAGACAACCTTAAAAGCGCTGTTTCTAAACTAGGCCCTATATACATAAAGACTTTATTGAATGTTGAGCAGATTAAGAACAGTGGACAGATAGGTATAGTACTGCAGTACTGCAGATTCGTTAAGAGTTTGGAAAAAAATTGGCTTAAAAAAATAGTAATCCAAATCCCAAAAGCCACATGTTTTATTTTAAGTAATTTTAACTTAAGTAATTTGTGTTAAATTTAAGTGAAGCAATTAAGTTTTCACAGAGAAGACTTGTGACAGAATGGACTGTCCCAGGCCCATCCTAATGATGTTTTAGCACAGAAGTTATAAGACAGCTATTGTTCTTAAACAGGGCCAGGTGTGAAGTTTTATTCTGGGCCAGTCACATCCTGTAAAGACACTAAGAACAGGAAGCTGGGAGCAGCTGGAGGCCCTCTGATGTCACAAATGACTATAAAGGGTTAAAACAAGGAGTGACTGGCTATCATCCACCATCACCAAAGGATTAATTGCATCAATATCCCATTGTTCTCCCCAAGGACTGAGTCAGACACTGGGGCATGAGAACAGGGGGAATCTCCTCATGACTCATCTCTTTTACAGACCCTCATTGAGCTCTACCAATCAGGGGAGACCTTTTCCTAAAACCATCCTTTGCAGGATGGACTTTAGTGTTTGAAATTGTAACCCTTTTAAAAAGAGAAGGCAAGAGAGCTCCAGTGTGTGTGGTTTTGGCTTCTAAAAGCTACTGGTCTTGGAGTCTCAGCTCCTACCAGTGTGCTAAGGATTGTGCCTGGGAGCATTGTGGACACTGGATTACAAACTTCTCTTGGGATTTGCAGACTTGTTGGCTCTGCCTGGTTTATGATACACTTGGAGACTCGCAGACTTGTTGGCTCTGCTGTAACGAAACTTCATCAAACTCTTGTGATCCTGCAAATTATACTGAGTCTGGCAGTAAACTGGTGTTTATTGGGACCTGTTATTCTAGTTTCATTTATTATGTATTTATTTTATAGCTGATTTAGAGAACTTATATTAAGTAAATCTTTAATAAATATTTTGTTTTATTGTTATCTGTCTCCTGTCTGCGTGACCTGACCCAGAAGTTCGGGGTATACTATGTGAGTTTAGACTCTAAAACTCCAGGTCTTTACAAGACTCATAGGGGTGAATTTAATTGTTTGAAAAGTCAGTTTGGTGTGTTTCTTTCCTGTCTATTAGATAGGAAAAACAGACACCCAACTGACTCTTCAAACAATTGAATACCCCCCCCCCCCACACACACACACACACACACACACACACACACACACACACACACACACACACACACACACACACACACACACATTCTGCATCACTGGTGATACAAATTCATTATTTCTCTTGGTCTTTTATATTACTTTATATATCCCAACAGCAAAAACGTCTGTGTCTCCGTCTCAGCACAGACTGTGATCATGGTCTGCCACAATAGACAGCTGTGATAAACAGAGCTATCTGCATACAAAATGTCCGGAGGGAGCCGCTGACTGCACATGCTCAGCTACAGCAGCTCCTTCTGTCCTCACAGTACTGACAATCTGCTCTGCATGTGTCCATGTGTAAGTATGTGTGTGTGCTATGATTATATGTGTGTGTGTGTGTGTGTGTGTGTGTGTGTGTGTGTGTGTGTGTGTGTGTGCTATATATGTATGTACATATGTATAAAATGTGAAAGTGAAGCATACTTGCCTACTTTTGAAAAAGTATTTCAGGAAGATTGTGAAAGTAACACCTATAAGTGCGGACGCGTACTGCTACATTGGAGAGTCGTGCAATGAAAATTACTTACATCCAAATGTAAATGAGCCCCAAATTTAGTAAGATCTATTTGTTGAAGAAAAAACCCAGTTATTTTGCAGGATTTGTTCATGTACTGTATTCTACAAGAGGTTCCTTATACTGTAAGTGGCCACGATAAACCTAATTTAAAATGCATGTAGCCATAGGGATCATTGTGCCTTATAACCAATGCAGGGAAATGGCACTGATTAGCCAATTTGAATGTATGTATCTCTGATTTCTTTTATTTCCCACAAGAATGTAATAGCTACATAATGGGAGTAAGGTGCAATCAGGGAGATTTCTGGATGATTCAGGGAGTGAGGGAGCTTGCTGCTATTTCAGGGAGTCTCATGCAGAATGAGGGAGGGTAGGCAACTATGAAGTGAAGAGAGAGAAAATATGTGAGGATATGTGTGGACTGTATAGAGGGGATGTGCTTGGGTAGGATAGTTTAGAAAGGTTATGTGGGCAGTTCTGGAATCTGATTAACGTGTCTGAAGAGGTGAATTTTCAGGGAACGCTCAAAGATTTGGAGACTAGAGGAGAGTCGTACAATCTTGCTTTTAGCATTGTTCTGCCAAACTGGTAATGCTGGTGTACTTTTCTGTACCTAAAAAGGGATGCTTTTGCTTTATTCACCTGCCCTCATCAGCCCTTGCAAACCTCTGCAAACACCACCATCTTCCACTGCAGATTCAGCTTTGGTAGAAATTGATGGTACAGTAGGTGCAGTAGCTTAAAATAAGGCACACATTATAACCAGAGACAGTTTTGTGTATCATCCATTTTAAATGCAAAGATAATGCATGTTCATAGATACTGTATTGTATTAATTTGTTAAAAAAGGGTGAATATGTAAACATTATATTGCATTTTGAGAACATTTTCTTCCAAACTTAAGCCAGTCATTGTGGTTTTAAAAGATTTTATAACTTGCTGTGATACAATTGGAATTTCATTTTCTATACCTAAGTAACAGCTGCACATTTAAATTGGCTTCCCACTGAAAAAAGGTAATTTTAATGGTACCAATGAAAGAGAGATAAACTGTGCAAAACAAAACATAGTCTGAAAATAGCTAAGAATGTGAGCACACCAACAGTCTTTCCTTTGTCAAAAATTATTTGACAATCAAGCAAATTGAACGCAATGTAATAATGTTCATTTTAGCTGAAATATCTTGGCAGTAATTCACCTTCCTTTCTTTTGTCAGATTAGATTTATATGTTCAGGCTATGTTTAGTTACAATGAAAAAATAAAGACTGACAGAACATCTATAAACTTTAAAAAGAACTTTTCCCATAACTTGAACATTGATGGAATATATCTCTTGTAATTAAGAGACAATTTTTATAGTCCACAGGTGCCAAAATGGTCTTTGCAATATGATTAAATGTCAGGGACCATTTCGGGGTAGTTATAGGCCATGGCGAAAAAAATTCAGATCGACTGATCTGCAACCCATGCTGCACCTTTGTACATAGCTACTGGCACTCACAAAGCCACAGGTGGGTGTCTCAATGCAAATCTAAACATCAAACATGTACATTTGCAGCTTCGGTGGCATTAGTATGTATCTCTGAATCAGGCCCATATTTCAATATATGTAGGAGCTATAGGCGTGTACAGGAGACGACACAGGGGTGCCGTGCTGGGACTTCCCCCCTCTGCTGCATTATAGACTATTCCCCCTCACCTCCAGGAATCAGAATGCTTACCTGGGCAACTCAGATAAGCAGTCTAAGGGGGTCATTCCGACCCGATCGCTCGCTGCAGTTTGTCGCAGCGCAGCGATCGAGTCGGAACTGCGCATGTGCTGGTGCCGCAGTGTGCCAGCGCATGGCAGTCGTCATTGCCTAGCGATCGCCTCTGAGACAGAGGCAGTCGCTGGGTGGATGGGGGCTGGATGGCGGCGTTAAGCCTCCATTTAGGGGGAGTGGTCCGGCCAATGTAGGTGTGGCCGGACCGTTGGGGAGGCGGGTCACGATGGCTGCGTGACATCTCATGCAGCCGCTGCAGCCAGTGGCAGCAATGAACAACTCCCGGTCAGCCGCAGGAGCTGTGCTGGCCAGAAGTTACTCCAGAAATACAAAAGCATCGCCGCTGTGCGATGCTTTTGTATTTGTGTGGGAAGGGGGGGCCTGACTGACATGCTGGGTGGACTAGCCCTGTGCTGGGCATCCCCCCGCATGTCAGGGAAGATGATCGTAGCTGTGCTAAATTTAGTACAGCTACGATCAACTCAAAATGCCCCCCTATGTCCCAGAGCAAGGGGTGGTGGAGGTAGTCTATGATCCGGTGGAGGGGGAAGTCCCACAGTGGCACACCTGTGTCAGCCACTGCACATGCCTATTGTTAGTACCAGGACATAAGGTGAAAATATAGGATATAAGTTCCGAGATTTTAGATGTACATTTTTTATTTATAAAATGTGTGGTGTGGATTTGGGAAGCAAATTACAGCTCTCATTCTTTCACAAACATAAGTGATAGGGAACAGTTATGGAGAAAAAAAACCGACGTGTTTGAGCTTAATGTATAATAGTAGTAATTTAGAAAATTATAGTTGCTCAAACTTTTTGCATCTAATTAAAATGAATCACAGATATAACAAAATCTGCTTACCATAGAAACAAGTAAACTTTCAATGGCAACCAACTCTTTTGGTCTAGTTCTTGTATTCCTATTGTATTTAAAAAAAAATAAAAAAAAATTTGACCATTGATACTCTTAGATTGAAAGAATAAGATTGCAAACAGACTGGGAACCACTTAAATGACCACTGCTTCAACATTATGTGACTAGCTGTAAAGTATCTAAATCTATGTGATGATAATATATATGATGATATTAGAGATGAGTGGGTTCTGTTCTCAAAGAACCAAACCCTAGTGGACTTCACGTCACGAGCCCGGATCCGAGTCAGGTTCGGGTTTTCCCACCTGACTCGGAAACCAGAACGAGGCAAAACGTCATCATCCCGCTGTCGGATTCTCGCGGGGTTTGGATTCCATATAAGGAGCCGCGCGTCGCCGCCATTTTCACTTCGGCATTAGAGAGTGTAGAGAGAGGACGTGTCTCTTTCCTCAGTGTACTCAGTGTCTGTGTGTAGTGCTGCATCTGTCCAGTCAGAGTGGTTGTGTCATCTGCTGCCATATGTCCAGTGCTGCTGTATAAGTCCAGTCCAGTGGTGCTGTGTTGTGCTGCATCAGTCCAGTGGTGGTGTCCCTGTGCTGCCGTATATATGTCCAGTGGTACTGCCGTATATGTCCATTGAAACTGCCATATAATTCCAGCGATACTGCCGTATAAGTCCAGTGATCCTGCCATATGGAATAAATCCTGTGATCTTGCCGTATGAGTCCAGTGATCCTGCCGTATAAAATAAATCCAGTGATCTTGCCGTATAAGTCCAGTGATCCAGCCCTATAATTACAGTGGTACTGGAGTATAAGTCCAGTCCAGTGATACTGCTGTAATATGTCCAGTGATCCTGCCGTATATTTCCATTGATACTGCTGTATATGTCCAGCGGTACTGCTGCCGTATAAATCCAGTGATCCTGCCGTATAATTCCAGTGATCCTGCTGTATAATTCCAGTGATCCTGCCATGTAAATCCAGTGATCCTGCTGTATAAGTCCAGTGATCCTGCCATATAATTACAGTGATCCTGCCGTATATGTCAATTGATACTGCTGTATATGTCCAGTGAAACTGCCATATATGTCCATTGATACTGCCGTATCTGTCCAGCTGTACTGCCCTATAAATCCATTGATACTGCCGTATAATTACAGTGGTACTGGCGTATAAGTCCAGTCCAGTGATACTGCTCATATATATATATATATATATATATATATATATATATACATACACACCTTGTTGCAAAGCGGATTACTGAGGCCATAACAACTATGCTGGTGTTAGATGTGCATCTGGTATCTGCCATTGGTACAGTGGGACTGCAGTGCCAACCCTAGATAGGCCAGGTGTTTGTGACGCACACTTGTGTCGCTTAGCTTAGTCATACAGCTACCTCGTTGCCCTATTTTACTTCTTGGCATGATGTGCTGTTTGGGTACTATTTTTTTTTAAGTGCCTCCTGTCTGACACTGCAATGCCGCTCCTAGATAAGCCAATTATTTGTGTCACTTAGCTATGTCATACAGCTACCTCATTGCACCTCTTTTACATCTTTGCATGATGTGCTGTTTGGGGCCTTTTTTATATATGCCCTCCTGTCTGACACTGCAGTGCCCCTCCTAGTTGGGCAAATTGTTTGTGTCACTTAGCTTAGACATACAGCTACCTCATTGCCCCCTTTTACTTCTTGGCATGATGTGCTGTTTGTGTACTATTTTTTTAAGTGCCCTCCTGTCTGACACTGCAGTGCCACTCCTAGATAAGCCAATTATTTGTGTCGCTTAGCTTAATGATACAGCTACCTCATTGCACCTCTTTTACATCTTTGCATGATGTGCTGTTTCGGGCCTTTTTATATCTGCCCTCCTGTCTGACACTGCAGTGCCACTCCTAGATGGACCAATTGTTTGTGTCGCTTAGCTTAGTCATACAGCTACCTCATTGCACCTCTTTTTCATCTTTGCATTATGTGCTGTTCGGGGCCTTTTTTATATCTGCCCTCCTGCCTGACACTGCAGTGCCACTCCTAGATGGGCCAGGTGTTTGTGCCTCACACTTGTGTCGCTTAGCTTAGTAATACAGCAATCTTGGTGCACCTCTTTTTCATCTTTGCATTATGTGCTGTTTGGGGCATGGTTTTTTAAAGTGCCATTCTGTCTGACACTGCCATATAAGTCCAGTAGTACTGCTGTATTAGTCCAAGGGTACTGCCCTATATGTCCACCATTTGCAGAATTTTTGAAAAATGACATGGGCATGCAGGAGATGCTGTCAGTGGACTGAAAAATTGCAGGCCACTTTCAACATTCAGCCACTGCATGCCACTACTAGATGGGCCAGGTGGTTGTGTCACTTAGCTTAGTCATACATCAACCTCGGTGCACTTCTTTTTCTTCTTTGCATCATGTGCTTTTTGGGGCCTATTTTTTAAATCTGCCATCCTGTCTGACACTACAGTGCCACTCCCAGATGGGCCAGGTGTTTGTGCCACACACTTGTGTCGCTTAGCTTAGTCACACAGCAACATCAGTGGACCTCTTTTTCTTCTTTGCATCATGTGCTGTTTGGGGACTATTTTTTAAATCTGCCATCCTGTCTGACACTGTTGGCCACTCCTAAATGGGCCAGGTGTTTGTGCTGCACACTTGTGTCGCTTAACTTAGTCATACAGCCACCTCTGTGCAACCTTTTGGCCTGAAAACAATATTGTGAGGTGTGAGGTGTTCAGAATAGACTGGAAATGAGTGGAAATTAATGTCATTGAGGTTAAAAATACCATAGGATCAAAATCACCCCCAAATTCTGTGATTTTAGCTGTTTTTATGTTTTTTTCAAAAATTATCCAGATTTAAAACCAAAACCAAACACGAAAGGGTGGTTTTGGCAAAACCAAGTCAAAAACAAAACACGAGTGGGGAATTAGAACCAAAACACAAAACACGAAAAGTGCCTGCTGCACATCTCTAGATTATATATATATATATATATATATATAGAGTAAAGATACACTCGGCACTCCGCCAAATAAATGTAGACATCTTGCCCGGTGCCTTCCTTCTGAGTTTGATATAAGTATGGTATGTAGGCGGCACTCGTGGACTTAATTCAAATAAGAAACCCGGACACTCCTGGGTTGAATACAACGTTTCGGATTTATTATCCTTCGTCAGGTATATAACAAATGCAAGAAATCAAGCTTACCTTTATGCAGTTAAGAAACACCAAGTGAAAGTGAAAGTAAGTGCAAAAACACTCCCCATGCTGCTGCTGCTGACGTCATCACCAATAGACGGCGCCTGAGCAGTGACTGGGACAAAGTGAAAATGAAAGTGAAAGTAAAAACCGTTACCATGGTTACAATGATACATTGTACAAACGGACATTACTACAAATGATCTTACAGCAATACTACAAAAAATAGTAACATAACCATTATAAGAAACAATTAAAGGAAATCATTTCATTCAGTCCATGCGGGGAAACAGTATTCAAAAGATGTATCCATTTAATTTCTAACTGCAGAAGGATCTTTCCTCTATCACCCCCCCTGATATCTTCCTTGACATGGTCCAACATCATGTAGCGTAATGAGGAGAGACTGTGCTTGCAAGTTTTAAAATGTTTGGCAACAGGCTGATCTATGTTTTTCCTTTCCAATATCTGCTTAATGGCGCTACGGTGTTGTGCCATTCTTTCTTTGAACTGGCACACCGTTTTGCCTATGTAATATAAGCTGCAAGGGCACCTAATGCAGTAAATCACATATTTGCTGGTGCAAGTAAAAACATGTTTTAATTTGATCTGTTTACCACTGTGTGGATGCCTGATATAATTGCCGGTGTCCAGATAGGTGCAAGTAGTGCAACCTAAGCACCTGTAGTTTCCTGGTTTTTTAGTCATGAAGTGTTTAGGATATGTGGGTGACATGTTAGCAATGTCAACATGTATCACATGGTCCCCGATGTTTTTACCCCTTGTATAACAAGGTAGTAACGCACTTTCAGACAATTCTGCAAGGTCTGGGTCTGCTTGGACTACTGGCCAAACCCTTTTAGCGGTACTGACAATGGTCTTAGTAGATACCGTGTAATTGTTGACCCAAATCATGGTAGTGTCTATTTTATTAGGTTTGGGACAGGTGATATTGCGAATAGGGGAGACCTCTTTTAAGGGATCCGAGCTCCCTTAAAAGAGGTCTCCCCTATTCACAATTCTTACGGGTTCACCGCATTTGCAGTGATCCTGTTGATGAAGTGAATAAAATGGAACTTATGACTAAAAAATTTCTAGAAAGGGGGTACAGCAACAAGGATTTACAATCAGCCAAAATTAAGGCACTCAAAGCACCTAAAGTAAAGAATATCACCTGTCCCAAACCTAATAAAATAGACACTACCATGATTTGGGTCAACAATTACACGGTATCTACTAAGACCATTGTCAGTACCGCTAAAAGGGTTTGGCCAGTAGTCCAAGCAGACCCAGACCTTGCAGAATTGTCTGAAAGTGCGTTACTACCTTGTTATACAAGGGGTAAAAACATCGGGGACCATGTGATACATGTTGACATTGCTAACATGTCACCCACATATCCTAAACACTTCATGACTAAAAAACCAGGAAACTACAGGTGCTTAGGTTGCACTACTTGCACCTATCTGGACACCGGCAATTATATCAGGCATCCACACAGTGGTAAACAGATCAAATTAAAACATGTTTTTACTTGCACCAGCAAATATGTGATTTACTGCATTAGGTGCCCTTGCAGCTTATATTACATAGGCAAAACGGTGTGCCAGTTCAAAGAAAGAATGGCACAACACCGTAGCGCCATTAAGCAGATATTGGAAGGGAAAAACATAGATCAGCCTGTTGCCAAACATTTTAAAACTTGCAAGCACAGTCTCTCCTCATTACGCTACATGATGTTGGACCATGTCAAGGAAGATATCAGGGGGGGTGATAGAGGAAAGATCCTTCTGCAGTTAGAAATTAAATGGATACATCTTTTGAATACTGTTTCCCCGCATGGACTGAATGAAATGATTTCCTTTAATTGTTTCTTATAATGGTTATGTTACTATTTTTTGTAGTATTGCTGTAAGATCATTTGTAGTAATGTCCGTTTGTACAATGTATCATTGTAACCATGGTAACGGTTTTTATTTTCACTTTCATTTTCACTTTGTCCCAGTCACTGCTCAGGCGCCGTCTATTGGTGATGACGTCAGCAGCAGCAGCATGGGGAGTGTTTTTGCACTTACTTTCACTTTCACTTGGTGTTTCTTAACTGCATAAAGGTAAGCTTGATTTCTTGCATTTGTTATATACCTGACGAAGGATAATAAATCCGAAACGTTGTATTCAACCCAGGAGTGTCCGGGTTTCTTATTTGAATTAAGTCCACGAGTGCCGCCTACATACCATACTTATATATATATATATATATATATATATATATATAGAGAGAGAGAGAGAGAGTCGACTGGTAGTAATATAGACATCTTTTATGAGTCAGTAAAAGATGACTTTAGGAAATTGAAAATAAAGACTAATAAATTCAATTCTAATCTGAGTTTGGAGGAAAATAAGGTTTGAATCAACTTAAAATGGAGGATAACTTGATTATTAAAAGTGCAGATAAAGGAGGAGCAGTAGTTTTACAGGATAGAACTGACTACATTAAAGAAGCACACAATATACTTGATGATGCTTCAACTTATATTAAACTTGAGAAAGACCCTACAATGGTCTTCAAAGAAGACCTTAGAGTTCTCTTGTAGGATGCTCAAAGAAATAATGTAATATGTAAAAAGGAGTTTGACTATTTATGGGTGGAACATTACAATTACTGCTATTTTTTATCATCTTCCTAAGGTACATAAGAACCTACAGTCTCCCCCAGGAAGACCAATTATTTCGGGGGTTGACTCATTAACAGCAAATCTCTCCCATTATATCGATATAAAACTGCAACCATATGTGAAAACTTTGCCCTCATACTTAAGGGATTCCACAAATTTGTTGCAATTATTAGACGAATACTTATGTGACACTGAGGAAAGATGGCTTACGATTGATGTTCAAGCCTTATATTCCTCCATCCCACACTCAAAAGGGATTGAAGCAGTACAGTCATTTCTAACAGCGGATTTAGATAAATCAGAGGCAGAAATTAAATTAATTTAGGAAGGTATAGACTTTATATTAAAACACAATTATTTCCAATTTGAAGACTCCCATTACCTCCAACAGCAGGGAACTGCAATGGGGACCAAATTTGCCCCATTGTATGCTAACCTGCTGATGGGGGTATGGGAGGAATCTTTCATTTATGGATCCAAATTCTAGAGAGACTCCATTAAACTATACTGACGATACATAGATGATCTGATTTTAATATGGAAAGGGGATGGAGAAAGTGAGAAACAATTTATGGAATACCTCCAAGTGAATCCCTTTAATTTGAAATTCACATTTAAAACAGATAAAAATTTGATAGATTATTTGGATCTTAAACTGGAAAGGAAAGTTGATGCAAATAATTTCATTCCAACATCTAGTTGTCATCATCCGAATTGGATAGATGAAGTTATTCTCAGTTTCTTAGACTGAGGAGAAATTGCAGTATTTTCAGTGAGTTCATGACACAAGCTAATATGCTTTAAGAGAGTTTTTTGGCATGAGGATATAATCAAAGTAAGGTGGAAGAAGCATTGCAGAAAGCAAGCAATACAGACCAAGCCAACCTCTTACTTAAAAATCCAGCCTCCAAAAATATGAATGATATCAGATGTAAGCCTTTCATAACTCAGTACAATAAAGAAAATCAGTTGATTACCAATATATTAGATAAACATTAGCCTATTCTATTAAAAGATTCTATTCTTGGACCCACACTCCCCACTAGACCCCAAGTAGTCTTTAGTAGGGCAAATAACTTAAAGAACATGTTAGCACCAAATGTTTTGAAGCTCATAAAATCTACCACACAGCCGAAGACAAACTTTTTGTTAGGGAGAGCTATGGGCTGTTTCCCATGTAATTGTTGCATATGTTGCAAGTTTATGGAAAAATCCACTTTTTCCTGGAAACATGAAGATGGATTGGAGTATACCTTAAGAGCCAGAGTAAACTGTAATAGTGAATTTGTAATTTACAGAATAACTAGCAGTTGCAATTTGATGTACGTCAGGAAAACAAAATGCAATGTTAAACTTAGGATTCAAGAACATCTACGAGGTATTAAAAACAAAGTCACTAATCACAGTCTACCACGTCACTTTTCAGAAATTCACAACTCTGATGTTAAAGATTTCAAATTCACTATATTAGAATTAGTCAAACTAGGTCCCAGAGGAGGAGATAAAGAACGTGCACTTTCCAGAAGGGAATCCTTTTGGATTTTCACTCTGAACACTCTTCACCCAAATGGTTTAAATGAAAATATAGACAATGTGCCATATCTGTAATTTTCCATATTCACTTAGCAAAAATTAGTATCATTAAGAGCACCTGCAAGTTGGGGTACACTCAGCAATGTTCAAACTTTAGTCTATTAAAATTATTCAATCTTGAATCCGTAGTTATATGTTCCCATTGAGTAGTCCTCTGTAACTTATGAGTTATTGATCGGCTGTAGATCTGAATCTGTTAAATATTAGTGAGCTAAAGGTATTTTTCCATTGGTTTGTGAAACTGAAGCCTCTAAAAATGAACCAGCTAAATAGCTTCATTATTTTACAGCCTATGAATTGGTTTAATTTACAAATTCATTTAATTTAATATGTAATTTTGGATAAATTTACTTCTATCTCCATATTCATAAATTTATTTTGATCATACATTAAGGAGATCTACAGCTTAAAAAAACTCTATATCTATAATTATGAACTATATTCATGATTTGATTTAGATTATATACTTGGGAGGTCTTTCATTAATTAAAATTATCCTAAGATCTATCACATATCCTTGTTTGGATATACATTTATGAATTCTTAGGAGTTTTTAATTATGTACATTATAATTAGAGTATCAACATGTTGTGGATTATGTCATTTGATATGACAAGCTGTGACAGTTATGGATGAGTTAACAGTTGTCAGGTATTTACAATGCCCATGGGTGTGGTGAACCACAGTCAACTAGGACTAGTTATCGGTGACGCGATTTGTGTCAGAGGGGAGCGGGTGTGGCTGGGCGCCTGTTAGATATGGCATAAGGCTCACCATGGATACCACTCTGTTGAGCGGAAGTTGTCAGATGCTGGTGACGTGTTTTGCGTCAGAAGGGAGCGGGTGCAGTCATGTCCCTGACACACAACGCATCAGGGTCACCATAGATACCGCTCTGTTGAGCGGAAGCCATCATACACCGGTGACGCATTTTGCTTCAGAGGGGAGTAGGTGCAGTCAGACGCCTGTCAGATGATGTGTGCCCTTGACACACATGACATCAGGGTCGCCATGGATACGCTCGTAACCAATAGGATGGATATGTAGGTGGAACGCATATTGGAATGCATACCGGAAGTGTGCCTTTCCGGTCAGTTGCAGGCTGTTAAGCCTTTTTCAGTAACATAGTAAGTTTCCAATATGTTTCATATACAAACCACTACCCCTAAAGTCAAGCCACTTGTTTGAAGATTTGAACATAGGAAGATTATGGATCTCTAAGTGGAATTTAATCTTTTATTTATACTGTATAATTTCTAACTTGTTCCTAATTAAAGGAAGTGATGAAACCACGTGAATGGTTTAAATAGCAGCTGTGAGGATGAATGCTTCATTCTGCTTCTTCCACACACATTGTTGCTGCCTAAATCCTCCAGGGTGAGTCTTTATATTATTCTTGCATGCTTTATTTTTGGAGGCTTCAGTTAGGTGTGATAAATGTTTTTATTAACAACTTTTCATTGTTACAACTTTGTGTATTCTAATCAGAAAAAATGCTTTTATGTTTTAAAAGATCCATTTTGTGAGGTTTATTGAGGAAGTTTCAGTGCCTGCATTCTTGTGATTGTTTAACCAGCTATATCTTTCTGTTATGTACATACTTATATGCCTCTGTTGTGATCTTTAGTGACTGACACACCTTTTGTCAATTAATAAGTTAAATTTTGATCCTTTCAGATTTACATTTGTACCAGGACCGGAATTAAAATAGTCTT
Organism: Pseudophryne corroboree; assembly: GCF_028390025.1. NCBI lineage: Eukaryota > Metazoa > Chordata > Amphibia > Anura > Myobatrachidae > Pseudophryne > Pseudophryne corroboree. The sequence continues at coordinate 398,277,829 of NC_086449.1, forward strand.
GGTTACAAGATTTGAATATAATATTCAGGTATTCTTATAGCAAATTCTTTATTCAAATTTTATCCTATAAACCTTTTAAATATTGGTTTATATGAGGTCTTTCTCTCTGTTAGGTAGTTTGCCAAAAACATTGCTGCATGATTGTCAGTATTGTTAAGAGGATCTACAGTTAAAGCTCCCATAAGGAGCCCTACAAGAGAGTAATTATATCTTTCTCCAAGGTATGTTCGTGGTCTTCAATAAAAACCACTTATTATCAGTTTTTCCATCTATAAACACATTTACTAATGTGTTTTTACTCATTTATATATTCTCAGGTTGTGATCCTTTATATATAAACCTACCAATGGTAAACAAGTGTGCCTCTTATATTTGGTGGGTATTTACCTCATTTAGAATCTCTCATACCATATACATCTTCTTTTAGTCCCTAATTCAGGACATCAGTACTTTTTTAAATTTTAATTTTTCTATCTATTCCAAAACAAGCTACCCCTGATGAAGTCGTTAAGATGAAACACGTTGGGTCTGTCTGTCTAAAGTCATTAAACCAGTTTGTGAAGATACTCCCTCTTGAGCACATACCTTGCAAAAGGTGAGGGAGTATATAGAGTTATCATTGTATATCAAACACACTGGATTTATTTATTTATTATTTATTTATTAACAGTTTCTTATATAGCGCAGCATATTCCATTGTGCTTTACAATTAGAACAACAGTAATAGAACAAAACTGGGTAAAAACAGACAGACATAGAAGTAGGAAGGCCCTGCTCACAAGCTTACAATCCATAGGGAAATAGGCATAGATACACAAGGATAGATGCTATCTATTGCATAATGGTCCACCAGATTGCTAGGTTCTTAATGGGTTGTATGATGATACCCCGCAATGTTGGCCAAGTGTCAGGAGGGTGTGAGAGTAAAGAAAGACAAAATATGTGATGTTATGTATACTGTACAGAGAGGATGTAATTAGATAGGGAAGCACTGAAGGTTATGTGGGTGGGTCTGGAATTTGATAGGCTTGTCTGAAGAGGTGAGTTTTCAGGGAACGTATAAAGGTTTGGAGACTAGAGGAGAGTCTTATTGTGCATGGGAGGGCATTCCACAGAGTGGGTGAAGTCCGGATAAAGTCCTGTAATTTTGAGTGTGAACAAATAATGCGTGTAGATCTTGTGCAGAGTGGAGAGGTCAGGTAGGGAGATATTTTATGATGAGTGAAGAGATGTATGTTGGTGCAGTTTGATTAATAGCCTTGAATGTCAGTAAAAGTATTTTATATTTAATACAGCAGAATACCGGTAACCAATGGAGGGACTGACAGAGTGGATCTGCAGACAATGAACGTCTAGAAAGGAAGATTAGCCTCGCAGCTGCATTCAAAATGGATTGTAATGGTGAGAGCCTATGTTTGGGAAGACCGGTCAGGAGACTATTACAATAATCAATGCGGGAGATAATGAGAGCATGGATTAGAGTTTTTGCTGTGTCTTGTGTAAGATATGATTGTATTATGGATATGTTTCTTAGATGTATGTAACATGATCTTGAGACAGATTGAATGTGGGGAACAAAGGACAGTTCAGAGTCAAGAATGACACCTAGGCAGCGAGCTTGTGGGGTAGGGATGAATGCCGAGTTCTCAACAGTGATAGAGATATCAGGTTGGAAACTACTATTGGCCGGTGGAAATAATTGTCTGTTTTGGAAACATTAAGTGAGAGGTGGCGAGATGTCATCCAAGATGAAATGGCAGGAAGGCATTCAGTGACACGGCCCAATACAGATGGTGACAAATCAGGGGAGGATAGGTAGATTTGAGTATCATCCGCATACAGATGGTACTGAAATCCGAAAGAGTTAATTATTTTGCCAAGAGATGTGGTATAGATAGAGAAAAGCAGAGGACCTAAGACTGAGCCTTGTGGTACTACAAATGAGAGAGGTAGCAAAGAGGATGTGGAATCAGAGAAACAATCACTGAAGGAGCGATTAGATAGGTAGGATGAGAACCAAGAAAGGGCTGTGTCCTGAATACCTAGGGATTGTAGTGTTTGTATGAGAAGATAGTGGTCAACAGTGTCAAAAGCAGCAGAGAGATCAAGGAGAATAAGTAGAGAGTAATGTGCTTTAGATTTAGCAGTGACCAAATCATTCACTACCTTAGTCAGTGCTGTCTCTGTGGAGTGTTGGGCACGAAATCCTGACTGAAGTGGGTCCAGTAGTCTGTGTGAGTTAAGAAAGTGTGTGAGGCGAGTGTAGGCAAGTCTCTCAAGTAGCTTGGAGGGGCATGGGAGCTGAGAGATGGGACGGTAGTTTGAGAGAGAGTTAGGGTCAGAGTTTTGTTTTTTCAGAATGGGAGTAATCACTGCATGCTTGTATAGAGAAGGAAAGATACCAGTAGACAGAGAGAGATTAAAGATTTTTGTTAAGGTTGGGATGAGCACAGCAGACAGAGCTTTACTAATTTGTGAGGGTATATAGTCAAGGGGAGCGGTATTAGAGTAGGAAGATGAAAAGAGTGCAGATACTTCATCTTCATTTGTAGGATCAAAGGAAGAGAAGGTGTTAGAGGGTTCAGGCAGGGAATTGAGCAGGTCACTGGCTGTGGAAGAGCATATCATTTCATTTCAGATCTTGTCAATCTTGTCCTTGAAATAGGAAGCAGGATCTTGCGCACTGACAGTTGCTGGTGGGTTGGGTGAGGGAGGGACAAGAAGTGATTTAAATGTATTAAAAATTCGCTTGGGGTTAGAGGCTTTAGCAGAGATGAGAGATTGAAAATATGTTTGTTTGGCAGTGTCCAGAGCATTACGATAAGAGTGGTAGGTGGTCTTATAAGTGAGAAAGTCACTTGAACTAAGAGATTTATGCCACTGGCGTTCTACTTTACGTGAGAGTTTTGTAGGTGTCTAGTGTATTTAGAGTGCCATGGTTGACATCTAAGTCTACGTGGAGTGTGATGGATAGCTGGAGCCACTTCATCAAGTGCTGTTTCTAGAGTTTGGTTAAGGTGTGACACAGCATTCTCAGGAGAGGTGAATGTAGAAATTGGTGAGAGCAGTGGTTGCAGAGAGGTAGATAGTTGTTGAAAATTAATAGCGTTAATATTTCTGCGGGTTAGAGGCGTCTTTGTAGACTTTAGGGACATTGAGTTTGAAGTAATGGAGGAGAGCATGCAGGTGATAAGGTAGTGATCTGAGAGAGGGAAAGGAGTGTTAGTGAGTTCAGAAACAGAGCATAGTCTGGTGAATACAAGATCAAGGCAGTGGCCCTCCTGATGAGTAGGGGAGTCAGTCCATTGGGAGAGGCTGAGAGAGGAGGTTAGAGAGAGTAGTTTAGATGCATGGGAAGATTGTGGACTGTCAATAGAGAGATTGAAATTGCCCATAATGATGGTGGAGATGTCAGAGGATAGAAAGTGAGGGAGCCAAGCAGAAAAATCTTCCAGAAACTTTTTGGGTTGCCCAGGTTGGCGATAGATAGCTGCAACACGCAGAGAGAAAGGGGTGAAAATCCTAATAGAGTGTACTTCAAATCATGTAAATATGAGTGAGGGAACAGGTGGTAAAAAGATGTGTGTGTAAAATTTGGACAGTAATATTCCAACACCACCTCCTTTAATGTTACCAGGACTGTGTGTGTGTGTGAAGTGGAGGCCACCATGTGACAGTGCTGCAGGGGAGGCCGTGTCTGATTGTGTGAGCCATGTTTCTGTTATGGCCAGCATATTGAATTTTTTTGCTATGAAAAGGTCATGAATAGTTGTTAATTTGTTGCAAACAGAGCATGCATTCCTTAAAGCACATTTTAGTGAATTGGAAGGAAAAGGGAGACATGTGATGTTGATAAGGTTTGTTGGATTTATATTCCATTGTGAATCAACTGAATGTGAGTGTGGTATGTGGATGGGACCTGGATTTGGGGATATGTCAACAGCTAGTAGAAGCAGAAGAAGATCGCGATAGGTATAGTTGGGGGAGGTGTGTTATAGGTTCTTATGGTGACATGTTGAGGATGTGACAGTCAGTGTACATAGATAGGTTAAAAGCTCATGAGTGTTAATAAGAGGGGAGTGGATTAATGATGCTGCAATGTGTACAGAGCGATAAATAACAGGAATAGTGAAGGACGATGTCATTTTATAAAGGATACCATGAAGTGCTATTAGGAAAAACAGTTTGTGGAAAATGGTGTTTTTAAAGTGAAAAGTATAGATAGGTAAGTGCTTATGGAAAATGTTAGTGATATGGTGGAATTACCTAGTTTCCATTGTTTTTCAATGTTTGTTTAACTGTGGGTTAATGCTGAGATGCAGGATTCATCAAGGAGAAATCACATACATTGAAAAAAATTAGTAATGAGCAGGTTCGGTTCCTCGGGATCCGAACCCCCCCGAACTTCACCCATTTTACACGGTTATGAGGCAACCTCGGATCTTCCCGCCTTGCTCGGTTAACCCGAGCGTGCCAGAACGTCATCATCCCACTGTCGGATTCTCGCAAGATTCGTATTCTATATAAGGAGCCGCGAGTCGCCGCCATTTTCACTCGTGCTTTGGAGATGATAGCGAGAGGACGTGGCAGCGTTCTCTCAGTTTCTGTGTTCAGTGTGCTGCAAATATATTGTGCTCAGTGTGCTGCAAATATCTGTGCTCAGTGTGCTTGCAAATATCTGTGCTCAGTGTGCTTAAAATATCTACGTTCTCTGCCTGAAAAACGCTCCATATCTGTGCTGCATTGTAGTATATAGTAGGAGGACAGTGCAGAATTTTTCCTGTGACCACCAATATATATATATATATATATATATATATAACAGTACGGTACAGTAGTCCACTGCTCTACCTCTGTGTTGTCAAGTATACTATGCATCCATACCTGTGCAGCATTTTAGTTGTGCGCAGTATATAGTAGTTAGACAGTGCAGAATTTTGCTGACCACTAGTATATATATAGCAGTATGGTACAGAAGTCCACTGCTCTACCTCTGTGTCATCAAGTATACTATGCATCCATACCTTTGCTGCATTTTAGTTGTGCGCAGTATATAGTAGGAGGACAGTGCAGAATTTTGCTGACCACCAGTATATATATAGCAGTACGGTACAGTAGTCCACTGCTCTACCTCTGTGTCGTCATGTATACTATCCATCCATACCTGTGCTGCATTGTAGTTGTGCGCAGTATATAGTAGGAGGACAGTGCAGAATTTTGCTGACCACCAGTATATACATAGCAGTATGGTACAGTAGTCCACTGCTCTACTTCTGTGTCGTCAAGTATACTATGCATCCATACCTGTGCTGCATTTTAGTTGTGCACAGTATATAGTAGAAGGACAGTGCAGAATTTTGCTGACCACCAGTATATATATATATAGCAGTACGGTACAGTAGTCCACTGCTCTACCTCTGTGTCGTCAAGTATACTATCCATCCATAATTGTGCTGCATTTTAGTTGTGCGCAGTATATAGTAGGAGGACAGTGCAGAATTTTGCTGACCACCAGTATGTATATAGCAATATGGTACAGTAGTCCACTGCTCTAACTCTGTGTCATCAAGTATACTATGCATCCATACCTGTGCTGCATTTTAGTTGTGCGCTGTATATAGTAGGAGGACAGTGCAGAATTTTGCTGACCACCAGTATATATATATAGCAGTACGGTACAGTAGTCCACTGCTCTACCTCTGTGTCATCAAGTATACTAGCATCCATACCTGTGCTTCATTTTAGTTGTGCGCAGTATATAGTAGGAGGACAGTGCAGAATTTTGCTGACCACCAGTATATATATAGCAGTATGGTACAGTAGTCCACTGCTCTTCCTCTGTGTCGTCAAGTATACTATGCATCCATACCTGTGCTGCATTTTAGTTGTGCGCAGTATATAGTAGGAGGACAGTGCAGAATTTTGCTGACCACCAGTATATATATATATATAGCAGTACGGTACAGTAGTCCATTGCTCTACCTCTGTGTCGTCAAGTATACTACAAAAGTTCAGTAAAATGACCCAAAAATCTAAATTAAAAGCGTCTGATGAGAAGCGTAAACTTGTCAATATGCCATTTACGACATGGAGTGGCAAGGAACGGCTGAGGCCCTGGCCTATGTTCATGGCTAGTGGTTCAGATTCACATGAGGATGGAAGCACTCATCCTCTCGCTAGAAAACTGCAGTGCCACTCCTATATGGGCCAGGTGTTTGTGTCGGCCACTCGGGTCGCTTAGCTTAGCCATCCAGCGACCTTGGTGCACCTCTTTTTTTCTTTGCATCATGTGCTGTTTTGGGGCTATTTTTTAAATCGGCCATCCTGTCTGACACTGCAGTGCCACTCCTAGATGGGACAGGTGTTTGTGTCAGCCACTTGTTACGTTCCTGATGCTCAGAACTAGAAAGATGTTGCGAAGTGAGTCCTGAGCACCAGGACGTGACGCTGAAATAGGGAGGGAATGGGAATAGCCCCTAGCACCCTACCTCCGTTGTTTTACCCGTGTGGTCAGTTCACACCTGAGTGACTATGGTTTCTTGGGCCGACGGCAGCCGCGTTTGAAGGGCGGATTAGGTCTGCCCAACTCCGATGCACCCAGGTCTTAGAGTGAGACAAAGCGTGAACCGAGACAGGATAATAACAAGGGGACCTCTAACTAAAGCAAACAGAAGCTAGGGGCTACAAACTACCCTAAAACTAAATATATGTGCGGCAAGCCGCCAAAGGAAAAGAACAACAAAAGATATCACTGTCCACTCCCCTACACGGCACCGCCGAGTTCCGGGGAGGACAGTGAAAAGCGGAAACCTCCGCAAAAACCACCAATACAAAAAGTACCAAAAGGACTAAGCGGCCTAGGCTGCAACACGCGGCAGAAGCCGCTACTCACGAAACCGGGAGAGAACCCCAACAAACGAGAACCCCCAGATGACTGCAACAGGTTCACTTGAACAGGAAGGATTCCCAGGACCGGCTTCAGAACTCCAGGACTCAGGAGCACAGGGAGCAGGATCGACCAGATACAGCTGACCAGGAACAGACATTACAAGGCAGGAACAGCATACAGGAAGCTATCACCGGCGTCTGTGCCAGGTAGTGAGGGAGAATATAACAGGGAGCCCTCCAATAGCTGCAGCGAAGCTTAATTAGTAATGTCGTGCAGCTGCCCTGCTGCACGACCAGAGCTAACAGGTGTATTGATTGATAGGAAGCAACGGGGAACGCGGTTCGTCTGTGGCGTCCCCGTTGCTAAGGGTCCGGTGGTTACGCGCGCACGGCATCCCAGCGTTGCCAGGTACCCGGCGGCTCAGCGCGCACGGCGTCCTGACGTTGCCAGGGACCCGGCGACTCAGCGCGCACGGCATCCTGGCATTACTAGGCGCCGGGCGGGCAGGAAGGGAGGTGCGGCTGCCGTGAGCGTCGCTCGGAAGCAGACCGAGCGACGCCGCGGACCGTGGCACCTAACAGTACCCCCCTTGAGGAGGGGTTAAAGAACCCCTAAAGCCGGGTTTCTGAGGAAATTTGTTAAAGAATAATCTCTTAAATTTAGGGGCATGTAGATCCTTATCCAGGACCCAAGACCTTTCTTCCGGGCCATAGCCTTTCCAGTGGACCAAAAAATAAAGCCGGCCCGAGAAACTGTGGAATCTAAAACCTTCTCCACCAAGAACTCTTGTTGCCCCTGAACATCCACCGGAGGTCTACCCTGGGAAGTCTTCCGAGGTAATCTCCTGGAAGAAAAATACTGCTTCAGAAGGGAACAGTGAAAAGTATTGCCAATTTTGAGTGATTTAGGCAAGCGTAGCCGAAAAGCAACTGGGTTGACCTTCTTAATTATAAGGAACGGTCCAATAAATTTGGGTCCCAATCTAGCCGAGGGTTGTTGGAGCTTGATGTTGCGGGTTGGCAACCACACCTTATCTCCCACCTTAAAAGTGCATGGGCGTCGGAACCTATCAGAAATTTTTTTTTCTCGGAAGGCAGCCTTCTTAAGGGCAAGGTGCACCTTTTTCCAAATCATTCTGAGACGGGAAGTTAAGGTCAACGAGGAGACTGGAAAATAAGGGTAAAAAGAATTGGCTCTAGGATGAAAGCCCAAGACCGAAAAGAATGGGGACTCCTTGGTGGAAGAATGACAAGAGTTATTATAGGCAAACTCGGCCAAAGGAAGAAATTCAGACCAATCATTCTGAAGTTTGGCCGAATATAGCCGTAAATACTGTTTTAACTACTGATTAACACGTTCAGTTTGTCCGTTAGACTGTGGATGGTACCCAGATGTTAAAGAGAGTTTCATATTTAATGAGGCACAAAAACGTTTCCAGAAACGGGCGATGAATTGCGGTCCCCGATCAGAGACAATATCCCTGGGTAAACCATGGAGCCTGAACACAAGGCGGAGAAATAAAACTGCCAACCCTTGAGCAGAGGGTAATCGGGGGAGAGCAATGAAGTGGGCCATCTTACTAAAACGGTCTACTACCACCCAAATGACTCTAAATCCAGCTGAAAGAGGAAGGTCCACCACGAAATCCATGGATATATGTGACCATGGCCTGAGAGGAATGGCTAAAGGTATTAGTTGCCCGACCGGCAACAATCGAGATACCTTGTACTTAGCACAAACCTGACAGGAACGGACAAATTCCCTTACATCTTTAGAAAGATTAGGCCACCACACTGAGCGAGAGATTAACGCCAAGGTCTTAGTGATACCAGGATGACCAGAAACCTTATTATCATGAAACTCAGCTAGAACAGTGCCTCTCAGAAATTCAGGGACGAAGAGACGATCTGCAGGAGTGACTTTGGGAGCCTGCTGCTGAAGCTGGACTAGCTGTGTAAATAAATCCTGTGTGAGGCCAGCCCGGATGACAGACGATGGAACTATGGGGGTAGTAGCCGGGTGGTTGTTGTGAACCGGAAGAAAACAACGTGACAGGGCATCGGCTTTTGTATTCTTGGAACCGGGCCTGAAGGTGATAATAAACCTGAAACGAGTAAAAAACAACTCCCAACGTGCCTGTCGAGCATTAAGCCGTTTAGCTGACTCAATATACTGCAGGTTCTTGTGGTCAGTAAACACCGTAATGGTATGCCTAGCTCCTTCCAGCCAATGCCTCCACTCCTCGAAAGCCCATTTTACTGCCAACAATTCTCGATTACCAACATCATAGTTGGATTCTGCGGAGGAGAATTTCCTGGACATGAAGGCACTTGGGTGTAATTCCTGAGACTCCGGGTCTTCCTGAGAAAGGATAGCCCCCACTCCAACCTCTGAGGCATCTACCTCGACAATAAAGGGGAGCTCCGGGTTAGGGTGTCTGAGCACTGGAGCTGAGACAAAGGCCTGCTTTAAGGCCAGAAAGGCAGACTTGGCTTCAGGCGACCAATTGGAAGGGTCCGCTCCTTTTTTAGTCAATGCTACTATAGGAGCAACCAAATCAGAGACGGTATGAATAAAACGCCTATAGTAATTTGCAAACCCTAAAAAGCGCTGAATTGCTTTTAAGTTCGTGGGTTGTGCCCAATTTAGGATGGCCTGGAGTTTTTTTGGTTCCATGAAAAACCCCTTAGGAGAAATAATATACCCCAGGAAGGACACTTCTGTGATGTGGAAATCACATTTCTCCAGTTTGGCGTATAAATGATTTTCCCGTAACTTCTGAAGGACCAGTCGCACATGGGTAATATGTTGTTCTAAAGACTCAGAGTAAATCAAAATGTCGTCTAAATAAACGACCACAAACTTTCCTAGAAAGTCGCGAAGGATGTCGTTAATGAGATCTTGAAATACAGCAGGAGCATTTGACAGCCCAAACGGCATCACCAGGTATTCATAATGTCCCGACTGTGTGCTGAAAGCCGTCTTCCACTCATCCCCAGATTTAATTCGGATGAGATTGTAAGCCCCTCTAAGATCGATCTTGGAAAAGATAACGGCAGTCCGGAGCTGATCAAATAGTACTGAAATCAGTGGCAAGGGGTAGGTGTTTTTAACAGAGATTTTATTCAAAGCCCGAAAATCAATACATGGTCTGAGCGACCCATCTTTTTTCTCAACAAAAAAGAACCCTGCACTCAATGGAGATTTCGAGGGCCTAATGAAGCCTTTTTTTAGGCTCTCCTGTACATAATCATTCATTGCTGTAGTTTCTGGCCCAGACAGGGCATATAGTTTCCCCTTAGGTAAAGAGGCACCGGGAACTAAGTCAATAGCGCAGTCATAGGACCAATGAGGAGGCAGAATATCCGCATTACCCTTTGAGAAAACATCGGCAAAGTCCTGATATTCCAAAGGAATAAGTTCTGGGGTGACTGCCGCAACCCGGACTGGACGGGAAATACATTTCTTAACACAAAAGGGACCCCATCGGGAAATCTCCCCAGACTGCCAATCTATGGTGGGATTATGAAAGGCAAGCCAGGGGTGACCCAGAACTACGGGGACAGCCGGACAATGGGTAAGGTAAAATTCGATTTTCTCTGAATGTAGGGCCCCCACTGTCAGTTGTACTGGAGGTGTGCGGTGAGTGATTACCCCGTTAGAAAGCGGACCACCATCCAAGCCGTGCATGGTGATACGTTTATCCATAGGTATCTGTGGAACGCCCAAAGCCTGAGCCCAACCAAGATCCATGAAATTTCCTGCAGCTCCACTGTCAACGAAGGCCGACACCAACGAACTGAGGCAACCAAAGGAAATTTTTACAGAAACTAATAAGGAATCATTAGAGGAGATTAACTGCAGACCCAAGTGAACCCCCTCACTATTCACTTGGTCAGAGCGTTTCCCTGCTTATTCGGGCAATTACGTGCGATATGTCCCTTGCCACCACAATACAAGCAAAGACCAGAATTTAGCCTTCTGGTTCTTTCCTCTGGGGACAGCCGGGAGAGACCCATGGGCTCCTCGACGTCCTCAGGGAAAGTATACACACATGTACTAGGCCTGAAACTAGCTCCTCTTTCAGCCCTCCGCTCCCGGAGACTACGATCAATTTTAATAGCAAGCTCCATGAGTTTGTCTAGAGTCTCTGGAGCGGGGTACTTAAGGAGACTGTCTTTAATAACTTCAGACAAACCGAGGCGAAACTGACTGCGCAGGGCCGGGTCATTCCAGCCACAGTCGTTCGACCACCGGCGAAACTCGGTACAATACGCCTCTGCTGGATTTTTCCCTTGCTTAAGTGCACGCAGGTGGCTCTCAGCCGACGCTTCTCTATCAGGGTCATCATACAAAAGGCCTAAGGACTTAAAAAAGGCATCTACAGATAGATAGCAAGGCAACATCATCGGCTTTTAGCCCAAAAGCCCAGGTTTGTGGATCGCCTTGTAGTAATGACATCACAATCCCGACCCGTTGAGACTTAGTACCAGAGGATCAGGGCCTTAAACGAAAATAAAGCTTACAAGCTTCCTTGAAATTAAAAAAATCCTTTCGGTTACCCGAAAAACGGTCAAGTAGATGCATCTTTGGTTCTGGAATCATACTCGGGGAGGCTCGCAAAAGATCTTCCTGCGATCTCACCCGAAGAGTAAGATCCTGATCCATCTGAGTTAGTTCCTGAATCTGGTTGGCCAAAAGCTGGCTGAAATTCGGTCCTAATACTGCCGGATTCATGAGGCCGAATTTCAAAGCCCACCAAATACAAATACCTTTTTTTTCTGTGTGTTTTGGGCCGGTGATAATGTTACGTTCCTGATGCTCAGAACTAGAAAGATGTTGCGAAGTGAGTCCAGAGCACCAGGACGTGAAGCTGAAATAGGGAGGGAACGGGAATAGCCCCTAGCACCCTACCTCCGTTGTTTTACCCGTGTGGTCAGTTTACGCCTGAGTGACTATGGTTTCTTGGGCCCACGGAAGCCGCGTTTGAAGGGCGGATTAGGTCTGCCCAACTCCGATGCCCCCAGGTCTTAGAGTGAGACAAAGCGTGAACCGAGACAGGATAATAACAAGGGGACCTCTAACTAAAGCAAACAGATGCTAGGGGCTACTAACTACCCTAAAACTAAATATATGTGCGGCACGCCGCCAAAGGAAAAGAACAACAAAAGATATCACTGTCCACTCCCCCACACGGCACCGCCGAGTTCCGTGGAGGACAGTGAAAAGCGGAAACCTCCGCAAAAACCACCAATACAAAAAGTACCAAAAGGACTAAGCGGCCTAGGCCGCAACACGTGGCAGAAGCCGCTACTCACGAAACCGGGAGAGAACCCCAACAAACGAGAACCCCCAGATGACTGCAACAGGTTCACTTGAACAGGAAGGATTCCCAGGACCGGCTTCAGAACTCCAGGACTCAGGAGCACAGGGAGCAGGATCGACCAGATACAGCTGACCAGGAACAGACATTACAAGGCAGGAACAGCATACAGGAAGCTATCACCGGCGTCTGTGCCAGGTAGTGAAGGAGAATATAACAGGGAGCCCTCCAATAGCTGCAGCGAAGCTTAATTAGTAATGTCGTGCAGCTGCCCTGCTGCACGACCAGAGCTAACAGGTGTATTGATTGATAGGAAGCAATGGGGAATGCGGTTCGTCTGTGAGTCCCTGTTGCTAAGGGTCCGGCGGCTATGCGCGCACGGCGTCCCAGCGTTGCCAGGGACCCGGCGGCTCAGCACGCACGGCGTCCTGGCGTTGCCAGGGACCCGGCGGCTCAGCGCGCACGGCGTCCTGGCGTTGCTAGGCTCCGGGCGGGCAGGAAGGGAGGTGCAGCGGCCGTGAGCGTCGCTCGGAAGCAGACCGAGCGGCGCCGCGGACCGCGGCACCTAACACCACTTGGGTCTCTTAGCTTAGCCATCCAGCGACCTCGGTGCAAATTTTAGGACTAAAAATAATATTGTGAGGTGTTCAGAATAGACTGGAAATGAGTGGAAATTATGGTAATTGAGGTTAATAATACTATGGGATCAAAATGACCCCCAAATTCTATGATTTAAGCTGTTTTTCAGGGTTTTTTGTAAAAAAACAGCCGAATCCAAAAAAAAAAATGTCAGGGAGGTTTTGCCAAAACGCGTCCGAATCCAAAACACGGCCGCGGAACCGAATCCAGACCAAAACACAAAACCCGAAAAATTTTCGGTGCACATCACTAAAAAAAATAGCTGAGGATGTTTGTGGGTTAATGCAGAGATGCAGGATTCATCAAGGAGAAATCACATACATTGAAAAAAAAAGCTGAGGATGTTTGTGGGTTAATGCAGAGATGCTGGATTCATCGAGGAGAAATCACATACCTGTGAGATGAAAAGATATATAGAAAGCTGATCAGTCCATATTCAGTGAGATACATGTAGAATAACTGTTTGTTTAACTGTTCTTTTTAAAATTTCCTAACTTTGTAATTTCAAACTTCAAATATTTCTAAACTCAGACAACTGCCCCCTCAGACAACTGCCCCATAACTAAATGCTAACATATACTAGGTCTAATTAACAAAGGCTACAGCTAAAGCCATTTGGACATCTAATCAAAGGGCTAAAATTACCCTGTGTTAAGTAAACACCAGTTCATGTACGCTAATAAACTCCACTCCACTGAACAACATCTATACAAGAGATAATATCAGCTATAAGCAAGTACTAATATTATACAAATACAATTACATACACTGCTAAATTATATATTGGTGTGAATTCAGATCAAGAGTTATAGTTTGCAGGAATCATCAAGGAGAAGTCACATACATTGAAAAAAACAGCTGAGGGTGTGTGTGTGTGGGTTAATGCAGAGATGCAGGATTCATCAAGGAGAAATCACATACCTGTGAGATGAAAAGATATATAGAAATAACTGTTTGTTTAACTGTTCTTTTTAAAATTTCCTAACTTTGTAATTTCAAACTTCAAATATTTCTAAACTCAGACAACTGCCCCCTCAGACAACTTGGATGTAATTTACTGGCATTATTTTAGGGAATTTTTTTATGTAAACACCACAAGATGAACTAAGTGTGACATCTATTTGTTCATATGTGTGATATTAAACTAATTATTTACTAATTGGCCTTGGGCCTCTTGTTTGGGTGACTATTTGGTGAGGGGTGTCTGTTACAGGTCCCCAAATACAAGCATTCTCCAGTATACAATCCATACCTACGGGAATTTCATTGGAAGAACTGTTGTAAATACACTTTAACTAGCGCGCCTGGGAAATTGTGTTTTTTTATCTTGTATGTTATTGAGATCCAGCAACAGGGATCTCTCCCATAGTGCTGCTTTTGTTTTCGGTGCAAGATAAGGATACTAGTGTGGTATATATATATATATATATATATATATATATATACATACATATATAAATATATTCAATACATTTAATTTTAACAATTTTAAATATTAGTTCCCCTAGTGCAGTTTAAAATGGCAAATAACTGATTTAAAATAACAATAGTAAGACAAAAAATAGAAATATAAAATCTCTCTTATACTGTAAATAAAGATGTGTGTGTGATTATTTTTGATCCCAAATATATTTGTCACAGATATAATTATGCAGGGAACACTAGAGTAATCGTGTATATTGATATACTGTTCTTATATAAATGTCTCCCTTTTTGGTAGTACTACTGGAAATAATGACCAAAATGAATGTTACAGAATCAGTTTATCGGTTTATTGCCAAGTATATCAGTACATAATACACAAGGAATTTGTTTCTGATAACCACAGCTCTCAGACAAAATACTACACATGACATAACATAGAGAAGAGAAGTTACGTGTATGAACATGAAATGGACTAGGCAATTGTCGAATTACCCAAGATAGTCGCTTGGGGAAAGAAACTGTTCCTGTGTCTAGCAGTACCATCTGCCAGATGACAGCCATCGGAACAGGATGTGAGCGGGGTTGGAGTGGTCATCAATGATCCTTTCACCCAGTTTGTAACCCTTGCCCAATAGATATCCTGAATTGCTGGGAGATTTGTCCCTATGATTTTTTCCGCTACCCTTACGATTCGTTTTTAGTCTGTTCCTGTCATGAGTTGAGGCCGAGCCAAACCACACTATTATTGAGGTGCAGAGAACAGATTGAATAATTGCTGAGTAAAACAGGCTCAGAAGTTCCTGCGGCAGTTTGAACTTCTTCAGTTGGCGTAAGAAGTACAACCTCTGCTGGGCTTTTCCCACAATGCCATCAATGTTAGACTTCCACCTCAGATCCTTGGCGATCGTGGAGCCTTGAAATCTAAAGGATTCTACCACCATTACTGCATTGTCCACAATTGTTAATGGTGGCAGAATCCTTCAGATTTCTAGGCTCCACGATTGCCAAGGATCTGAGGTGGAAGTCTAACCATGTTGTTCTTAGTTTAAAATGATGTTTCTGTAATTTATACTCATTCTCAGATTCTCATATCTTACGTCACAGTACAAGCATGTACCCCTGGGAGAATTGTCTCCTTATATTTGGGATTTTGAAACTTAAATGAATGAGGCATGTGAAAGTCCATTGATAGACATGGGGATATTTACGATTGTGTCAACCCCTGTTTATTCAAAAATATCTCCCCTGATGTCCAACTACCTGCTGTGGCAGAATGAATGAATTCAAATGTGTTTTTTATATATCTCAGAAACAGATCATAACTATCCAAGTACTGTACAATACCCAGAATATACTGATCATAGAAATTCACAGGTACAAGTTCTATATTAGTGGTCAATGGACATATTGGGGGTCATTCCGAGTTGATCGTAGCTGTGCTAAATTTAGCACAGCTATGATTGTAAACTCAGACATGTGGGGGGACGCCCAACACAGGGCTAGCCTGCCCCGCATGCCATTGCCGCCCCCCTGCACAAATACAAAAGCATCGCACAGAGGCGATGCCTTTGTATTTGAGGAGTAACTCCTGGCCAGCGCAGCTCCTGTGGCTGGCCGGAAGTTGCTCGTCACTCCCGCTGGCCGCAGCGGCTGCGAGAGACGTCACGCAGCCACCTTGCCCCCCAATGGTCCGGCCACGCCTGCGTTGGCCAGACCGCTCCCCGTAAACGGCGGCTTAACGCTGCCGTTCAGCCCCCTCCCGCCTAGCGACCGCCTCTGTCTCAGAGGCGATCGCTGGGTAACGAAAGCTGCCATGCACTGGTGCATGCGCAGTTTCGACCCGATCGCTGTGACAAACTGCAGCGAGTGAACGGGTCAGAATGACCCCCATTGTCCTCTCCCCAGAGTTCAAATAACATCAGTGTTTCTTGTTATACTGCTCTGCAAGCCAAAACCTGCTATCTTGTTATATTGCCCTGCAAGTCAAGCCTGTTATCATGTTATACTGCCATGGATGTAACTAGCACTGTGGTTGCAGGACCGCTGGCACAATCTGCAGGGCTGTGACCACCATCGCTAGCTGCAGTGCTGGTCATGGTGAGGTATGTGTAGCCCCTTCTCCCTTCATTGCTGCGACCACTAGCGCTGCAGCTGCCCACCCCCTCCTGTCTTCCCCTTTCTGGCTGCAGATCCTCCTATCCCTATCAGTGTCTGCCCAAAGCCACACCCACTCACTCGTTCCCCCCTCCCCCATGTCTCATACAGCAGGCAGAGAGAGAGCGCGTGTGCTTCCCATGTGCTCTGCCTACCCCTTGCGGCAGCTGAATAGAGATTGGAGAAGTAAGTAGTGCAATAGTTACAGCGGAATGGGGACGCAACACACACTGTCTTTATACATACACTCACACTCTTTCCACACATACACACACTCCCTTCTACTGAGTGTAATGTGTATAAATGGCTCTTATATAGCATAATGTGTAAAAGGAGACTGATGGACGCTACTGTGCGGGGTAATGTGACTGACAGAATGCTACTGTGTGGGGCTTGTGGTCATTAGGCCGACAAGACTTAGGTATACCAGTATTGGTCAACATGCAATAGGTCGACATAGTCATTAGGTCGATATGAACAAGGTCGACATGGAAAAAGGTTGATATGAGTTTTTTAAAAAAATTTTTTTTTTTTTTTTAATTTTCATACTTTACGATCCACGTAGACTACGATTGGGAACGGTAACCTGTGCCAAGCGCCGCGGTAGCGGAGCGAGGCACCTTGCCCGAAGCATGGCGAGCGAAGCGGTGCACTAATTGGGGTTCCCCGTCACTTTTTACGAAGAAAACGACACAAAAAAAAGTTTAAAAAAACTCATGTCGACCTTTTTCAATCTCGACGTTGTTCATTTTGACATAATGACCATGTCGACCTAGTCATCTTGTCGACCTGGTGCATGTCAACCAATAGTGATTGACCTAATGACTGTCGACCTAAATCCTGTTGACCTAACAACCCATACCCCTGTGTGGGGTAATGTGACTGACAGATGCCTCTGTGCGGGGTAATTGACGGACACTACTGTGTGGGGTATTGTGAGTAACAGGCACTACAGTGCAGTGTAATGTGAGTAAAGGATGCTACTGTGCGGTAAAATGCGGGTAACAGGCGCTACTGTGCAGTGTAATGTGAGTAATGGGCACTACTGTGCTGTGTAATGTGACTGACTATTGCTACTGTGTGGGGTAATGTGTTTATTAGCACATCAAGTATCAAAGACAAGACAAAACAACAGTAATGTAAAAGATAGGCACAACAGAGGGGGTAATTCCAAGTTGATCGCAGCAGGAAATTTTTTAGCAGTTGGCCAAAACCATGTGCACTGCAGGGGGGCAGATATAACATTTGCAGAGAGCGTTAGATTTGGGTGGGTTATTTTGTTTCTGTGCAGGGTAAATACCGGCTGCTTTATTTTTACACTGCAATTTAGATTGCAGATTGAACTCACCACACCCAAATCTAACTCTCTCTGCACATGTTATATCTGCCCCCCCTGCAGTGCACATGGGCCCTCATTCCGAGTTGTTCGCTCGCAAGCTGCTTTTAGCAGCTTTGCACACGCTAAGCCGCCGCTTACTGGGAGTGAATCTTAGCTTATCAAAATAGCGAACGAAAGATTCGCAATATTGCGAAAAGACTTCTCTGTGCAGTTTCTGAGTAGCTCGATACTTACTCTGACAGTGCGATCAGTTCAGTGCTTGTCATTCCTGGTTTGACGTCACAAACACACCCAGCGTTCGCCCAGACACTCCTCCGTTTCTCCAGCCACTCCCGCGTTTTTCCCAGAAACGGCAGCGTTTTTTCACACACTCCCATAAAACGGCCTGTTTCCGCCCAGAAACACCCAATTCCTGTCAATCACATTACGATCACCAGAACGAAGAAAAAACCTCGTAATGCCGTGAGTAAAATACCTAACTGCATAGCAAATTTACTTGGCGCAGTCGCACTGCGGACATTGCGCATGCGCATTAGCGACTAATCGCTCCGTTGCGAGAAAAAAATAACGAGCGAACAACTCGGAATGACCACCATGGTTTTGCCCAACTGCTAAAAAATTTTCTGCTGCGATCAACTTGGAATTACCCCCCGAGTGCAGTCCAGACTACAAACCCTGCTGGGAAAAATCAATGAGTTTAAAAGGAGGATCTTCACTGACAGTCACTATACCTTGAAAAAGAGCCAGTCAGGCTTGAAATGCATTGGTAGTGACTGTTAAGGACCACCAGGATAAAGGGACTACCTGCCTGGTTTAAAGCTTTGGAGCCCAGCAGGGTATGTAGTGCGGACTGCACTCTGCTATATTACCACCGGTGGCTCCATCTTCACAAACTGGGTAAGATCAGTCCCACCTACTATACCTGAACCATTGAGAACTGTTTCCAGAAATACTGACATTTTTAGTAGTGATGAGCGGGTTCGGTTTCTCGGAAACCGAACCCCCCCGAACTTCACGCTTTTTACACGGGTCCGAGGCAGACTCGGATCTTCCTGCCTTGCTCGGCTAACCCGAGCGCGCCCGAACGTCATCATCCCGCTGTCGGATTCTCGCGAGACTCGGATTCTATATAAGGAGCCGCGCGTCGCCGCCATTTTCACACGTGCATTGAGATTGATAGGGAGAGGACGTGGCTGGCGTCCTCTCCGTTTAGAATAGA
The DNA here is from genome assembly GCF_028390025.1 of Pseudophryne corroboree. Classification (NCBI taxonomy): domain Eukaryota; kingdom Metazoa; phylum Chordata; class Amphibia; order Anura; family Myobatrachidae; genus Pseudophryne; species Pseudophryne corroboree. The sequence continues at coordinate 398,296,817 of NC_086449.1, forward strand.
AATAGATAGTGAGAGTGAGACACTTGATTTACTGGAGCTTAGGAGTACTCAGAGAGTGCAGAGTTTACTAGTGACTGACCAGTGACCACCAGTGCAGTTTTATTATTATTTAATATAATCCGTTCTCTGCCTGAAAAAAAACGATACACAGTGACACAGTATACCATATCTGTGCTCAGCCTCAGTGTGCTGCATCATCTATGTATATCTGACTGTGCTGAGTGCTCACTGCTCACACAGCTTAATTGTGGGGGAGACTGGGGAGCAGTTATAGCAGGAGTACATATATTTAACAGTGCACACTTTTGCTGCCAGAGTGCCACTGCCAGTGTGACTGACCAGTGACCAGTGACCACCAGTATATTGTGATTGTCTGCCTGAAAAAGTTAAACACTCGTCGTGTGGTGTTTTTATTCTATAAACGCATTCTGCTGACAGTGTCCAGCAGGTCCGTCATTATATAATATATACCTGTCCTGCAGTAGTGATATATATATTTTTTTTATATCATTATTATCCAGTCTATACTAGCAGCAGACGCAGTACGGTAGTCCACGGCTGTAGCTACCTCTGTGTCGGCAGTCGCTCGTCCATAATTGTATACCTACCTGTGGTGGGTTTTTTTTTTTCTATCTTCTTCATACTAGTAGTTAACTTTAGGAGTCTGCAGTGCAGACAGTGTCCAGCAGGTCCGTCATTATATAATATATACCTGTCCGGCTGCAGTAGTGATATATATATATTTTTTATATCATTATCATCCAGTCTATATTAGCAGCAGACGCAGTACGGTAGTCAACGGCTGTAGCTACCTCTGTGTCGGCAGTCGCTCGTCCATCCATAATTGTATACCACCTACCTGTTGTGTTTTTTTTTTTCTATCTTCTTGATACTAGTAGCTTACTTTAGGAGTCTGCAGTGCTGACAGTGTCCAGCAGGTCCGTCATTATATAATATATACCTGTCCGGCTGCAGTAGTGATATATATATTTTTTATATCATTATCATCCAGTCTATATTAGCAGCAGATGCAGTACGGTAGTCCACGGCTGTAGCTACCTCTGTGTCGGCAGTCGCTCGTCCATCCATAATTGTATACCACCTACCTGTTGTGTTTTTTTTTTTCTATCTTCTTGATACTAGTAGCTTACTTTAGGAGTCTGCAGTGCTGACAGTGTCCAGCAGGTCCGTCATTATATAATATATACCTGTCCGGCTGCAGTAGTGATATATATATATTTTTTATATCATTATCATCCAGTCTATATTAGCAGCAGACGCAGTACGGTAGTCCACGGCTGTAGCTACCTCTGTGTCGGCAGTCGCTCGTCCATCCATAAGTATACTAGTATCCATCCATCTCCATTGTTTACCTGAGGTGCCTTTTAGTTGTGCCTATTAAAATATGGAGAACAAAAATGTTGAGGTTCCAAAAATAGGGAAAGATCAAGATCGACTTCCACCTCGTGCTGAAGCTGCTGCCACTAGTCATGGCCAAGACGATGAAATGCCATCAAATTTGTCTGCCAAGGCCGATGCCCAATGTCATAGTACAGAGCATGTAAAATCCAAAACACCAAATATCAGTAAAAAAAGGACTCAAAAATCTAAAATAAAATTGTCGGAGGAGAAGCGTAACCTTGCCAATATGCCATTTACCACACGGAGTGGCAAGGAACGGCTGAGGCCCTGGCCTATGTTCATGGCTAGAGGTTCAGCTTCACATGAGGATGGAAGCACTCAGCCTCTCGCTAGAAAAATGAAAAGACAAGCTGGCAAAAGCACCGCAAAGAACTGTGCGTTTTTTCAAAATCACAAATCCACAAGGAGAGTCCAATTGTGTCGTTTGCGATGCCTGACCTTCCCAACACTGGACGTGAAGAGCATGCGCCTTCCACAATTTGCACGCCCCCTGCAAGTGCTGGAAGGAGCACCCGCAGTCCAGTTCCTGATAGTCAGATTGAAGATGTCAGTGTTGAAGTACACCAGGATGAGGAGGATATGGGTGTTGCTGGCGCTAGGGAGGAAATTGACAAGGAGGATTCTGATGGTGAGGTGGTTTGTTTAAGTCAGGCACCCGGGGAGACACTTGTTGTCCGTGGGAGGAATAGGGCCATTGACATGCCTGGTGAAAATACCAAAAAAATCAGCTCTTCGGTGTGGAAGTATTTCAACAGAAATGCGGACAACATTTGTCAAGCCGTGTGTTGCCTTTGTCAAGCTGTAATAAGTAGGGGTAAGGACGTTAACCACCTCGGAACATCCTCCCTTATACGTCACCTGCAGCGCATTCATCATAAGTCAGTGACAAGTTCAAAAACTTTGGGCGACAGCAGAAGCAGTCCACTGACCAGTAAATCCCTTCCTCTTGTAACCAAGCTCACGCAAACCACCCCACCAACTCCCTCAGTGTCAATTTCCTCCTTCCCCAGGAATGCCAATTGTCCTGCAGGCCATGTCACTGGCAATTCTGACGAGTCCTCTCCTGCCTGGGATTCCTCCGATGCATCCTTGCGTGTAACGCCTACTGCTGCTGGCGCTGCTGTTGTTGCTGCTGGGAGTCGATGGTCATCCCAGAGGGGAAGTCGTACTCGTAAGACCACTTTTACTACTTCCACCAAGCAATTGACTGTCCAACAGTCCTTTGCGAGGAAGATGAAATATCACAGCAGTCATCCTGCTGCAAAGCGGATAACTGAGGCCTTGGCATCCTGGGCGGTGAGAAACGTGGTTCCGGTATCCATCATTACTGCAGAGCCAACTAGAGACTTGTTGGAGGTACTGTGTCCCCGGTACCAAATACCATCTAGGTTCCATTTCTCTAGGCAGGCGATACCGAAAATGTACACAGACCTCAGAAAAAGACTCACCAGTGTCCTAAAAAATGCAGTTGTACCCAATGTCCACTTAACCACGGACATGTGGACAAGTGGAGCAGGGCAGGCTCAGGACTATATGACTGTGACAGCCCACTGGGTAGATGTATGGACTCCCGCCGCAAGAACAGCAGCGGCGGCACCAGTAGCAGCATCTCGCAAACGCCAACTCTTTCCTAGGCAGGCTACGCTTTGTATCACCGCTTTCCAGAATACGCACACAGCTAAAAACCTCTTACGGCAACTGAGGAAGATCATCGCAGAATGGCTTACCCCAATTGGACTCTCCTGTGGATTTGTGGCATCGGACAACGCCAGCAATATTGTGTGTGCATTAAATATGGGCAAATTCCAGCACGTCCCATGTTTTGCACATACCTTGAATTTGGTGGTGCAGAATTATTTAAAAAACGAGAGGGGCGTGCAAGAGATGCTGTCGGTGGCCAGAAGAATTGCGGGACACTTTCGGTGTACAGGCACCACGTACAGAAGACTGGAGCACCACCAAAAACGCCTGAACCTGCCCTGCCATCATCTGAAGCAAGAAGTGGTAACGAGGTGGAATTCAACCCTCTATATGCTTCAGAGGTTGGAGGAGCAGCAAAAGGCCATTCAAGCCTATACAACTGAGCACGATATAGGAGGTGGAATGCACCTGTCTCAAGCGCAGTGGAGAATGATTTCAACGTTGTGCAAGGTTCTGCAACCTTTTGAACTTGCCACACGTGAAGTCAGTTCAGACACTGCCAGCCTGAGTCAGGTCATTCCCCTCATCAGGCTTTTGCAGAAGAAGCTGGAGACATTGAAGGAGGAGCTAACACAGAGCGATTCCGCTAGGCATGTGGGACTTGTGGATGGAGCCCTTAATTCGCTTAACAAGGATTCATGGGTGGTCAATCTGTTGAAATCAGAGCACTACATTTTGTCCACCGTGCTCGATCCTAGATTTAAAACCTACCTTGGATCTCTCTTTCCGGCAGACACAAGTCTGCTGGGGTTCAAAGAACTGCTGGTGACAAAATTGTCAAGTCAAGCGGAACGCGACCTGTCAACATCTCCTCCTTCACATTCTCCCGCAACTGGGGGTGCGAGGAAAAGGCTCAGAATTCCGAGCCCACCCGCTGGCGGTGATGCAGGGCAGTCTGGAGCAACTGCTGATGCTGACATCTGGTCCGGACTGAAGGACCTGACAACGATTACGGACATGTCGTCTACTGTCACTGCATATGATTCTCTCCCCATTGAAAGAATGGTGGAGGATTATATGAGTGACCGCATCCAAGTAGGCACGTCAGACAGTCCGTACTTATACTGGCAGGAAAAAGAGGCAATTTGGAGGCCCTTGCACAAACTGGCTTTATTCTACCTAAGTTTCCCTCTTACAAGTGTGTACTCCGAAAGAGTGTTTAGTGCCGCCGCTCACCTTGTCAGCAATCGGCGTACGAGGTTACATCCAGAAAATGTGGAGAAGATGATGTTCATTAAAATGAATTATAATCAATTCCTCCGTGGAGACATTGACCAGCAGCAATTGCCTCCACAAAGTACACAGGGAACTGAGATGGTGGATTCCAGTGAGGACGAATTGATAATCTGTGAGGAGGGGGATGTACATGGTGATATATCGGAGGATGATGATGAGGTGGACATCTTGCCTCTGTAGAGCCAGTTTGTGCAAGGAGAGATTAATTGCTTCTTTTTTGGTGGGGGTCCAAACCAACCCGTCATTTCAGTCACAGTCGTGTGGCAGACCCTGTCACTGAAATGATGGGTTGGTTAAAGTGTGCATGTCCTGTTTATACAACATAAGGGTGGGTGGGAGGGCCCAAGGACAATTACATCTTGCACCTCTTTTTTCTTTCATTTTTCTTTGCGTCATGTGCTGTTTGGGGAGTAGTTTTTGGAAGGGCCATCCTGCGTGACACTGCAGTGCCACTCCTAGATGGGCCAGGTGTTTGTGTCGGCCACTTGGGTCGCTTATCTTAGTCACACAGCTACCTCATTGCGCCTCTTTTTTTCTTTGCGTCATGTGCTGTTTGGGGGGTGTTTTTTGGAAGGGCCATCCTGTGTGACACTGCAGTGCCACTCCTAGATGGGCCAGGTGTTTGTGTCGGCCACTTGGGTCGCTTATCTTAGTCACACAGCTACCTCATTGCGCCTCTTTTTTTCTTTGCGTCATGTGCTGTTTGGGGGGTGTTTTTTGGAAGGGCCATCCTGCGTGACACTGCAGTGCCACTCCTAGATGGGCCAGGTGTTTGTGTCGGCCACTTGGGTCGCTTATCTTAGTCACACAGCTACCTCATTGCGCCTCTTTTTTTCTTTGCGTCATGTGCTGTTTGGGGGGTGTTTTTTGGAAGGGCCATCCTGTGTGACACTGCAGTGCCACTCCTAGATGGGCCAGGTGTTTGTGTCGGCCACTTGGGTCGCTTATCTTAGTCACACAGCTACCTCATTGCGCCTCTTTTTTTTCTTCTTTGCGTCATGTGCTGTTTGGGGAGTAGTTTTTTGAAGGGCCATCCTGCGTGACACTGCAGTGCCACTCCTAGATGGGCCAGGTGTTTGTGTCGGCCACTTGGGTCGCTGAGCTTAGTCATCCAGCGAACTCGGTGCAAATTTTAGGACTAAAAATAATATTGTGAGGTGTTCAGTGTTCAGAATAGACTGAAAATTAGTGGAAATTATGGTTATTGAGGTTAATAATACTTTGGGATCAAAATGACCCCCAAATTCTATGATTTAAGCTGTTTTTTAGGGTTTTTTGAAAAAAACACCCGAATCCAAAACACACCCGAATCCGACAAAAAAAATTCGGTGAGGTTTTGCCAAAACGCGTTCGAACCCAAAACACGGCCGCGGAACCGAACCCAAAACCAAAACACAAAAACCGAAAAATTTCCGGTGCTCATCACTAATTTTTAGTACTTGTGCCATTTGGTTAATACAAGGATTATCTACCTTTTTTGCTGTGCATAACATGTTTTCAGCTTTACCTATTGTGCTTATCTTTTACTTAATCGTTGTTTTTACATAATTGTTGTTTTGTCTTGTCTTTTATGCCTGATGTGCTAATAAACACATTTTAAATTACAACATTCCAGCTCCAACAGTGAATTACCACACTATCCACATTGATCTCCCTTAGACCATGATAAATGGCAGAGTATTTCACTCAGGCAGCAAAGGAAGGTTGTGCAGTAGAGCCCTACTACATATTTTTTCATATGTGGGGTAATGTGACTGTCGGATGCTACTGTGTGGTGTAGTGGCACACCCTGTCCCCATAAATCCATGTCCGTATATTCTTGATGCGCACCTGTGGCGTGCACTGTCCTATTTTAAATATGGGGTGGGGGTGGGGGCATCATTTCTCTTTCTTGGCACAGGGCACCAAAATATCTAGTTACAGCTCTAAATACTGCCCTGCAAGCAAAGCCTGCTATTTTGTTATCCTGCACTGAAAGTGAAGACTGCTATTCTGTTAGGGTTGGGGGCCGCGTTACCGGTGGGTTATATTGTGTGATCAATAGCCAAATTCTGTTTTTGCACTAGTCTTACTGATGAACATTAATGTAAGAGAAACCTTGCAATTAAGTATATCTTGTCTCTGTCTCACCCACACGTGTGTAATAAACCAGCTTTTTTCTTCACTTTAAAGGTGCATTACTTCTTTTGAAATACACACAAAGTTAATCCAAAATGACTCATGACAAAGTGAGTCCTAACATGATGATCTCACCAGTAAATGTTAACAGATACCAGGTAATTTAATTCTCAAGCTGCTGAATCATCAGGTTCCATAGATGATGTTCAACTAAAGTGATTCAGAGGAATGCTATCCCAGTTACAGATTCAATTAGCAAGCATACTACATGTTCTACCCGAGTTACTAGAGGGATTTCTGGCCTCCATCAAAATATCTTCCAGAGTTTCTGCTGCTAAGATATTCACAGGAGAGGAAATTGTGTTTAAGTCAAAGACTGTTAATTCCAGGTTGTCATGATCCCGACTGTATTTCTCATGTTCTGTGACTTACCTCAGCATATTCTGCAAACAGGCATCTGCTTTACATATTAACTGCAGTCTTGATTTCATGCTAATTAGCACCTGAGTAGGAATTCCTCTGTGATTAATTGTCAAGATCCAGTGTTCAGCAACCTGGCACTCTGTTATCACACCCAGCTGGCAATAAAGTCTGCACATGCTGTTCCTGCATAGCTCTCTCAGCCTAATGTCTGCTTTCTAGTGTTTGGGCCTACTAAGCCTCAATCCACATCAGAGCCTTAGCCTGAAGTACTGCTGTGACAAGTCCTGATCACCTGACTGCAGCACAGACAATCATGTGACTGTCTGAGCATTATGCTGTCCAGCTGATTGTCCCTGCCAATCCTTGCACACTGGCTGCTTTAAGAATGCTGGGTATGGACTGCCTAATAGCAAGTACTATGATTGTCATACCCTGTATGGTTGTTTGCTCTCAGCTGCTTCCAGGTTACCTTGCTCCAGGAGGTTCCATTCTGCCCAGAGACCTAAGTTCCATCCTGCTTGCAGCTCTGGCTGGTTTATCGGTGTTCTGCCATCGATCTCCTGCTCCATCAGTTTTCCGCCATCGATCTCCTGCTCCATCGGTTTTCCGCCATCAATCTCCTGCTCAGTCTGTGTTCCACCATCGATCTCCTATTCCATCTGTGTTCTGCCACTGAGCTCCTTCTTAATCTGTGTTCTGCCACCGAGCTCCTGCTCGATTGGTGCTCTGCTATCAATCTCCAGCTCCATTGGTGTCCCGCTAATGATCTCAAGCTCCATCGGTGTTCTGCCATCGATCTCTAGCTCCAACGGTGTTCCACCATCGATACTCATCACCATCGGTGCTCCACCTTCAATCTCTAGCTACATTGGTGCTCCGCTACCAATATCCAGTATCATCAGTATCCTTCCCATCTCCAGTGGTCAGTAACCTTATGCTTATTTCTATTGGGACTTCATCAGTGGTTTACACTGCATCTAATATTACATATTGCCTATGTTACTGCAATATATGTGATGCTGATTATTGAGTCTATTACCATCTGCCGCTATCTGTGTCATCTTGCATGCACAACAAAAAAGACCTATTTTACTTTACATTCTACTCCAGTCTGGTTACGCCTTCGGGCCTACGCTCAAGTATACCACATCCTGGTTTATGTATGAGAACTTTATTAAAGCACCCAGATTCATGATGACTTCCGGTTCCGGGTGCATGGAGTGAGCAGCACAGGCTCACAGCTAAGCTCCGTGCCCGGCTTCTCTGACCCTTTTCACGGCTACTATAGCCTCCAAACCTCACCCACAGCTGCTCCTCCATGATGAACAAGTATGTCACATCCTCGCAGCCACTGCGCTCACAGCAGCAGGCGCTGCGCCAGATCAAACGAGGCGCGGACCCTGTAATGGCGCCGGAGGAAGTGTCACACGCCACCACACCGGCTTCAAATAAAACAGTCACTGAGGCACTGGACACTGCTGGTTTGCCCTCCCAGCGCCCCCGGGACAGCCTGCTGCTTTATGGGGACCTCGTGGACGCCATTACCTCCGCGATGGGGCCACTACTGACTAAAGCAGTAAGTGACATTACTACTCAGATGCAGCACTTGTCTACCAGGGTCACCACTTCTGAAAACAGAATAGGATCGGTGGCACATAATCTAGCTGATTTGCAATTTGAAGTTAAAAGGTTGGAGAAGGAGAATTATTCCATTATCAATAAGATGGAGGAAATCGAAAATCACTCATTGCGTAACAATATAAGGGTGGTGGGGCTCCCTGAAACGATTAAGGGCCACTTACTGGAGCAATTTGTTGCACACACCTTGCCACAACTGCTGGGCATACCTGACCTATCCAAAGATATGGTGATTGAATGGGTCCATTGGATAGGCCCTCCTCCACGCCCTAATGACTTGCGTACCAGAGTCACTATTTTTAAATGACTCAGCTACACACACAAGCTAGAAATATGGAAAGCTTCCAGAAAACAGCCCATCCTTAAGTGGGAAGGCGCACAACTCCGACTATTTCAAGATTACTCCGTGGAACTCAAGAAAGCTCGCAGAGCTTTCTCCCCTATTTGTACACGCCTGATTGCAGATAGGAAAAAATTTGCCCTTATTTACCCTGCCAAGCTGCGTCTGTTTGAAAAGGACAGGCACTTTGATTTTTTGTCTCCTGCTGATGCTGAAGACTTTCTCTGTGCTAGAGGCCCAACTTCAGATCAAGATATAACGGACCCCGTCTGACTACCTTGATCCCCCTGCCACCTGCATCTACGGCGGACGTATGGTGTTACTTATTACTCAACTTCACCTCACTTACCCCAAGCTACTCTGGTTTCTCTTACGATGTGTCCCCTCTGCAGCCCTACACCCCTCCGGTTCCTCGAGGACTCTTTTGAGGTTTCACATGACAACTAGCCGGGCATGACAGGAGTTATGCTCTGGGTTCCTACAAAAGTATTTTACTGTATCTGATGTTTTTGTTTTTTATTTGTTCCTGGAAGTTATGTGAAAGTGCAGTATGGTTGTTGGATACGCAATGCGTATCGTGGTTTGTTGTTTTTTTGTGTTTATATGTGTCTTTGTGTCCCCACCCTATCGTGTCTTGTCCTCTTCCTCCAACAGTCTTTCTTCTTATCATAAAGGTTTGGATGCAATTCTCAGGTGTACCTACTCTCCACACTGGTATTATACAACATGTCTGATATTAAAATAGGCTCTTTTAATGTGGGGGGTTTTAGCTCTCACGCAAAACGCAGGAAGGTTTTCTTATATTGTAACAAGTTGAAACTAGATATACTTTTTATTCAGGAGGCCCATTTAGTGCCAATAGAAATGTTGAAACTCCAAATGCTAGGTTGGAAACTGTTGGCTAGTGCATCATATACGTCTAAGTCTAGGGGAGTAGTTAAAATCTCACGACGTACATTACCATGTGAACTGACAAAAGTGGTATCAGATATTGAAGGTAAATATGTTATTGCTAAAGTTTTACTTCACTCCCAGCCCTACACGTTGTGCAGTATCTATGCCCCGCCTATCTACACTACCAAATTATTTAGTACACTACTTGCTGAACTGACACCTCACATGGGAGGGGAACTGAAATCTTGTTTCTGACAAATACCTTGACAGATCCTCTGCCCAAAAAAAATAATTTTCTTTACCAAAGTTTGGGATCCCTCAATTCCTATCCTAATTATCCCTAGTTGAGGCTTGGAGGGCCGTCAACCCTACCACCAGGGAATACACTTGCCTCTCCTCTGCTTATCACACTCTATCGAGAATCGACTATTTAATGATCTCCCAGACTTTGTTCACAAGGGTATCAGACGTCGAGATTGAGCTGATATCATTATCGGATCACTCCCTGCAGCGATTTTCTTTGCGTATCTCTGATGAACCGTCTCCTAGATGGTTTTGGAGATTTCCTTCACATTTATTGGTCTCTCCTGAATTTCAAACTATGCTAGTCGAATGCTGGGAGGAGTTCTGCTCCAACAACCAATCTCACGCAAGCTCCAACCCTCCTCTATTCTGGCAAATAGCGAAAACGGTCTTGAGGGGCGCAATTCTCTCATATATGGCTAAACTAAAACAAAGCCTATGCTTCTTCCTACCTCAGGTTGCAAAATCAACTGTCCTCTACTTACTCTGCTTACTGCTGTAGCCCTACTGTGTCCAATAAGCATAATTACACTATTGCTAAGTCCCACTTTAACAAATACTTGACCAATAGGGGCAATAAATCTCTCTACAAGGTCAACTATAAATATAACCATTTTGGAAACAAAACAGGAAAGCTACTAACTAACATACTGAATGTCACTAGGCCGTCTGCTGTCGTCCATCCCCTACAGAGAGTGGATGGCACACTCCCCTCCTCCAACGCACAGATATTGCTGATCATGACTGATTACTATTCCGCTCTTTACTCTCATACTTATCCAGCTCCTGCAGCAGATGTGCACTCCGACCCTATGTGTGACCCCTCTGGTCCCCTTCCCGCAAATGGACTCTGCACTGGAACCTGCACTGATTGGTCCTATAACTGCTGCAGAAGTCACATCTGTAATTAAAAATCTGAAACACAGTAAAACTCCTGGCCCAGATGGGTTTAGGGGTAGTTTCTACAAATTCATGCTTCCCCATTTTCTGGACACGCTGGTGGCTACCTTTAACCATATGTTATGATTTGGCCACCCCCCTCTATACTTTAATGCAGCCTATGTTAAAGTTCTGCCTAAACCGGGTAGGGATCTCACCAACCCAGGATCTTATAGGCCGTTATCACTACTGGATTTGGACTATAAGATCTTGGCGAAAATACTAGCGGACAGGCTTAAAGTGGTACTACCGTCTATTATTCACCCGGACCAAACGGAGTTCATTGCAGGCAGACACTCTGTGGTCAATGTGAGGAAGGTCATTGCTGCTGTCCAACATCTCCAACAATCTGTGGACTCCTCTCCTCCAGGTGTCATTTTATCCATAGACACTAAGAAGGCCTTTGACCTGGTGCTTTGGCCCCACATATATTCCACCATGGCCCGATTTGGTCTTCCCCAAACTTTTATTTCCTATGTCAAATTGCTGTATTCCACCCCACTTTCACAAATTATTTGCAATGGCCAAATATCAGACTATTTTCCCTTGTACAAAGGCACTAGACAAGGGTGCCCTCTGTCACCCTTGCTCTTTGCCATCGTCATTGAGCCTCTGGCTATTCTACTATGTAACTCAACTGGGTTTCATGGGATCAGGATTGCATCAAATGAATTGAAGGTATCACTGTTCGCATATGATATGCTGCTATTTATTACTGACCCCCTGACCTCCATTCCCCACATTATGACATTGATTGATGAATTTGGTAAATCCTCAGGGTATAAAATCAATGTCAATAAATCAGAACTTCTACCAATAGGCAAGTACTCGCTAGATCTTGCTTCCTCTCCGATTTTTTCACGTTTTAAAATTAGTACCTCAATGATTAAATACTTGGGTATATCTATCACTAACATAATTTAGCCATTATATAAGGCCAATTTTACCCAGGTGATACAAAAGATAACCACATTAATGTTATCCTGGGACGTGCTTCCACTCTCCCTACTGGGTAGGGCCGCAGTAGTTAAATCAATTATCTTCCCTAAACTGTTCTACACTATCCAATCTTTGCCACTTGCTTTGACTAACAGTGATATTTTGCGAATTAACTCCTCTATTTCCTCCTTTCTTTGGAAGGGCCAACGGGCTAGAATTGCACTCCCCAAGCTAATGCATCCTCGGTCACTAGGTGGGCTGGGCATACCAGACTTTAAATCTTATACCGTGACGGTATTCTTTTGCTATGCTGGGGATTGGTTGTTGGACAGATCTACCTACACTGATATAAGTTTGGATCAAGCAGTCCTTTCACCTTATTCACCCTCAGCACTGCTGCACCTCCCATCCTCAGTTATACCGAAACATATCTATTCTAATGTACTTTTCCATGATACTTATCTCCTATGGATTAGTTTAAATAAGAAATTAAAGAGAGACTTTCGTTTCTCTCCTTTCCTTACCCTTTGGGGCAACCCCGCTTTCCCGCCTTCAATTTGCAGTCCATTGCTCCAAGTCTGGAAAAGTAAAGGTATCGCCCTTGTGAACAAAGTCTTTGACCCAGGAAGAACGGTTTGCACGTTTGCTGACTTACATTGCCGACATCACCTCCCCAACAGCCACTTCTACTTATACCTACAGGTGAGGCATTATGTTCAGTCACTCCCCTATGCTCAACTCACTGACTCTATGGCACAGGGTTCCCATGTTATCCTGAAAGTTTTACTTCATAGAACCTCTGCACAGTACAAACTCTGTCACTTATACCCTTACTTAGTAGAGGCCAGGATTGATATAGCTTTATACTCACGTAAATTACTCACTCAATGGACATTGGATTTGCCCACCATTTCCAGTGTCTCAAATGATCTTCTAGTGCAATATAATAAATACACTAAAGGTTTACACTCTGCCTATCTACAGGAAACACACCTTAGATTTTTCCATAGGGCATATATCTCCCCTGCCCAGCGGAAGTATATGGGGGGGTGGGGACACTGGGTCCTGTACTAAATGTACTATGCAAAATGCCAAGATATTTCACTGTTTCTGGGAATGTTCTAAAATACATAGGTTCTGGTGTAAATTAACCTCCTTTCTGAGCTTTATCCTTCATGTGCCCCTTACTCCCAACCCTGAGGCTTGCCTTTTGCTCCACTTTCGCGAATGGCAGTTTGGAAAGCACTCTCCTTGCTGCATTCTGCTTATGGTCCTCATACTGACTCTCGCCAAGAAATTCATACTAATACACTGGACCAAGAAATCTGCACCCATGCTTCAGGAATTGAAGGTTCAACTTCTAATGTTCTTGTACTTTGATATGTGCTCTCTTTTGCTAAATGAAGTCTTCTCATTGAGGACTTTCCACAACAAATGGGACTTATATATTCGTACCCTGGATGCTGATTCCATACATACTATTTCATCTTATTTTGGTACTCGTGACTGGTCGAAAGTGCAGCTCTGCCTCGCTCCTTAGATTATCCCCTTCAGTTCCAGTTACCTGAATGTGGTTTATTTATCTTAGAAAATGTTATCATGTTATTTGAACTTCCTGCTGTAGGATCCCCATACATGTTTGTAGCTATGTGAAATGGTACCCATGAGCTTTCTTTCTTTTATATTTCTTTTATCTCCCTTTCCCCTCTACCTACCCTTGTCTTATTCCTATATGTGTGTGTGTCTTGTTTGTGTTTATGCTTATTATATGTTATTACTAGAATGGTCAGAAATTTAATGATTATTCTGATTTATTGAATTTTGTCGACCGTTGTACTCCTGACCTTGATTGTACACCACCCCTATAATAAAAAAAAGCACCCAGATTCATATTCCGGTCAGCCCCTATGCCTGAAATCTCCACTGGTCAGTGTCAGACCTCAGGCGTGACAGTTAGAACTGGCCTAATGTATCCAGTCAAGGATCAGGCTTCTACTGCAGGACTGGTCCAATACCTGACAGCATGACTTGAACATCTGGAGGTTGAACAGGTTCGGGTTACCCATTCTCTGCAAGAACTGTCCAGTCAGCTGGATTTTATTCAGTCATCATCCAGTAGCTCTGAAATCTCCAGTATGTCAACACAGTTTCCTATAGCGTCATTACCAGCTGCTGCTCCATCAGTACCTATTGAATATTTTAGCCTTCCAGTTCAAGACAATGCATCTTCTCACCAGTCAAATATTTCTCTGGTTAACTCCATTTCTGTTCCTATGAGTGATATCCAAGCTTCAAGTTCACAGAACTCATCCAATGCTCCATCACCTGTCTACTTCGATGGAGATCTGGACAAAATATCACGCATTGGTGAATCAATACCTTGCCATCATGGAGTTTAATTGAAAATATCTGATATTACTCCTGTCAATATTGTAAAATAGCTTTCCCTGTCTTTTAGAGGAGAGGCTCTAGAATGGGCTAAATCAATTATTGAGTCTAAGGATCCTATACATTAGGACTTGTTGACCGTCAGTGACACTGTGATTAAAAAATTTACTCCAAAAATTTTGAATTCAACTTCTCCTAAGAAAGTTTTCACTTCCATGCACTATCCATTTACTCTAAAATAGGCTCCATCTCATTCTCCTGGGAATAATTCTAGCGTTCTTAGTCATTGACATCAGGATCTTCTGGCTGCCTTGCCAGAAGTTGAGAGCAAACCACAAACTACCTGTACACCTGACACTCATCTTCACATATCTGATTCAGGTGAACTCTCTGACATTTTTGTAAAAGACATTCCTTTTTGGCGGATGATCTCCTCTGTCCATCATTCTCAGTCCTCTCAGTTCCCTGTGGTTCATAAATTTGAATATTTAAAGACTCTCAATCAACTGTTGGAACAGTTACAAGACTTTCTCTCTAGTATCGTTCCAATTATTTCAAAGTGTCTCAGTGATACACCTGAAATCTCTGTTTCCATCTTCATGAAAGCCTTCCTACAGTCTGCTGAGAACAAAGATGTGACAGCTGCCAATCTTGCTAGGACTAAGTCCTTTCCACTTGCACCAAGTAAAGATAAGTTCTGGAGTAATCTGTGATCTAGACTTTCTAAAGAGGAAAGCAGGCGTCACATGCAGTTTCAACTCTGTTTCTACTGTGGGGGTTCAGATCACTTTATTAAAGACTGTTATCTCCGTAAGCCAATGAAGTGCATTAGATCTCCAAATCACAGTATTCGTAATTACAAACATTCCTATGTGGAATCTTCAGCTCCTTGTGATCTGGTCAAGAACAATAAGAAGGTTGATCAAAGAAAAACCCAAATCTACGATTGGGGTCCTGTGACCAGGAGACCCATTTCCAATTCTGGGAAACAAAAGAGATTAAATAAGACCTTCATCACTAAAGGAATGTCAAATTCTGTGGCCCAAGTAGGGGCGCCTGTTTCTGCAACCCATGGAGGGGCTCCTGTTCCCCCTGCCCAATGAGGGGTATCCAAACTTTCAGCTCCAGAAAGGGTATTAGAACTCTGCAGCCTCTGAGGAGGACTTTGCTTTGCTGACTCCAGGAAGGGTATCCAATGTTTAAGCTTTAGAAGTGGCATATGAGTCTTCTACCCAAATAGGTATTTCTGATCTGTTACCCCCAGATGAGGTCCTGGAATTATCAACCCTAAGAGAAGTGTCTGATTCGCCAACCCCAGGAGGGGTCTCCAGACTTTTACCTTCAAGGGATGTATCCATGGCCAAGATCCCAGGTGGAGTTCTTAGGGCCATAGATACAGACATGGACTCCTGTTTGCTGCCTTCTTATAGTGTTACCATGTTGACAACCAGCATGGTCCAGGTCCAGGATGGACTAACTGAACACTTGGACTCCACTCATTCTGGTTCTAACCAGATTCTGATTCCTTCAGTTCCAGCTGATTCAACTGTCTCCAGACTCAATCCGGTTCAGTCTGTCTGAAAATTCCTTCGGTTCCAGCCGATTCAAATATCTCTGTACCCAATCAGGTTCCATACGTAGGTCCAAAGAATCTGCTGGTACCAGCCGATTCAAGTTCATGTGGACTCAATATGGTCTCATCCATATGTCTGGTTCAGTCTCCTCCGTTTCCAGCCAGTCCAGCAATACCCCAGGTCCAGCCTGGTCAGTACGTCCCAGTTCAAGCCGGTTCAAGCTCCTCGGGACTCAATTAGATTCCATCCATTTGTACAGGTAAAGAATTTATGTCCGCTTGTCCCAATAAAGGACTTCCATCTTCCAGTCTTAAGAATAGACTTCAGTCTGTCTCCGTGTTTATTCTCCATCAACAAGTCCAGGGACTCCAGCTTTGGTAGCCTCAATTCCTGATGGAAATTCCAGTATTTCCTT
This sequence comes from Pseudophryne corroboree, assembly GCF_028390025.1. Classification (NCBI taxonomy): domain Eukaryota; kingdom Metazoa; phylum Chordata; class Amphibia; order Anura; family Myobatrachidae; genus Pseudophryne; species Pseudophryne corroboree. The sequence goes on from NC_086449.1 coordinate 398,313,147, forward strand.
TACAGCTGCCAATCTAATTCAAGAGGGTAAGTCTTTATCTATTGATCAGTCTGCCAAGTGTTTATCTGAAGTTCCTCCATCTGTTTTCTTTTTGGGAGATTGAATCCAATTTTGTGCTTTAGCATGTTAATACCTTTCTGATATTGAGTCAAAATCAACTTATGGTATCACTCCAGCTAATACAATCAAGTATTTCTTTCAAGCTTTCAGGGACAAAGCTTTGGAGTGGTTTACCCCTCTTATTGACTCCAAAGATCCAACATTAACTGATCTTTCTGCTTTCATTAAAGCCGTTCAACAGGAATTTGCTCCAAAGACTGTCTGTCTGAATCCATCCATTGCAAACTCTTCTTCAGCATCATTACCTGTGCAAGACAAAAGGTGTCAAAGACTTCCAAGGGAAGAAATACTGCAAAAACAGTTCAAGAACAACTATCTGCTGATTTAAGACTTGGTTACGTTTCCTTTGATTCCACTCCAACTTTCTTGTGTTGTTCTAAACTTTTTAATGCAGTGTATGACATGGATGTAGTTACTCCTAAAGTTGACTGGTATCTTCCATTAGACTTGGACTCAGACTCTTAATTTGAGAGATTCTGCTCTCACTGGTCAAAGCCAGATGTTCCCGTAAGAAGAAGAGGCATCAATGAAGGTCTTCTGTATGGAATTTTCAAGTTCCCCTAAGTTTAAAGATGGGTGTCCAGAGTCCATCTTTGTAAAGGGGGGGGGGGGGGTACTGTAATGATCCCGACTGTATTAATCATGTTCTGCAAAGAGGCATCTGCTTTACATACTAACTGCAGTATTTATTATGTGCTAATTAACACCTGAGTAGAAATTCCTCTGTGTGAGTAATTTCCAAGATCCATGTAATAAACAGAGAGCCTGGTTATTGAACACTGGGTGGTAAATTTACTAAGATGGGAGTTCTATTTAAAGATGGGATGTTACCCATAGCAACCAATCAAAATCCAGGTATTATCTTCTAGAAGATGCTAGATAAATGAAAAGTAGAATCTGATTGCTATGGGTAACATCCCATATTAAATAGAACTCCCATATTAGTAAATTTACCACCTGTTATGATTCCAGCACTCCTGGCCAGAGGAGATCTTATGACAATGACCGGAGCACTGGAATGGAATGCTGGGAACGGGAGCAGGAAAGAATAATAGCCCCTGGCGCCCTAACTCTGTTGTCTCACCCGTGCTATCGGAAATCCCTTGCGAGACTATGGTTTCTTGAGCCCTTGGCAGCCGCGTTTGAAGGGCGGATTATGTCTGCCCAACTCCGATGCCCCCCGGTCTTAATGAGAGACAAAGGGAAATCCGAGGCAGGATGATAACAAGAGGCAAAAAAACAAAAAAAGTGGGAGCGCTGCTGGAATTACTACAAAATAAAACTCTTTAATCGTATAATTAATACTCATTAGCGGTGTAAAAAATCAATGAACTTTTAATTATTAACAAGAAAAAACAAAGATAAAAGAAAAAAAGAAAAAAGAAAATAAAAAGAAAAACAATATTAATGACACCAATAATAAAATATATTGCTGAGATGGAATACCAGATCAGAATTGTTTTGTCTAATTACCATAAAACATGTGAAAAACCTGTGCAGGTTATATTAGTATTGCACAATGCCCTCGCTTAGTAGCATAGTCCCGTAGGGTAGTTCAGATGGTTACTTGTTGCTAGCCAGAAAGAAACATAGTTTCATTTTTCATGAAGATTTAAATCATTTGATTCACTATCGTCCACATGTACCACAATGTGGCAGTACGGATCCAGCTGAATGCAATGTCCTTTAGAGAAAGGATCCCTTTAATCACACAGTCTCTAGAATGGAGTTACCTGGGTCCCACGGCACTGGTGCTGTTCCTCTATTTAACTCCTACTGGACCTGCCAGCATTTTTCAACAATGGAGGAGGATATTTTTCCGTATGTGCTCCGTGGTCCCGTTCTCTTCACTGACGTCAGTACTGTGTGTGGGTAATGTGCTCAGCGGCACTCCGATGCTCTCTTGTTACGCGTTTCTCCGCCTTTAAGCTCGGCGGCTTCCTCAGACATCTTAAGAGCTGTCAGTGTCGGTCTTTTGTAGCGGTCTCAGCACTGTATTGCTAGTGCCGCCCTTACGTGACTGCTTCCGTTCGTTTGCGGTTCAAACCTCATTAGTTTCATTCAGCTTTCGTTTGATAAAGTTGGCCCTGTATAGATTATCGTGGCCATCTTTATGGTTTGTTTCCCATAGTTATTTGCAATTCAAATGATTACATTAATAGCCAGCCTCATCAGTCGTATACTACCTATCTTGCACTGATATTCCTTAATTCCATATTTTAAACATGCCTCTTATACCATATATTAAAAATATATATATATATATATATATAAATATATATTGGTGAAAATAAATAATAATAATAATAATAATAAAATAAAAATCCGTTTTTATAAAATATTCTTAAAACAAACACCGCTAATGCTATATTTTTAATTTTCCAAAGAAAACTATAATGAAATTTACATAAACAACTAACATACTGAAAATATATAAATAGATGTGTATGTAATTATACATGTAATACAACATTTACTTAGACCATGATCTAGACCAATACATAGATTCATTATACAATTTTCTATCATACTGCATTTATTTAATTAAAGTATATTATATTAATAATTACCCTTAAATTTTATTAAATTTTAATAAATTTCTCCACCGGTTCATACTCTGTTTGTCCCATATAAACATATATATTTTTACCAGGAGTATTCCCCAGTCTTAGTTCCTGAACTCATAAGTTTTGTATAACAATGTTCGTTAAACTGTAACCTCAATTGTCTAGAACCTTGTACCTGAGAGGATACTTTCAGTACATTGATAGTTAAACACCTCCACTTTGACAGCATATCATCAAAGAAAAAATTGCATCTAGGTGTCAGAATCTTAGTATATGACATATTAGAGAGATAATGTGCACAAAGAGTAAAAAATAAAAAATAAAAAAGTGAGAGAGTATGAAAAAGAAGACATAGATGATTATGCCTCATGGAAACCCTAAAGTTTGTGTATAAACCGATTTGGTATAACCCATTCTGACACCATAAAAAGTGTTCATAATATGATGACAAATTTCCCAGATCCTACTGGACGGGGCTAACTCCCAATGATCATTGGGAGTTAGCCCCGTCCAGTAGGATCTGGGAAATTTGTCATCATATTATGAACACTTTTTATGGTGTCAGAATGGGTTATACCAAATCGGTTTATACACAAACTTTAGGGTTTCCAAGAGGCATAATCATCTATGTCTTCTTTTTCATACTCTCTCACTTTTTTATTTTTTATTTTTTACTCTTTGTGCACATTATCTCTCTAATATGTCATATACTAAGATTCTGACACCTAGATGCAATTTTTTCTTTGATGATATGCTGTCAAAGTGGAGGTGTTTAACTATCAATGTACTGAAAGTATCCTCTCAGGTACAAGGTTCTAGACAATTGAGGTTACAGTTTAACGAACATTGTTATACAAAACTTATGAGTTCAGGAACTAAGACTGGGGAATACTCCTGGTAAAAATATATATGTTTATATGGGACAAACAGAGTATGAACCGGTGGAGAAATTTAATAAAATTTAATACAATTTAAGGGTAATTATTAATATAATATACTTTAATTAAATAAATGCAGTATGATAGAAAATTTTATAATGAATCTATGTATTGGTCTAGATCATGGTCTAAGTAAATGTTGTATTACATGTATAATTACATACACATCTATTTATATATTTTCAGTATGTTAGTTGTTTATGTAAATTTCATTATAGTTTTCTTTGGAAAATTAAAAATATAGCATTAGCGGTGTTTGTTTTAAGAATATTTTATAAAAACGGGTTTTTATTTTATTATTATTATTATTTATTTTCACCAATATATATTTATATATATATATATATATATATATATTTATTTTTAATATATGGTATAAGAGGCATGTTTAAAATATGGAATTAAGGAATATCAGTGCAAGATAGGTAGTATACGACTGATAAGGCTGGCTATTAATGTAATCATTTGAATTGCAAATAACTATGGGAAACAAACCATAAAGATGGCCACGATAATCTATACAGGGCCAACTTTATCAAACGAAAGCTGAATGAAACTAATGAGGTTTGAACCGCAAACGAACGGAAGCAGTCACGTAAGGGCGGCACTAGCAATACAGTGCTGAGACCGCTACAAAAGACCGACACTGACAGCTCTTAAGATGTCTGAGGAAGCCGCCGAGCTTAAAGGCAGAGAAACGCGTAACAAGAGAGCATCGGAGTGCCGCTGAGCACATTACCCACACACAGTACTGACGTCAGTGAAGAGAACGGGACCACGGAGCACATACGGAAAAATATCCTCCTCCATTGTTGAAAAACGCTGGCAGGTCCAGTAGGAGTTAAATAGAGGAACAGCACCAGTGCCGTGGGACCCAGGTAACTCCATTCTAGAGACTGTGTGATTAAAGGGATCCTTTCTCTAAAGGACATTGCATTCAGCTGGATCCGTACTGCCACATTGTGGTACATGTGGACGATAGTGAATCAAATGATTTAAATCTTCATGAAAAATGAAACTATGTTTCTTTCTGGCTAGCAACAAGTAACCATCTGAACTACCCTACGGGACTATGCTACTAAGCGAGGGCATTGTGCAATACTAATATAACCTGCACAGGTTTTTCACATGTTTTATGGTAATTAGACAAAACAATTCTGATCTGGTATTCCATCTCAGCAATATATTTCATTATTGGTGTCATTAATATTGTTTTTCTTTTTATTTTATTTTTTATTTTTTTCTTTTATCTTTGTTTTTTCTTGTTAATAATTAAAAGTTCATTGATTTTTTACACCGCTAATGAGTATTAATTATACGATTAAAGAGTTTTATTTTGTAGTAATTCCAGCAGCGCTCCCACTTTTTTTGTTTTTTTGTTTCTATCATAATCACGAGGGGCGCAAAACATCCCTCACTGTGGGCAGCAGCAGCAGTATTACTATTAAAATACCCCTGAAAGGGAATTGTAAGAAAGTAATTTCTCCACCGGTGAGTCAGCGCAATACCTTATTGTTTTAAAATATTCTTTTGATAACAAGAGGACCTCTAGTTAACAACAGGCCAGGGGCTACGAGCTAACTAAAAAACCTAAAGTATGTGCGGAAAAACCGCCAGGGAAAAGGACAACCAAAATCCACTTGTCCAATACTCCTACCCGGCACCGCCGGATACCAGAGTGGACCTGTGGAAGCGGAACCCTCCGCAAAATGCTCCAAACACAAACAACAAAGGGCAAAGCAGCCGAGCCGCTACACACGGCAGAGCCGCGACTCACGAACACCACTGGATGTTAAACGGTGATCGGTCAGGACTCCAGGGACGAGATGATAACTCCCGAGTACAGGACTTCAGAGGACTGGAACGACCGGATACAGCAAGACTGGAAACAGACTCTCAGCAACCAAAGACAACATGCAGGAAGCTATTACCGGCGTCTGTGAGAAGCCCTGAGAGTGTATTTAAACAGGAGTCCTCCAATCAGCTGCTGACAGAGCTGATTAGAATGAATGCCATGCAGCTGCCTTGCTGCACGGCCAGAGATCAGGTGCACCTATTAATTAAACAGGACCCAGCAACGGGGAACGCGGTCTGCCAGTGGCGTCCCCATTGCTAGGGTCCGTGCGGCTCAGCGCGCCCGGCGTCTAGCATTGCTAGGGAGCCGGCGGCTGTACGCGCACGGCGTCCCTAGTTGCTAGGCGCCGGGCCGCGCAGATGAGCGGACCCCGGCGCCTAACAGTACCCCCCGCTTGAGGAGGGGTCAAGGAACCCCTAAAGCCAGGTTTCCGAGGAAATTCCCGAAAAAATGCCCTCTTGAGCCTCGGGGCATGAAGATCCTTATCCAAGACCCAAGACCTTTCCTCCGGACCATAGCCTCTCCAGTGCACCAGAAAATAAAGCCGGCCCCGTGACAATTTGGAATTGAGAACCTTCTCCACCAAGAACTCCTGTTGTCCCTGTACATCCACCGGAGGTCTACCCTGAGAGATCCTCCTTGGAAATCTACTGGAAGAAACGTATAGTTTCAACAGGGAGCAATGAAACGTATTTCCAATCCTAAGAGATCTTGGTAAACGTAACCGGAAGGCAACTGGGTTGACTCTTTTAATAATAAGAAATGGCCCAATAAATTTGGGTCCCAATCTAGCCGAGGATTGTCGAAGCCTGATGTTACGAGTCGACAACCATACCCTATCTCCCACCTTAAAAGTGCAAGGACGTCGGAGCCTGTCAGAAAATTTCTTCTCTCGAAAGGCCGCTTTTCTGAGAGCAAGGTGCACTTTTTTCCAAATGGCTCTGAGATGGGAGGTTAAGGTTAGCGGGGAGACAGAGGAATGATGAAAAAAAGAATTAGCTCTGGGGTGAAAACCAAAAACTGAAAAGAATGGAGACACTTTAGTGGAGGAATGACAGGAATTATTGTAAGCAAACTCCGCCAACGGAAGAAACTCGGACCAATCATTCTGGAGTTTGGCTGAATACAAACGCAAATACTGTTTCAATGATTGGTTAACTCGCTTGGTTTGCCCGTTGGATTGTGGGTGGTAACCGGATGTTAACGACAATTTCATCTTTAATGAAGCACAAAAACACTTCCAGAATTGTGCGATGAATTGTGGACCCCGATCAGAAACAATATCAGTAGGCAACCCATGAAGTCTGAAAACATGGCGGAGAAACAAAACTGCTAACCCTTGGGCAGATGGCAGTCGGGGAAGAGCAATGAAATGAGCCATCTTGCTAAAACGGTCCACTACCACCCATATGACTCGGAATCCGGCTGAAAGGGGAAGGTCTACCACAAAATAAATGGAAATATGAGACCATGGCCTGAGAGGGACATTTAAGGGCATAAGTTGCCCGATAGGCAAGGAACGGGGAACCTTATGCTGTGCACAAACCTGACATGAAAAAACAAACTCCTTAACGTCTTTAGAAAGACCAGGCCACCATACTGAGCGGGAGACTAACTCCAAAGTCTTAGAGATTCCCGGATGCCCGGAAACTTTGTTATCATGGAATTCAGTCAAAACAGTAGCTCTCAAAAACTCAGGGACGTAAAAACGACCAGCAGGAGTATTTCCAGGAGCTTGGTGTTGAAGCTGTTTTAACTGGGTAAATAAATCTTGTGTGAGGCCTGCCCAAATGACCGAAGATGGAAGTATGGGAGTAACAGGACTGTTATTGTGAACCGGAAGAAAACTGCGTGACAGGGCATCAGCCTTGGTATTCCTGGAACCAGGCCTGAAAGTGATTATGAATTTGAAACGAGTAAAAAATAAAGCCCAACGTGCCTGCCGGGCATTAAGCCGCTTAGCTGATTCGATGTATTGCAGGTTTTTATGGTCAGTCAATACTGAAATGGTATGTTTTGCTCCCTCCAGCCAATGCCTCCACTCCTCGAAAGCCCACTTTATCGCCAGTAACTCCCGATTACCAACGTCATAGTTGGATTCAGCGGAGGAGAATTTCCTGGACATAAAGGCACAAGGATGTAACTCCAGAGACTCCGGATCCTTTTGAGAAAGGATAGCCCCCACTCCAACCTCCGAGGCATCAACCTCCACAACAAAGGGCAATTCCGGATTGGGATGTCTGAGGACTGGAGCCGAGACAAAGGCTTGTTTCAAGGCCCGAAAGGACAACTCTGCTTCACGCGACCAGTTGGTAGGATCCGCTCCTTTCTTTGTCAGAGCTACAATGGGAGCAACCAGGTCAGAAAAAGAATGAATGAACCTCCTATAATAATTCGCAAACCCTAAAAAGCGCTGAATTGCTTTTAAATTGGTGCGTTGCGCCCAACTAAGGATGGCCTGGAGCTTCTTTGGTTCCATTGAAAATCCCTGAGGGGAGATAATGTACCCTAAAAAAGATACCTCCGTGACACACACTTCTCCAGCTTGGCATATAAATGATTCTCACGTAACTTCTGAAGAACCAGACGCACCTGGGTAACATGTTGTTCCATTGATTCAGAATAAATCAGGATGTCGTCTAAGTAAACGACCACGAATTTCCCTAGGAAGTCACGGAGCACATCATTAATGAGGTCTTGAAAAACTGCTGGAGCATTGGACAAGCCGAACGGCATCACCGGGTACTCGTAGTGACCTGACTGAGTACTGAAGGCCGTCTTCCACTCATCTCCAGATTTGATTCGGATGAGGTTGTACGCTCCTCTAAGGTCAATTTTAGAAAAAATCACAGCCGAACGTAGCTGATCAAAGAGTACAGATATCAGCGGCAAAGGATAAGTATTTTTAACTGAGATCTTATTCAGGGCTCTAAAGTCAATGCAAGGTCTAAGCGAGCAATCCTTTTTCTCCACAAAGAAGAAACCTGCACTTAAAGGAGATTTTGATGGTCTAATAAATCCTTTCCCTAGGCTCTCCTTAACATAATCATTCATGGCCGCAGTTTCTGGCCCGGATAAAGCATATAATCGTCCCTTTGGTAATGCGGCACCAGGAATAAGCTCAATAGCACAATCATACGGCCGATGAGGAGGCAGAATGTCCGCATTGCCTTTGGAGAACACATCAGCAAACTCCTGGTATTCCACAGGAATGAGTTCAGGAATGGCAGCTGCTACTCTGACTGGAAACGTAATACATTCCCTATCACAAAAGGTACCCCATTGTGAAATCTCCCCCGACCGCCAATCAATGGTGGGATTATGAAAGGCCAGCCAAGGGTGACCCAGAACAACTGGAACTGCTGGGCAATGAGTAAGGAAGAACTCGATTTTTTCAGAATGTAGAGCTCCTACTGTAAGTAATACAGGGGGTGTACGTAGAGAAATAACCCCATTGGACAGTGGACTCCCATCTAAGCAAAGCATGGTGACACACCTACCCAAAGGTAACTGAGGAATGCCTAAGGCCTTAGCCCAAGTAAAATCCATAAAGTTTCCAGCAGCTCCACTGTCAACAAAAGCTGACACCGAAGAACTGAGGCTGCCAAAGGAAACTTTAACTGGGACTAAAAGGGAGTTATTCGAGGAGATAAGCTGCAGACCTAGGTGAACCCCCTCACAATTCACCTGGTCAAAGCGTTTCCCGACTTGTTCGGACAATTACGAGAAAAATGTCCCTTACCCCCACAGTACAGGCAAAGACCAGAATTTTGCCTTCTGGCTCTTTCTTCAGGAGACAGCCGGGAGAGACCCATCTGCATTGGCTCCTCTACGTCCTCAGGAATGGAATATACACACGGACTTGACCTTACAGGTGCTCCTTTTTCAGCCCTCCGCTCTCTGAGACGACGATCTATCTTAATAGAAAGCTCCATGAGCTTATCGAGAGTCTCAGGAGCGGGGTACTGAAGGAGACTGTCTTTTATAGACTCTGATAAGCCGAGGCGAAACTGACTGCGCAGGGCTGGGTCATTCCAGCCACAGTCGTTCGACCAACGGCGAAACTCCGTACAAAAAACCTCCGCAGGATTTCTACCCTGTCTGAGAGCGCGCAACTGACTTTCAGCGGACGCCTCTCTATCAGGGTCATCATACAAGAGCCCTAAAGACCCAAAAAAAGCGTCCACTGACAACAATGCCGGATCCTCTGCTTTTAAACCAAATGCCCAGGTCTGAGGATCCCCCTGGAGCAAAGAAATAATAATCCCGACCCGCTGAGATTCAGTACCCGAGGAAATCGGTCTTAAACGAAAATAAAGTTTACAGGATTCTTTAAAATTAAAAAACTCTTTCCTATCACCAGAAAAACGGTCAGGCAAATGCATCTTTGGTTCAGGAACTACCTTCGGGGAAGCTCGCAAAAGATCTTCCTGCGACTTCACCCGAAGAGAAAGATCCTGAACCATCTGAGTAAGTTCTTGAATCTGGCTGACTAAGAGCTGACCAGGATTTGGCCCTAAACCTGTAGGATTCATGAGGCCGATAAACTCTCACAAAACTGAATAAGAAAAAATTAAACCCTGTTTAATTTTAAGTTTTGGTATGGCCGGTAATAATGTTATGATTCCAGCACTCCTGGCCAGAGGAGATCTTATGACAATGACCGGAGCACTGGAATGGAATGCTGGGAATGGGAGCAGGAAAGAATAATAGCCCCTGGCGCCCTAACTCTGTTGTCTCACCCGTGCTATCGGAAATCCCTTGCGAGACTATGGTTTCTTGAGCCCTTGGCAGCCGCGTTTGAAGGGTGGATTATGTCTGCCCAACTCCGATGCCCCCCGGTCTTAATGAGAGACAAAGGGAAATCCGAGGCAGGATGATAACAAGAGGACCTCTAGCTAACAACAGGCCAGGGGCTACGAGCTAACTAAAAAACCTAAAGTATGTGCGGAAAAACCGCCAGGGAAAAGGACAACCAAAATCCACTTGTCCAATACTCCTACCCGGCACCGCCGGATACCAGAGTGGACCTGTGGAAGCGGAACCCTCCGCAAAATGCTCCAAACACAAACAACAAAGGGCAAAGCGGCCGAGCCGCTACACACGGCAGAGCCGCGACTCACGAACACCACTGGATGTTAAACGGTGATCGGTCAGAACTCCAGGGACGAGATGATAACTCCCGAGTACAGGACTTCAGAGGACTGGAACGACCGGATACAGCAAGACTGGAAACAGACTCTCAGCAACCAAAGACAGCATGCAGGAAGCTATTACCGGCGTCTGTGAGAAGCCCTGAGATTGTATTTAAACAGGAGTCCTCCAATCAGCTGCTGACAGAGCTGATTAGAATGAATGCCATGCAGCTGCCTTGCTGCACGGCCAGAGATCAGGTGCACCTATTAATTAAACAGGACCCAGCAACGGGGAACGCGGTCCGCCAGTGGCGTCCCCGTTGCTAGGGTCCGTGCGGCTCAGCGCGCCCGGCGTCTAGCGTTGCTAGGGAGCCGGCGGCTGTACGCGCACGGCGTCCCTAGTTGCTAGGCGCCGGGCCGCGCAGACGAGCGGACCCCGGCGCCTAACACCACCCAGTGTTCAGTAACCAGGCTCTCTGTTCATCACACCCAGCTGGCAGTACAGTTTGTACATGCTGTTCCTGCATAGCTCTCTCAGCATAATGTCTGCTTTCTAGTGTTTGGGCTTACTAGGCCTCAATCCACATCAGAGCCTAAGCCTGGAGTACGGCTGTGACAAGTCCTGATCACTTGACTGCAGCACAGCCAATCATGTGACTGTATGAGCATCCTGCTGTCCAGCTGATTGTCCCAGGCAATCCCTGCACACTGGAGAGTCCATTTTGCCCTGAGACCTGAGTTCCATTCTACTTGCAGCTCTGGCTGCTCATCTGTGTTACTCCATCGATCTCCTGCTCCATTGGTGTTCTGCCATCATTCTCCTGCTCCATTGGTGTTCTGCCATCATTCTCCTGCTCCATCAATGTTCCGCCATCAATCACCAGCTCCATTGGTGTTCTGACATGGATTTCCAGCTCCATTGGTGTTCTGCCATCGATATCTAGCTCCATCAGTGTTCCATCATCAATCTCTAGCTACATTGGTGCTCCACTATCAATATCCAGTACCATCAGTATCCTTCCCATCTACAGTGGTAAGTAACCTTAGGCTTATTTGTATTGGGACTTCGTCACTGGTTTACACTGCAACTGTGTCTGCAATTATGTACTCATTTATATTGGGACTTCATCAGTGGTTCACACTACATCCAATATTACATCTTGCTATCGATGTTACATCTTCTACCACATTACCTTTGCCTATGTTACTGCATTATCTGTGATACAGATTATTGAGTCTATTACCATCTGTCGCTATCTGTGTCATCTTGTGTGCTGAATAAAAAGACTTATTTTACTTTACATTCTTCTCCAGTCTGGTCAAGCCTTCGGGCCTACGCTCAAGTATACCATATCCTGGTTTATGTATAAGAACTTTATTAAAGCACCCAGACTCATATTCCAATCAGCCCCTATGACTGAGATCTTCACTGGTCAGAGTCAGACCTCAGGTGTGACTAGTGACGTGCGGTGGGGTGAGGCAGAGCCTTTCCTGTCATACTAACATTTGTTCCAGAGTTTTGACTGAATAAAGTATATGAAAAATACAAAGAATTTGTTTGAAATATCTTCTTTGCATTATTCTAATCATTTTTATAGCCAAAACTCTGGAGTAAAAAGTCTATGGCAGGTGAGGCAGTGCCTCAATTGTCTATCTTTTCCGCAAATCTCTGATCAAAACTCACCAAACTCCCAGGAGTTTATACTACTGCACATGTATATAATTCCCAGATGTACCCTGTGGCTCATATATTGTGTGTAACTCTGGCTTGGGTGCTAGACAGTGCCTCCTGAGCCATTTAGCTCACCGCACGTCCCTGGGTGTGACACAGGGATTTCACCCTAGTTCCTCTTAGAAGCAGAGCAAAAGCAAATAAGGGACAACAAATGTTTATATTGTGGAGGTTCTGAAAATTTTCTTCAATCATGTCCCACCCCTGAAATGTGTCCCAACCTCCTCGTATCCAGGCGCAAGTTCCCAGTGTTGGGGTGCCAACCCAAATTTCAAGTGTCGGGGTACAATTTCAAGCCCCATGTGTCATCACTCAGACAGTTCCTGTGTCCACCCAAGGTGGTGCACTGAATTTCCATCCCCAGGAGTAGACTCTAAGCTATGGTTCTGTCAGAGCTGCCCATCCAGAGATGCATCACATCTGACCAGCCAGAGATCCCTCCCAGAGCTTCCCAGCTGGAGATACCTCCAGATACCTACAGATGTGCCGTAGACCCAGGAGAGATCACTATTGCTGCAGGCCCAAGGGAGGTCGCTATTGTCACAGACCCAGCAGGGGTCTCCAGTCGCTCAGCTGAGGAGGGTTCAGAGTATCCTGCCCCAGGAAGGGGCTTTGAGTATACTGCCAAGTATCCTGCCATAGGAGGGGGCTTTGAGTGTCTTGCCAGTTCCTGTGAAGGTGTTGTCCTATCATATTACTGCTCTGTCTGAATTATCATGCAGTTCCGTGCTGGCCCCTGACCCTGATGACACTATTGACCTGGCCTCTGTTCCTGAGTACCCTTCTGCCTTGGCTTACAGATCTGATAATCCTATTGTCCTGGATTCTGAGCCTAAGGAGCCTACTGCCCTGCCTGAGGTGCGACCAATGTCTGCTCTGCTTAAAGTTCCACCGGCTACTGATGATCATCCCTGCAAGGATCAGTCAATTGTTTTTGATGGAGACATTACTCAGTATGTGGCAAGGAGAGGGACCCAGAGGTGGGTGAGAATACACAGGAGGTGCAGCTTGATTCTGAGAATGATATGCAGATTTATGCTGAAAATGTGGCCCTGGTTTTCTCTCTTTTATAAAATTATGAGGTCCTGTTTGGGAGACAGGCAGCTAAGGCTTCTGTAACAAGGAAGAGCTATGGTCTGTGGCAGTGCAGGCTGTCAACACAGTTGGTTCTTTCAAGTGGGGTTTGGTGCAGCGCAGGAAGCATTTCTTCCATCAAGATGACTGAGGAGTGCTAGTATGCAGTGCTGGTGGGCCCCCATGGAAATTGACTATCTTGAATATAAGGTACTGGTGTGGGTGATACTACCACAGGATAAGGCAGGGCATTAATTTAAATAACATAGATGCTCCCCCACTGCCAAAACATCCATTAAATATGTTTAACACCTATTACATCAGAATAAAAAAAAAATTGTAGAGTGGTCTGTCGCTGAGTTATACAGAAGAAGTTTCTCATGAATACATACAAAAATAAACAAATAATAACAACACATATACAGTAGTTTAATGCATGTGGAGAAAGTCCCTTTTATGTGCCAAATTCAGAGGGAAATAGTGATGGGTCGTTAATGCCCCTCCTCCAAAAAGAGACAAGAGATTTCAACACCAACAGTTGATTATTCTTACAGGTTAAATTAAAGATGTGCCTTAATGTATATCCTTTCAGTAGTCTGCCCCACCTTGTCTGCTCAGACCGACCTACTTCTGTAACACCATGTGGAAGAAAAAGATGTACGTAGTGTATTCTAGTAAAGGCAATTTATTGTACATACAGTAAATGCACTCACAAGAGTAAGAACAAATGCAGGCTTCAAATGAGAAAATGTCCTCTAAAGGTTCCACCAGTCTCCTACCAGAGTTATACTGAAGTTGAAGCATGTAGCATAAAGCAGGTGAACAAGTACCAGTTTCTGGTTCCCAGTTTAATCAATCAAACAGCAAGGCCCCATTGGTGGCTGCAGTGGGTTTTATTATACGTAGCTTAGGATAAAGTGTTTTGGGACAGGTATCCCTCATTTGCAATGGTTTGTTTTTATAACACTGTTTTGTGGCAAGTGACATCATCCCCAGAAGGGACGGGACTACCATCCTAGCTTGCATTTCAAATAACAAGACATGGGGGTAAATTTACTAAGATGGGAGTTCTATTTAAGATGGGATGTTGCCCATAGCAACCAATCAGGTTCTGTTTCTCATTTATCTAGCACCTTCTAGAAGATAATAACTGGAATCTGATTGGTTGCTATGTGCAACAGCCCATCTAAAATAGAACTCCCATCTTAGTAAATTTACCCCATGATCTGCTGGCTATCTTTGTTTGTGATCTAACTAACAGAAATGGTCTGGAAGCCATCTTTGTTCATGTTCCAACTAACTGGAAATGGTCCAGTGGCTATTTTTGATTATGTTCCAACACCATGGTGGCAGGTTCAGCCTCCATTTTTATTCTGTAGCTATAATTAGTATAGACAAAATCTCTGTTTACAGTATGTTTCAGTTCACCCAGAAAAGGCCCATTGTTGTCTATATTCCACAAGGAACTGCTGATACTTCATGCGATACCTGACCCGCCTTAGTCTATCATTGCTGCAGACATATTTTATTGAAGAGGAAGAAAGCACCTGGTGTTAGTTGATTCATATTCTGGCTGTTTTAAGATGAATTATCTTTCTTATCTGACAAGTACCACAGTCATCAACAAAATTAAGAGACACTTCACACTGCATGATATTCTGCTGAACTCCAGGTTGTGGCTCAAAACTAGTCATAAAAGATCCTCATATTAGTAATTGTGTCCCAAGCAGATGCTTTATAGCAAGACCAATGGATCTTCTAATAGGCCCAACAGCTATGTAGAGAAAGCAGATGGTGATTTGTATGAGCATAACAGGAACCAGCTTTTGGGGGTGTCTGAGTCTCTACAGCCACCTGACTTGATACCAACTGAAGGTGTTAGAATACACATTCTCATGGAAAATGACTCCATAAAGAAGCACCTGTTGAGGTTAAAGACAGTTTTAGGTCCTTGCCCAACAGAGAGACCATTAAGACAGAACCTAGCCCACATACCCCTTCCTTTGTCACCAAGGCTAATCCCAAACTCCAGAGGTTTGCCACCTAAGACTTGTGTCCAGTTATAGTTCGTTACACATTGATGTTATTGCAGTGTCCCTACATCCGAAACCTGTCACACTGTATTGCACCAATACACCTGCTATATAAATTCCATGTATGAAAAGGGGATGTACATGAATGCTGTATTGTGGATGGAGGAAGTTGCATCACTGCCATTCAGTTGTTATTCAGGAATTGCCCTGCTAGTAAAGACATTTCTGCAGTACCTCAGTATACTGTGGTGATTTTCAGTTCAATTACCTAAATTCTGTTGGTAATCTGGTCTAAAGGTGCATACACATGGTGAGATCCTTGCTATGCCTGATTTTTGATTATGCAATTTCCCTTGAACTCCCCCAAAGCCCAGAAGCACCAATTTTGACTATTTGTACTTTCTATTTTGTCAACAGTATGTACGATTTTGACAAAGTGCCAATTTTGACTATACTTTGTACTAGATAGTACACTAGATAGTCAAAATTTACTTGCCTGCACAGTCTATCTAGCCTTGTGATACCGATCCGAGGGAGTGCGCATTGGGATCAAATCGGTATCACAAGCCGCCTAACACCTTGCAATTTCCACTAACTTTCCTTTCCTTTCGAGTCAAAAACGAAAGGAGAAATATCACTGTGTGTACACACCTTTATTGTAACTTCTGGTAAAGACAAAACAGTGCACTGTTTAAAATAAAATAATAAATGAAAGATTATGCAGTGCACCACCATTTTTAGACAGTGTGTTGCATCTCCACAAATTTACTCAGCAAAACAATGCAGAAATATATGCACATTTACAGTACACAAAAGAGTGCCAAAGCAATATTTGCACTAGGAGCAATATTTGTGTGCTTTGTAAATGCTCTACAGTGTGCATAGTATATACTAAAAAATACTTTCAACACAATCTTACTGCCAGTAGTGCCATCATAATTTAAATTTTTGCTGGATCTTCCATTAGCATTGCACAAAAAATTGCAAATTGCTTCTACAGTACTTGTAAGAAAATATATTATACACAATTCATCTTATGTCATGTACACTCTGGACTTTGCAATGCTTTTTTATCTCATGTAAAAACGAATATAAATCAGATTGCATTTACGTATACATTTTGGATGCGTCTTACATGTGTTTAGATATATTTACAAATTAGTTCAATTTGCATCTTTTAAACATGCATTTGCCATGGAATGGGACATTATCTTGTTTAAGCTACAGTAAATACATCCACTTATTAACCACATATCATTGCATTTACAGTGTGTTCCAATTGAGATGTACTGTATCTAGATTTGTCAATCTGTTATTGTACAAAATAAAACAAGCATTTAAAAAAAAATGTACTGCAGCACAACACACAAATTTAAATACACATAAATGCAAATAAATGTTACCTAATTCATTTTGCAATTAATTAAATTTGATGTATTATATGCCTTAACTTGTGTTAAAAATAATAATCTTAAATGCACACCAGTGTGGACGTAGCATTAAGATGTTTTCAGAATATACAGCATATTATACTGTACATTTCTCACTTTATATTACAAAGATGCATATTTTTAATTAGTCAGTAGAAATCCTATCTGCATTTTAAATGACACATTCCGGATTATATTTTAGCTTGTGAATACGGCTAAATACACTTTCACATTTATATATATTTTTTAATAGGGACAATTATTGTAAAAAGGATTTTTTTCTGTATATTCTCCTTTAAAATGATTTCCGCTCATAATCAAAGGTCTTGGCTTTGTGTCTTTATATATTTTCCCCTCGCAATTATATTTCCACTGCCAGGATTTTTCCTACAAGATATTTCTTTCCAACATCTACAGTATGATAACTTTTTCATCTCTTCTCTTTGTGATTTTAGAGAAAGATTTAAAGAAAACATAGTAATATAGTAGCAAGCGTCCTTCATAAGTCAATTGACAAATTTAATAATCTTTTTAGAAATAAACTGTGGAGCTATGAGAAAAATGTGTGGGTTAAAGGCCTTCCAATTAAGAAGGTTTCTCTGTGGATTTATAGACTGGTGGTTCATTCTTCCTGTATGTGTTGCCACGGCAACTGTCAGGTAGATTCTCTGCTACTTGCTAGGAAGTTAAAAATGTTTAGAGTGGTTGAGCTTTTCAATTCACTGAAGCTTAAATGAAATTCTTTGCAAGAAGCTGGCATTTAGCTTGGGTCATTTATTCATATCTAGAAGAAAATCAATTATATTAATCAAATGTGCAATATTTTTATTGGTATTTCTGTTCACAATGTACTCTCAAATCTTCTGGTTTATAAAGCTTTTTTTTCATATGAAATCTGTCTAATGGGTTCTTTTTACAGTTTATAAAGATGTCATAATTTTTAAACAAAAACAGTACAGAAAATCAACACCATTTCACTTTTTTGGTGGACAATAAAGTGAAACCATTATATGAAGCAGTATTTTAAAATTCTGAAGCTATGCAGATTATATAATTAAGACCTATACAACACAATTACTGAACACTCTAACCAAGCTAAAGGCTGGACAAAGTAGCAAAATCAACTGCTTGAGGTCACTGCTTGGTGCCATCATTCTGTGCAGGTGGACAACAGTCATTAGGTCGACCAATATTGGTGGACAGGCCATATGTTGATACATCAAAAAGGTCAACATGGTTTAGGTAGACAGTGTTGAAAGGTCGACACAAGCAATAGGTCAATATAGAAAAGGTTGACACAAAAAAGGTCGCAATAAGTTTTTCATGATTTTTGGTGGCTATGTCGACATACGTCGTCATGGACACCATAAAAGTGTACGGCGTCCCCTTGCATGGGTGAAGCTTCAAGCTGCCGTTGCCTGTCAAACAGTGTGACAGGCACAGCAGCCGGCAGCGGCAACATTGGGACCAGGCACAGCAGTGGGGATGCAGAGCGCCTCTCCACCCTGGCGCCTACCTGCTTTGCATCCCTTTGCTGAGCGGGTAGCGCCAGGCCTGGTTGTGTGTTTCATATAACATTCCCACCATAATGCTAGTTTAGGTGACCATATTATCCGTTTTATCTGGGACGCTCATGGATTTCCCAGGTTCTGTGGCTGATTTTAACTAGAGATGTGCGGCGGGCACTTTTCGTGTTTTGTGTTTTGGTTTTGGATCTGGATCCCCGCTCGTATTTTGGATCTGGATTGGTTTTGCCAAAACCACCCTTTCGGGTTTTGGTTTTGGATCTGGATCATTTTGGAAAAAAAAACAAAACAGCTAAAATCATAAAATCTGGGGGTAATTTTGATCCTACGGTATTATTAATCTCAATAACATTAATTTCCACTCTTTTCCAGTCTATTCTGAACACCTCAGATATCACAATATTGTTTTTAGGCCAAAAGGTTGCATCAAGGTCGCTGGATGACTAAGCTAAGCGACCTAAGTCTGCGGCACAAACACCTGGCCCATCTATGAATGGCACTCAGTGGCTGAATGTCGAAAGTGGCCTGCAATTTTGCAGGCCACTGACAGCATCTCCTGCATGCCCCTGCCAAAATATTGGTGGCGTTGTCCGATATCACAAATCCCCAGGATAGTCTAAGTGGGGTAAGCCATTGTGCGATGATGTCCCTCAGTTTCCATAATAGGTTGTCAGCGGTGTGCCTCTTACGGAAACTGGTGATACACAGCATAGCCTGCCTAGGAACGAGCTGGCGTTTGTGAGATACTGCTACTGGTGCTGCTGCTGTTGTTGATGTGGGAGGTAATACATCTTCCCAGTGGGCTATCACAGTCATGTATTCCTTAGTTTGCCCTGCTCCACTTGTCCACATGTGCATAGTTAAGTGGACACTGGGTACAACCGCATTTTTCAGGACACTGAGGACACTTTTCTTAATGTCCCTGTACAGTCCGGGAATCACTTTCCTAGTGAAGTGGAATCTAGATGGGATTTGGTACTGGGGACACACTACCTCCATCAATTGTTGAAATCCCACTGCACTAATGGCGGATACCAGATGCACATCTAACACCAACATAGCTGTCAAGGCCTCGGTTATCCACTTTGCAACAGGATGACTGCTGTCATATTTCATCTTCCTTGACAAAAGTCAATTGCTTACTGGAAGTAGTTCAAGTGGTCTTCCGACTTCCCCTCTGGGATGATGATCGACTCCCAGCAGCAACAACAGCAGTGGCAGCAGCAGTAGGTGGAAGTGAATCTTGACATTGCCCTATTTTATTCTTTACATTTTTGTTCTCCATTATTTTTCTGGAGTTATATAACAATATGCAGAACAGGAGCGCGTACCCCTACACCACACATGGCAAACCCTGTAAAAATTATTTTAATTAAATATTAATAACCCCTTTATTTGACGTAAATATTATACAGCACAGGACAGCACTACTGGACTTATATGGCAGCACCAACTGGACTGGACTTACACGGCAGCACCCCTCGACTTATACGGCGGTACTACTGTACTTATATGGCAGCAGCACTGGACTTTTGGCAGCACAGGACACCACCACTGGACAGATGCAGCACAAGACAGCACCACTGGACTGGACTTATACAGCACCACTGGACTTATGGCAGCACAGGACACCACCACTGGACTGATGCAGCACAACACAGCACCACTGGACTGGACTTATACAACAGCACTGGACTTATGGAAGCACAGGACGCCACCTCTGTGACTGGACTGATGCATCACAAGATACCACCACTGGACTAATACAAAAGAGCAGGTCGCCACCCTACCCACGCACCATGCCTCTTTCCTGCACAGACTCTGAGGAGAAACGTCCTCTCGCTACACTCACCAGGACTGGAGTGAAAATGGCAGTGACGCGCGACTGTTTATATGGAATCCAAATCCCATGAGAATCCGACAGTGGGATGATGCCTCTTTCTAGTTTCCAAGTCTGGTGGGAAGTCCGAGTCAGATTAGGATCCGGACTCGGAGCGTGAAGTTCAGGGGGGTTCGGTTCATCTGAGAACGGAACCCACTCATCTCTAATTTTAACCAGCTGAAATGTAGGCTTGAAGTCAGCCAGCCTCAGAACCTGTGTAATTCAAAAAAGGGATAAATGGAGCACCTCTTCAATGCGCGGAGATGGCTGCCTTAACCGTGTAAACCAAAATATGGGTGTAACTCACTCCCAGAGAAAACAATGTTGTACAAAAGATAGGTATACACTATACTGGGCGCCAAATGACAATGTATAACAGTCAAGTATCAAGATGTAAACACAAACAATCCAAGTACAACAGGTAAACGTCCCTTTACAATACTTTTAATCAGGCGTGTAAAGGGTTCTCTGATTTGATCATATACAGGCGGGCAATCTCAGCAGGAATTCAGTCCGTGATGTCATAGAAAATAGAGAGAAAGGAATATCTAGTGTAATACAGTTTTATTCCTTTACAAGACAATAGCACAAATATTCCATATAAACCGCTCTTTCCAATGGATAAAATTAATTTTTAAATACTACATGGAGCACATGCAGCATGGAAGATGCTGGCCAAGCTGTGTATAGAGGTTGCAATTACCAGATAGTAGGAGGATAAAATATCCTCAGACAAGCATGTTCTTAGTCACCAGATAGCCTCCCGGGAAATGGCGCTCTGGATTTTCCGGCAATAGCTCCTTCCACAAACAGCAGACCAAGTACGCCCAGCTGTTCCGACGCGTTTCAGGCCTTGCTAGGCCCTTTTTCAAGGCTGATGTGCTCCTCCTACAAACTGAAACCTTTTTATTCTCCAACTAACCAATCATAATATTGATTAAAAGGTAATAACATCTGTGTCAAAGATGGCCCCCTCCATAAGTTGATTCCGGTTGCCATAACAACCAATTCCGGTCAAGCAACACACTGACGACTCAAAATATATATACATCTATAAACAAACTCAGTTTTCAGTGGCATAGATAAAAATGAACTCCTTTCCTATTCCCCTGCGAACTGAACAAAAAAATGTTAAAACACTGCCGTTTGTAATTCGTTTGCGCGGCGTGTTAATCCTGACAGTCCCCGGTTGCTAGGTTGCAGTAAACGATCAGATGTAATAGGCGGTCCGTCACTTCCGCCCTCTGTCCCCATTCGTCCGGTGCGTCATTTGACGACTTCCGGTTGCTAGGAGGGACCCAGAGATTACATTCCCCGTACGAGACGTCATTTCCGACCCTCCGGCTCCGTTTTCTCCAGTACGTCACTGGATGTCAATTGATGATCTCCTTCCTGTTGTTTTTGTTGTGTTGCCAAGGCAACCAAGTCCCGGCCGAGTTCAGTCCCACTCATAAACAATGTCCAACAAAAAAACTTCCAGCGGGGAAAGTTAACAATATAAGGTCCGGATTCAATACCTATTTAATTTTAAAAAAGCAGCCTTTAATGTTAAACATTCTACTTAGAGACTGCTAATAACACATCATAAATAGAGACATAAAAGACTGATAAAAAGTGCATACTTTTTATTAGTCTTTTATGTCTCTATTCATGATGTGTTATTAGCAGTCTCTAAGTAGAATGTTTAACATTAAAAGGCTGCTTTTTTTAAAATTAAATAGGTATTGAATCCGGACCTTATATTGCTAACTTTCCCCGCTGGAAGTTTTTTTGTTGGACATTGTTTATGAGTGGGACTGAACTCGGCCGGGACTTGGTTGCCTTGGCAACACAACAAAAACAACAGGAAGGAGATCATCAATTGACATCCAGTGACGTACTGGAGAAAACGGAACCGGAGGGCGGAAATTACGTCTCATACGGGGAAGCTAATCTCTGGGTCCCTCCTAGCAACCGGAAGTCGTCAAATGACGCACCGGACGAATGGGGACAGAGGGCGGAAGTGACGGACCGCCAATTACATCTGATCGTTTACTGCAATCTAGCAACCGGGGACTGTCAGGATTAACACGCCGCGCAAACGAATTACTAACGGCAGTGTTTTAACATTTTTTTGTTCAGTTCGCAGGGGAATAGGAAAGGCAGAGCCGGCCATAGGCATAGGCAAACTAGGCAATTGCCTAGGGCATTTGATATGCCTAGGGGCATCAGCAGCTTCTGCTGATTAAAATGATATGCGGCATGCCTATATTCTGTGTGTAGCATTTCATATGCAGATACAGCCACAGTCTCACACAGTATATAGGCATGCTGCATATCAGTTTAATCAGCAGAAGCTGCCTGTGCATCCTAGCCACATAGCGATGCAAATAATATGCATTTTCATAAAAAGTGCCCGACGTTAGCATTGAGGCAAGATTTCTGAGGACACATCTGTATCCAAGCAGAGGCAGAGGTCACAGTGTTAGTGGAAGTGTGAGTGCTGTGTGCACGTGAATGGGTTGGTTGTGCAGTAGTGTTCGGAATATGCATAAGGAGCATTATGTGTGTCATGTAAAAATGCATTAATAATGTGCAACATATGTGTAAGGGGCACTATGTGTGTCATTATGTGTATAAGGGCATTAATAATGTGCGGCATATGTGTAACAGGGTACTACTGTATGTGTGTCATTATGTGTATAGGGGCACTAATAATGTTCAGCAAATGTGTATGGGGCACTATGTGTGTCATTATGTGTATAAGGGTATTAATAATGTGCGGCATATGTGTAAGGGACATTATTTGTAAAAGGACATAAATAAAGGTTGTCATAATGTGTAAGGTGCATTATGTTTATAAGCACATTAATAATGTGTCTCATGTGTAAGGGGCATTACTGTGTGAAATTATGTGTATAAATGCATTACTAATGTGTGGCATTATGTGTATAAGGTTGCTCTACTATGTGGCATTGCATATAGAAAGGGCACTACTGTGTCGTTTAATGTGAATAAAGAGCAATAGGGTGTGGTGTAATGAGAATAAAGAGCAATTCAGTGTCATGTAATATGAATAAGGGGCTCTACTGTGAGGAGTAACGTTTATAAGGTAAAGTGATACTACTGTGGGATGTAATATGAATTATGGACACTATCGCATGATCAAATGTGAATAAAGTTGCAGTACTGTGTGGTGTAATTGGAATTGGGGTTACTATTGTGTGGCCATGCCCCTTGCCAGCAAAAACACACCCCTTTTTGGGCTGTGCGCCAAATGTGCGAACTGTTCCTATTTAAAATATAGGGGGTACAAATACCAAAATAAGGACTGCTATGGGTGAGGGGTGATGGTGCTGGGAAAGAGGTGCAAGGTCAGAGGCGGAACCAACGGTGGTGCTAGGGGGCACCAGCCAAAATCTTGCCTAGGGCATCATATTGGTTAGGGCCGGCTCTGAGGAAAGGAGTTCATTTTTATCTATGCCACTGAAAACTGAGTCTGTTTATAGATGTATATATATTTTGAGTCGTCAGTGTGTTGCTTGACCGGAATTGGTTGTTATGGCAACCGGAATCAACTTATGGAGGGGGCCATC
Source organism: Pseudophryne corroboree (assembly GCF_028390025.1). Classification (NCBI taxonomy): domain Eukaryota; kingdom Metazoa; phylum Chordata; class Amphibia; order Anura; family Myobatrachidae; genus Pseudophryne; species Pseudophryne corroboree. Next base: position 398,337,014 of record NC_086449.1, read on the forward strand.
TTTGACACAGATGTTATTACTTTTTAATCAATATTATGATTGGTTAGTTGGAGAATAAAAAGGTTTCAGTTTGTAGGAGGAGCACATCAGCCTTGAAATAGGGCCTAGCAAGGCCTGAAACGCGTCGGAACAGCTGGGGGTACTTGGTCTGCTGTTTGTGGAAGGAGCTATTGCCGGAAAATCCAGAGCGCCATTTCCCGGGAGGCTATCTGGTGACTAAGAACATGCTTGTCTGAGGATATTTTATCCTCCTACTATCTGGTAATTGCAACCTCTATACACAGCTTGGCCAGCATCTTCCATGCTGCATGTGCTCCATGTAGTATTTAAAAATTAATTTTATCCATTGGAAAGAGCTGTTTATATGGAATATTTGTGCTATTGTCTTGTAAAGGAATAAAACTGTATTACACTAGATATTCCTTTCTCTCTATTTTCTATGACATCACGGACTGAATTCCTGCTGAGATTGCCCGCCTGTATATGAGGAAATCAGAGAACCCTTTACACGCCTGATTAAAAGTATTGTAAAGGGACGTTTACCTATTGTACTTGGATTGTTTGTGTTTACATCTTGACACTTGACTGTTATACATTGTCATTTGGCGCCCAGTATAGTGTATACCTATCTTTTGTACAACAGAACCTGTGTAATCCATGAGCATCCCTGGTAAAAGGGAAAATATTATGCAAATAGGACTCAGAGGCAGAACTCTGGGAGGCAATGGAGTCATCTGCCGCCGGGCTCCTGCTCTGAAGGGGGCACCTCTCCTCCCATTCTGTGACATCATTCAATTAAGTTAATTGATAGCTGCCACTATCTCTTCACTATATGAAGTTACTGCTCTGACAATTACACATAAATTTACATAGTAACAATTCTCATGCATCTTTAAACTTTCTATCGGCCGATGTCGGACCGCATGACATCATTGCACAAGGGCCCTCATTCCGAGTTGATCGGTCGCAAGGCGAATTTAGCAGAGTTACACACGCTTAGTCTACGCCTACTGGGAGTGTATCTTAGCATCTTAAAAGTGCGAACGAAGTTTACGCAATATTGCGAACAAAAAAAACTTAGCAGTTTTAGAGTAGCTCCAGACTTACTCTGCCTGTGCGATCAGTTCAGTGCTTGTCGTTCCTGGTTTGACGTCACAAACACTCCCAGCGTTCACCCAGACACTCCCCCGTTTCTCCGGCCACTCCTGCGTTTTTTCCGGAAACGGTAGCGTTTTCAGCCACACGCCCATAAAACGCCGTGTTTCCGCCCAGTAACACCCATTTCCTGTCAATCACACTACGTTCGCCGGTGCGAACAAAAAGCCGTGAGTAAAAATCCTTTCTTCATAGCAGAATTACTTAGCGCAGTCGCAGTGCGAACATTGCGCATGCGCTCTAAGCTGATTTTCACTGCGATGCGAAAAAAAAGAACGAGCGAACGACTCGGAATGAGGGCCAATATCCTTACAATAAATATGACTAACTTAACTTATCTAGAAATAAATGACACAGAGAAATAACGACACAGACCACTGAAATGCCATTAAAATCGGTCAACCGTTATTTATTATGATATCTTTAAACTAAGTATGGTGGCAATAAGAAAGAACGGCCAGATAAACAGTGACATTACGACTTATTGCCGCTACGCATGTCCACGACATGACTTTATTATCACATTGGCTACGCCAATAAGTGCTGGGTTTCCAACTCTCTCCCCAATACACCACAATGGAGCCGGCCAGACAGCCGAGCCCCAATGACCCCCGGTAAGGAGGGCCAGAGTATACCCAGAGTATACAATGTATTGGGCAAAGAGCGCATCCACAAACAGCGGCGCAATAGCCACTGTAACTGCCATTCTTTCCCGCCACACACCGGCCTGTAAGGAGCCTGTGCCGCCACCATACCCTGACTAACAACGTACTAATCACTACCTAGCTAAAAACGAAGCTATCGGGAACTCGGAAACTACCTTCGAAATGGACGCCACCAGGTGTATAGAAATGGGCGTCCCGAAAACTAATAAGGGGCGGGGAGGGGAACGACCTGTCCCGAAGTGAAAACCTGCAAAACCTGACGCAGAGGGTGCAGGCCAATAGCACCCTCCGGGTTCTCAGGAGAAAAGCAGGGCAAAATCCAACGGGACCCCCACCGTCCAAACGGTGACGAGTGGCCAAAAAAGGCTACAGGTCGAGTCCAGTCGAGGAGAGACGAAAAGACGGGGAAACGAGTCAGAGCCAAGGCACTCCCGCAGAACACCGCTAAAACCGAAGTGGCTAGCGAAGGCACCCCACACCGACCCGCCGGCCCGCCATCCCATCGACCCTCGAGTGAACTGAAAAGAAACCAAAGTAGAACAGGAAAAAATTGAGGCAAACCAGAGGAAGGCATGCCTGTAACTCCTGACATAGCGCTTGTACGCATTGGATTTCCATCAACCAAGCGATTGAATCTCAGTCTCAGAGAAACCCAATGAAGTGGCTGTTGTTGCAGCACCAATACGAAAGGAATGTGTGCCATACAGTGATGGCGACAATCCCAACACAAGGACGCATTGCTGAAATACCCACCGGAATTGGTACACTGTCAAAGGAGAACCATCTATGTGGACAAGCCACGCTCTGCCACCACGTGGCCGTGAGTCACCGAACACGTGTGCTAAGGTTACGGGACAGACGTTAGTGTTTGGGCAGGCAGGCAACGCCCACACCCCAACTGATCCGTCTTATAACGGCTAAATTTGCACAGTAACGCATCCGCCAGAAACACCTGGGGCTCAAGCAAAGGGGGGGTCCTGCGGACCTGTAGGGGGCCACAAACTCGCCGATCCGAAAGGCTACATGAAAAGCCATCGCAAAGGCGAGCCGGAAAAGCATACCTCATACTGAGAATCGCAAACCGACAGTAAGACCTGCATCAGGCTACCCAGCAGCGCGATATAGGACGCCTGTTGTCCACCGACACAGGAGTGACACGAGCCCAGCCCTGCAAACAGCGTCTCACCAAAAAGCTTTTAGTGAAATAGTGGCTCCCTGTAAACGCAGAAAAAGGAGATTCCTGCCAGCATCTGGCTGACAACAGCGTGCGACCTCCCAGCTATGTACATACGCCAGACAAAAGCCAACAGTAGTTGAAAGGAAGGTTTACCTTCGTTCCGCCTGTGCGCAATAACTGCCTCCCACAGATGGAACGCTGCCCGATATTTCACCAGCGTGGCTGGAGCCACCAACTGGCTAGCTAAAGCAGCTATCCCTGCCATATAACCCGCAAGCAAACGTAACGTGTAAGCGCTGCATCAGGGGTCAACGCGCGAAACCGAGCCCACTGTTGCCTAGAAAGAGCATCGGCAATGCTGTAGTCAACCCCTGGGACGTGCCTCACGACGAAGTGAACATTCAGACGCAAACAGAGCAAGACCAGATGGGCCAACAAGCGAAGAACTGGAAGCGAGGAAGATCGCTACCCGTTGTTCGCCCGAACCACGCCCAGATTGTCACACCAAAAAACTACGTGCCGGTCAGTGATCCGCTCCCCCCACAGCTCCAATGCAACGACAATGGGAAACAGTTCCAGCAACAAAAGGTTGTGGGTTAAGGCCAGCTGGAACCAGGAGTCCGCCCAAGGGACAGCGGACCATGTACCATAGAGCTACGCACCGTATACCCAGGAACCCGACGCATCGGTGAAAAACTGGATACCTGGGCTGTGGACCGCATCAGACAGCTAAATTGCTACGCCATTAAACTCATGCAGAAAGGCATCCCAAATTCGCCGGTCCCTGCAAATCCCGGATGACAATCTAATGAAGTGATGCGGCCTACGAGCGTCAGCTGTCGCCCGCTCCAATTTTGCGACAACAGATTCTACCCATGGGAATGACCCTGCATGCAAAATTGAAAAGACCGAGAAGGGATTGGAACTGGCGCAAGGTAACCTTGCCACCTGCCAATGCCCTCTCAATACTCTCACGCAACTTGGCAACTTTGTCTAAGGGCAAATGGCAGCATCCCGCCTCAGTATCCATTTCGATGCCTGAATACGAGAGGCGAGTGCAGGGAGCCTCACATTTTTCCGGAGCGATCGGTACCCCGAACTCGGAAAAAAGTGCTTTAAGAATAGCAGCCGAGCACAGCTGTCCGAGCCGCAAGGCCCGACGCACAGGCAATCATCCCGATAGTGTGCGACTCCCGGTTCACCCGTCCCAGCGCAAACGCACCAATGGAGAAATTAACTAAAAGCCCCGAAAAAAGCACAGGAGACTGAGCAACCCATGGGTAGGCATTTGTCGATGTAAAAGCCGTCGTCCAGGCCAAAGCCCATGAAACGAAACGAATCAGGGTGCAATGGCAAAAAACGAAATGCAGATTCCACCTCAACTTTACCCAATAATGCATGGGGGCCCGCCGCTCTGACTAATGTCAAAGCGTCATAAAATGATTAATACGTAACCGAGGACAGCGCCTCGGTGATTGCATCGTTAACCGATGCGCAGCCCGTGCTGTTTTCGCCTGACCTACGTGTCGTAGCAAAGCCAAGCGAGAGGCCTGTTAGAAAGGAATAGACCATGAATCATATGCAGATAGCGCATGATGCCCATGGCCTCTTCCGGGCGATTCTCCAGGTAACAGGCTCAGCATGTGTAGAACCCCTTGGGCCAGTTAACATAGGACCTATAGGCGTCCTAACCTATCCCACTCTTTTTCTTGGCCGCCACCAAAGCCTTGCGGTACTTGGACGTTAACGAGACGACATCAACGTAAGATCCATTATTGATACGATCCCGTATCCGTGGGCGGAGACCCCACAAAACCTTGGTGTATGGGCAACGCACTACGTCGCTGGGGCTGCCTTCTTCCGGACTGCTGCTACTGCTCCCATGCCTATGGCGGCGCGAACGCTTACTGCGCTTGTGGGAACGCCCGTGCCTCCGGCGTGTACCCTTGGAAACCTGACCCTGGACTGTGCCCTTAGCAGACTCGGGCCCGGCACCCTAGTGACCTAACGCACCAGTACCATTAGTCTCACCGGACGGGGAGGCCTGGGAGTCCCGTCTCGTGGCAGCCGATGCGGAAGACTGGTCACTGTCGCTGGAATCACTCTCTGCCATGTCCACCGGATCTGCAACAAGAGAGGGAACAGAAGGTGCCAGGGAATAGCCCGGCAATTGGTTAAGTGCAGGTGCCTGCGACCCAGACCCATTGGCAACAAGCGGCTGCTGTCCTGAAGCCGAAGAGGGAGCGGCGCATAACGACATAAGCTGAGAGACAAGTGGGGTCAGTGCGGAACGCAAGTCACCGAACTGGCCAGACGAACCACTTGCGGATGCCTGCGCCATCAACAGGGGAGTCAGAATCCCTATAACAGAGACCAGCAGTGCAGAAACTGCTGCCGAGTCCCCATCCACGGTCGCGGGTCCTGTCGCAGGTGAAATAGGGAGAACAACTCTGCTCACAGAAGGTGCACTGCCGGCCAAAAGCCCTGCACCACCAGCCGGATGTGCAGGACCTGCAGCCATGTGTCTGGTCCTATGCCCAGTGCCCGCCCGAGGCAGGCTCACAGCCGCCGGGGGATCTGCGACCTAACGGGGGGTACCCAGATCAGGGCGACCCAGAGTGGGGGCCGATGCCCGAGCCCCCGATGTCAGAGACTGAGCAGCGCCATACACCGGGGTCCCCCTGAGACTGGGCACAGCAGCACTGCACCTGCCGCTGCCCTCGCATGCACCACGCATCCCCGTGCGGACCCCACGTTAGACAAGGCCTGCGCATTACTGGGGGGCAAGCAAGCCCCTGGAAGCTGCCTACCAAACCCTCCAGGAGACAGGTCCTGCCCCCCCCATGCAGCCCGCGCACGGGTGGCTGTATGAGTGCCCCTGCCCCCGGAGGCTGGTGCAGCACCTCCGGGGTTAATGGCCGCCTGTGAACCCCCGCGTGCTCCCGCCACCGACCCGCGCGCTACTTGCGGGAGCGGGGGCCGAGGCGGGGGAAACGCTGTGTGTAGCGGAGACCCGCCGGAGCCCACGCGAGCGCGTCGCGGGTCCCCCGGCGGAAGTAGACGCTGGACCGCCGGGGGAAGCACCCGCGAGTGCGGCCCGCGGCAGCAGGGGCCCGAGAAGGGCTAAGAGACTGGCGGCTGTTCCGAGCGGGAGGTACCGCTGAAGCCGCTCCAACCCCAGCAAGCAGGTAGTGTTCGCCATGAGGAGGATAAAGGAATGGAGAATAAGAAAGAATAGAGAGGGAAAAATAAAAAGGGGGGTGTATAATTAAAAAGGCTAGTGGATAGAGAGGAATAAGTTAAAGAAGTACGGGAGAATAGAAATAAGAATAATAGTTAGAAATAGAGGGAAATGGTTACTCACAGGAGCACACGACCTTCCTTGAGAAACTCCTGAGAGAAAGAGACAGGATGCAGTTCCTGTCTCACTCAAAATGTCTGCTAGCTCCTTCCTACACTCCCACTATTCTAATTAAGACCAACCCTCCCCCAAGCCTATTAACTGTTAGATAACCTGCAAGAATTGTGCAAAGCCCATGCTATCCTAACAGCCTAGAAGTTTACGCCCGCTTGCGCTATTCGCACGCGCTCTTCAGTACAGGAGCAAGTAGCTCCATCAATAAAGTGTCTGCTGTCAGTGCAACATGTCATGGGGTGCTAATCCTGGGTATGACTGATAAGAAATGTGTAATTTAAAATAAAAGACACACGCACATATATATGCACACATACATACATACATATATATATCTAAATATAGGGCGGGGGGGCAACTGGGATGAACTTGCCTCCAGGCAACTGGGATGAACTTACGCCACTGATAGGACTACAAACATATTGTGTGCAAACAGTATGTTTGCCTCAATTGCAGAATGTTATTGATCAATTAGGTTGACAAACTCTTCATTATGCAGTGTTTCATCACTTAATTGATCAACCACATTCCAATTCCTTAGGGTGATTGCATTTTTTTTTAGCATTTAGGGGGAAATAAAAAAAACACCATTGTGAGAATATTTTCATAAAAAGCCATAATGAATCAACTCTGATGTTTAGATCAATGCTGCCTATATGTTTGCAGAAATCTTTTTCCTTATGATTTATGATGGGTTGATGGAGAGTTCATACAAACTCAACACAGAGATTTGATATGAAAATTATGATACTAATTAAAAGGCACTACTTGTCATTTTTTGCCATTGTTTAGTGGTTAAGGTGTGAGTATAGAGAAGCCAATTCTCTCAAAGTATTGTAACGAGGTAATACACCTCTTAGAGTTTTTGATATTTTAATACCGCATATAAGCCCTCATTCCAAGTTGATCGCTAGCTGCCGTTGTTCGCAGCGCAGCGATCAGGCTAAAAATTGGCACTTCTGCGCATGCATATGCGGCTCAATGCGCACGAGCGACGTACTTTCACAAAAGCTGATGCAGTTTCACACAAGGTCTAGGGACGCTTTTCAGTCACAGTGCTGGCTGCAGAGTGATTGACAGGAAGTGAGTGTTTCTTGGTGGTAACTGACCGTTTTCGGGGAGTGAGTGTAAAAACGCAGGCGTCAGATACAAACGCGGGCGTGCCTGGAGAAACGCAGGCATGGCTGGTCGATCGCAGGGCGTGTTTGTGATGTCAAAACAGGAATTAAACAGTCTGAAGTGATCGCAAGCTAGGAGTAAGTCTCGAGCTGCTCAGAAACTGCACAATCTTTTTGTGTAGCAGCGCTGCGATCCTTTTGTTCGCACTTCTGCTATGCTAAGATACACTCCCAGAGGACGGCGGCATAGCGTTTGCACGGCTGCTAAAAGCAGCTAGCGAGCGAACAACTCGGAATGAGGGCCATATTTCGTTATGATATATTGGATTACCGTATCAAAAAGTTTGTGATTTCAAATTTTGATTACTGTATTAAAAGTTTATGATTACAATTTTTACATGTCGCCATGTCACTTTGTGAGATGATCTATTTTAATTGTGAATATTAAAAGTTATATTTTATTAATAATTTTTGACAAGTGTGCCCTAGGACAGACTTACAGTCTTCTTTTGTCTTTACCTCCTATGTAAAGATTTTCCATTTATACAGTTTATTGAACTATTTTTTTCTGGGAGCACCACCAACCAATTGCCAGAAGTATTTGACCATTCACAGTGCATGTGCTACTTTGTGAGTAAAAGACTGTACAAAAGTCTCATTACAACATCAATTAGCATTAACAAAATGCAGGGGGGGGGGGAATGGAAACCTAATTAGTTTTCTGTCTGGGGACAGTGCACTGGGCCTGATGTACTAAGCTTAAAAAGTGATAAAATGGAGAGTGATAAAGTACCATCCAATCAGCTCCTTACTGCCATGTCACAGGCTATGTTTGAAAAATGACAGTTGGTTGGTTATCACCCTCCATTTTATCACTTTGTAAGGCTTAGTACATCTTACCAACTGTCTCCAAATTCATTTCTCACTCCCCCTGTGTGCTGAGGCAAACAATAGATGAAAGCAGGGGTGCTTTAAGAGAGCAGGAGGCCCGTCTGATTGCTGACATAGCTGGGCTGAAAATCACTTAGCACAAACACACTGAGCGATTTTCCCACTGCCCAGCGATGTCAGCGGGAGTGAATGGCTTTCCATACCAGGACGCTATGGAAAGCCGTCCACCCTGACGTTCATCTGCTGGTAATACCAGCAGATGAATGGCAGCCACCGGCGATGAAGCGGGAGTACGCATTAGCGCTCACTGCTCAACGCTGAGGCTTAACACCTTTTCACAAGCCTACTTTGTCCTGGAAAAATTGACAAATGGGGCCTACACACGTTGCAATTTGGGCTGATTTTCTAAGTGATTTGACTGAATTGCTTATAAATTCAGCACAAATTGCTCTGTGTGTGGAGTATAGCAATAGTGATGTGCATCAGATCCCAGAACGAGTGCATCACTATTGCCCGTCTAGATAGTTCAAGCATGCTTGAAAGATTTAGTCATCTCCCGTGTTTTCTCTATTGAGAACACGGGCAGTGACAGATCGCTCAGCACACATCGCTGGTGCAGTGCTGTGTGCTGAACGATCTTGCTGAGTGATCTGAGCAATCTAGCATCGCTCAGATCGCTGACTGCAGTCACCCCGTGTGTAGTCCCCATTATTCAGCAGCAGAAAAGAAAAGTTTAATATACATATCCATTGGATTAAAGTGAAGCAATAGGTTGTAGCAATACAGTAACTGAGACAATTTAGGCTCTGTTCATGAACCCATAATAAATTCTGGATTACACACTGAATTGGGGGGAAAAAAACTGCTTTCTCTCCCTCTTTCATCATCAAATGCTGTTCATACTCATAGTAGGTAAATCTGAGCCCACCCGAACTTCCTGATCCAAGCCAGGATCAGAATCCAGCTCGGGTTTTCCTGCCAGACTCAGATCCCAGAACGAGGCAAAACTTAATCAGAATCAGAATCAGAATCAGCTTTATTGGCCAGGTGTACTCGCATACACTAGGAATTGTTTGTGGTACAATGCATTGCCAAGCAGCAACATGAAAGGGGAATACATGGCATAAGAAGGGGAAAAAACATAGCATACATTACAAACATTACACATATAAGTTCATACTGCACATTGCAACTGTACAATAGACTCGACATATTATACATGTAAGACTAAAAACGAAGGCTGCTTGGCAGAGCAGCACCGAGGCAGCCACCCGCGGCGCCAACTAGAACTCAAGCAATGCACATAATACATAAGATATAAGTATTACACATAAAAAGATAAACCACACAGACACAAAAAAAAAAAGATACAGAAAGAATAATGCATGATTGGTGTAGGCATTTTGGGTAATAACTTCCATGGGCTGTGTATTCCACCCTCATAGGGTACCAGGTACCCTATGAGGGTGGAATGCCATCATCCCGCTGTTGGATTCTCACGAGATCTGGACTATATACTATTCCACACTTCTTGCCACAATTATCACTCCAGCATTGGAGAGGGAGCAGGACGGACATGTCTATTGTCTGTCTGTGGGAGGGTGGTGGGAATAGTGGCGTGGGGCGGGTGCTGGTTCTGCTGTCGGTGCTGTGGTCCTGTGCTGTCACAAATAAGTCCAGTGCTGGGGCTGTGCTGCCATAATAAGTCACTGGGTGCTCTGTCTGCCATACAAGTGGGTGCTGCGCCTGTCTGCCCCAAATCAGTCCAGTACTTGGGCTGTGTTGCCATATTAAGTCACTGGGTGCTCTGCCTGCCATACAAGTGGGTGCTTCACCTGTTTGCCACAAATCAGTCCAGTGCTGTGGCTGTGCTGCCATAATAAGTCACTGGGTGCTCTGTCTGCCATACACGTGGGTGCTGCATCTGTCTGCCACAAATCAGTCCAGTGCTGGAGCTGTGCTGCCATAATAAGTCACTGGGTGCTCTGTCTGCCATACAAGTGGTTGCTGCGCCTGTCTGCCACAAATCAGTACAGTGCTTGGGCTGTGCTGCCATAATAAGTCACTGGGTGCTCTGTCTGCCATACAAGTGGGTGCTGCACCTGTCTGCCACAAATCAGTCCAGTGCTTGGGCTGTGCTGCCATAATAAGTCACTGGGTGCTCTGTCTGCCATAAAAGTGGGTGCTGCATCTATCTGCCACAAATCAGTCCAGTGCTGGGGCTGTGTTGCCATAATAAGTCACTGGGTGCTCTGTCTGCCATACAAGTGGGTGCTGCACCTGTCTGCTATAAATCAGTCTAGTGCTGGAGCTGTGCTCCATAATAAGTCACTGGGTGCTCTGTCTTCCATACAAGTGGGTGAAGAAACATGAGACCCAGGGCCTGATCAACCAGGCCCCGTTTCTATATAGTCTATATTATGTGTGTGTATACACACCTGAGGGATTGGGACAGCCCTCATCTCTGGATTAGCACCCCACCCACTGCCTCTCAGGCTTTTAAACAGGGAACCAGCACATTCTGACTGCACAAAAGACATAGGTATGATCCTTTTAATTATATACAAAGTCAGTTTGGGGGTGAGCTTTTGTGGCATGGAGATCCCTGTATTGCTATGGCTGGGCCACCTTGGGGCATCACCACCTTACATTTACTTTTAACACTTATTTCACATTGTGTTTGTTTTATATTTATGTAACTTTTTTCACATATTTTTTACACTTATTTCACTGCTCAGCTAGACTTCACATTCTAACACTCTGACACTTTACTGCTGTCCTCTTCTTTTCTTTTACATTCAGCAGCCTCTTTCATTTGCTTAACACTGATCTTTCACTCCTATCCTTTTTCTGTGTGATGCCCTGGGGTGGTTTGGCGGGGGTGGTCTGGGGGTGCTCTGCGTCCCGGAGGTGAACCCCTATAGTGTTAGGGACCTGTCCGATGAGGTCACCGTGAAGCAGGTGGGCAGGCTCATATACTGGCCAATATATGCCAAGAACCTCAAATATTATATTATGGTTATAATAATTTTAATGGTGTATGGTGCACCTGCACCCTTTGTTCCTATGTTGTAGTATTACAGTACTTAGTCCCAGCAAGGTAGCACATCCCATTATAATAAGCTAGGGTGTGCAGTCCAGGCCCTGTTTCTACCTGAACAACCAATAGGCTGATCAGGCTGCAGCCTGGATGGCTGAGTCCTGTTGGGGGGCGCAGCACCAACACAATAGATGCTTAGGCTCTACCTACTACTGGAAGCCGCAGCAGTGTGAGGGGGGCTGGGTCTCTGCAGATTCCATGCGGACGGCATGGAAGATGTCCCTTTAAAAATGGCAGCTGCCTTCTAGGAGACAGATGCTAGAGGTATTACTAGGCCATTACCCAGTGCTACTCGGAATGAGCATGTAACCCCCTGGCACTGAGCATGTAACCTCTATGGCAATGATTTAAAAAAAAAGTAAGGTCACCTCTGCAACACTGTATACTGTAATTGTGTATGGATTGTACAAAGCATCCAAGTGATTGCATTCATTTTCTCCAATTACAGTATGTTTATATTCTTTATTTAGAAATATTTTATCTCTGCAAAATTTTATAATATGTTCTGTTACTCTGTAGCACTATTAGGTTTTTGTTAACTTATTCTTTAATTTCACTTTAGACTTCATTCACCTCTGTGCTCTGAGCAACATAACATCCCCCAACCAGGATACATGTTATCTGTACTCCCCAAGGAGTCTACTTCAAAGGCCTCTCACACTAAGATTTTCACACCTACACAATTAGAAATTAGGCTCTAAAGCTGGCCATACATCAGAACACCCTGCATACAATCAGATTACAGTATCTATTCTACAACAAATGTAGGTGGATTGCTATGTCACATTATGCACTGGCCACCCAGTGGTGAAACTATGAATTGTCATGGAACAACATCATAGCACAACAACACAAGGAATTTATGTCCTGCCAAATTGACTGCCATGGCACTGTTCTCAGAAAGATAATCGTGGACACATCTGTACTTACAAGAGGTTCTTTACAGACTCACTGAGAGCTGGCTCCTCTGTGTCTGACTGTGGTACACTGCTGGCTGCCTGTTTCATCTGCAAGTTTCCTACAACTCAGAAGCCCCAGGATACAGGTGCACCCTTGCTGACAGCTGCATGCCCCCTAAGGATATCTGCATGTAGATGAGGGAACCAGGAGCGCAGCCTGCTGGTTGCAGCAGTGGGAGCAGCTACTGGGCAGGACAGGAGAGGAAAAGCACTGGGGTGGGTACAGGACTGCCTTATTACTCTACTGATCTCTAAGCCAGTGATGCTGGGAGTCTGAAGTAACAATCAACTGATTTTCAGACTCATTGGATCGCTGGCTGAGAGATCAGAGTAGTGCTCAACCTGACAGCCAGCAACATGAAGTCATGACCTCATGTTGAGATAGTCGTGACGACCCACTTTGGTGTCAGGACCCAAAGTTTGAGAACTGCTGATCTATGATGTCTGTGATCCTTCTTCAATGCAAAATCCCCTCTGTTAATTAGCTGAACTTCTGATAGCACACCTCCCCCTTTGCTAGCTGATATAGTTGGAGCATTTAAGAGCAATATTATCAAGGCCTGCAGTCAGGACTTGGCCTGCTTGCATTTGCGAAGAATGCATTTGTTAAGAATGTGTTTTAAGAATGAAGTTAGAACCGGAACTGAAAACCATCTCTCCTCTCTTCACAGGTAAAAACACCATCTTCATGCTTGTATATCTGAGTCTCTCATCTCTCTCTGGCTACACTTTTCACACCCCAAGAAAGTTTGTCTGCAAATGTCTGTGATCCTTCTTCAATGCAAAATCCCCTCTGTTAGCTGAATTAGCTGAAATTCTGATTGCACACCTCCATCTTTGCCAGCTGATATAGGGGCTCATTCCGAGTTGTTCGCTCGTTGCTGATTTTCGCTATGCTGCGATTTGTTGCTAATTGTGCATGCGCAAGGCACGCAGGGTGCATGCGCTTAGTTATTTAACTAAAAACTTAGCAGTTTTGCTGTGGATCCTGCGGCGCTTTTCAGTCGCACTGCTGATCGTGAATGATTGACAGGAAAGGGGCGTTTCTGGGTGGTAACTGAGCGTTTTCTGGGAGTGTGCTAAAAAACGCCGACGTGTCAGGGAAAAACGCGGAGTGTCTGGAGAAACGGGGGAGTGTCTGGCCGAATACAGGGTGTGTTGGTGAAGTCAAACCATGAACAAAACGGACTGAGCTGATCGCAAACTGTGAGTAGGTCTGGAGCTACTCAGAAACTGCAAAGAATTATTTAGTAGCAGTTCTGCTAATCTTTCGTTCGCTATTCTGCTAAGCTAAGATACACTCCCAGAGGGCGGCGGCCTAGCGTGTGCAATGCTGCTAAAAGCAGCTAGTGAGCGAACAACTCGGAATGAGGGCCCTAGTTGGAGCATTTAAGAGCAATATTATCAAGGCCTGCAGTCAAGACTTTGCCTGCTTGCATTTGCAAAGAATGCATTTGTTAAGAATGTGTTTTAAGAATGAAGTTAGAACTGAAAACCATCTCTCCTCTCTTCACAGGTAAAAACACCATCTTCATGCTTGTATATCTGAGTCTCTCATCTCTCTCTGGCTACACTTTTCACACCCCAAGAAAGTTTGTCTGCAAATGTCTGTGATCCTTCTTCAATGCAAAATCCCCTCTGTTAGCTGAATTAGCTGAAATTCTGATTGCACACCTCCCCCTTTGCCAGTTGATATAGGGGGTCATTCCGAGTTGTTCGCTCGTTGCCGATTTTTGCTATGCTGTGATTTGTTGCTAATTGTGCATGCGCAAGGCACGCAGGGCGCATGCGCTTAGTTATTTAACTAAAAACTTAGCAGTTTTGCTGTGGATCCTGCAGCGCTTTTCAGTCGCACTGCTGATCGTGAATGATTGACAGGAAAGGGACGTTTCTGGGTGGTAACTGAGCGTTTTCCGGGAGTGTGCTAAAAAACGCCGGCGTGTCAGGGAAAAATGCGGGAGTGTCTGGAGAAACGGGGGAGTGTCTGGCCGAATGCAGGGCATGTTGGTGACGTCAAACCATGAACTGAACGGACTGAGCTGATCGCAAACTGTGAGTAGGTCTGGAGCTACTCAGAAACTGCAAAGAATTATTTAGTAGCAGTTCTGCTAATCTTTCGTTCGCTATTCTGCTAAGCTAAGATACACTCCCAGAGGACGGCGGCCTAGCGTGTGCAATGCTGCTAAAAGAAGCTAGTGAGCGAACAACTCGGAATGAGGGCCCTAGTTGGAGCATTTAAGAGCAATATTATCAAGGCCTGCAGTCAAGACTTTGCCTGCTTGCATGTGCAAAGAATGCATTTGTTAAGAATGTGTTTTAAGAATGAAGTTAGAACCGGAACTGAAAACCATCTCTCCTCTCTACACAGGTAAAAACACCATCTTCATGCTTGTATATCTGAGTCTCTCATTTCTCTCTGGCTACACTTTTTACACCCCAAGAAAGTTTGTCTGCAAATGTCTGTGATCCTTCTTCAATGCAAAATCCCCTCTGTTAGCTGAATTAGCTGAAATTCTGATTGCACACCTCCCCCTTTGCCAGCTGATATAGGGGCTCATTCCGAGTTGTTCGCTCGTTGCTGATTTTCGCTATGCTGCGATTTGTTGCTAATTGTGCATGCGCAAGGCACGCAGGGTGCATGCGCTTAGTTATTTAACTAAAAACTTAGCAGTTTTGCTGTGGATCCTGCGGCGCTTTTCAGTCGCACTGCTGATCGTGAATGATTGACAGGAAAGGGTCGTTTCTGGGTGGTAACTGAGCGTTTTCCGGGTGTGTGCTAAAAAACGCTGGCGTGTCAGGGAAAAATGCGGGAGTGTCTGGAGAAACGGGGGAGTGTCTGGCCGAATGCAGGGCATGTTGGTGACGTGAAACCATGAACTAAACGGACTGAGCTGATCGCAAACCGTGAGTAGGTCTGGAGCTACTCAGAAACTGCAAAGAATTATTTAGTAGCAGTTCTGCTAATCTTTCGTTCGCTATTCTGCTAAGCTAAAATACACTCCCAGAGGACGGCGGCCTAGTATGTGCAATGCTGCTAAAAGCAGCTAGTGAGCGAACAACTCGGAATGAGGGCCCTAGTTGGAGCATTTAAGAGCAATATTATCAAGGCCTGCAGTCAAGACTTTGCCTGCTTGCATTTGCAAAGAATGCATTTGTTAAGAATGTGTTTTAAGAATGAAGTTAGAACTGAAAACCATCTCTCCTCTCTTCACAGGTAAAAACACCATCTTCATGCTTGTATATCTGAGTCTCTCATCTCTCTCTGGCTACACTTTTCACACCCCAAGAAAGTTTGTCTGCAAATGTCTGTGATCCTTCTTCAATGCAAAATCCCCTCTGTAAGCTGAATTATCTGAAATTCTGATTGCACACCTCCCCCTTTGCCAGCTGACATAGGGGGTCATTCCGAGTTGTTCGCTCGTTGCTGATTTTCGCTATCCTGCAATTTGTTGCTAATTGTGCATGCGCAAGGCACGCAGGGCGCATGCGCTTAGTTATTTAACTAAAAACTTAGCAGTTTTGCTGTGGATCCTGCATCGCTTTTCAGTCGCACTGCTAATCGTGAATGATTGACAGGAAAGGGACGTTTCTGGGTGGTAACTGAGCGTTTTCCGGGAGTGTGCTAAAAAACGCCGGCGTGTCAGGGAAAAATGCGGGAGTGTCTGGAGAAACGGGGGAGTGTCTGGCCGAATGCAGGGCATGTTGGTGACGTCAAACCATGAACTGAACAGACTGAGCTGATCGCAAACTGTGAGTAGGTCTGGAGCTACTCAGAAACTTCAGAGAATTATTTAGTAGCAGTTCTGCTAATCTTTCGTTCGCTATTCTGCTAAGCTAAGATACACTCCCAGAGGACGGCGGCCTAGCGTGTGCAATGCTGCTAAAAGAAGCTAGTGAGCGAACAACTCGGAATGATGGCCCTAGTTGGAGCATTTAAGAGCAATATTATCAAGGCCTGCAGTCAGGACTTTGCCTGCTTGCATGTGCAAAGAATGCATTTGTTAAGAATGTGTTTTAAGAATGAAGTTAGAACCGGAACTGAAAACCATCTCTCCTCTCTTCACAGGTAAAAACACCATCTTCATGCTTGTATATCTGAGTCTCTCATTTCTCTCTGGCTACACTTTTCACACCCCAAGAAAGTTTGTCTGCAAATGTCTGTGATCCTTCTTCAATGCAAAATCCCCTCTGTTAGCTGAATTAGCTGAAATTCTGATTGCACACCTCCCCCTTTGCCAGCTGATATAGGGGCTCATTCCGAGTTGTTCGCTCGTTGCTGATTTTCGCTATGCTGCGATTTGTTGCTAATTGTGCATGCGCAAGGCACGCAGGGTGCATGCGCTTAGTTATTTAACTAAAAACTTAGCAGTTTTGCTGTGGATCCTGCGGCGCTTTTCAGTCGCACTGCTGATCGTGAATGATTGACAGGAAAGGGTCGTTTCTGGGTGGTAACTGAGTGTTTTCCGGGAGTGTGCTAAAAAACGCCGGCGTGTCAGGGAAAAATGCGGGAGTGTCTGGAGAAACGGGGGAGTGTCTGGCCGAATGCAGGGCATGTTGGTGACGTGAAACCATGAACTAAACGGACTGAGCTGATCGCAAACTGTGAGTAGGTCTGGAGCTACTCAGAAACTGCAAAGAATTATTTAGTAGCAGTTCTGCTAATCTTTCGTTCGCTATTCTGCTAAGCTAAAATACACTCCCAGAGGACGACGGCCTAGTATGTGCAATGCTGCTAAAAGCAGCTAGTGAGCGAACAACTCGGAATGAGGGCCCTAGTTGGAGCATTTAAGAGCAATTTTATCAAGGCCTGCAGTCAAGACTAGAGATGAGCGGGTTCGGTTTCTCTGAATCCGAACCCGCCAGAACTTCATGTTTTTTTTCACGGGTCCGAGCGACTCGGATCTTCCCGCCTTGCTCGGTTAACCCGAGCGCGCCCGAACGTCATCATGACGCTGTCGGATTCTCGCGAGGCTCGGATTCTATCGCGAGACTCGGATTCTATATAAGGAGCCCGCGTCGCCGCCATTTTCACACGTGCATTGAGATTGATAGGGAGAGGACGTGGCTGGCGTCCTCTCCGTTTAGAATTAGAATAGATTAGAGAGACACTTGATTTACTAATTTTGGGGAGCATTAGGAGTACTCAGTAGTGTACAGTGCAGAGTTTTGCTGATAGTGACCAGTGACCACCACTTTTATTTATAATCCGTTCTCTGCCTGAAAAAAGCGATACACAGCACACAGTGACTCAGTCACATACCATATCTGTGTGCACTGCTCAGGCTCAGGCCAGTGTGCTGCATCATCTATTATCTATATATAATATTATATATATCTGTCTGACTGCTCAGCTCACACAGCTTATAATTGTGGGGGAGACTGGGGAGCACTACTGCAGTGCCAGTTATAGGTTATAGCAGGAGCCAGGAGTACATAATATATTATATAGTGAGTGACCACCAGACACACAGTGCAGTTTATTTAATATATCCGTTCTCTGCCTGAAAAAAGCGATACACACAGTGACTCAGTCAGTCACATACCATATCTGTGTGCACTGCTCAGGCTCAGGCCAGTGTGCTGCATCATCTATATATATATTATATATCTGTCTGACTGCTCAGCTCACACAGCTTATAATTGTGGGGGAGACTGGGGAGCACTACTGCAGTGCCAGTTATAGGTTATAGCAGGAGCCAGGAGTACATAATATTATATTAAAATTAAACAGTGCACACTTTTGCTGCAGGAGTGCCACTGCCAGTGTGACTAGTGACCAGTGACCTGACCACCAGTATATAATATTAGTAGTATACTATCTCTTTATCAACCAGTCTATATTAGCAGCAGACACAGTACAGTGCGGTAGTTCACGGCTGTGGCTACCTCTGTGTCGGCACTCGGCAGCCCGTCCATAATTGTATATACCACCTAACCGTGGTTTTTTTTTCTTTCTTTATACATACATACTAGTTACGAGTATACTATCTCTTTATCAACCAGTCTATATATTAGCAGCAGACACAGTACAGTGCGGTAGTTCACGGCTGTGGCTACCTCTGTGTCGGCACTCGGCAGCCCGTCCATAATTGTATATACCACCTAACCGTGGTTTTTTTTTCTTTCTTTATACATACATACTAGTTATGAGTATACTATCTCTTTATCAACCAGTCTATATATTAGCAGCAGACACAGTACAGTGCGGTAGTTCACGGCTGTGGCTACCTCTGTGTCGGCACTCGGCAGCCCGTCCATAATTGTATATACCACCTAACCGTGGTTTTTTTTTCTTTCTTTATACATACATACTAGTTACGAGTATACTATCTCTTTATCAACCAGTCTATATATTAGCAGCAGACACAGTACAGTGCGGTAGTTCACGGCTGTGGCTACCTCTGTGTCGGCACTCGGCAGCCCGTCCATAATTGTATATACCACCTAACCGTGGTTTTTTTTTCTTTCTTTATACATACATACTAGTTACGAGTATACTATCTCTTTATCAACCAGTCTATATATTAGCAGCAGACACAGTACAGTGCGGTAGTTCACGGCTGTGGCTACCTCTGTGTCGGCACTCGGCAGCCCGTCCATAATTGTATATACCACCTAACCGTGGTTTTTTTTTCTTTCTTTATACATACATACTAGTTACGAGTATACTATCTCTTTATCAACCAGTCTATATATTAGCAGCAGACACAGTACAGTGCGGTAGTTCACGGCTGTGGCTACCTCTGTGTCGGCACTCGGCAGCCCGTCCATAATTGTATATACCACCTAACCGTGGTTTTTTTTTCTTTCTTTATACATACATACTAGTTACGAGTATACTATCTCTTTATCAACCAGTCTATATATTAGCAGCAGACACAGTACAGTGCGGTAGTTCACGGCTGTGGCTACCTCTGTGTCGGCACTCGGCAGCCCGTCCATAATTGTATATACCACCTAACCGTGGTTTTTTTTTCTTTCTTTATACATACATACTAGTTACGAGTATACTATCTCTTTATCAACCAGTCTATATATTAGCAGCAGACACAGTACAGTGCGGTAGTTCACGGCTGTGGCTACCTCTGTGTCGGCACTCGGCAGCCCGTCCATAATTGTATATACCACCTAACCGTGGTTTTTTTTTCTTTCTTTATACATACATACTAGTTACGAGTATACTATCTCTTTATCAACCAGTCTATATATTAGCAGCAGACACAGTACAGTGCGGTAGTTCACGGCTGTGGCTACCTCTGTGTCGGCACTCGGCAGCCCGTCCATAATTGTATATACCACCTAACCGTGGTTTTTTTTTCTTTCTTTATACATACATACTAGTTACGAGTATACTATCTCTTTATCAACCAGTCTATATATTAGCAGCAGACACAGTACAGTGCGGTAGTTCACGGCTGTGGCTACCTCTGTGTCGGCACTCGGCAGCCCGTCCATAATTGTATACTAGTATCCAATCCATCCATCTCCATTGTTTACCTGAGGTGCCTTTTAGTTGTGCCTATTAAAATATGGAGAACAAAAATGTTGAGGTTCCAAAATTAGGGAAAGATCAAGATCCACTTCCACCTCGTGCTGAAGCTGCTGCCACTAGTCATGGCCGAGACGATGAAATGCCAGCAACGTCGTCTGCCAAGGCCGATGCCCAATGGCATAGTACAGAGCATGTCAAAACCAAAACACCAAATATCAGTAAAAAAAGGACTCCAAAACCTAAAATAAAATTGTCGGAGGAGAAGCGTAAACTTGCCAATATGCCATTTACCACACGGAGTGGCAAGGAACGGCTGAGGCCCTGGCCTATGTTCATGGCTAGTGGTTCAGCTTCACATGAGGATGGAAGCACTCAGCCTCTCGCTAGAAAACTGAAAAGACTCAAGCTGGCAAAAGCACCGCAAAGAACTGTGCGTTCTTTGAAATCCCAAATCCACAAGGAGAGTCCAATTGTGTCGGTTGCGATGCCTGACCTTCCCAACACTGGACGTGAAGAGCATGCGCCTTCCACCATTTGCACGCCCCCTGCAAGTGCTGGAAGGAGCACCCGCAGTCCAGTTCCTGATAGTCAGATTGAAGATGTCAGTGTTGAAGTACACCAGGATGAGGAGGATATGGGTGTTGCTGGCATTGGGGAGGAAATTGACCAGAAGGATTCTGATGGTGAGGTGGTTTGTTTAAGTCAGGCAGCCGGGGAGACACCTGTTGTCCGTGGGAGGAATATGGCCGTTGACATGCCAGGTGAAAATACCAAAAAAATCAGCTCTTCGGTGTGGAGGTATTTCACCAGAAATGCGGACAACAGGTGTCAAGCCGTGTGTTCCCTTTGTCAAGCTGTAATAAGTAGGGGTAAGGACGTTAACCACCTCGGAACATCCTCCCTTATACGTCACCTGCAGCGCATTCATAATAAGTCAGTGACAAGTTCAAAAACTTTGGGTGACAGCGGAAGCAGTCCACTGACCAGTAAATCCCTTCCTCTTGTAACCAAGCTCACGCAAACCACCCCACCAACTCCCTCAGTGTCAATTTCCTCCTTCCCCAGGAATGCCAATAGTCCTGCAGGCCATGTCACTGGCAATTCTGACGAGTCCTCTCTTGCCTGGGATTCCTCCGATGCATCCTTGCGTGTAACGCCTACTGCTGCTGGCGCTGCTGTTGTTGCCGCTGGGAGTCGATGGTCATCCCAGAGGGGAAGTCGTAAGCCCACTTGTACTACTTCCAGTAAGCAATTGACTGTTCAACAGTCCTTTGCGAGGAAGATGAAATATCACAGCAGTCATCCTACTGCAAAGCGGATAACTGAGTCCTTGACAACTATGTTGGTGTTAGACGTGCGTCCGGTATCCGCCGTTAGTTCACAGGGAACTAGACAATTTATTGAGGCAGTGTGCCCCCGTTACCAAATACCATCTAGGTTCCACTTCTCTAGGCAGGCGATACCGAGAATGTACACGGACGTCAGAAAAAGACTCACCAGTGTCCTAAAAAATGCAGTTGTACCCAATGTCCACTTAACCACGGACATGTGGACAAGTGGAGCAGGGCAGGGTCAGGACTATATGACTGTGACAGCCCACTGGGTAGATGTATGGACTCCCGCCGCAAGAACAGCAGCGGCGGCACCAGTAGCAGCATCTCGCAAATGCCAACTCTTTCCTAGGCAGGCTACGCTTTGTATCACCGCTTTCCAGAATACGCACACAGCTGAAAACCTCTTACGGCAACTGAGGAAGATCATCGCGGAATGGCTTACCCCAATTGGACTCTCCTGTGGATTTGTGGCATCGGACAACGCCAGCAATATTGTGTGTGCATTAAATATGGGCAAATTCCAGCACGTCCCATGTTTTGCACATACCTTGAATTTGGTGGTGCAGAATTTTTTAAAAAACGACAGGGGCGTGCAAGAGATGCTGTCGGTGGCCAGAAAAATTGCGGGACACTTTCGGCGTACAGGCACCACGTACAGAAGACTGGAGCACCACCAAAAACTACTGAACCTGCCCTGCCATCATCTGAAGCAAGAAGTGGTAACGAGGTGGAATTCAACCCTCTATATGCTTCAGAGGTTGGAGGAGCAGCAAAAGGCCATTCAAGCCTATACAATAGAGCACGATATAGGAGATGGAATGCACCTGTCTCAAGTGCAGTGGAGAATGATTTCAACGTTGTGCAAGGTTCTGATGCCCTTTGAACTTGCCACACGTGAAGTCAGTTCAGACACTGCCAGCCTGAGTCAGGTCATTCCCCTCATCAGGCTTTTGCAGAAGAAGCTGGAGGCATTGAAGAAGGAGCTAAAAGGGAGCGATTCCGCTAGGCATGTGGGACTTGTGGATGCAGCCCTTAATTCGCTTAACAAGGATTCACGGGTGGTCAATCTGTTGAAATCAGAGCTTTACATTTTGGCCACCGTGCTCGATCCTAGATTTAAAGCCTACCTTGGATCTCTCTTTCCGGCAGACACAGGTCTGCTGGGGTTGAAAGACCTGCTGGTGACAAAATTGTCAAGTCAAGCGGAACGCGACCTGTCAACATCTCCTCCTTCACATTCTCCCGCAACTGGGGGTGCGAGGAAAAGGCTCAGAATTCCGAGCCCACCCGCTGGCGGTGATGCAGGGCAGTCTGGAGCGACTGCTGATGCTGACATCTGGTCCGGACTGAAGGACCTGACAACGATTACGGACATGTCGTCTACTGTCACTGCATATGATTCTCTCAACATTGATAGAATGGTGGAGGATTATATGAGTGACCGCATCCAAGTAGGCACGTCACACAGTCCGTACTTATACTGGCAGGAAAAAGAGGCAATTTGGAGGCCCTTGCACAAACTGGCTTTATTCTACCTAAGTTGCCCTCCCACAAGTGTGTACTCCGAAAGAGTGTTTAGTGCCGCCGCTCACCTTGTCAGCAATCGGCGTACGAGGTTACATCCAGAAAATGTGGAGAAGATGATGTTCATTAAAATGAATTATAATCAATTCCTCCGCGGAGACATTGACCAGCAGCAATTGCCTCCACAAAGTACACAGGGAGCTGAGATGGTGGATTCCAGTGGGGACGAATTGATAATCTGTGAGGAGGGGGATGTACACGGTGATATATCGGAGGGTGAAGATGAGGTGGACATCTTGCCTCTGTAGAGCCAGTTTGTGCAAGGAGAGATTAATTGCTTCTTTTTTGGGGGGGGTCCAAACCAACCCGTCATATCAGTCACAGTCGTGTGGCAGACCCTGTCACTGAAATGATGGGTTGGTTAAAGTGTGCATGTCCTGTTTTGTTTATACAACATAAGGGTGGGTGGGAGGGCCCAAGGACAATTCCATCTTGCACCTCTTTTTTCTTTTCTTTTTCTTTGCATCATGTGCTGATTGGGGAGGGTTTTTTTGGAAGGGACATCCTGCGTGACACTGCAGTGCCACTCCTAGATGGGCCCGGTGTTTGTGTCGGCCACTAGGGTCGCTAATCTTACTCACACAGTCAGCTACCTCATTGCGCCTCTTTTTTTCTTTGCGTCATGTGCTGTTTGGGGAGGGTTTTTTGGAAGGGACATCCTGCGTGACACTGCAGTGCCACTCCTAGATGGGCCCGGTGTTTGTGTCGGCCACTAGGGTCGCTAATCTTACTCACACAGCTACCTCATTGCGCCTCTTTTTTTCTTTGCGTCATGTGCTGTTTGGGGAGGGTTTTTTGGAAGGGACATCCTGCGTGACACTGCAGTGCCACTCCTAGATGGGCCCGGTGTTTGTGTCGGCCACTAGGGTCGCTAATCTTACTCACACAGCTACCTCATTGCGCCTCTTTTTTTCTTTGCGTCATGTGCTGTTTGGGGAGGGTTTTTTGGAAGGGACATCCTGCGTGACACTGCAGTGCCACTCCTAGATGGGCCCGGTGTTTGTGTCGGCCACTAGGGTCGCTAATCTTACTCACACAGCTACCTCATTGCGCCTCTTTTTTTCTTTGCGTCATGTGCTGTTTGGGGAGGGTTTTTTGGAAGGGACATCCTGCGTGACACTGCAGTGCCACTCCTAGATGGGCCCGGTGTTTGTGTCGGCCACTAGGGTCGCTTATCTTACTCACACAGCGACCTCGGTGCAAATTTTAGGACTAAAAATAATATTGTGAGGTGTGAGGTATTCAGAATAGACTGAAAATGAGTGTAAATTATGGTTTTTGAGGTTAATAATACTTTGGGATCAAAATGACCCCCAAATTCTATGATTTAAGCTGTTTTTTAGTGTTTTTTGAAAAAAACACCCGAATCCGACAAAAAAAATTCGGTGAGGTTTTGCCAAAACGCGGTCGAACCCAAAACACGGCCGCGGAACCGAACCCAAAACCAAAACACAAAACCCGAAAAATTTCAGGCGCTCATCTCTAGTCAAGACTTTGCCTGCTTGCATTTGCAAAGAATGCATTTGTTAAGAATGTGTTTTAAGAATGAAGTTAGAACTGAAAACCATCTCTCCTCTCTTCACAGGTAAAAACACCATCTTCATGCTTTTATATCTGAGTCTCTCATCTCTCTCTGGCTACACTTTTCACACCCCAAGAAAGTTTGTCTGCAAATGTCTGTGATCCTTCTTCAATGCAAAATCCCCTCTGTTAGCTGAATTAGCTGAAATTCTGATTGCACACCTCCATCTTTGCCAGCTGATATAGGGGCTCATTCCGAGTTGTTCGCTCGTTGCTGATTTTCGCTATGCTGCGATTTGTTGCTAATTGTGCATGCGCAAGGCACGCAGGGTGCATGCGCTTAGTTATTTAACTAAAAACTTAGCAGTTTTGCTGTGGATCCTGCGGCGCTTTTCAGTCGCACTGCTGATCGTGAATGATTGACAGGAAAGGGACGTTTCTGGGTGGTAACTGAGCGTTTTCCGGGAGTGTGCTGAAAAACGCTGGCATGTCAGGGAAAAATGCGGGAGTGTCTGGAGAAACGGGGGAGTGTCTGGCCGAATGCAGGGCATGTTAGTGACGTCAAACCATGAACTAAACGGACTGAGCTGATCGCAAACTGTGAGTAGGTCTGGAGCTACTCAGAAACTGCAAAGAATTATTTAGTAGCAGTTCTGCTAATCTTTCGTTCGCTATTCTGCTAAGCTAAGATACACTCCCAGAGGACGGCGGCCTAGCGTGTGCAATGCTGCTAAAAGCAGCTAGTGAGCGAACAACTCGGAATGAGGGCCCTAGTTGGAGCATTTAAGAGCAATATTATCAAGGCCTGCAGTCAAGACTTTGCCTGCTTGCATTTGCAAAGAATGCTTTTGTTAATAATGTGTTTTAAGAATGAAGTTAGAACTGAAAACCATCTCTCCTCTCTTCACAGGTAAAAACACCATCTTCATGCTTGTATATCTGAGTCTCTCATCTCTCTCTGGCTACACTTTTCACACCCCAAGAAAGCTTGTCTGCAAATGTCTGTGATCCTTTCTTCAATGCAAAATCCCCTCTGTTAGCTGAATTAGCTGAAATTCTGATTGCACACCTCCCCCTTTGCCAGTTGATATAGGGGCTCATTCCGAGTTGTTTGCTTGTTGCCGATTTTTGCTGTGCTGTGATATGTTGCTAATTGTGCATGCGCAAGGCACGCAGGGCGCATGCGCTTAGTTATTTAACTAAAAACAGCAGTTTTGCTGTGGATCCTGCGGCGCTTTTCAGTCGCACTGCTGATCGGTGAATGATTGACAGGAAAGGGGCGTTTCTGGGTGGTAACTGAGCGTTTTCTGGGAGTGTGCTAAAAAACGCCGACGTGTCAGGGAAAAACGCGGAGTGTCTGGAGAAACGGGGGAGTGTCTGGCCGAATACAGGGTGTGTTGGTGAAGTCAAACCATGAACAAAACGGACTGAGCTGATCGCAAACTGTGAGTAGGTCTGGAGCTACTCAGAAACTGCAAAGAATTATTTAGTAGCAGTTCTGCTAATCTTTTGTTCGCTATTCTGCTAAGCTAAGATACACTCCCAGAGGGCGGCGGCCTAGCGTGTGCAATGCTGCTAAAAGCAGCTAGTGAGCGAACAACTCGGAATGAGGGCCCTAGTTGGAGCATTTAAGAGCAATATTATCAAGGCCTGCAGTCAAGACTTTGCCTGCTTGCATTTGCAAAGAATGCATTTGTTAAGAATGTGTTTTAAGAATGAAGTTAGAACTGAAAACCATCTCTCCTCTCTTCACAGGTAAAAACACCATCTTCATGCTTGTATATCTGAGTCTCTCATCTCTCTCTGGCTACACTTTTCACACCCCAAGAAAGTTTGTCTGCAAATGTCTGTGATCCTTCTTCAATGCAAAATCCCCTCTGTTAGCTGAATTAGCTGAAATTCTGATTGCACACCTCCCCCTTTGCCAGTTGATATAGGGGGTCATTCCGAGTTGTTCGCTCGTTGCCGATTTTTGCTATGCTGTGATTTGTTGCTAATTGTGCATGCGCAAGGCACGCAGGGCGCATGCGCTTAGTTATTTAACTAAAAACTTAGCAGTTTTGCTGTGGATCCTGCAGCGCTTTTCAGTTGCACTGCTGATCGGTGAATGATTGACAGGAAAGGGGCGTTTCTGGGTGGTAACTGAGCGTTTTCCGGGAGTGTGCTAAAAAACGCCGGCGTGTCAGGGAAAAACGCAGGAGTGTATGGAGAAACGGGGGAGTGTCTGGCCGAATGCAGGGCATGTTAGTGACGTCAAACCATGAACTAAACGGACTGAGCTGATCGCAAACTGTGAGTAGGTCTGGAGCTACTCAGAAACTGCAAAGAATTATTTAGTAGCAGTTCTGCTAATCTTTCGTTCGCTATTCTGCTAAGCTAAGATACACTCCCAGAGGGCGGCGGCCTAGTGTGTGCAATGCTGCTAAAAGCAGCTAGCGAGCGAACAACTCGGAATGAAGGCCCTAGTTGGAGCATTTAAGAGCAATATTATCAAGGCCTGCAGTCAAGACTTTGCCTGCTTGCATTTGCGAAGATTGCATTTGTTAAGAATGTGTTTTAAGAATGAAGTTAGAACCGGAACTGAAAACCATCTCTCCTCTCTTCACAGGTAAAAACACCATCTTCATGCTTGTATATCTGAGTCTCTCATCTCTCTCTGGCTACATTTTTCACACCCCAAGAAAGTTTGTCTGCAAATGTCTGTGATCCTTCTTCAATGCAAAATCCCCGCTGTAAATTAGCAGAACTTCTGATTGCACACCTTCCCCTTTGCCAGCTGATATAGGGGGTAATTCCAAGTTGATCGCAGCAGGAAATTTTTTAGCAGTTGGGCAAACCCATGTGCACTGCAGGGGGGGGGGGCAGATATAACATTTGCAGAGAGAGTTAGATTTGGGTGGGTTATTTTGTTCCTGTGCAGGGTAAATACTGGCTGCTTTATTTTTACACTGCAATTTAGATTGCAGATTGAATTCACCACACCCAAATCTAACTCTCTCTGCACATGTTATATCTGCCTCCCCTGCAGTGCACATGGTTTTGCCCAACTGCTAACATAGTTCCTGCTGCGAACAACTCAGTATTACCCCCATAGGGGGTGATTCCGAGTTGTTCGCTCGCTAGCTGCTTTTAGCAGCATTGCACACGCTAAGCCGCCGCCTACTGGGAGTGTATCTTAGCATAGCAGAATTGCTAACAAAAGCTTCGCTAATTTTCTCGTAATGATTACCCCGCAGTTTCTGAGTAGCTCCAGACTTACTCAGCCATTGCGACCAGCTCAGTCCTTTTCGTTCCTGGTTTGACATCACAAACACACCCAGCGTTCGCCCAACCACTCCCCCGTTTCTCCAGCCACTCCTGCGTTTTGCAACTCGAACGCCTGCGTTTTTCTGCACACTCCCATAAACCTGCCAGTTTCCGCCCAGAAACACCCACTTCCTGTCAACCACACTACGCTCAGCACAGCGATGAAAAAGCTTCGTTATGCCGTGAGTAAAATACCTAAATTTTGTGTAAAATAACTAATCGCATGCGCTCTGCGAACCTTGCGCATTGCCAGTAAGCGGCTAATCGCAGTATAGCGAAAATCGGCAACGAGCGAACAACTCGGAATGACCCCCATAGTTGGAGTATTTAAGAGCAATATTATCAAGGCTTGCAGTCAGGACTTGGCCTGCTTGCATTTGCGAATAATGTATTTGTTAAGAATGTGTTTTAAGAATGAAGTTAGAACCGGAGTTTGAACTGGATTTGGACTACGCTAAAATCTCTAATTAAACTATTTCCCCAAACACTGCAACTCAGGACCATTATGTGGCCTCTCCTCACCTCTGCCATGAGAACACCAGGACCAATGCCTACTACTCCTCTGTCCAAGAACATCATGACTGCCCCCAGGACTACCACTCAAGCTGAGCAGGGAACTGAGGGGCGTGCGCATCAGGACCAGACTTTGCTGGGTCAGTTCCATTGGACATTAGTGTGCACCCCACATTCTCACAACCACCCGCACAGCTCTCATGAGACCAGGACATTTATCATTTTCACAAAATAATGTTAGTACAGTTTTCCTGCAAATATGTTTTTCTCTTCTCTTTCTTCTTACAGGGTACTTCCACCCCACTGTGTGCTATTCCTGTAATGTGTACCTCCACTGATTGCACACCCTGCCAGCAGTAACCTACGCAGTGCGCCCCACATGGCTGCCTCGGATGGTTCCTCCATGGGCAGGGTGTGCTTCATTTGGATCTTTCCATGCAGGGCATAGCATACTCCTACACACGTCAGTTTTCCCATACATACATTTGTCCCTTGTATGGCTCATCTCCCACTGTGTAACCTTCGTAGTGCACCCAACATGGCTGCCTTATCTGGTGCGCTTGTGGATGGGATCAAAAATACATGGACCTGATGGTTTTATTGGAACCCTACTCTGAACTTAAGGACTCTGCAATCTCCCCATTTTGTGTTCTCTTCTAGAGGTGGACTATTCCACCCTGGGTAATCCTACGCAGTGCACCTAAGATGGCTGCCGCACCTGGTACCTTGTGAGGGTGGAATACACAATCCCTGGAGGTTATTACCCAAAATGCCTACACCGATCATGCATCATTGTTTCTGTGTGTTTTTTTTTTTTTTGTCTGTGTGGTTTATCTTTTGATGTAATACTTAAATCTTCTGTATTATATGCACTGTTTGAGTTATAGTTGGCGCCGCGGATGGC
Organism: Pseudophryne corroboree; assembly: GCF_028390025.1. Lineage (NCBI taxonomy): Eukaryota > Metazoa > Chordata > Amphibia > Anura > Myobatrachidae > Pseudophryne > Pseudophryne corroboree. Next base: position 398,366,148 of record NC_086449.1, read on the forward strand.
TGCCTCAGTGCTGCTCTGCCAAGCAGCCTTCATTTTTAGTCTTGCATGTATAATATGTTTAATATGTCGAGTCTATTGTACAGTTGCAATGTGCTGTATCAACTCATACGTGTAATGTATGCTACGTTTTTCCCCCTTCTTATGCTATGTATTCCCCCTTCATGTTGCTGCTTGGCGATGCATTGTACCACAAAGAATTCCTAGTGTACGTGAGTACACCTGGCCAATAAAGCTGATTCTGATTCTGATGAATCCTTAATAAATACTAAGGTTTATTTTTTTAAGAAATATCATCGACTTTTCAATTTGGGGAACCTGCACCAGAAAGGACCTATGTTTGATCCAGTTAAATAGGATCTGGCTTTCAAGGCAGCAAACACCACCAATTGGCTGGACTTAAATCCCAAATGGTTAGGGCCTGGTCCTTAACTCCCAAACATATATTTCATGTGTATGAACTTATTCAATGACAAAAAAACTGGACTATAGTACTGTATTTAGGACCTAATTCAGAGTTGATCGCAGCAGCAAATTTGTTAGCAGTTGGGAAAGACCATGGGGGTCATTCCGAGTTGTTCGCTCGTTGCCGATTTTCGCTATATTGCGATTAGTCGCTTACTGCACATGCACAAGGTTCGCAGAGCACATTCGCTTAGTTATTTTACACAAAAGTTAGGTATTTTACTAACGGCATTACAAGGTTTTTTCATCGTTCTGGTGATCGTACTGTGATTGACAGGAAGTGGGTGTTTCTGGGCGGAAACTTGCCGTTTTCTGGGCGTGTGCGAAAAAACGCTGGCGTTTCTAAGGAAAACGCGGGAGTGTCTGAAGAAACGGGGGAGTGTCTGGGTGAACGCTGGGTGTGTTTGTGACGTCAAACCAGGAACGAAACTGACTGAACTGATCGCAATGGCTGAGTAAGTCTCAAGCTACTCAGAAACTGCTAAGAAATTTTTATTCGCAATTCTGCTAATCTTTCGTTCGCATTTCTGCTAAGCTAAGATACACTCCCAAAGGGCGGCGGCTTAGCGTGTGCAATGCTGCTAAAAGCAGCTAGCGAGCGAACAACTCGGAATGAGGGCCCATGTGCACTGTAGGGAGGGGGGGGCAGATATAACATGTGCAGAGAGAGTTAGATTTGGGTGGGGTATGTTCACACTGAAATCTAAATTGCAGTGTAAAAATAAAGCAGCCAGTATTTACCCTGCACAGAAACAAAATAAACCCCCAAATCTAAATCTATCTGCAAAGGTTATCCATGGTGACCATAATATCCCTTTAATCTGGGACACCTATGATTTACAAAGGTTCTGTGGCTGGCTAAAACCAGGTGAAATTCAGGCTAGAGTTTAGCCAGCCACAGAACCTGTGTAAACCATAGGTGTCCCAGAATAAAGGGATATTATGGTCACCTTATTATATCTGCCACACCTGCAGTTCACATGGTTTTGCCCAACTGCTAACAAATTTGCTCCTGCGATCAACTCTGTATTACCCCCTTAGTGCAACTGATTAACACAATTATATGTTTATATGATTGAAAAACTGCTCTTTAAAATGATGAACAAGTACCAAGGCATTATGGGCAAGATTATGTAACAAGTCAATAGGTTTCATGTATGTGTGGTATGGTCTTGTGATTGATTACTACAGCCCTCTGCTTTTGTATCTGGCTGCAAGTTTTTGGATTTATTTTACATTAGTAATTCCTGTGTTTTGCTTATTCCCCATGATCATTTTACCAGTTTCATATACATTATGTAATCTATAAGTGATCTGTTTTGAGGAGGTTACTTTTTTGCTTTTCACTGTGACTTTTGCATTTCCTGTATAGAGAATTTTTATAAAGTGTGCAAAAGTGTATATACTTTTACTCACACATAAGGCCATTAACCATACTACACCAATGTACATTTCTTTGCTCATCTCAAAATATCTCCCAACCCGACGTCTCCGCTCTTCACAAGATCTTCGTCTCTCATCCACACTCATTACTTGCTCCCATGCAAGTTTGCAGGACTTTTTTCGGGCTGCACCCACTCTCTTGAATGCCCTAGCATGCACAATAAGACTCTCTCCTAGTCTCCAAACCTTTAAGCCTTCCCAGAAAACTCACCTCTTCAGGCTAGCTTATCACATTCCAGAACCGCTCACTCGACTTACATAAGCTTTCCTATCTGATTATATCCCCACTGTACAGTCCGCACATATCCTCCACATATTTTCTCTTTCTTCACTTTCCCTTTTTTCTTTTATGGTTCATCATTGCTGTGATGTGATATCATGCAACCCACCTAGAACCTTTGCAATCCGGTGGACAAATATGCAATAGATAGTAAAAAATGTGTGTATATATAGTGTACCATACAGTACCTATATATATATTCGGTGCTTTGTCACCACCTGCTATGACAAATAAAGCTGCTGCTAAAATAGGGATAGTCAATCCCTTCAACCAAAAATACAAACAACACAAGACAGTAGCAGCGCTTATGTAAATAGAATGTCACATCTGCATAATTAGATATTCAATAATACATAATTTATTTTTTATGGGTATAAAATTGGGCTTTCAGGTAACGTATGAAGCAATAGATAAAACAATTAAAAATGACAACACAAAATGGGAATTTGTAACCAGCACAGTTCAAAGGTCCGTTCCCTTTATAGTACCTCCCTGTGCGCCACTTAGCAGAAAGCCTCGGTTTGGATAGTTCTTGTTTCAAAGAGGTAATACCTGAGTCACTGGAGGATTAGATGTCCTGGAATAGTTGAAACCAGAGTTCTCACCAGAGCTGTGACCTTAAATGGTACTGTCCAATATGCCGATAAGTGACTTCATAGAGTGGGCGTCCAATTGAGGAGGTTGGTCCAGAAAGTGCTGAGTGCGGCTCCCAAAGCGGTCTTGTACATCTGATGCATTTCGCTGCACCTGGCAGCTTTTTCAAAGGTGACTGGAGGTGATAGCTTATGTCCTTTTTAGGGTTTAGGGTCACAGCTCTGGTGAGGACTCTGGTTTCAACTATTTCAGGACATCTAATCCTCCAGTGACTCAGTTATTACCTCTTTGAAACAAGAACTATCCAAACCGAGACTTTCTGCTATGTTGCGCACAGGGAGGTACTATAAAGGAAACGGACCTTTGAACTCTGCTGGTTACAAATTCCCATTTTGTGTGGTCGTTTTTAATCATTTTATCTATTGCTTTATACGTTACCTGGAAGCCCAATTTTATACCCATACAAATAAATTATGTATTATTGAATATCTAATTATGCAGATGTGACATTCTATTTACATAAGCGCTGCTACTGTCTTGTTTTGTATGCAATAGATAGTGCCTTTTCTTGTCTATCAGTGCCTATTTCCCTATAGATTGTAAGCTTGCAAGCAGGGCTCTCCTACCTCTATGACTGTTTGTTTATTACCCAGTTTTGTTTTATCATTGTGTCTAATTGTGAAGCACAACGGAATTTGCTGTGCTATATAAGAAACTGTTAATAAATAAATAAATATCAAATAAAAGATCTTTAAAGTTTTTATGTTGTTAAACCAGTTGTCTGTATTTCAATAGTACATCCAGACAAAGGGCTCAATCCAATTAGCCACAAAGGGTGCAAAGTGCTGTTGCCATGGCATTTTAACACCGGCAACAGCACCCAATTGTGCACCCTTCGCGGGCTGGTTTCTGCCTGAACTCAATCAAAAATTTTAGTCAGAGCTTTATGGGGCAGTGAGCACTTTTGTGCGAGTTTGGGCTGCTGTAAAGTGCGGCCACTGATGTTATCACTCGCACCCATTCGATCATTGCAGCTAATTGGATTGAGTCAAATGTAATTTGCACAAATGTGTCAGCAGAGGAGTCCAGGGCAAATTAAAAAATTACACACTTTGAAAACTTTTCTTTAAACTTCTCAAATTAAGGAGAGCGAAATGACAGACATAGGAATGGAGAGAGTTAAACCTCCTGTGAGGGGTGGACCTAACTGTTATGAAAAGTACAGCCAATGGTAGAGAGGGGAGGGATCAGTATATATAGGGATGTATAGGCTAGCTAAGTCTCTCTTACTGCTGGTTTGCTGAGTGAGAGCTGAATAACAACAGTGCTGCTGCAGCTGCACCTACACAACACCCAGCAGAAGATTTAGCACAGCAGTATGCACAGAAGCCAGTAGTACCAGAAGCAGCAGCAAGTGTTTGGACATCTGGACTAATAGGACAGTGATTGTATCACAGAAAGGTGAGCAGCATGACCACACATGCTCACTCACAGACACACATAGACTTTGGCTAGGCAGTGCAGATTCTATTTTTTTATTAGATCTGTATTGCTGGGCTGTGTTGTACTTTTACTTTTCATTTTACATCATCAGATTCAGGAAGTGAAAATCCAGTGAAGTGAATGAGACAGTGAGAGGCCTAATGCAGCTGCTGGCTCTATTCTGTCTGTGTCTGACTCCTCCTTCCTGATGAACTAATCTTTGCCAAAGCTGTGAACTGAACGAACTAGTTCACTTTGAAGATTAGTTCATTTTGAACTAATCATTCATGAACTACCCATCACTAGCCAGTTTCAACGTCTCCACTTCTGCCTCCCTTACAGCTGGAGTCCGGTGGGGAGCGGTGGCGGCGGGGGGGCGTCCCAGGATAGGGCACGGCAGCATTGAGCCCCGCAGAGGTGCCTTCCCTGCAGACGGAGAGAGCTCCGGCCTGCGGGGGGATGGCACGCGCGGGGGGCCGGTGGCAGGCACAGCAGCGATAGTGAGGGCCAGCAGGCACAGGAAAGGATAGATGATTGGTGGGGGGCCATGCCAATTGTGGTCAGGGGGGCCAGCGGATCACCAGCAGGCCAGGTGGGGCATTGGCCGTTGGGTCCCTTATCGGCGCTTGCCGGCCGACGGGCCAGGAGCGGTGCGCCGGCATCTGCGGGGGCTCCCGCCGGTGCCGGCCACGACTTTTGGGGAAGTCAGGAGGCTTCCGGAGAGTTGGCGTCGGCTCTCTCGACGGTGGTGGCGGCATTGTGCCCATTGGCCACAGCCGCATCCCAGGGGGCAGCAAGGCATTCTGGCGCGCGCGCAGAAGAGAGGGCGTCCGGTACGCAGCCGGGGTCAGCGGCTCAGCAAATAGCGCGTGCTTGCCGTGACCTGGGGGCAGCCGTGGCGCAGTTGGGACACCGTCCAGTACGGACGGAGCGCGGACGCGAGGTGGGGACGTCTTTGCCCCGGAGTGCTAGGCAGGCCAGCAGGAGAGGCGGAAGAGACGCAAGCGGCTTAGCGAGGATGCTCGCAGGGCCAAGAAGCGCCGTGATTTGCCGGGAGTAGTCCACTGTGATTATACGGCAGTGTTGAGGGGGTTGCGGGATAGCTGCCGTAGGAAGATCTGCAGAGGCGATTACGTGGATATGTTCGTGCTGACTAAGGACGCGAAGAAGGAGTATGAGGCAGCAACAGCTGAGAAAGGCATCGGAGCTGAAGCTTTCCGTACTTTCGACAACTGGCTGGCCGGTTTTTGCGTCTTTGCGGCGTGTTATCTGGAAGATAGGCCTGAGGAACATATGAACGTCATACGATACCTGCACTTGATACACGATATGCAGTGCACATCGTCAGGAATCGAATGGCGGATGTATGATGAGAAGTTCCGAGAGAAGCAGGACTGCTTACAGATTATTGACTTTGGTTGCAAGGACGTGGAGGTCTGGCTCCAGGTCACCCGGGCTTCTCAACCCACAAAGGAGCCCCGGAATCCGGGGGCAGACGGGCAACGCGCAGGGTCTTCCGCCCAGGGGAGTAGCGCGGAAGGAGGACCGGGAAGGAGAGGTAGGTTGGCTATCCACGGGGGAGGACAGGCTCCCTCGAAGGGGAAGTGCTTTGCATTTAATAATGCGACCTGTTCCTTCGGCAAGCAGTGTCGGTTTCGACATTCGTGCTTGCAATGTGGCGGCTTCCTCCCGGCCTCCAACTGTTTTAAAGGAAATCGGCAAGGCGTGAGGGAAAAGCAAAGCTACACAAAACTCGTCGCGAGCAGGATCGCTCAACAGGGCCCCAACGCCAATTAATTTGGACACCATGTCCAAATGGTTGGATTGGTATCCGAATAGTACGGACGCCCAGTTTTTGTTTCAGGGTTTTTTAGTTTGGTTTCCGCTTGCCAGTTGCGGGCGAAGTATCGGTCAAGGCTCTCCGGAATCTTCAGTCCGCTCGCGCCTTGCCGTCTGTTTTGCGCGAGAAAGTTGATAAAGAGGTGCGAATGGGTAGGATGGAGGGCCCGTTTAGCTCGCCCCCAGTGGATGACTTGGTCATTTCCCCAGTGGGGGTTGTCCCCAAGAAGACTCCGAGTGCCTTTCGGCTCATTCAACATCTTTCTTTCAACAGCACACTGCTCGGTGGTGTACCAGTCGTTTGACGAGGCGCTGGAGTTGGTTCGTAGTTACAGCCCGGGAGCTCTGATGGCTAAGATCGATGTTGAGTCCACGTTTCGGTTGCTCCCGTTGCATCCAGACTCATTCCGTTTTATGGGTTTTCGGATCGGAGCGGAATATTTCATTGACAAATGTTTGCCGATGGGATGTTCCGTTTCCTGCTCGTTTTTTGAAAGGTTTAGCACATTCTTGCATTGGTGCGTGGAGTCTTCTTCAGGGAGTCATGGAGTTGCGCATTACCTCGATGATTTCCTGTGTGTGGGACCGGTGAATTTGCCGCGCTGCAGAGACTTGCTGTTCAGCATCCGAGCGTTGTTTTATCACTTTGGCGTTCCTGTGGCCGAGGATAAAACGGAGGGGCTGGTTTCCTGTTTGTCGTTCTTGGGGATTGAAATCGACACGCTGGCAGGCTCGTGTCGCCTTCCTCAGGCCAAGGTCGCAAAGCTCCGCGAGGTTATTTGCCAGTTCGTGATGTCGCGCACAGTCACGCTAGGCAGGCGAAGTCCTTGCTGGGCCTCTTGAACTTTGCTTGCCGTGAGATCCCGATGGGCAGGGTTTTCTGCCGAAAGCTGGAGAGGGCGACGGCGGGGTGTGCCAGGCCGCATCATTTCATTCATTTGTCCTCCGAGATTAAGAGGGATTTGGCCGTCTTGGCCTCGTTCCTGGAGGACTTTAATGGGGTGCGTATCTGGCTGGCCCCAACGATTGACAATGCTAGGTTACAGCTGTTTACCAACGCGGCGGGTTCCTCTGGGTTCGGTTGCTACCTAGAGGGATCTTGGGGCGTGGCCTGAGGAATGGCGTCATGAAGGTTTCACTAAGGACCTTTTGCTGCTGGAGCTTTTCCCCATTATGGTAGCACTGGAGGTTTGGGGCGATCGTCTGGCTCATCGCAGCATTTTGTTTAGATGTGACAATCTGGGCGTGGTGCATGCGATCAATAACCAGAGGGCGAAGTCGCTGGTGGTTCTGAGGGTGCTTGGGCGATTGCTGCTGACATGCTTGCATAAGAATGTATGGTTCGACGCGCAGCATGTGCCAGACTTGAGAACGGAATTGCCGACACGTTGTCCCGCGGTCAGTGGGAGAGATTTCGTTTGTTGGCACCCGAGGCCGATGAGCGGGGGTTTCAATGTCCCGGTTATGTCTGGCAGGTGATCGGACTGGACTGGAGGGTCTAACGATGCGGTCAGTGGCTACGAACACGCTCAAGGCTTACGGTCAAGCTTGGAGCGAGTCGGAAGAGTTTGTCCGAGGACGTAGCCAAGAAGGTAAGAGCGGGCATCGGATGATGCTTTCTTTTATTTGGCAGCTTTTTGTCACGGGTAGGTCTAGAGCGGTGGTGTCCCGGTACTTAACAGGGATTTCGTTTTTTAATAAAATCAAAGGTGTCCCTGACGTGACAAAGAGCGGGCTTCTGGTAAAGGCGATGAAAGGGTGGGCGCGCGTGGCGCCAACGCCGCCTGATAGGTGACGCCCCATCGATGCTGCCTTGCTACCGGCTGTCATCGATGCGGTAGGCAGTATCGCGTCGTCAATTTTTGAATCGCTTTTGTTCCAGTTGGCGTTCTCCATGGCTTACCACGGAGCCTTTCGGGTTTCGGAGCTGGTAGCGCCATCTAAGCGGGCAGACTCGCGCATGCTTCTGGATGACGTGGTGGTGGGTGAGAGGTCCTTGCTATGCAGATTGCGTCGCTCTAAGACGGACCAAGTAGGTAGAGGGCGATGGGTCACTTTGGTACCGTCTCTGGAGGGGAGCATTTGCCCGGTGAGATTGGCATCGAAATATGCAGCAGTTCGGCCCGGTGTGCAGGGGTCGTGGCTGCTGCATTATGACGGTTTACCTTTGACGAAATATCAGTTTCGTTGGATGCCGAGTCGCTGTCTGGCGAGCTTGGGCCTTTCACCCGCTGCTTTCGGACCCTTGGTCCTTCGACCAAGGGTCCGAAACATGTAGAGCATGGCTCGTGTTTGTTATTTGACTCGTGGGTTCATCCTTCCTGGGGACTTCTTTATTTTGACTGGGAGCCGTGCATCCGGAGCTGGGACCCATGTCCACCGTATACGTCTGGTGTTGGAAGCTTTCCCTTTTACCATCTGGACTGGTGATATACCCCACTGAGTTGTGATATGCTGTTTTAATTCTGTGTTGTTGTAAGTGGAACCTTGAAAATAAACCAGTGTTTTCATTTTAAAGAACTTCTACACTATATTTGTGTTTCTGCAAGTATCTCCCAGTTGTCCCCTGCAATAGGGACTAGTGAGATACTTTTTTCAGGTGTTGTGACCATCCTGAATGTATCATAGGAGGGCGGATTGTTATTTCCAACGGATTGATTTTGATGCAGCCTCTGACATACAGTACAGTAGAAATCTGTGGAGCAAGGTGATTTAGGTGAAATTAAATAGGAAAAGTGTAGGAAAAAAATGACGGGAGGGAGATGTTGCACGAGCATACACATCCACTCAAATAACAGATAAGTTATAATAGACACATGCACTAAAGCAAATAAATATAAACAAATAGATGTAGAAAGAAATTAATAATAAAAATATTAATACTTTTTTTATATATATTTTATGCTGGCATTAAACTGAACCTAGTGGGTTGTTATACAATCAGCATGAACAAGTTTCCACATGTATGAGATCCAAATGAGGAAAGTCCCAATAGCAAATTCAAAGTTATGCAAGAGAAGAACCGATGCAACCCGCTCAGCAATGGTATGCAATGCAGGGAGGCACCGGGCTGAGGAGGTGTTCTCCTCATTCTGCTACCCTGCTGTTGCTGCGAGCTGCTGCATCTGTCAAACTGTATGACTGGCAGAGGCGCTGCCAGAGGGAAGATCAGGTCCCTCCAGCTCCCTCCTCTCTACTCCTCACTGCACCAGTTAAACTCTTTGACATGCAGCAGTGCTGGCAGCTTGAATCTGAACTCCCATGTTAGTACCACTCACTCCCCCCTCTCTGAACCTCCTGTGGAAAGCAGGACATATGTGTAAGGGGCACTACTAATGTGGGCATTATGTGTAAGGGGCACTACTATTATGGACATTATGTGTATAAGGAACATTACTGTGAGCATTGTGTATAAGAGGCACTACTGTGTAGTATAATGTGTATAAGAGGTACTACTGTGTAGCTTAACATGACTAATGACCATTACTGTGTGTTGTAATGTGAATTAGGGTCACCACTGTGTGTTGTAATGTGCATACGGTACACTACTATGTGATGCAATGTGAATCAGGGGCACTACGTGTAGTGTAGTGTAATGTGAATAAGATTGTTCTACTGCATGGCATAATTTGTATTGAGGGTACTATTGTCTGGCCATGCCCATTTCTTGTGAGACCACATTCCTTTTTTTTCAGCATGCGCCTACAATGTGTACTGTCCCTTTACTATGTATAAGAGGGATGGCACAAACGTATCATTTGCAAAACACCCTAGCACCGGCCCTGTGTAGGAGGTAAGTGTTCCAATGTGTTTCATTAGCAGCTGGGCTTCTTTGGGAGTAATGAGAGGAGAGTCTTCAATAAGTTCCTTTATATGGTACAATAAAATAATTATGGTCAAGTAGTAGTGAAGTGCACTTGAATCGCATTCATATTTCTCTTTACTAACCCATAAATCAGCTGATACCAGAAATAATGAATCCAAGGATCCCAGAACAAGCCAGAAGGTAGAGCGTATGTGAAATGCAAGCATCATGTGGCCAGAACTAGCGGGTATCAGCCATTGAGTAAACTTATCAGAGTCTTATATAAATCAAAACTGGAATTCCATACTAATAAGCAGCAGCCAGTACTGGTTCTTTTCTGCATTTAGTGTCTCTAAAGTTAGTATTTAGTGATTAGTCCATTTGGCATATGAACCCATTTTGTGCACTAGGAGAGTTGCACACACAAAGTCTGCCACTTTGTTATTTAGATAAAAGAGATGTGCATTAATAGGACTGAAAATAATAAAGTAGAATATTGCTTCTTATTTAGTAGACCCTCTGATAAAACAGCCATGTCAAAGAGTGGAGAAAAACCCATCAGGTGACTTCCTTTAGTGATGGACTGCAGGTTGAAGGGAAACTGGAAACTGAAAGTTGGGGACACGGAGTTGGTGGACTGTACATTCAGCAGCATTAACCAGCTTTCAGCAGTGGAGTGAAAGTGCCGTGCTTTAGCATAAGATGTCTCTCTACCTTGGGGTACTGCACTCCACACCACAGGCTATGCACATCACCACATATTTGTGCCTTCCACATTTTAAGCTGCAAAAGTAGCTGGTCGATAATAGGAGCAACAACTCATCCTCCCCAACTAAGGTTAGAAGTATAGACTGCTAATACCAGGGGCTAGATGTAATAGGGTCTAAGTTAAAGTGTGAGAACAAACTTGCATCAAGTTACTAGTATGTGAGTTTGTCCCATAACTCGCACCATGTAATAGGCAGTGAGTTTGAGAATTCAAGGCCGCAACCTACACAGTGTGCCTCAGATGGCTGCAGCGGATGGTTCCTCCATGTGCAGGATGTACTACATGTTGATTTATTCATATAAAGTAAATCATATTACACATGTGTCAGTTTTCCAAAATGTGATTTGGGTCCTTCTATTCCTTCTATGGCTTATCTCCCAAAGTGTAACATTTTTAGTGTGCCCACATAACTGCCTCATGAATAGGATGAAAATTACATGGACCTGACTGTTATTATAGGATCCTACTACAAGTGTTAGGATGCTGAAACCATCCACTTTGTGTAATCTACTCTAGGCACAACCTACAGTATTCCAACCAGAGTAATCCTACATAGTTCACTCAAGATGTCTGCCTCACCTGGTACCTTTCATGGGCAGAATATATAACACATGTCATTTATTACCCAAAGTGACTGCACCAACCCTGCATCATGCTTATTATGCTCTCTAGGCTTTTTTTATGTGTGGTTTTCTACCTGCAGTAATACAAAATACTCTGTAAAATGTGTTTTTTTTATGTCTGTAAAGCGACTGTAAGTCCTGTTGGAGAAAAGTGCTATATATATTAAATTTTTCATTATTATTATTATTATTATTATTATTATTACAAATGCAAGGCAATGTGACATTGTGACCATTGCAGCACGGACGGTGTAGTGGTTAGCATTACTGCTTCACAGCACTCAGGTCATGGGTTCAATTCTCACCCGTGTCCCTACTTGTGTGGAGCATGTATAGTCTCCCCATGCTTGCATGGATTTCCTCCAAATTTCCTCTCACATTCCAAAAATATACTGGTAGGTTAATTGGTTCCTAACAAATATTAACCCTAGTGTGCATGTGTGTACATGTGGTAGGGAATATAGGGGGTAATTCCAAGTTGATCGCAGCAGGATTTTTGTTAGCAATTGGGCAAAACCATGTGCACTGCAGGGGATGCGGATTTAACATGTGCAGAGAGAGTTAGATTTGGGTGGAGTGTGTTCAATCTGCAATCTAATTTGCAGTGTAAAAATAAAGTAGCCAGTATTTACCCTGCACAGAAATATAATAACCCACCCAAATCTAACTCTCTCTGCAAATGTTATATCTGACCTCGGTGCAAATTTTAGGACTAAAAATAATATTGTGAGGTGTGAGGTGTTCAGAATAGACTGAAAATGAGTGTAAATTATGGTTATTGAGGTTAATAATACTATGCAATCAAAATGACCCCCAAATTCTATGATTTAAGCTGTTTTTGAGGGTTTTTTGTAAAAAAAACACCCGAATACAAAACACAACCGAATCCGACAAAACATTTTCAGGGAGGTTTTGCCAAAACGCGTCCGAATCCAAAACAAGGCCGCGGAAACGAATCCAAAACCAAAACACAAAACCCGAAAAATTTCCGGTGCACATCACTAGCATTTTGGCAAAACCTCCTTAAATTTTTTTTGTCGGATTCAGGTGTGTTTTGGATTCGTGTGTTGTTTTTTTTACAAAAAACCCTCAAAAACAGCTTAAATCATAGAATTTGGGGGTCATTTTGATCCCATAGTATTATTAACCTCAATAACCATAATTTCCACTCATTTCCAGTCTATTCTGAACACCTCAAACCTCACAATATTATTTCTAGTATTAAAATTTGCACTGAGGTCGCTGGATGACTAAGATAAGTGACCCAAGTGGCCGACACAAACACCTGGCCCATCTAGGAGTGGCACTCCAAGGTAGGTAGCTCTAAGCTTAGACATATTGTAATAAGGAGGCATTATCATGTGGCTCCTTGCTGGTTAATCTTAGACCCAGATTGGGGTAATGGAGGTGTGAGGTGTGGTGCCTCTGGACTGGCTGAGCTGGATGGCCTTAGTGTGGCATACCCTTACATTCTATTAACACTTTTCACTTATTAATTTTTTAACACTATTTCTCTATTTTAATTGCATTTCATTTTTGTATCACTTTCTCTATAGCTTCGGCTTCCTAAATACTAATTTATTAACACTATAGTTTTTTCACTGGTATGCTACGCTGGGCTTTCTGGCTTATGCTGGTGTTTTGGGGTGCCACACCCTGCACCTAGATATAGCGCTAGGGACCCCAAATATACAGAGACGCCTTGATGCGGCTTTGGGGCTTATTCACACATTTGCGCAAATATGTGTAACGAAGATCTCTGAATTCTATTATTATGTGGAATTTAAATCTGGTTACGGTTATCATTCAGGGTGCTGTGGGAAACAAATGGCTTTTTTTCTTGCTTAGAAATACCCCTCCCTTTCGAGCACCTGAATGATATCACTAAGCTAATTGAGCATCTACCAATATATATGTTTGTTGTGAGAGGCAGAGAGGTGTCTGCATTAGGAGGAGGTGCAGGCCCTGACATGCCACATGGAGCATTATGGGGTTGCTCCAAGGTAGGTAGCTCTTAGCTTAGACATATTGTAGTAAGGAGCCATTATCATGTGGCTCTTGCTGGATAATCTTAGACCCATATTGGGGTAATGGAGGTGTGAGGTGTGGTGCCTCTGGACTGGCTGAGCTGGATGGCCTTAGTGTGGCATACCCTTACATTCTATTAACACTTTTCACTTATTAATTTTTTAACACTATTTCTCTATTTTAATTGCATTTCATTTTTGTATCACTTTCTCTATAGCATCGGCTTCCTAAATACTAATTTATTAACACTATAGTTTTTTCACTGGTATGCTACGCTGGGCTTTCTGGCTTATGCTGGTGTTTTGGGGTGCCACAGCCTGCACCTAGATATAGCACTAGGGACCCCAAATATACAGAGACGCCTTGATGCGGCTTTGGGGCTTATTCACACATTTGCGCAAATATGTGTAACGAAGATCTCTGAATTCTATTATTATGTGGAATTTAAATCTGGTTACGGTTATTATTCAGGGTGCTGGGGGAAACAAATGGCTTTATTTCTTGCTTAGAAATACCCCTCCCTTTCGAGCACCTGAATGATATCACTAAGCTAATTGAGCATCTACCAATATATATGTGTTTGCTGGTGCTCCAGTCTTCGGCACGCGGTGGCTGAATGCCGAAAGTGGCCCGCAATTCTTCGGGCCACCGACAGCATCTCTTGCACGCCCCTGTCATTTTTTAAAATAATTCTGCACCACCAAATTCAATGTATGTGCAAAACATGGGACGTGCTGGAATTTGCCCATATGTAATGCCCGCACAATATTGGTGGCATTGTCTGATGTCACAGATCCCCAGGAGAGTCCAATTGGGGTAAGCAATTTTGCAATGATGTTCCTCAGTTTCCGTAAGAGGTTGTCAGCTGTGTGCCTCTTATTGAAAGTGGTGATACAAAGCGTAGCCTGCCTAGGAACGAGTTGGCGTTTGCGAGATGCTGCTACTGGTGCCGCCGCTGCTGTTCTTGCTGTGGGAGGCAATACATCTACCCAGTGGGCTGTCACAGTCATACAGTCCTTAGTCTGCCCTGCTCCACTTGTCCACATGTCCGTGGTTAAGTGGACATTGGGTACAACTGCATTTTTTAGGACACTGGTGACTCTTTTTCTGAGGTCTGTGTACATTCTCGGTATCGCCTGCCTAGAGAAATGGAACCTAGATGGTATTTGGTACCGGGACACAGTACCTCAGGCAAATATCTAGTTTCCTGTGAATTAACGGTGGATACCGGAAACACGTTTAACACTACCCAGGCTGCCAAGGCCTGAGTTATCTGCTTTGCAGCAGGATGACTGCTGTGATATTTCATCTTCCTCGCAAAGGACTGTTGGACAGTAAATTGCTTACTGGAAGTAGTACAAGTGGTCTTCCAACTTCCCCTCTGGGATGACGATCGACTCCCAGCAGCAACAACAGCAGCGCCAGCAGCAGTAGGCGTTACACTCAAGGATGCATCTGAGGAATCCCAGGCAGGAGAGGACTCGTCAGACTTGACAGTGACATGGCCTGCAGGACTATTGGCTTTCCTGTCTAAGGAGGAAATTGACACTGAGGGAGTTGGTGGTGTGGTTTGCAGGAGCTTGGTTACAAGAGGAAGGGATTTAGTTGGCAGTGGACTGCTTCCGCTGTCACCCAAAGTTTTTGATATTGTCAATGACTTCTGATGAATGTGCTCCAGGTGACGTATAAGGGAGGATGTTCCCAGGTGGTTAACGTCCTTACCCCTACTTATTACAGCTTGACAAAGGCAACACACGGCTTGACACCAGTTGTCCGCATTTCTGTTGAAATAATTCCACACCGAAGAGGTGATTTTTTTTTTGTAATTTGACCAGGCATGTCAATGGCCATATTCGTCCCACGGACAACAGGTGTCTCCCCGGGTGCCTGACTTAAACAAACCACCTCACCATCAGAATCCTCCTTGTCAATTTCCGACCCAGTGCCAGCAACACCCATATCCTCATCCTGGTGTACTTCAACAGTGACATCTTTAATTTGACTATCAGGAACTGGACTGCGGGTGCTCCTTCCAGCACTTGCAGAGGGCGTGCACATGGTGGAAGGCGCCACCTCTTCCCGTCCAGTATTGGGAAGGTCAGGCATCGCATCCGACACAATTGGACTCTCCTTGGGGATTTGTGATTTAGAAGAATGCACAGTTCTTTGCTGTGCTTTTGCCATCTTAACTCTTTTAAGTTTTCTAGCAGGAGGATGAGTGCTTCCATCCTCATGTGAAGTTGAACCACTAGCCATGAACATAGGCCAGGGCCTCAGCCGTTCCTTGCCACTCCGTGTCGTAAATGGCATATTGGCAAGTTTACGCTTCTCCTCAGACGCTTTTAATTTAGATTTTTGGGTCATTTTACTGAACTTTTGTTTTTTGGATTTTACATGCTCTCTACTATGACATTGGGCATCGGCCTTGGCAGACGACATTGATGGCATTTCATCGTCTCGGCCATGACTAGTGGCAACAGCTTCAGCACGAGGCGGAAGTGGATCTTGATCTTTCCCTATTTTACCCACCACATTTTTGTTCTCCATTTTTTAATGTGTGGAATTATATGCCAGTAATATATCAATAGCAATGGCCTACTACTATATATACCGCGCACAAAAACTTAAATGCACCACAGGTAAGGATGGATAGTATACTTGACGACACAGAGGTAGGTAGAGCAGTGGCCTACTGTAGCGTACTACTATATATTATATACTGGTGGTCAGCAAAATTATGCACTGTCCTACTACTATATATATATACTGCGCACAAAAACTTAAATTCACCACAGGAATGGATGGATAGTATACTTGACGACACAGAGGTAGGTAGAGCAGTGGCGTACTGTACCGTACTGCTATATATTATATACTGGTGGTCAGCAAAATTATGCACTGTCCTACTACTATATATATACTGCGCACAAAAACTTGAATGCACCACAGGTATGGATGGATAGTATACTTGACGACACAGAGGTAGGTAGAGCAGTGGCCTACTGTACCGTACTGCTATATATTATATACTGGTGGTCAGCAAAATTATGCACTGTCCTACTACTATATATATATACTGAGCACAAAAACTTAAATGCACCACAGGTATGGATGGATAGTATACTTGACGACACATAGGTAGGTAGAGCAGTGGACTACTGTACCGTACTGATATAATTCTGGTGGTCACTGGTCAGCAAAATTCTGCACTGTCCTCCTACTATATACTACAATGCAGCACAGATATGGAGCGTTTTTCAGGCAGAGAATGTATAATACTGGTGGTCACTGGTCAGCAAAACCTGCCCTGTCCTCCTACTATATAATACTGGTGGTCCCCAGTCCCCACAATAAAGCACACTGAGCACAGATATTTGCAGCACACTGAGCACAGATATGGAGCGTTTTTCAGGCAGAGAACGTAGATATTTGCCGCACACTGAGCACAGATATTTGCAGCACACTGAGCACAGATATTTACAGCACACTGAACACAGAATTTGAGAGAACGCCAGCCACGTCCTCTCACTATCATCTCCAATGCACGAGTGAAAAATGGTGGCGAAGCACGGCTCCTTATATAGAATACGAATCTCGCGAGAATCTGACAGCGGGATGATGACGTTCGGGCACGCTCGGGTTAACCGAGCAAGGCAGGAGGATCCAAGTCTGCCTCGGACCCGTGTAAAATGGGTGAAGTTCGGGGGGGTTCGGATCCCGAGGAACCGAACCCGCTCATCACTACTCAAAAGCACTTCTTTT
The DNA here is from genome assembly GCF_028390025.1 of Pseudophryne corroboree. Classification (NCBI taxonomy): domain Eukaryota; kingdom Metazoa; phylum Chordata; class Amphibia; order Anura; family Myobatrachidae; genus Pseudophryne; species Pseudophryne corroboree. Next base: position 398,383,235 of record NC_086449.1, read on the forward strand.
TCAATTTTTTTTCCATTTTTTGTTGCAGTTTGTGATGCCACAGCTTACTATGTCTAATTTATATTTAGATTAGAACATGTAAAATATTATGATGGTGATTAGAGGTATGTCATGTCTATACAATGCTGGTTAGGCAAATATTTTTGACATAAAATATGAGTATTTCAATAAATTGCTGCTTGATAAATCATCTCCTAGTGGTAAATAGCCAGTGGGTAGCCATATTAATTAAATTACATTTTAGCTATAATGTTAGAAATTATGGATTTGGGGGCTAATTCAGTAAGGATAGCAAATTCTGCTAATCAGCCATTTTACCTGTCACGGCAGCTGCGTGTGATGTCACACAGCTGCTGCGACCAAGCACCCGATACGCCCCCGTTCGCACTGCACCGCTCACCATTCGGGTAGCCCCGATACGCCCGCCTCCTGCCCCACGACCGCCTCTGCCTGATTGACAAGCAGAGGCGATTGCATTTTCTGCGGACCCCCCGCAGAAAATGCGGGTACATGCGCAGGATGGGTGCTGCGCATGCGCCCGCATCTGCTACTTGATGCTATGTACTGTTGTAATTTCGTCTGTCAAATTTGTTTGGCTGATGACAATAAATTGAACTTGAACTTGAACTTGAACTTGCAACTTGAACCTCAGCAAAAATTCTGGTTGGAACGCACACTGCGATCCAACCTGAATTAGCCCCTTGAGATCGAATTGCAGCAGAGAAAACAGAACAGTTGTAGTTATCCAAAAACGACTTGATTTTCTGGTAACTGACACTGACTTCTATTTTTTTATATCCTTGTTTTCAGATCCATTTGAACAGTTATTCAGAATCAGGACCATAATGTAACATGCACATTGATTGCCTTATCTGAAGAAAACAAGTATTTAATTCTTATACTTTTTCTAGATGTATCATTCTCAATTTTAGCACCTTTGAGGAAATACCACTTTTTCTTTCTGTCCATCACTTATTCCCACCAAGTGCCATGCTGTTAGCCTGCAGGAATGAAATAAATTCAACTAACAGTTAAAGAAAGCTGAAGTTATACCTCTTATACAGATACTGCTACTGTATATGAGATGATGAAAAAGTTTTCTTTCTAAAATATATCAAGAGATTTTTCAGTGTCAGAAAATGTCTGTCACGTAACCATTTCACTGGTTTCAACTCTGCTCTCTTTTGCAAAATTCCACTGTTTGCCTTTATTCCAATTTGAACACATTTTCGCTTATCAGAAAATCATTCTGATTTTTCATTTGATCTGTGCACTCTACCATAATTATGTGAAAGTTCATCAAACATACTTTGTCAAAGGCAAAAAATATTCTTATCATTTACCAAGGGCTGTCACCAGTGGAATATAAGTGCAGAGGACTTTATTGATAAATTGTGCAAATGCTGAAAATATTCGTTAAGGAAACAGTGATATATAGAAAAGCCTGCAGTGACACAGGTACTGTTATCTGAGAACAGAAGAGGTCCCAAATACTTTGCTGTGATACAGTAGGCCTACTGAATTTATTTCTGTTTGTGATCTTTATTATTCGTGGGTATATGACTGCCTTCTCTGTTTTTTTGTAAATCCAGGAAAACTGGACAAATTCCCAAACCAAGGGGTACATAAAAAAATAAATCTAAAATGGAAAATTGGAGGAGTTGCCCATAGCAACCAATTTGATTTATGTTATAATTTCTTTATAACATTCTAGAAATTGCTAGACAGAATCTAATCGGTTGCTATTTACTATAATTCTACTTGCCTGTATTAGAAGCTTTAGTAAATCTACCACTGGATCTTATTTGGTGGAGATTCAATGACTAGCAAACACCCCTTAAGAATGATCATATCAATCATAGTCCAGTTATTAGAAATGAGCCAATACCAATATGAGAGTCACATCACATGATCAAAATGTTATAAAAGTATCATGTAGTCTGTGTTGAAATAGGCATTCTCCTTTGTGCAGTGTTTATTGTTAGTACCTATTGTCAGGAATATTCACTGCTTACCTCACATGCTCCAGGTGGATCCCACACAACAAATATTAGATCTCTTCTACATGTTGGCCTGCAGCGACTGTAAAAAGAGCAAATTTAAGACAATCTGGTCACTACCTCATGGGTTAAAGTCCACCTAAATGACATACAGTAGTGCTTGTTAGTATAGTATGTGCAGATGTGTCCACATACACTTATTCTCAAATAGGCCCTGATTCAGATGAGGACACAAACCTCACGCAATGGCAATTTTCATATATTTGAGCAATTATTTGCTTCACATACAGTATGCTCAACTATGTTTAAATTATATTTTTGGGGCCTCACAGCATCATATTTAGATTATACTAGGATATGAAAATGAAAATTGATCTGTTTATAAGTAGTTGGCTTCTGTTTTATTACAAATGTATACATTTACTATATATATATAGTGTACCTTTAAAAGCCATGCAGTTCATGGTAGGTATACCTTACACCAAGTGGGCATTTTTGCAGTTATATTATGAGATACAGTTGCCAGGTTTTAATTTAGATGATTTGGTGATAGTGTAGGACCTGCATGAAGGTGGGGTACCGTGGAGCGGTATGCGGGCTTCCGTGCATTTGCCAATTCACTAACTAAACCCCCATAGTTTATTCATTTATCCAGAGATGTTTTGAGGATAATAGAGTTTATTTTGGTGATTGCTGTACTTTTTGTTTCTATATTTTTGAGTAGGTGGCCATGGGCTACATGCACCCCACCCTATGAGTGGCGAGTGCAGATACTGCACCCCGCTTCTGGGGTGGCGAGTGCTGTGGTTTTCTATATGCTGGTATATATATATATATATATATATATATATATATATATATATATAAAACAGCGTTTGATGGTAATATTTAAAAAATCACATGGCTTGGGTGGCAGGGGTCCTCCAAGCTGGACTTAGATTTCTTCAGCACTTTCTTTTCACACCTCTTCTGAGTACATGGAAACACAACACCAGTTACCCTACCAGTCATCTTACTCATCCCTTCTGATCTAGAGCCTTTATGTTCAGCAGCAGTACAGTTCTGTAACCATATGGAAATTCCATTGGTCAGCACACTTTCCACAATGCTAAAATAAAAACTTAAGGCACCATTACTCACACAAGGTAATGTTAATCATTTTATGAAAAAAGGACATTGTTGCACCATTTTAACCAAAAAAATAGATTTCAGAGACCAAGTTAAAGTATTCAAAAATGAAAAAAAAAGATAGCATCTGTTCAATGGTCATCCCAACCAGACAGACAGGTACCTTAGGAAAACTACAGTATTACACTTTCTAAAATCAATTACCATATCTTTAGTACAATAAATCCTTTCTGACTTTTTTTTACTCTTGAAGGGGTTACGTTTGATGCCCAGATAAGAATGTGATATGTTGCAAGTTGAATTTACATTTTGAAGCAATTAACATTGTTTACTTTAAACCTAGTTTTCTATGGGTGCTATACTTTAGGTTACCATTGCGTTTAATGATGCTTAATGTTATTTCTTTAAACGTGCTTGTACAAATTGTATGCACTTTATATAAATACTGGATGTATTATAGAAACATACTGGGGTCACAATTCTCTATGAAATGCTGTGCTGCTTCAATAAAAACACCTCTTAAAAACTATTGTTCCTTCAGAATTCAATATTCAAGTTTATAGTAGAGATGAGCGGGTTCGGTTTCTCTGAAACCGAACCCGCACGAACTTCATGTTTTTTTTACGGGTCCGAGCAGACTCGGATCCTCCCGCCTTGCTCGGTTAACCCGAGCGCGCCCGAACGTCATCATGACGCTGTCGGATTCTCGCGAGACTCGGATTCTATATAAGGAGCCGCGCGTCGCCGCCATTTTCACACGTGCATTGAGATTGATAGGGAGAGGACGTGGCTGGCGTCCTCTCCATTAGAAATTAGATTAGAAGAGAGAGAGAGATTGTGCAGAGTCAGACAGAGTTTACCACAGTGACCAGTGCAGTTGTTGTTAGTTAACTTTTATTTATTTTAATATAATATATCCGTTCTCTGCTATATCCGTTCTCTGCCTGAAAAAAAACGATACACAGCAGCAGCCAGTCACACAGTGTGACTCAGTCTGTGTGCACTCAGCTCAGCCCAGTGTGCTGCACATCAATGTATAAAAGGCAAAGCTTATAATAATTGTGGGGGAGACTGGGGAGCACTGCAGGTTGTTATAGCAGGAGCCCCCAGGAGTACATAATATTATATTAATTTAAAATTAAACAGTGCACACTTTTGCTGCAGGAGTGCCACTGCCAGTGTGACTAGTGGTGACCAGTGCCTGACCACCAGTATAGTAGTATATTGTTGTATGTATTGTATACTATCTCTTTATCAACCAGTCTATATTAGCAGCAGACACAGTACAGTGCGGTAGTTCACGGCTGTGGCTACCTCTGTGTCGGCAGTCGGAACTCGGCAGGCAGTCCGTCCATCCATAATTGTATTACAATATATACCACCTAACCGTGGTATTTTTTTTTCTTTCTTTATACCGTCGTCATAGTGTCATACTAGTTGTTACGAGTATACTACTATCTCTTTATCAACCAGTGTACAGTGCGGTAGTTCACGGCTGTGGCTACCTCTGTGTCGGCAGTCGGCAGGCAGTCCGTCCATCCATAATTGTATTATTATTATAATATATACCACCTAACCGTGGTTTTTTTTTCATTCTTTATACCGTCATAGTGTCATACTAGTTGTTACGAGTATACTACTATCTCTTTATCAACCAGTGTACAGTGCGGTAGTTCACGGCTGTGGCTACCTCTGTGTCGGCAGTCGGCAGGCAGTCCGTCCATCCATAATTGTATTATTATTATAATATATACCACCTAACCGTGGTTTTTTTTTCATTCTTTATACCGTCGTCATAGTGTCATACTAGTTGTTACGAGTATACTACTATCTCTTTATCAACCAGTGTACAGTGCGGTAGTTCACGGCTGTGGCTACCTCTGTGTCGGCAGTCGGCAGGCAGTCCGTCCATCCATAATTGTATTATTATTATAATATATACCACCTAACTGTGGTATTTTTTTTCTTTCTTTATACCGTCGTCATAGTGTCATACTAGTTGTTACGAGTATACTACTATCTCTTTATCAACCAGTGTACAGTGCGGTAGTTCACGGCTGTGGCTACCTCTGTGTCGGCAGTCGGCAGGCAGTCCGTCCATCCATAATTGTATTATTATTATAATATATACCACCTAACTGTGGTATTTTTTTTTCTTTCTTTATACCGTCGTCATAGTGTCATACTAGTTGTTACGAGTATACTACTATCTCTTTATCAACCAGTGTACAGTGCGGTAGTTCACGGCTGTGGCTACCTCTGTGTCGGCAGGCAGTCCGTCCATCCATAATTGTATTATTATTATAATATATACCACCTAACCGCGGTTTTTTTTTCATTCTTTATACCGTCGTCATAGTGTCATACTAGTTGTTACGAGTATACTACTATCTCTTTATCAACCAGTGTACAGTGCGGTAGTTCACGGCTGTGGCTACCTCTGTGTCGGCAGTCGGCAGGCAGTCCGTCCATCCATAATTGTATTATTATTATAATATATACCACCTAACTGTGGTATTTTTTTTTCTTTCTTTATACCGTCGTCATAGTGTCATACTAGTTGTTACGAGTATACTACTATCTCTTTATCAACCAGTGTACAGTGCGGTAGTTCACGGCTGTGGCTACCTCTGTGTCGGAACTCGGCAGGCAGTCCGTCCATCCATAATTGTATTATATACCACCTAACCGTGGTTTTTTTATACCACCTAACCGTGGCAGTCCGTCCATAATTGTATACTAGTATCCAATCCATCCATCTCCATTGTTTACCTGAGGTGCCTTTTAGTTCTGCCTATAAAATATGGAGAACAAAAAAGTTGAGGTTCCAAAATTAGGGAAAGATCAAGATCCACTTCCACCTCGTGCTGAAGCTGCTGCCACTAGTCATGGCCGAGACGATGAAATGCCAGCAACGTCGTCTGCCAAGGCCGATGCCCAATGTCATAGTACAGAGCATGTCAAATCCAAAACACCAAATATCAGAAAAAAAAGGACTCCAAAACCTAAAATAAAATTGTCGGAGGAGAAGCGTAAACTTGCCAATATGCCATTTACCACACGGAGTGGCAAGGAACGGCTGAGGCCCTGGCCTATGTTCATGGCTAGTGGTTCAGCTTCACATGAGGATGGAAGCACTCAGCCTCTCGCTAGAAAAATGAAAAGACTCAAGCTGGCAAAAGCAGCACAGCAAAGAACTGTGCATTCTTCGAAATCCCAAATCCGAATTCCGAGCCCACCCGCTGGCGGTGATGCAGGGCAGTCTGGAGCGACTGCTGATGCTGACATCTGGTCCGGACTGAAGGACCTGACAACCATTACGGACATGTCGTCTACTGTCACTGCATATGATTCTCTCACCATTGATAGAATGGTGGAGGATTATATGAGTGACCGCATCCAAGTAGGCACGTCACACAGTCCGTACTTATACTGGCAGGAAAAAGAGGCAATTTGGAGGCCCTTGCACAAACTGGCTTTATTCTACCTAAGTTGCCCTCCCACAAGTGTGTACTCCGAAAGAGTGTTTAGTGCCGCCGCTCACCTTGTCAGCAATCGGCGTACGAGGTTACATCCAGAAAATGTGGAGAAGATGATGTTCATTAAAATGAATTATAATCAATTCCTCCGCGGAGACATTGACCAGCAGCAATTGCCTCCACAAAGTACACAGGGAGCTGACATGGTGGATTCCAGTGGGGACGAATTGATAATCTGTGAGGAGGGGGATGTACACGGTGATATATCGGAGGATGATGATGAGGTGGACATCTTGCCTCTGTAGAGCCAGTTTGTGCAAGGAGAGATTAATTGCTTCTTTTTTGGTGGGGGTCCAAACCAACCCGTCATTTCAGTCACAGTCGTGTGGCAGACCCTGTCACTGAAATGATGGGTTGGTTAAAGTGTGCATGTCCTGTTTTGTTTATACAACATAAGGGTGGGTGGGAAGGGCCCAAGGACAATTCCATCTTGCACCTCTTTTTTCTTTTATTTTTCTTTGCGTCATGTGCTGTTTGGGGAGGGTTTTTTGGAAGGGACATCCTGCGTGACACTGCAGTGCCACTCCTAGATGGGCCAGGTGTTTGTGTCGGCCACTAGGGTCGCTAATCTTACTCACACAGCTACCTCATTGCGCCTCTTTTTTTCTTTGCGTCATGTGCTGTTTGGGGAGGGTTTTTTGGAAGGGACATCCTGCGTGACACTGCAGTGCCACTCCTAGATGGGCCCGGTGTTTGTGTCGGCCACTAGGGTCGCTAATCTTACTCACACAGCTACCTCATTGCGCCTCTTTTTTTCTTTGCGTCATGTGCTGTTTGGGGAGGGTTTTTTGGAAGGGACATCCTGCGTGACACTGCAGTGCCACTCCTAGATGGGCCCGGTGTTTGTGTCGGCCACTAGGGTCGCTGAGCTTAGTCATCCAGCGACCTCGGTGCAAATTTTAGGACTAAAAATAATATTGTGAGGTGTAAGGTGTTCAGAATAGACTGAAAATGAGTGTTAATTATGGTTATTGAGGTTAATAATACTATGGGATCAAAATGACCCCCAAATTCAATGTTTTAAGATGTTTTTTAGGGTTTTTTGAAAAAACCACCCGAATCCAAAACACACCCGAATCCGACAAAAAAAATTCGGTGAGGTTTTGCCAAAACGCGGTCGAACCCAAAACACGGCCGCGGAACCGAACCCAAAACCAAAACACAAAACCCGAAAAATTTCAGGCGCTCATCTCTAGTTTATAGCTGTTAAGAAGAAAGCTGGATTTAAAACATACACTGTAGAGAACAAAACAGGATTATAAGAACATGCATTGAAAATATGTATATCAAATTAATCCATGTATGTACAGTATACACCGTGTTATTCTGTAACCTACATTCAAATGCAAAAGATTTCAAAGCAGGATTTCCTCCACATGGTTAATTACCTAACTGTTGTCTTAAATCATACTTGCCTACCTGACCCTCTCCATGAGGGAGAAAATGCTCTGTTCCTGGACTTTCCTGGTAATCACCACAGGTGATGGCAATCATACATTACCAGGAAAGTCCAGGAACAGAGCATTTTCTCCCTCATGGAGAGGGTCAGGTAGGCAAGCATGGTCTTAAATGTACATTAGGTGTAAAAAATGTAAAGCCAGGAATACTGGTCTGTGTTTATTCTATGACACTGAAACGTGCTAGCAGACCCAGGAGCTACTAGACAACACTGTCACCTTTAGGGGCAACAGAACAGCATTACAGACCTAATGGGGTGAACTACAGTATGTCTTGGTTTTAGAGTGAATTTTGACATCTAAAGATGTATAAGGGAACTGTCCTACAAAGCAGCATTATAGAAAGATACATGCTATGAGAACACAGTTTGGCTTTCTATATTTGTCATAGAGAAATATATTTGTTATATATTCTTATATTTAATGATTTGAGAAATCTAGGTAGTAATTTAAGTTCAGGAGATTATAGAATATAAAGTGCATTAATTATAAATAACTGATGCATGGGGAACCTACAGCCAATGCATATCTTCATGAATGGGTCTTAAGGATATTTTAATCATATCATATTTGATATGTAAATGTGCAGAGAAGTTATGCCAAGTGAGTAAAGTGGATAATATTGTGTCTCTCTATAATATCCAAGATAAGATATAATAAGTATAAGATTTTGAAATATTTCTGGTTCACCTATTATTCACACCTAGGGGAAATGCAATCCTCATATTAGCATATACACTGTTTTTGAGTACCCACCCAGTGGAAAATGTTTAATACTCTGTGTATTATATAGAAAATGGTCAGACTTTTTGGGAAATCAGTGGAACTGATTAGCTGTCCATTCTTCCAAGTCAATTTGCCTTGTCATAAATTATACAACGCATATGTAAGTTTACATTCTGATACTTTCTCCTTTTATTTTAGATTTGTTTTGCTGTATGGCATCATCTTGTTATTAATTGTTTAAGAATGTGTACACATTGTACCTTATTTCTTGTATTAAATAAGTGATGTCCTTACTGCTCAAATCATATTCATTGCTTGTTTAAAACAGGCTGAGTGCTTGGCTGTGTTAACCATGTAAATACCAGTGTCTGAAGTGTTACTTTTTATAGCTAGTTTGTAATTAAGTCACATGCTTTCTGCTGACCTTATACAGGGGATGGTTGCATCTTCAATAACTTGTGTCAAAGTGAGTGACTGTGTTGGGGAAGGATCCAGTTAGAGCTGTAGCCTGAGGTAGGTTAGTGCAAGACTGAGTGCTGGAATCCAGGGGTCCCTTTACAGCAAACTTTCTAGTCACAAAAGTGCAGAATGCAGTTTGTGACCGTTATAGAGATGAATTGTGGGACATTTACCATGTCTAGTGTGCCGGTGGCCATGCGCCTGCATTGCTCATGTACCCATGGTCAATAGGATTGCATGGGTGAATACGCTCCCATAAAAGGGTTGCACACAAGTACAGCAGGTCACAATCGCGATGCAGTCGCATGTGCGACCCATTCCCAGGATAGATGAGGGATGACCCATCAGTAGTCAGGAGCAATTTCTTGATAAGATAGCAGGGATACATTGTTAATGGTTTGGTAAGTTATCAGATCTGTCAATGAGCAGAGCTTGGTTACTTGACATGCACAAAAAGAATATGGGATAATTTATCAAGAGTGATAGTTGTAATGACAAATAGCACAGATGCACCAGAAACAATCTGACAGACATTTGATATACAGATGTGTTCAAACTAATCTATACTGCTATTTGCAGCAATCACAACTCGTTTTCAGCAAATAATGTACCTGTGGCTGTGCGCGGGCACGTGCATATGCACTTGCTTTCAGGGGCGGATCCAGAAGAAAATGAAAGGGGAGGCACCATGATAGGGTAATGGTAATAGTTATATTTACAAGTACCTAAGGCACGTGTGCTCCCAGAAAAGGGGTGTGGTATCATAGAGGACGTGGCCTCACAGAATACACCATCAGGTAATGATTGGATGTAGGAGTGCATCCTGGTTTATTGCCAGTGTGTCACCCTGATGAAAAGGCTGATTGGGCCTTGAAATGTTGGTAACCTGTTCCTGTTCCATTAGGTATGAGCCTGGAAGGTACCCCAGCACAATATAATTATTAAAGTTTTTAGTTGGTGGTGGCAGGTGCAGCATACCTTGTTTTGGGCACTGCACTGAGACTCAGACTGCAGGACACGAACTGCCCATCTTTGATTAGCAGAAGTAGCCAGCTGGATCTCCAACAAGCAGCATAAGAAATCTGCAGGGCAGCCCTGTCACAATCACACGGACCGCCTTCTCAAAGCTGAGACTGAGTTTGACTGCACCTAGCATGGTGGTAAAGGAAGTGGAGGAGGAAGTGCTGGGAAACTGTGCGATGCAGTGAAGGCTAATAAAGCCTTCTGCGCCGTCATAAGTAACAGTCTTAATCGATGCTGGCATTTGAACCCCACACCTGGGCTAGACTCTGGACGACTGGCAGCGGGTGAGGTAGGTTGCAGTGTGAGCATGGACTCCAGCCTCCCCATTGGTTACCACAAGGACTTGCTGTTAGAGCCGTGACGGGTCCTAGTGCCTGTCGGCTCTTCAATCAAATCTGACTGACGGAAATAGCAGTAGTGCTGCTGCTGTTCTCCTTTTGAAAAAAAAATAAGTCAGAAATGACAGGGCCCCCCCCCTGGATCCGCCTATGATTGCTTCTATAGGAATGCATGGTGATCCAACTTCCCTGAATGAATGAGATACATGAGTAGACAAAAGGGTATCTCCCAGCGCTCACCCTATGACCCTGGACAACTAAATCTAATTGATGAGTTGTACAGTGGTATTAATTATGATGTAATAAATGAAAGTGTTGCACAGTTGTAATTGATAAACTAAAAAAGTTTATTGCATACATTAGTGCTCCAGCGGGAGTTGTTAAAATCCTGCATGTATCTATTATGCTAATTTAAAATGCACCTAATACCGGTATACAAATGACATTACAATACCAAATAAATATTGAACATTAATACTTTTCCATTTTAAATGATAAAATGTAAGGAAAATGAGTGCACACACGCCCATTAAAGCACTATCCAAGTAATCCAAAGATGCATAGTACTGTAGATACTGTAGCTTATGAAATCATTTACATATTTTTCAATCTCAACAACATAAACCAAATTATCACCCTGTTTTATAAGATGAGTCAAGACTTTGGTTAAAGAAAGGTGTTGTCCTAAGCGTACATTAGCCCGAGATATCAGTCAGAGCCACATAAGTAGCATAGTAGACCGACCAAAATTGCCACTTAATCAATGGGGAAGAGGAGTCCATAGAGTATTTAATTCCAATAGTTTCCTTTTCAAAAATACACTGGATGTTTTTAAAAAAATTCAACAAATGAGGAGGATCCACTCTCTTCCATTATTGGGCTAGAGGAGCTCTTGTAGCTATACATATATGTCCTATAGTATATTTGTTATGGGCTTGAACAGAGAAGGGAGGGAATGTAAAAAGAGCAATTTCAGGGGGTTGAGGAAGGGTCTCATCAATTACCTGATTAATTAAATTAGAGACTTAATTCAATAAGGAATTAATTATTGGGCAAGAGCAAAAAGTATGAACTAACGTACCATCTAGACCACATAGTCTCCAGCAAAACTTGAGGGGACTCAGGCCATATTCTACACAGCTTGTCTGAAGTATGATATAGGCCATGAACTAATTTAAACATCATTTCTGAATGGTGGATACATTTGGACATTTTAAAAAATGTTTGAGAAAACAGTAATCCAATCATCATACAGTTCAGATTCCCATCTAACTTGGATTTGATGGGGCAACATGAGAGTGTTGGACCATAGGGAATTCTGTCTTTATGCCCTATAGAGGAAAATTTAGATAAAATATATGGTGGGGGGAGAAGTTGTGTAGATGATGAGTTGGTCAGGACCCAGTGTTTTATTTGAAAATACTTGTAGAAATCCTTCATAGGTACAGCGTACTGAGTTTGAAGTTGTTCAAAGGACTTAAGGTGATAATTATCATACATGCTAAGCCGCCGCCCTCTGGGAGTGTATCTTAGCATAGCAAAATTGCGAACAAAAGATTAGTTGAATTGTGAATAGAAATTTCTTAGCAGTTTCTGAGTAGCTCGAGACATACTCAGCCATTGCGATCAGTTCAGTCAGTTTCGTTCCTGGTTTGACGTCACAAACACACCCAGCATTCGCCCAGACACTCCCCCATTTCTTCAGACACTCCCGCGTTTTTCCCAGAAACGCCAGTGTTTTTTCGCACACGCCCAGAAAACGGCAAGTTTCTGCCCAGAAACACCCACTTCCTGTCAATCACAGTACGATCACCAGAACGATGAAAAAACCTTGTTATGCCGTGAGTAAAATACCTAACTTTTGTGTAAAATAACTAAGCACATACGCTCTGCGAACCTTGCAAATGCGCAGTAAGCGACTAATCGCAATATAGCGAAAATCGGCAATGAGCGAACAACTCAGAGTGACCCCCTTAGTTCCATTTACTTCTACTTCTACTTCTACTGTGTATTTGGTGGTTTCTGTTTTTGTATGTTTGCATGCTGGATAGTTCCCGCATCTATTGAAACCCTTTGTTCATATAGGGTTTGTTGTTTTTATTGGTAGCGCACTTTTTACCAATTTTTTCTTCAGATTTGTGGCCTTCCTATATATAAAACGAGGATTTTTAGGAATGATGTCTTTTAAAATTGGATCCTTACACAATAGTTGCCAGTGCTTTTTGATGATGGTCTCAATTTGTTTATGTCTGAAATCATATCAGGTCAGAAAGGACCATTGATGGGGATTATGTTCTTAACCTAAATCCTTATTTTTTTTGCTAGTAGAGAAGATCTTTCAATCTCAAGAGAGGAGGTCGCTGCTGCCTCTAGATCTTTTTTGTTTGTATACTTTTTTCTTTAACTCCTTCTTTAGATCTTGTATCTGATGAGAGCAGACCACATCCTCACTGCAATTTCTTCTGATGCGTGTGAATTGACTTTTAGGTATGCCATGTAACCAAGTATGATGGTGCACGCTGTTGATTGGGAAATAATTTATGGTGTCTGTTTCTTTGCGGTAAGTTTTAGTTTGTAAGGTGCCATCTTTCAAATAAATGGGAATGTCTATGAAATGGATTTCTTCTTTACTTTTAATGAAGGTCAAGTGGATGTTTTTGTTATTGTTATTGATGTCATGACAAAAAGTATACAAATTCACCTCACTACCTTTCCAGACGAAGATGATGTTCCACTTGTCTACATGTCCATGGTTAAGTGGACAGTGGGTACAACTGCACTTTTTAGGACACTGAGAACAGTTTTTCTGACGTCTCTGTATATTCTCGGTGTCGCCTGCCTAGTGAGGTGGAACCTAGGTACCGGGGACACACTACCTAAAACAATTCTGTAAGTCCCACTGAACTAATGGCAGATACTGGACGCATGTCTAACACCAACATAGCTGTCAAGACCTCAGTTATCTGCTTTGCAACAGGATGACTGCTGTCATATTTCATTTTCCTGGACAGTCGATTGCTTAGTTGAAGTAGTACAAGTGGTTTTCCGACTTCCCTTCTGGGATGACGATTGACTATCAGCAGCAACAACAGCAGCGGCAGCAACAGCAGCAGTAGGCGTACCACTCAAGGATCCTCCTGAGGAATCCCAGTTAGGAGAGGACTCCTCAGTCTTGCCAGTGACATGGCCTGCAGGACTACTGACATTCCTGAATGAGGAGGAAGTTGACGTTGAGGGAGTTGGTGATGTTGCTTGCAGGAGCTTGGGTACAAGAGGAAGAAGGGATTTAGATGTCAGTGGACTGCTTATGCTCTTACCCAAAGTTTCACAACTTGACACTGACTTCTGATGAATGCGCAGCAGGTGACATAAAAGGAAGGATGTTCCTAGGTGGTTAATATCCTTACCCCTACTTATTACAGATTGACAGAGGCAACACATGGCTTGACACCTGTTGTCCGGATTTGTGGAAAAATAATTCCACACCGAAGAGGTGGCTTTTTGGTATTTTGCCCAGGCATCACAATGGGCTTATTCATCCCATGGACAACAGGTGTCTCCCCCGGTGCCTGATTTAAACAAACCACATCACCATCAGAATCCTCCTCGTCAACTTCTTCCTCAGCACCAGCAACACCCATATCCTCATCCTGGTGTACTTCAACAGTGACATCTTCAATTTTAATATCAGAAACTGGACTGTGGGTGCTACTTCCAGCACTTGCAGGGGGCATGCAAATGGAGGAAGGAGCCACCTCTTCCCGTCCAGTGTTGGGAAGGTCAGGCATCGCAACCACCTCACACTCTCCTTGGGGATTTGTGATACCATCTTAGAATGCACAGTTCTTTGCTGTGCTTTTGCCATCTTAACTCTTATCATTTTTTTAGCCGGAGGTGAACCACTAGTTATGAACATAGGCCAGGACCTTAGCCATTCCTTGCCACTCCGTGTTGTAAATGGCATATTGGCAAGTTTACGCTTCTCCTCAGACCATTTCAATTTATTTTGGGGGGTATTTTACTGAACTTTGGCTTTTTGGATTTTAAATTCCCTCTACTATCACATTGGGCATTGTCCTTGGCAGAAGACATTGATGGCATTTCGTCATCTATGTCATGACTAGTGGCAGCAGCTTCAGCACTAGGAGGAAGTGGTTCTTGATCTTTCCCTATTTTATCCTCCAAATTTTTGTTCTCCATTATTTTTCTGGAGTTATATAACACAATATGTGGCACAGGACAGCATATCCCTACACCACACAGGGCAAACCCTGTAAAAATGATTTGGATTAAATATTAATAACCGCTTTAAATGGAGTAAATAATATACAGCACAGGACAGTACAACTGGATTTATACGGCAGTACCACTGGACTGGATTTATACAGCAGTATCACTGGAATTATATTGCAGTATCACTGGAATTATATGGCAGTACCACTGGACTTATATGGCAGTACCACTGGACTTATACGGCAGTACCACTGGACTGGATTTATACGGCAGTATCACTGGAATTATATGGCAGTACCACTGGACTTCTATGGCAGTACCACTGGATTTTTTATGGCAGTACCACTGGACATATACGGCAGTATCACTGGACATATACGGCAGTTTAGCTGGACTGGATTTATAGGCCAGTACCACTGGAATTATATGGCAGTACCACTGGACATATATGGCAATACCACTGGACTTATACAGCAGTATCACTGGACTGGATTTATATGTCAATACCACTGGATTTATATGGCAGTATCACTGGACTTACAAAGCACTATCACTGAACATATGCGGCAGTATCACTGGACATATATGGCAGTACCACTGGACTTATACAGCAGCACAGGGACACCACCACTTGACTGATGCAGGACAACACAGCATCACTGCAATGGACTGGACTTATACGGCAGCACTGAACATATGGCAGCAGAGGACACCACCACTGTGACTGGACTGATGCAGCACAAGACACCACCACTGGACTGATGCAGCACAACACAGCATCACTGCACTGGACTTATACAGCTGCACTGGACATATGGCTGCAGAGGACACCACCACTGTGACTGGACTGATGTAGCATAAGACACTACACTTTACTGAGCAGCAAAAGAGAGCACTGGAATTGCCACCCCACTTTCCCTCCTGCACAGACACTGAGGACAGCGACACATCCTCTCGCTACACTCTCCAATGCTGGAGTGAAAATGGCAGCATCGAGCGGCTCCTTATATGGAATCCAAAACCCGCGAGAATCCCATAGCGGGATGATGACGTTTTGACTCATTCTGGTTTCCGAACCAGGTGCGAAAACCCAAGTCGTGCTCGGATACTTGCTCGGGTAGTGAAGTTCGGGGGGGGGGGTCGTTTCCCAGGGAACCGGACCCGCTCATCTTTAGTAAATATTAGTTGTTCTGCAAATAAAATGCTATAGTATAACTTATTCTGCAAACCATAAATTAACTAAAAGACTAAGTTAACTTATATCATTAGGGTTACTGAAAAATGAAAATACAAATGGCAAAAAAAACTGCAATCTCCTATAGAATCCAGTTTCTAATTGTTGAGGAATATAAATTTGCTCCAAGTAAATGTATCATCTTTTGTGGTGCAGTCAAATTTTAAATGTTATCTATTAATTCAGTTTTCCAAAGTCATCATTTCTACCTGTTTGGTTAACTACTGTAACTCTGCATTGTGTCTATGATTCCACGGACTGCACTGGGCATACATTCTTTCATACAATATACTAAAACAGTGCTCAAGGGACCCTTGTGGTGCATGTTTTCCAACCAGTGTGCTGGAGCTCAGGACTGTTTATTACTGACACATTTTAAAAGATCCACAGGTGGCACTAAATACTTCACTTGTGATTCTGTGAGTAGACCTGGAAAACTGTAAAGTTCCCTGAGGACAGAAGTTGAGAAGCACTGCACTGGAACATGAGTATAAAGTGTTCCAAAGAAAACATCTGATAATTCTTTGCACTGGTCAAGCCTTTTCTTTCAGAAATGCAGTGGAATAGAATGAAGTGGAATTAATCAAACATCTTCTGTCCATACATTTCAGGATTATTGTTATGTTGTTCTTTGTCCTTTGTTCAGAAAAGTTCAGCATCGGTAAATTTAAAACAAATTTTGGAGGGTTATAATAGATGTCTTTCCTGAAAAGTACTTTTAAAACCCCTTTTGTACCCCTTTCAGACGCAAGACTTGGAAAATATATGGGTACGACCCAGTTCTATCAACCAGGGAATTTCCCAGGTCTCAGTCTGGGACCCCCATTCACACTACACCAAAAACACTGGAAATTTCCTGGTTGGATGCATTAACACTGAACCCGAGTCTTCCCTGGAATTTGGTGTGTATTTAAAGGTGACGCTTTAATGTATTTTAGATCCCTTTCATTAAAATCATGGGTTTATGTACATGAACACGCATCAACCTGTGATTTTGGTATGTTTGAATGCAAAAGACCAGGTACTTACCGTGACCCTGCTCCCAACCAGAGTCACAGAGCCGAGACCCAGGAATTTGCCTGCATGCAATTTCCTGGGTCTGATGTCTGAAAGGGGTTTTAGTGTAATTTTTCAGAATTTCCTGAGTATATGCATTACTACAAACATGAGGATTTTGTGATCAAACTGACATTTTTTTCTGACATATTTATTAGAGATGAGCGCCTGAAATTTTTCGGGTTTTGTGTTTTGGTTTTGGGTTCGGTTCCGCGGCCGTGTTTTGGGTTCGACCGCGTTTTGGCAAAACCTCACCGAATTTTTTTTGTCGGATTCGGGTGTGTTTTGGATTCGGGTGTTTTTTTCAAAAAACCCTAAAAAACAGCTTAAATCATAGAATTTGGGGGTCATTTTGATCCCAAAGTATTATTAACCTCAAAAACCATAATTTACACTCATTTTCAGTCTATTCTGAATACCTCACACCTCACAATATTATTTTTAGTCCTAAAATTTGCACCGAGGTCGCTGTGTGAGTAAGATAAGCGACCCTAGTGGCCGACACAAACACCGGGCCCATCTAGGAGTGGCACTGCAGTGTCACGCAGGATGTCCCTTCCAAAAAACCCTCCCCAAACAGCACATGACGCAAAGAAAAAAAGAGGCGCAATGAGGTAGCTGTGTGAGTAAGATTAGCGACCCTAGTGGCCGACACAAACACCGGGCCCATCTAGGAGTGGCACTGCAGTGTCACGCAGGATGGCCCTTCCAAAAAACCCTCCCCAAACAGCACATGACGCAAAGAAAAAAAGAGGCGCAATGAGGTAGCTGACTGTGTGAGTAAGATTAGCGACCCTAGTGGCCGACACAAACACCGGGCCCATCTAGGAGTGGCACTGCAGTGTCACGCAGGATGTCCCTTCCAAAAAACCTGAACCACTAGCCATGAACATAGGCCAGGGCCTCAGCCGTTCCTTGCCACTCCGTGTGGTAAATGGCATATTGGCAAGTTTACGCTTCTCCTCCGACAATTTTATTTTAGGTTTTGGAGTCCTTTTTTTTCTGATATTTGGTGTTTTGGATTTGACATGCTCTGTACTATGACATTGGGCATCGGCCTTGGCAGACGACGTTGCTGGCATTTCATCGTCTCGGCCATGACTAGTGGCAGCAGCTTCAGCACGAGGTGGAAGTGGATCTTGATCTTTCCCTAATTTTGGAACCTCAACTTTTTTGTTCTCCATATTTTATAGGCAGAACTAAAAGGCACCTCAGGTAAACAATGGAGATGGATGGATTGGATACTAGTATACAATTATGGACGGACTGCCACGGTTAGGTGGTATAAAAAAACCACGGTTAGGTGGTATATATTGTAATACAATTATGGATGGACGGACTGCCTGCCGAGTGCCGACACAGAGGTAGCCACAGCCGTGAACTACCGCACTGTACACTGGTTGATAAAGAGATAGTAGTATACTCGTAACAACTAGTATGACTGACTATGACGGTATAAAGAATGAAAAAAAAACCACGGTTAGGTGGTATATATTGTAATACAATTATGGATGGACGGACTGCCTGCCGAGTTCCGACACAGAGGTAGCCACAGCCGTGAACTACCGCACTGTACACTGGTTGATAAAGAGATAGTAGTATACTCGTAACAACTAGTATGACTGACTATGACGGTATAAAGAATGAAAAAAAAACCACGGTTAGGTGGTATATATTATAATACAATTATGGATGGACGGACTGCCTGCCGAGTGCCGACACAGAGGTAGCCACAGCCGTGAACTACCGCACTGTACACTGGTTGATAAAGAGATAGTAGTATACTCGTAACAACTAGTATGACTGACTATGACGGTATAAAGAATGAAAAAAAAACCACGGTTAGGTGGTATATATTATAATACAATTATGGATGGACGGACTGCCTGCCGACTGCCGACACAGAGGTAGCCACAGCCGTGAACTACCGCACTGTACACTGGTTGATAAAGAGATAGTAGTATACTCGTAACAACTAGTATGACACTATGACGGTATAAAGAATGAAAAAAAAACCACGGTTAGGTGGTATATATTATAATACAATTATGGATGGACGGACTGCCTGCCGACTGCCGACACAGAGGTAGCCACAGCCGTGAACTACCGCACTGTACACTGGTTGATAAAGAGATAGTAGTTTACTCGTAACAACTAGTATGACACTATGACGGTATAAAGAATGAAAAAAAAACCACGGTTAGGTGGTATATATTATAATAATACAATTATGGATGGACGGACTGCCTGCCGACTGCCGACACAGAGGTAGCCACAGCCGTGAACTACCGCACTGTACACTGGTTGATAAAGAGATAGTAGTATACTCGTAACAACTAGTATGACTATGACGACGGTATAAAGAAAGAAAAAAAAATACCACGGTTAGGTGGTATATAATTATACAATTATGGATGGACGGACTGCCTGCCGAGTGCCGACTGCCGACACAGAGGTAGCCACAGCCGTGAACTACCGCACTGTACTGTGTCTGCTGCTAATATAGACTGGTTGATAAAGAGATAGTATACAACAATATACTACTATACTGGTGGTCAGGCACTGGTCACCACTAGTCACACTGGCAGTGGCACTCCTGCAGCAAAAGTGTGCACTGTTTAATTTTAAATTAATATAATATTATGTACTCCTGGCTCCTGCTATAACAACCTGCAGTGCTCCCCAGTCTCCCCCACAATTATTATAAGCTTTTATACATTGATGTGCAGCACACTGGGCTGAGCTGAGTGCACACAGACTGAGTCACACTGTGTGACTGCTGTGTATCGTTTTTTTCAGGCAGAGAACGGATATAGCAGAGAACGGATATATTAAATAAAAGTTAACTTAACAACAACTGCACTGGTCACTGTGGTAAACTCTGTCTGCACAATCTCTCTCTCTCTCTCTCTCTCTCTTCTAATCTATTCTAATGGAGAGGACGCCAGCCACGTCCTCTCCCTATCAATCTCAATGCACGTGTGAAAATGGCGGCGACGCGCGGCTCCTTATATAGAATCCGAGTCTCGCGAGAATCCGACAGCGTCATGATGACGTTCGGGCGCGCTCGGGTTAACCGAGCAAGGCGGGAAGATCCCAGTTGCTCGGACCCGTGAAAAAAAACATGAAGTTCTGGCGGGTTCGGATTCAGAGAAACCGAACCCGCTCATCTCTAATATTTATTTTTCTTACTAAAGAAGTTTATATAAGTATTTTTTTGCGAATACACAAGCATTGACTTTATTTTACATTGAGCATTAAATATACAATTTTCCTTTTTTAACACCAGTAAAGAACAAAATTAATTTTTGGTGTATTTTTAAACCTTTGATAGCAAGTGTTGTTAATGAAGAGAGAAGAAAAATTGTGTTTTGCAGTGGTCAATGTGTTGTAATTAAGATACAAAAAGTAATAAAAAAAATGCAAATCAGTTTGGTATTGCCATACTGATTACACAGCCTTATAGCAAATGCAAAGTTGGACATAGACGTTATGGGCTCATAGGCAAGATACTGGTTTGGACCCCAGCATCCCTCCTTTTTTTAAATACACAATAGGATTTTATTTTTGTTGTAGGTGGGGAGTGGATGGGACTGCCTTATATTACAGAAAACAATAAAACACATTAGCCTCAACAGGAAAAAAATAAAACATAATGACCCCCACAGGAATAAATAAAACACATTGGCACCCGACACCAAAAATAAAACAACATTGGCCTCCAACAGGAAAAAATACTGGATTCCGACAGTAAAAAATATCAAACACATTATATATTATACCAGCTGCAGTGATGACCTACATATAATACCAGTAAAGGCACCCATAACATAACACTGCCAGGGTAGCACTTCATATTATATTGGCTGTGTATCCCTTCTCATTACACCAGTAGTGGTGCCACTTGCAATATAGCAGAATAAGTGCCTATTATTTTACACAAACATGGGGCCTCATTGGATTGGAGTGTGAGATCCAACCGCCAAAAATACGAAAAAGATTTGAGCACATGCACAGCTCTCATCCTGTGCATGTGCCCGCTTTTTCTGCAGGGGGGCTGCAGAAAATGCAATTGCCTCTGCCTGTTAATCAGGCAGAGGTGATCGCAGGGTGGGGGGGGGGGGTGGCAACGTTCCGTTTCCAGGGCAGAGACGGAGCATTGCGAGGGGCGGCGACGGAGAAACAGGGGCAGTGATGGGGAAACGGTGGACATGACGGGCATGATTGTGGTGGCGGCTTGACCTCACACGCAGCCGCCGTGATCTGAAACATGGCGGTGGGGTCCTGCGGGTGCTGGCAGGAGGTAACCCTAATTTCTGATAACAAGCAGAAGTTGCAATGCAATCGCAATTTCTGCTTGTTGAAGGGAAGGAGATAGCAGTCAGCATGCTGGTTGGCCTTGCCCTGCATGCTAACATTAGCAAAAGCTAATTCTTCTAATTAGCAGAATTCGCAATCCTTACTGAATAATGCCCTTGGTTCCTAATAAAAACTAATCATAGAAGGATACTCATCATGTTATAGCTTCTTGAAATTTGGGTCACATTATACCAAGAGAGATAACCAACATATTACAGTATATTAGTAGAGATCCAAATAACATGAGTGATTCATTTTGACAGGTTTTTGGGTAATGTAGGAAAACAGACACAAAATGAAAAGTTTGTAAATGTTTCTCATGCCTATTCTGGTGGAGCTTGCAGGCAAAGCTGGACAAGAGGTAGTCGACTAAATATAAAGTACACCCATGCCAGAAACTCTCCAAATAGCAGTTATGAGCAGCGTTTATTTACCTGATGATGTCCAGCTTCATCATTTCATTATGGGGTGCATCCGGGTCTGAGCAAATGCTGCATCAAATGAGTCTGCAATAGACAAAGCTACTAATATTCACAGTGACAAGCTTCAACCAAATGTGCTTTTCCCTAATACAATATAAGAAGAATATGTGAGGTAAGATTGCAACTAAAAAGGTGTTGGACATATAGTGAAATGTTGTATAGGTCCTCCAATGTCTACCTTACCAGGCTAACATTCCTGCTCACAGAGTAAGGGGTACATTTACTAAGAATCATATCTCTCATATTTGCCCGAGATTAAAGATGCAGGTAATTTTTCTAAAACTAAAAAACAGGAATTTACTCTTCTTTTGTTATAGTTAATCATGTTTCTGATTGTGTATGTGTCCATGTTTGGCTGCCGTGTTTGCAAAATAAAATACAGGGGAAAAAATGTATGAGATCCCTGTTAGCACTGGGATGCTCGTGTCCCGGCCACTGCCGTGGAGCCGGGACGCCGGGCGCGTGGTTTTCTGGTACCCGTCCGGTGCCTAGCAACAGGCAGACGCCGGGCGCTGTGAGCTGCCTGATCCCTAGCAACAGGGATGCTGGAGGCAGACGGCATTCCCCGTTGCTGGGTAACTAAGTAACCAGCTGTGTACAAAGACGTGCAGCAGGACAGCTGCACAATATTTGCAACTAAGGAGTTTCTCCTGTGATTGGTACAGCACCATTTATATTCTCTTCCTGGTCACTCCAAAGATGCTGGTGATAGTTCTTACTTCTGTCTTCTGTGTGAACCTGTCAGCTCGTTGAAGATCCTGCCTGTGTTGTGCTGTGACCTGGAGACTTTGACTGATCGATTCTTGACCAGATCTTGCCAGCCGGTGTTCAGGATTTCATGGAGTATCCACCCTAACAGTTCTTTGTTTATATTTATATCTTTAACATCCCTGAGCATTGTTGCTCTCACTATTTATTTGCTTATAACATCTAAGACCATTGTTGTTTTCATTATCACTCGTGCATTGGTGTTGCAGGGTTAGTTAGGTTCCCCCTTACTCACTCGCAGTCTCGGATGGTGCCTTGTCCCTTAATAAGACAGAGGGGCATCGGAGTTTGGGCGGACCTAATTCACCCATTCAAACATGGCTGCCATGGGTAGAAGAACACTAGCACTGCAGGCACCATCCTACCACTAAGAGGGGTAACGGAGTCAGGGGTAGAGCACGAGTTGCTGCAGACATCAATTATAGCTGCAGCTTTTCCTGTGAGTACTGGAACTTCCCAGTTGTTGCATAGTCCCCTTAGTTCCAGGTACTCATTCATAACAATCTCCCTGTATTTTAAAAACCAGCACCAAGCTCTTGGACAGGTCCTGGTTACAAAAATATGGGGTGAAATAGACGTAGGGGGTCTCTCATATTTTTAAAACCAGCACCAGGCTTCACTACCCTACAGAGGCACCCTCTGATTAGCTGGCAGCACTTCTAATGGCAGGACTCATGCAGGTCCCAGTCATTCATGTAGAGGAAGTTTAAAGTATGTGTCAATACATACACTTCCTGATGTCTGTCTGGTGCAGGTCTTGCACTTTGTGATTTTTTTTAACCCTTGGGATGCTTACTTGGACTGAAGTGAATCTGATCTATGCTAGGAATAGGTGAGTATGGATTTTTTTACAGTTTACATGGATGCTTCTGGACAAGAGGACCGGAATGGATTCAGGGATTGTAGGTAAGTATGTGTGAGTGAGTGTGCAAGAGTGATTATTAAAGTTTACTAACATGGTGCGTGAGTACTGTTTTACAAAAATATTTTCTATACAGAGGAACTATAGGTACCATCAGATCCTTAATGCCCTGCATGCTGGTACTTCTGATTCTCCAAGTACCAGCATGTGGGGAAGGCTTGCTGGGACCTGTAGTCCCTCCTGTAAAAGACAATATATTTGACAACCTAAACTAATGGACTATCAACTCAGCAACCACTGCCCAGGGATGACAGAGATAGCCCTGGCTTCAGCCCTGGCCATGGGTACATGGAGGGGGGATCTATTTTATTAGGGGGCTTGCCACTCCCTAAGGAAACCCCAGCCAGTGCAGACTAGTTAGGGGGGGTTTATGTTACGGCCATTGATCTGTGCATGATTCTCTGAAAGTCTATTTGAAAAGTGAATTTTTGTCCAAGTTTGCTCAATTCGCAGGTGATTTTAAAGAAACAATTGTAGGAAAATACCTGTTTCAGTTTTGTCTATGTAAATTACATCCAAATTTGGCCAATAGTGTATTTGATAATTTGTTCATATCCACCCATGTTTTGTCTGTCTATTTGAACAAATACTCCCATGTTTGTTCTTTAGTAAATTTCTGTGATTGAAAAAATACCCAAACACTCACATGTTTGCTAACTCGGGTAAACATGGAGCTTAGTAAATTTACCACTAAGAAAATACCACAGCTCCCTTCTGAGCAGAATTTTATTTTAGAGCCCTATAATGTTTGACTTGTGTGCAATGTATGCTGGGGCTTCAACTGCTTGCAGTGCCAGCAGCTTTATCAAGGCCCATTCTGACTGTGATCAATGGGGGTCATTCCGAGTTGATCGCTCGCTAGCTAGTTTTAACAGCCATGCAAACGCTTTGCCACCGCCCACTAGGGAGTGTATTTTAGCTTAGCAGAAGTGCAAAAGCATGTGCAGCCGAGCTCTGCAAAAACAGTTTGTGCAGTTTCAGAGTAGCTCTGAACCTACTCAGCGCTTGCGATCACTTCAGCCTATTTGTGTCCGGATTTGATGTCATACACCCGCCCAGCAAACGCCCAGCCATGCCTGCGTTTTTTCAGACACACCTGCGTTTTTACAAAAACTCCCTGAAAACAGTCAGTTAACACCCAGAAACGCCCTCTTCCTGTCAATCTTCCTGCGGCCGCCAGTGCGAAGGAAAACTTCGCTAGAACCTGAGCACAACCACAAAGAGCTTTTGTACACGTACGTCGCACGTGCGCATTGTGGGGCATACGCATGTGCAGAAATACCGTTTTTTCACCTGATCGCTGCGCTGCTAAAATCGGCAGCGAGCGATCAACTCGGAATGACCCCAAACCTGCAGGATATTGACAGAACCTATTAAGTTAATTAGTGTCAGCGGTATGCAATGCAGTTTAGCCCACCAGGGATTGGTTTACTGACTGGCAAAAAGCAGGTGCATAGTAACATAACATCAGTATGTAGCAAGCATACAATGCAGTATCTCTAGGTGCAGCTAGGGATGTATGGGGTTAATGCAGGTCACCTGTATGTAATATATATGGCAGTGGAGATTATAACATGGCTAATAGTGATGACACAGTGGTAGAAATAGGCTATTTACTGTAATATACAGTCTCCATGCAGGAGATGCTCAGGAGCATGCACTCTCCTATACAGGACAGAGGAGAGAAAAAATGTGGAGAGACCACAGATGCTCCGTTGGTCAAAGTCAAAGGCCGCAGCCCTGGCAGTCCGTTGGTCCTGGCAAAAGTAGCACAGAGCACTCTCCTCCAACCAGGGGCACTGACAG
The DNA here is from genome assembly GCF_028390025.1 of Pseudophryne corroboree. NCBI lineage: Eukaryota > Metazoa > Chordata > Amphibia > Anura > Myobatrachidae > Pseudophryne > Pseudophryne corroboree. The sequence goes on from NC_086449.1 coordinate 398,408,765, forward strand.
CTCTGCCAGGCCCTGGTACTGGGAGGGGGTATGGCCAACATGGGAAGGTGTGGCCAGACCACCTTATTAGAAAATATTAAAAATGAAAGCTTATGCCAATAAGCAGGACAGATCCATTGGTCGGCAGATGCAGTCGCTCTTCCCTGCACATCACGTAGGGAGAGAGAGGACTCACTGCTTCTGCAGCTGCCTCCCTCCCCAGACCAGCACACAGCAGTGTGTACCGTGTGCTGGGCTGGGAAGAGAGGTTGCTGCAGCAGTCAGTCCTTTCTCTCCCTGCCCAAAATGCTGCTGTCTGCAATGGGGAAGTGGGGGCAACAGGCACGGGCCAGGGTAAAGAGTTCCAGCCCCCCACCCCTCCCCCTCAGCGCCACTGCCTCCAACACAGGTATCTTCTGAGGTCAGAACCCAGAGTAGCAGATATGACCACTGGATTTTCAATAAAAATGTATTTATGCAAAATATTCAAGGACTACCTCTTTTTTTTTTTTTAAATGACACTTCACTCATCCTTATATTTACATCTTGAAGGTGCTTTATAATATAAGTAAAACAACTTAAAGTCTGGATTCATGCAATCTTTTCAACACAATAAAATACTACTTTTTTGCTATTTTCTCATGAATTTCTTATAGGAAATAATAACAAGAGCCAATATACATGTGTTGTACTGCCCTTGGCACTTCATAACTATGGGAAAAACAAAAGTAGTATACAGTAAATGTCCTAAAAATATGGCAGGAGCACACAAACAGGTAAGTGCTATGTACAGTACAAAATCACTGCAGTATGTTGAAGAGGGTTAAGGATCAGCTAACCTTTAATTTATTCTCTTACCTTGCCGAACAGAGATGTTAAATGATTTGAAAGGAAAGATGCACTTAAAAAGGTTTCCAAATTTTTTTGTTACAATAAGAATATGTAAGTGGGTTTTTATTTGTCTTTCATGAACTTATGTCTTTCATGAACAATTTCCCCAAGTACTGTGTTCTTGATATTTGTTTTTACAAACTAAGATATTTTTCTTTCCTGAGAAATATTGTTTGTGAATCTGTTCCATTCTTGGACAAATTCCAGGAAGCTATAAAGGAAATCCTTAATAGCTTTCGCTAATCTACAGAAATTTCAGTCTACATGACTCTGCTGTCACTTCTTCTCCTTTCATCTTTTCTTTATAAAGAATCCATTGAACTTTAATTAATATGAAAAATTCTAGTTTTCATCTGATTTGAATTTGACTGACACAATTCTTAGCGTATAAATAACAGTACAGTAGTATTATCTATACAATTTCAGAAAATGGACAGCTGCAAATTCTACATCTGCAAATATTTAAAAAAACTGTCAATTGTACAGTAAATTGTAAAAAAATTAATCTATCACTTATTATGCAATACATGGTTCAGTTATACGAAATCAAAGTCATAAAGTAAAATTAAATGAGCTATACTGTACATCCATCTATAACTATGTATATTCAAGCAGAAATCCCAAGTTCACATTGACTAGGATTAAGTCCATGGGGAAGGTTATTGGCCCCAAATGATACCAGTGTGCATGAGCCTCCCGTTTATTCATTCGCTAATGATAGTGCTTAAATAGTGCTTCTGGTGGTATAATGGTCATCAAGTATCTTTACGCCAGGCCTCTTGTACCCTCAAAGATAAGCACATAAACGTCTGATTAGGGCAGGGATCCATATTTATTATTCATTTATTAACAGTTTCTTATATAGCGCAGCAAATTCCATTGCGCTTTACAACTGGACACAATTAGATGACAAAACTGGGTAAAACAAACAGTCATAGAGATAGGAGGGCCCTGCTCACAAGCTTACAATCTATGTAACAATATAACAATTACAATAGATTATACCCTTAATACACTCAAATTGTGCTTGCCAGCCCCTGTTCTACCTCTCCAGGCATAAGGAGTCATGCATCTAATATATGCATATGAACTGTACAAAAAAAGCAAAAACATTTCTTTCACACCACAAAAATAGAATTACATAAAACTTTTGAAAGGACAGTATCTACACATGGAATGCCAAGAGAAGATCTTTTCCGCATTTGCAACTGGTAGGTTCTACTGTAGCACTGTTCTGTATTTTTGGAGTATAGTGATTATTAAGCAAAAAAAGAACAACAAAAAACAGGCAATAAAATAAAAAAGGGAAGACTAAATTGCAAACAGTGGAAGCTTGTTATGATCTAAATTCTGCTTGCAAATACATTTATGACTAACGTTCTAGGCACTTCCAACAACTTAGCAACAATACCTTATGGGTTTCAGTTCAGTGATACCTCTTTATGACCAACTGATATTACAGTCACGGTGGCAAAGATTAATCTGTAAACTGGTATGTTAAGCTAAACATTTTTTTTATCTGAAACACAATAGAACAATATTCACAAAACAATAATATTAATAATAAAATATATTTTCATACAGCCTTGTGAATAGGGACCTTTAATGGCTATGACTAGCTACCCCACTCACATTGTGCTCTATCTGACTTCACTACTTACTAATATTCCCCCCAATACCTAGTGGGTATTTTTCCTAGTACCACATATGCAGAAGAAGACATAGCAAGCACAGAAGGGAGGATATACTGTACTGCTATGCAATATAAAATATGAAATACTGCCAAAGTTTTTATTTTAGAACATACTATATTTCTATTAAATTGTGGGTGTTAATATTGTTGATAGTGGAGTGCACTACTTTGCAGACTCCATGTTGGTAACTGAGTGGAGGCTTCATTCCCTTATCTAGATGGCCACCAAAGATAGTCCTGCACAAACATGGCACCATCTTGCCACAGTGTAGGGGTGACATAGTGAGAGACAGGTATCTCTTGCTCAGCATCAGTTAGAGACCTACTAATTACATGCATCTCCGCTGTTCCAGCATCCCACAATGCTACCTGCTTGTATCCTACAGTCACTGGCTGGTGACTGCACCAAACCCTGTTCAATCTACACTCCATTGCAAACCAGTGTATCACAGTAAGTATGGCTGTACAATGCTTCAATAAACCATCCACTGGTTAAGCAACTGGGCTATCTATAGTTTCAAGACATTCTGCTGGTGTGTACATAACTCCACCATACCACTGGACCTGTAAACACATATTTCCAACATATTTCCAACAAATTTAAAAACCCTCATTTAGGAGGTCAACTACCAAAGTGTGGAATTCCTCATGATGTGCAGACTGACATCACTGTGATGACCAGCTGCATGAATGATCATCTATTGCAATGTCTTTACATGACAATCATGAGGAAATGAATTACCTCATATGGGGTCATATTTATTAAAGTACAGTATATTTGCGGGATATCCTCCCAAAACACCCATTTTCTCGGGGTAACCAGAAATGTTATGGATCACTAGGATGTAAGATGTTGGATGGTACTTTAACTCTCTAAACTGTATCACTCTCCAAAGCTTAGTACTGTGCATCTGCCCCTGTGACACCCACAGGGGTAAGTACGTTGGGATTCTAAAAAGCTACATCTCCACTGTAATTCACAATATAATTCAAATTAGTTTATACTACACATATAGGGGGTAATTCCAAGTTGATCGCAGCAGGATTTTTGTTAGCAATTGGGCAAAACCATGTGCACTGCAGGGGAGGCAGATATAACATGTGCAGAGAGAGTTAGATTTGGGTGGGGTGTGTTCAATCTGCAATCTAATTTGCAGTGTAAAAATAAAGCAGCCAGTATTTACCCTGCACAGAAATAAAATAACCCACTCAAATCTAACTCTTTCTGCACATGTTATATCTGCCTCCCCTGCAGTGCACATGGGCCCTCATTCCGAGTTGTTCGCTCGGTATTTTTCATCGCATCGCAGTGAAAATCCGCTTAGTACGCATGCGCAATGTTCGCACTGCGACTGCGCCAAGTAACTTTACTATGATGAAAGTATTTTTACTCACGGCTTTTTCTTCGCTCCGGCGATCGTAATGTGATTGACAGGAAATGGGTGTTACTGGGCGGAAACACAGCGTTTCAGGGGCGTGTGGCTGAAAACGCTACCGTTTCCGGAAAAAACGCAGGAGTGGCCGGAGAAACGGTGGGAGTGCCTGGGCGAACGCTGGGTGTGTTTGTGACGTCAACCAGGAACGACAAGCACTGAAATGATCGCACAGGCAGAGTAAGTCTGGAGCTACTCTGAAACTGCTAAGTAGTTAGTAATCGCAATATTGCGAATACATCGTTCGCAATTTTAAGAAGCTAAGATTCACTCCCAGTAGGCGGCGGCTTAGCGTGTGTAACTCTGCTAAATTCGCCTTGCGACCGATCAACTCGGAATGAGGGCCATGGTTTTGCCCAATTGCTATCAAAAATCCTGCTGCGATCAACTTGGAATTACCCCCATAGACATTAAAGATACAACTTTCTGCAAAGGATTTGTTTTATTTGACTTGAACACATCAGTGAAGCTTCCTCTGCTGCAGAGAAATTTAAACAGTTATCACATCCAAGAACAACTTGAATTAGCATAAAAACTTATTACATTAAAATTACAATATACAGTAACAATTACATTTAGAATATTTAAAATTGGGGACCCATCTAACAACTGGAAGTTATATAGCTAGCTATATATTTGTATGTAAAGTCAGTAGACCTGCTGGTTTATGTCTTGAGAACGGTTACAAAGTCTGCGGGGACTGTAATGGTTGAAAGTTTATAATACAGAGTAGAGCTGCTCCTGCTTGAATTGATGCAATATCTTTCAACTCTGTGAGCAATAAACTCTTCAGTTTAGCAATCATTCCTTGACTAAGTAACAACTTACACTTTTAGTGTTGTAAACCCTGTATGGCTTCAGAGCATAGGGTGTCTGCTATTAACTGTGTGCTGTCTATTCTGAGGAAACAAGCTGTCAAAAACTTTGCTTATTAAATACTCAAGCAGCTCAAAATGCCCAAGCTGGTTCTGTCTACAAAATCCTGTCTATCGGGGTCTGGTATGGGTTGCAGCTTAAAAGTGATTTGTCATCAACTTCTCATGGTGGTTAAACTCAGCTACTCTGCTGTAATGGCTGCTCATGAGGTCACTTTATTCCTAACACCTCCTCTCCTTGGAGGGCTGCTGTGTCCCAGTTAATTATTATAGGGGAAGCTCAGAGGCGTCACTCACCTCTTGGACACCCGGTGCGGCGGCAAAAGAGGGGGCGGGGCTTCGTGGGAAGGGGTGGGGCTTCACAGACTGACATCCCTTGTTTATCAGCTTGAATGACTTGAAAGGGGCGTGGCTTCCCAAAAGGGGCGGGGCTTCGCGTCCCGACACCCGTTTTTTTTTTTACTTGGGGGGTTAGGAGGTGCAGGCTCACTCCTGGGGAGTGCTGTGCCTGCAGTGCTGGCTCCTACACAGTGACAGGAGCCGACTGCTGCACTTAATATAACAGTGCAGCACTCGGCTTCTGTCTCTAAGCAGGAACCGGCATTTTGGTGTCACCCCTCGGCGGGTGACACCCGGGAGCGGGCCGCACCCCCCGCTCCCCCCTTGTGACGCCACTGGGGAAGCTTACTCCTTTCTGTAAACTGATCATTAAGGGAGAGGTACAGTATACTGCTCTATTGGCTGTTCACTGAATGTTTGTCATCAGGGCAATCCCACCTCTGCTCCACCTTCACTCTCCCCAGGGAGTCTGTGTCAACGCCTCGGCCCTCTTACCTGCTGGGGAGGGCTCTGCAGACATCAGCCGGAACTCCTGATACATGGAGAGGATTGTACACTGCATTCTATCTGCTACTCACCAACTCTGGTCACTGGGAACAGAGTGTTATGAGCCACGGCAGTGGGTTATTCCTGTTTTGCATTTTGGTTATGTATTTTATGTTATACTTCTGTTCTGTTCCCCTTGGCTTTTATGGGTTGTCCAGAGTCCACCCTTAAGGAGGGGGTACTGTTATGAACCACAAGCAGTGGTTCATTCCTGTTTGCTTCTGTTCATGAATTTTATGTTATAGTTCTGTTAGCATGCCGGGATTTCTCTTGTACTTGTTTAGAAGACTCTTGTTGGCCGCCGGTGATGAGTCTTTGTAACTGCAGCCTGTTTTCTATGTGGTAAGCCTGTCAGATATTTAGTCATTATGTGATGAGTCTGTGTACTGCAGTCTGGCTCTTGTCTGTGTAACCTCACCTGCCAGTATTTTGGCCATTACCTTGTGCCTGGCTTCCAGCCATCCTGATTGGGGCATGTTTCCCTTATTACCCAGCTAGCCCTGCAGTCCAGGGCTGGTGATAGAAGTTTGTTATGATACCTGTATGTTCCAGTTCTTGGTTAGCTTCCTGCAAGCTTGTTCCTGGTCTCTGTCTGCAGCTTCCAGTGGAGCCTGTCTTCCTGCATCCAGCTTGTGTACTCCAGTGTCCTGTGTTCAGTTTCCAGAGTATGGTCTGAGGGATCATTTCCTGCTGTCCTCTGAGTTTGTTTTCCAGTGGAGTGGTCTGGTGTCCGAAGCCTTGGGTTCCGGTCATTTCCTGTGCACACCTTCCATGGTGTCGTGAGTAGCGGATCTGCCGCACCTTACGGCTGAAGCCTTGTTCTCGTTATCTGTTTTTGGTTGAGTCATTTTGGCACAGGTTGTCCTTGCCAAACTATGATGGATTCGTATTTGGCATTTGGGCAGCGTTACTTTGGTTAAGGTTTTTCTTGGCGGCTGCGCCGCACGTAAATGAGTTTATTATTTTCTGTGGTTTCCCCTTTCTCTTTTGTGTCTGTCTTAGTTAGTTTTCCCCTTGTTCTCGCTCTGTCTCGGTTAACGCCTTGTCACCAACTAAGACCGGGGGCATCGGAGTTTGGGCAGACCTAATCTGCCCATTCAAACATGGCTGCCATGGGCCCAAGAAACCATAGTCTCGCAGGCATTAGTCGACCACTAGGGAAGAACAATGGAGTCAGGGGTTTCCGTTAGGTATTGCTGCGTAACCCAGTTCTGTCGCAGCTTCACGCATCTGTACTTGGAACTCTTCTGCTGCCACCCTATCTCCTGGGTTCCAAGTGCAGAGAACATAACACAGTTGCTAACAAAATTGCTACTGCGATCAACTCAGAATTACCCCCCATGTGCACTGCAGGGGGGGAGCAGATATAACATGTGCAGAGAGAGTTAGATTTGGGTGGTTTTGCCCAACTGCTAACAAAATTGCTGCTGTGATCAACTCAGAATTAGGCCCCATGAGCAGTGCCTGGGAGGCAGATATAACATGTACAGAGAGAGTTATATTCGGGTGTGGTGTGTTCAAACTGAAATCTAAATTGAAGTGTAAAAATAAAGCAGCCAGTATTTACCCTGCACAGAAACAAAATAACCCACCCAAATCTATCTCTCTCTGTACATGTTATATCTGCCTCCCCTGCAGTGCACATGGTTTTTCCTATAAGCTAACACACTTGCTGTTAATTTGTATGAGATTTGTATGTAACTCAGCATCTCATGTACACTTTAAATGGTTTTCTCTGCATCTGTGATATGAAAAGATGCAAAAAGTAAAGAGATTATGCAGTCAGGTTTTAAATGTGTTTATTTGTGGTTCATTCAATAAAAAAAAAAATCACTCCCCACATATCCACTTTCTATGATACAGTTCCAGGAAGAATATTGGTGACACTTGTCCTGGAGTAACCAAGGAAAATGAAATGTTTGCTCTGTGTTAAAATGGTGCCATGATCATCACCATTGCAACACCATGACAAGTATTTGATGTTAAAAGAAAGAGTTGAGGGATATCTTAAATTGAACAACTTACAGGATCCAAACAGCATGGATTTACTGGTGGGAGATCATGTCAAACAAATCTTATTGACTTTTTTGACTCTGATGAAAATAATAGATCAAGGGGGAGCTGTAGATGTAGCATATATAGACTTTAGTAAGGCATTTGACACTGTCCCACATCTACTAAATAAACTTGAAAGCATAGGGGTGGATTATAAAACAGTTAAATGGATAAGAACCTGGTTGCCGGATAGGAAACAGACAGTTGTAGTAAATGGAGTGCAATCTATGGAGGGAAATGTTACCAGTGGAGTACCCCAGGGATCTGTACTTAGACCAGTTCTCTTTAATAGCTTTGTTGGTAACATTGCAAATGGTATTGAAGGGAAAGTATGCCTTTTTGCAGATGATACAAACATACAGTATGTAACAGTGTAGACACACCAGGAGGGGTAAAAAAATTATTGATGACCTAGCTAGAATGTTTAAGAATGTGGCAACTACAGTTTAATTCTAAAAATGCAAAATCATGCACTTGGGTCTCAAAAACCCAAAGGCTAAATATAGTATCAAGGGTACTATAAGAGAAACTACTGAGGAGGAAAGGGATTTAGGAGTCACTATTTCAAGTGACTTAAAGGCAGGGAAGCAATGCAACAAAGCAATGAGAAAGGCAAGTCAAATGCTTGGTTGCATAGGGAGAGGAATCAGTAGCAGGAGAAAAGAAGTAAAAATGCCACTTTATAGGTCATTGGTACGGCCTCATCTGGAATACTGTGTCCAGTTCATATCTCCAGAAGGATATAAATACATTAGAGAGTGTACAAAGAAGGGCAACTAAAATGATGCATGGCCTACATCACAAAACGTGCCCAGAAAGACTAAAAGATCTTAACATGTATAGTTTGGAGGAGAGAAGGGAAAGGGGGGACATGATAGAAACTTTCAAATATACCAAGGGTTTTAACAAAGTTCAGGAGGGAAAAAATCTTCAACTGAAGAGAAGTATTAGAACTCGAGGACATACACTTAAACAGGAGGGAGGCAGGTTCAGGGGAAATGTAAATAAAAATCACTTCACAGAAAGGGTAGTGGAAAAGTGGAATAGCCTCTCATCAGAGATGGTAGAGGCTAAGACTGTAGAGCAATTTAAACATGCTTGGGACAGGCACATGAATATCCTTACAAAAAATTAAGGTTCAAAAAGGGTTGAGATTACCTAAAGGATAAAAAAAGGGTCAGACTAGATGGGGCAGACTTCTTATCTGCCGTCTATGTACTGTTTCTATGTTTCTATGATGCATTTAGCAAGAGAAATACTTACACACACACACACACAAAATCTGTAACAAAATCTGTTAATCACTTAACTGACAGGTCAGATCACATGCCACCGCGCTGCCCCACAGTGTCCCCCCCATTTCTCTGACGTCCTAGTGGATGCTGGGACTCCGTCAGGACCATGGGGATTAGCGGCTCCGCAGGAGACAGGGCACAAAAATAAAAGCTTTAGGACTAGGTGGTGTGCACTGGCTCCTCCCCCTATGGCCCTCCTCCAAGCCTCAGTTAGGTTTTTGTGCCCGTCCGAGCAGGGTGCAATCTAGGTGGCTCTCCTAAAGAGCTGCTTAGAAAAAGTTATTAGGTTTTTTATTTTCAGTGAGTCCTGCTGGCAACAGGCTCACTGCAACGAGGGATTTAGGGGAGAAGAAGTGAACTCACCTGCGTGCAGGATGGATTGGCTTCTTAGGCTACTGGACACCATTAGCTCCAGAGGGATCGAACACAGGCCCAGCCATGGAGTCCGGTCCCGGAGCCGCGCCGCCGACCCCCTTGCAGATGCCGAAAAGTGAAGAGGTCCAGAAACCGGCGGCAGAAGACTTTTCAGTCTTCATGAGGTAGCGCACAGCACTGCAGCTGTGCGCCATTGTTGTCAGCACACTTCACACCAGCGGTCACTGAGGGTGCAGGGCGCTGGGGGGGGCGCCCTGGGCAGCAATGATAATACCTTGTTCTGGCTAAAAATACATCACATATAGCCCCTGGGGCTATATGGATGTATTTAACCCCTGCCAGGTCTCACAAACACCGGGAGAAGAGCCCGCCGAAATAGGGGGCGGGGCCTATCTCCTCAGCACACAGCGCCATTTTCCTGCACAGCTCCGCTGCGAGGAAGGCTCCCAGGACTCTCCCCTGCACTGCACTACAGAAACAGGGTAAAAAAACAGAGAGGGGGGGCACTTTTTTGGCGATATTGATATATTAAGCTGCTATAGAGGAAACAACACTTCTGTAGGGTTGTTCCTATATATTTATAGCGCTTGGGTGTGTGCTGGCAAACTCTCCCTCTGTCTCCCCAAAGGGCTAGTGGGGTCCTGTCTTCGATAAGAGCATTCCCTGTGTGTCTGCTGTGTGTCGGTACGTGTGTGTCGACATGTATGAGGACGATGTTGGTGTGGAGGCGGAGCAATTGCCGGTAATGGTGATGTCACCCCCTAGGGAGTCGACACCGGAATGGATGGCTTTGTTTATGGAATTACGTGATAATGTCAGCACGTTACAAAAATCAGTTGACGACATGAGACGGCCGGCAAACCAGTTAGTACCTGTCCAGGCGTCTCAGACACCGTCAGGGGCTGTAAAACGCCCTTTACCTCAGTCGGTCGACACAGACCCAGACACGGACACCGAATCTAGTGTCGACGGTGAAGAAACAAACGTATTTTCCAGTAGGGCCACACGTTATATGATCACGGCAATGAAGGAGGCTTTGCATATCTCTGATACTGCAAGTACCACAAAAAGGGGTATTATGTGGGGTCTGAAAAAACTACCTGTAGTTTTTCCTGAATCAGAGGAATTGAATGAAGTGTGTGATGAAGCGTGGGTTAACCCCGATAGAAAACTGCTAATTTCAAAGAAGTTATTGGCATTATATCCTTTCCCGCCAGAGGTTAGGGCGCGCTGGGAAACACCCCCTAGGGTGGATAAGGCACTCACACGCTTATCAAAACAAGTGGCGTTACCGTCTCCTGAAACGGCCGCCCTCAAGGATCCAGCTGATAGGAGGCTGGAAACTACCCTGAAAAGTATATACACTCATACTGGTGTTATACTGCGACCAGCCATCGCCTCAGCATGGATGTGCAGTGCTGGGGTGGTTTGGTCGGATTCCCTGACTGAAAATATTGATACCCTGGATAGGGACAGTATTTTATTGACTATAGAGCGGTTAAAGGATGCTTTTCTTTATATGCGAGATGCTCAGAGGGATATTTGCACTCTGGCATCGAGAGTAAGTGCGATGTCCATATCTGCCAGAAGAAGTTTATGGACGCGACAGTGGTCAGGTGATGCGGATTCCAAACGGCATATGGAAGTATTGCCATATAAAGGGGAGGAATTATTTGGGGTCGGTCTATCGGATTTGGTGGCCACGGCAACAGCCGGGAAATCCACCTTTTTACCTCAGGTCCCCTCCCAACAGAAAAAGACACCGTCTTTTCAGCCGCAGTCCTTTAGTTCCTATAAGAACAAGCGGGCAAAAGGACAGTCATATCTGCCCCGAGGCAAAGGAAAGGGTAAGAGAGTGCACCAAGCAGCTCCCTCCCAGGAGCAGAAGCCCTCCCCGGCTTCTGCAAAGCCCTCAGCATGACGTTGGGGCTTTACAAGCGGACTCAGGGGCGGTGGGGGGTCGACTCAAGAATTTCAGCGCACAGTGGGCTCACTCACAGGTGGACCCCTGGATCCTGCAGGTAGTATCTCAGGGTTACAGGTTGGAATTCGAGAAGTCTCCCCCTCGCCGGTTCCTAAAGTCTGCTCTGCCAACGTCTCCCTCAGACAGGGCGACGGTATTGGAAGCCATTCACAAGCTGTATTCTCAGCAGGTGATAGTCAAGGTACCCCTCCTACAACAGGGAAAGGGGTATTATTCCACACTATTTGTGGTATCGAAGCCGGATGGCTCGGTAAGACCTATTCTAAATCTGAAATCTTTGAACCTGTACATACAAAAATTCAAGTTCAAGATGGAGTCACTCAGAGCAGTGATAGCGAATCTGGAAGAAGGGGACTTTATGGTGTCTCTGGACATCAAGGATGCTTACCTGCATGTCCCAATTTGCCCTTCACATCAAGGGTACCTCAGGTTCGTGGTGCAAAATTGTCATTATCAGTTTCAGACGCTGCCGTTTGGATTGTCCACGGCACCTCGTGTCTTTACCAAGGTAATGGCCGAAATGATGTTTCTTCTGCGAAGAAAAGGCGTATTAATTATCCCTTACTTGGACGATCTCCTGATAAGGGCAAGGTCCAGAGAACAGCTGGAGGACGTAGTAGCACTAACCCAAGTAGTGCTGCAACAGCACGGGTGGATTCTGAATTTTCCAAAATCTCAATTGACCCCGACGACACGTCTGCTGTTCCTGGGAATGATTCTGGACACGGTTCAGAAAAAAGGTGTTTCTTCCGGAGGAGAAAGCCAGGGAGTTATCCGAACTTGTCAGGAACCTCCTAAAACCAGGAAAAGTGTCTGTGCATCAATGCACAAGAGTCCTGGGAAAAATGGTGGCTTCTTACGAAGCGATTCCATTCGGCAGATTCCACGCACGAACTTTTCAGTGGGATCTGCTGGACAAATGGTCCGGATCGCATCTGCAGATGCATCAGCGGATAACTTTGTCTCCACGGACAAGGGTGTCTCTTCTGTGGTGGTTGCAGAGTGCTCATCTGTTAGAGGGCCGCAGGTTCGGCATACAGGACTGGGTCCTGGTGACCACGGATGCCAGTCTGAGAGGCTGGGGAGCGGTCACACAGGGAAGAAACTTCCTGGGAGTGTGGTCAAGCCTGGAGATGTCTCTTCACATAAATATACTGGAGCTAAGAGCGATTTACAATGCTCTAAGCCTGGCAAAACCCCTGCTTCAGGGTCAGCCGGTGTTGATCCAGTCGGACAACATCACGGCAGTCGCCCACGTAAACAGACAGGGCGGCACAAGAAGCAGGAGGGCAATGGCAGAAGCTGCAAGGATTCTTCGCTGGGCGGAAGATCATGTGATAGCACTGTCAGCAGTGTTCATTCCGGGAGTGGACAACTGGGAAGCGGACTTCCTCAGCAGACACGATCTACACCCGGGAGTGTGGGGACTTCATCCAGAAGTCTTCCACATGATTGTGAACCGTTGGGAAAAACCAAAGGTGGATATGATGGCGTCCCGCCTCAACAAAAAACTGGACAGGTATTGCGCCAGGTCAAGAGACCCTCAGGCAATAGCTGTGGACGCTCTGGTAACACCGTGGGTGTTCCAGTCAGTGTATGTGTTTCCTCCTCTGCCCCTCATACCAAAAGTACTGAGAATTATACGGCAAAGGGGAGTAAGAACGATACTCGTGGCTCCGGATTGGCCAAGAAGAACTTGGTACCCGGAACTTCAGGAGATGCTCACGGAAGATCCGTGGCCTCTACCTCTAAGACGGGACCTGCTTCAGCAGGGACCGTGTCTATTCCAAGACTTACCGCGGCTGCGTTTGACGGCATGGCGGTTGAACGCCGAATTCTAAGGGAAAAAGGCATTCCGGAAGAGGTCATCCCTACCCTGGTAAAAGCCAGGAAGGAGGTGACTGCACAACATTATCACCGCATTTGGAGAAAATATGTTGCGTGGTGTGAGGCCAGGAAGGCCCCGACGGAGGAATTTCAACTGGGTCGATTCCTACATTTCCTGCAAACAGGATTGTCTATGGGCCTCAAATTAGGGTCCATTAAGGTTCAAATTTCGGCCCTGTCGATTTTCTTCCAGAAAGAATTGGCTTCAGTTCCTGAAGTCCAGACTTTTGTAAAAGGAGTACTACATATACAGCCCCCGGTTGTGCCCCCAGTGGCTCCGTGGGATCTTAATGTAGTTTTGGATTTTCTCAAATCCCATTGGTTTGAGCCACTCAAATCGGTGGATTTGAAATATCTTACATGGAAAGTAACCATGCTACTGGCTTCAGCCAGGAGAGTGTCAGAATTGGCGGCTTTATCGTATAAAAGCCCATATCTGATTTTCCATTCGGACAGGGCAGAACTGCGGACGCATCCTCATTTTCTGCCTAAGGTGGTTTCAGCGTTTCACCTGAACCAGCCTATTGTGGTGCCTGCGGCTACTAGCGATTTGGAGGATTCCAAGTTGCTGGACGTTGTCAGGGCATTGAAAATATATATTTCAAGGACGGCTGGAGTCAGAAAATCTGACTCGCTGTTTATACTGTATGCACCCAACAAGCTGGGTGCTCCTGCTTCTAAGCAGACGATTGCTCGTTGGATTTGTAGCACAATTCAACTTGCACATTCTGTGGCAGGCCTGCCACAGCCTAAATCTATCAAGGCCCATTCCACAAGGAAGGTGGGCTCATCTTGGGCGGCTGCCCGAGGGGTCTCGGCATTACAACTCTGCCGAGCAGCTACGTGGTCGGGGGAGAACACGTTTGTAAAATTCTACAAATTTGATACCCTGGCTAAAGAGGACCTGGAGTTCTCTCATTCGGTGCTGCAGAGTCATCCGCACTCTCCCGCCCGTTTGGGAGCTTTGGTATAATCCCCATGGTCCTGACGGAGTCCCAGCATCCACTAGGACATCAGAGAAAATAAGATTTTACTTACCGATAAATCTATTTCTCGTAGTCCGTAGTGGATGCTGGGCGCCCATCCCAAGTGCGGATTGTCTGCAATACTTGTACATAGTTAATGTTACAAAAAAATCGGGTTGTTATTGTTGTGAGCCGTCTGTTCAGAGGCTCCTACGTTTGTCATACTGTTAACTGGGTTCAGATCACAGGTTGTACGGTGTGATTGGTGTGGCTGGTATGAGTCTTACCCGGGATTCAAAATCCTTCCTTATTGTGTACGCTCGTCCGGGCACAGTACCCTAACTGAGGCTTGGAGGAGGGTCATAGGGGGAGGAGCCAGTGCACACCACCTAGTCCTAAAGCTTTTATTTTTGTGCCCTGTCTCCTGCGGAGCCGCTAATCCCCATGGTCCTGACGGAGTCCCAGCATCCACTACGGACTACGAGAAATAGATTTATCGGTAAGTAAAATCTTATTTTTTGATGAGCAGATCCATTCTGTATATGTGCATAATATAATATTATAATATTTTGAAAAAAATTTTTAAAACTATATTAACTAAAACTTTTATGAACAGTTTTGAGGGGGGGGGGATTGTCAATTAAGTGGTTAAAGGAGCAATCGTTTACAAGGTAAAACCATGCCTTGTAAATGATTGCCACTTTAAAAAACATCTGGGATCTGCCAGAATACGTGCAGGCTAACTCGATCCCTATTACATATGCCCCAATAAATCCTTCAGTACTTTCCATAATATACAGTATATCAATTAAACTAGACAATTAAATATATAATAACACTACAAACACATACAGTATTTTACAATAATTAAGGAGCCAATCCTACCCACTTTTGTAATCCCAGGGTTCAGAATTAAAACATTTTCAATCCCAGATTGAATTGTTCGGTGTGCCACCTGACACCCCATGTGTAGGTTTTGTGTTACTTATAATGTTTAAAAGTTATAAAAATAACAACAACAAAAAAGCCATGAAGTCCTGCCAAATCATTCATTAACCCCGGGCCTCTGTGTCTAGGTTGGTTTTCAAAAAAAGAAGGGGAAAATATGGTGTAGCGTCCCCCTATTTCCCAATAACAAGCACTAGGCAGAACCAGTCAGGGTATTTGATATAATGGCAACCAAACCCAAACGGGTCAGCCTAGGACTGGAAGAGCTAGAAAAGTGGGGACCCTCCAAAAATGGAGTGCACCCTCCTCATGGAGAACTACCCTGGTTCTAGAAGCCTAGGGTTCTTTTCCGCATCCCCTTCATTTGGAAACAACTTGCAATGACCAAATTGGAGTTCAAGATCCCAGCAGTCTATATACAGACATTAGAATCCCGACACTGCTCGGAATGCTGGTGCCGGCATCTCGACTGTGATCCTGACCGCCGAGATCCTGAATAAGTGTTTGCTGGGCTGCCAGAGAGGTAAACTGCCAGGGGGAGGGACATTAAATTTAGGTTGTGGTGGGAGGGTTAGGCTTAGGAGGGCATTGGGAAAAGGTAAGTAGACTTACCTTGTCTTTGGTGGGATTCTCACCATCATGATGCCGTGGTCTGTATTCTGACAGCTGGCATCCCAACCGCCGGCATATCAAACCCAACCCACATGCTGATGGTCTCCCAGTTATAGTGGTAACCTACTTTATCTGACTAGGCTGGAGCCAATTTCCACTCCAGGGGTGCACACACTTGGTAAATTCAGGACACACTCATTCAGGTCCAACAACATCAAATGTGCAGTTTGAATTGTGCAATAGGATTTTTTATTTTAATTTGCAAGGTCTATAAATGGAATGTCACAGTTGGATTATTAAACTAAGATGTGTCTTTGAATTACAAAAGCACAAGTTTTACATTCAAATGAAAGGTCTATAACATTTTACTTTACAATAAAAATGTGTGTTTGTGTATTATTAATTTATTAATACTGTATTAATATAACTTCCAGGGATCTTTGGTATCCCTTAACATTGTCACTCCAGGTTTCCTAAAGCAGCATGACACTTACATTTACAAGCAAGCACATTGAAGTTTGCTATGCAGACTATCAATGGGCCCTTGAATAAAATAAAATCATTTTGTGGTATGTATCCAGTGTGCTTTGTAAATGAGGGCCAGTGGGTACAATAATGCCATGTTCACGGAGGCCTGCACATGTGTAGTAGACTCTGGCACAGTGAAAGAGTTTACTCACCTGTGCCACCCACTATAGAGGAGGGGGCTCACATGGCTACGCACAGGCCTCTTCCTCTTTTAAGCTACCCATGACAGCAGGATATCTCTTTTCAGTATACAAAAATGTTATTTTAATTCTTCAAAAAAGAAATGCTTTGACAGTAGAGCATGATTTTTTACATATTATTTCAGCATAATTAGAAATGCTGAGTTAAGCTGGGAGTTAACTGGAAGCTGGAAATTTGTTTACAACTAATGATTTATTATAAACATTAAACAGAAAAAAACATTGCTCATTAAACAGCACAGCAGTATTCTTCTTTGAAAAATGGCTCTAACTTAAAGTCTCTGTTCAAATGCAGGATTCTTGGTGAAGAGTGATAAAAATAAATAAAAATAAAGATCTTAAATATGTACATTCTTAAGTATTATATTAAAACATTACCGTATTGTTGTGTAGAATGTACAGTATAATAATTAATTCACTTTAACCTACTGTAGCTTTTTTATCAATGTATATAAC
Source organism: Pseudophryne corroboree (assembly GCF_028390025.1). NCBI lineage: Eukaryota > Metazoa > Chordata > Amphibia > Anura > Myobatrachidae > Pseudophryne > Pseudophryne corroboree. The sequence goes on from NC_086449.1 coordinate 398,425,826, forward strand.
CTTACCCGTGAGCAATTAGGCTGAAGCAAATAAAGTCATATGCTTCTGAATGCATCAATAATATCTGTGTCACTGCTGCAGGCAAATCCCGAAGTGGCTCCCAATCCTTGTGACCCCCAGGACAGCCCAGTATTTCCAGGGACCATGGGAGCCTGCTTCTGCCCCCTACGCAGAGTACTGTATGAGGGTTTCTTAGCCTACTGCACCCCTGTGGCATACTTCTTACTTTCCTGAGTGGAGGTCCTGGTCCTCTATTTGAAAGCTCCTACTGCTCCATCGGGCATTCCTTGTCCTCTGCTGTGCTAGAACACTGTTATGTGGACCCATTGCTGACCCATTTGGCTCCTTTTAGGTGTCACTTGCTACAGGGACTTTTAAGCCCACCTTCTTTTTTCTCCACTGGAGCCTTCGAAGTTCAGTCACTGGCTCCCTCTCATTTTGGTTCTGCCTGTCAATCTGCTATCCCTTCTGCTTTTGTGGACAATATGTTGTTGCTGAGTAGGCTGCACTGTGCATTACATGTAAATAAAAACAAAGCCAAAAATTACATGAGTGCTTTTAATTCCTCTTCACAAATCCATTACCAGTGCACTTTATAGTTCCTGGTTCAGAAGGTTCCTGCCCTGTACTATATAAGCCCCAGGTGCTTTTGCCCCTTCTTTCCCTGTTTCCAGTCCCATTCATTGGCCTTTCCACTTAATGTAGTTCTTGTCTCTCGGTATGAACTATTTCTCTGCTGTAGCATGGGTACATGTAGAATATAGTCATTATGGCTTCCACAGCTACAAGTACCTTGCCCAGCTGTCTGTAGTGTGGTGTACATAGTCTTTTGCAGCTAGCCGTGGACAGATGATTATGCCCTTCCTAGTGTCACTTTAGGTTGCTCCTGCTATTTGCTGCAGGATGTTTGCATGTTATTGGCTGTGTCTGTTTATTGTGCGGTATTGTATGCATACTATTAATGTATAGGGCTATATGCTGGTTAAAATTCCTGTCTCTCTGCTGCGGGAAGGTCTTCCATTTCCTTTCTTGAGGTCTGTGGCTTTGTCACTATTGGCATGCCTGGGTCCACTGAATTCCCCTCATGATTTTGGTCTTCTCTTCTTACTTCTCTACCAAGTGTATATGGCTGCTTTCTGTCTTCTGCTTGTCTGTATGTTGTTTTTTTCTGTGTTTGAGCCTATCATTTAGCAACCTTCCTTCTTTTAGCTAAATAGTCCTAGCTCTTGATTGCTCATCCTTGGAGAGTTTCTGTTATTTCAATGACCTAGGATTTGCTTAGGAGTTGTAGGAGTCCTTTTGTGCACCAAGTTTCCCTACCTCCCATTGCTCTAGCTACTACAGCTATAACTTGGTGCAATGGTCTATGTCTTTGGAATTGCCTTGCTCTTATGCTTATTGTTTACGTTATTGCCATCTTCTTACATGACACCTGTAACAATTGCCCAGTGTGATGTGTGTTGCTTGGTGCTGCTCTATGTGTGATACCCTCAAAATGTGGCATTGTTTTATTGTAGATATCAGACTGCAGACTGTGATACCCCATCAATAGTATATTAGGATTTGTATATAATATTATTATACATCCTGTTTGTTTGCTGTTTTTATCCCCTAAAAGGGGGTACAGAGCATAAACTTCAAGACAGTGCATGGTAACACATTAAACAGTACAATACAGTACAACATTAACAAATAACACTACACTAATGATGCAAAGTGTATAAGGAAAATATTCAGTGGATGCAGTGGTCTGATATGTTACTATGAAGTGGTGAGTTTTCAGCACCCATTTGAAGCTGTAGGAAAATCTGATAAATCTTTAATTCAGAAGTGTGAGGAAGTAACCAGAGGGGAGAAATGGCAACAGTCATAGGTAGAACAGAGAGGGTGCAGAGAGTATGTTTGGAAATGAGGTTGAAGATGTAGGGAGCTGTTTTGTTAGTGAGAGCCTTGTACATGAGGGTGAGGAATTTGGGGAGGATTCTGAACACAGGGGAGCCAGTGTAGTCTTTGGCAGAGAGGAGAGGCAGATGTGGAGTGGCAGCAGAGGAAGATGAACCTATCTAATGTACAACATTAAGTACAGATTGGAGAGGAGACAGTCAAGACAAGAAATGATCAGTGAGTGGACTATAGTTTGTGTGGCACCCTGGGAGAGGAAGAGTCTGGCCCGAGTGATATTGCAGAGCCAGAAACAACAGCTCTGGGGCAGAGATTCAATGTGGAGGGTGAAGGAAAGTGAGAAGTCAAGAGTGACCCACAGGCAGTGGAAATGGGGAACAGAGGGCGTAGTGTTACTGTCAATAGTGATAGGGGTCAGAGGTGAAGAAATTCATGAGTGAGGAAAGACAATGAGTTCAATTTTGTCCATTTTGGGTTTGTGGCAACTCGGACATCCAGAAGGAGATGGCAGAGAAGCAACTGGACACCAAAGAGAGAAGGGAGGTGGAAAGATCAGGAGAGAAGATGTAGATTTGAGTGTCATCAGCTTGGAGGTGATATTTGAGGCCGAAGGAACTGATGAGTCCAACCAAGGAGGACTTGTACAAAGAAAAGAGCAGGGGACAGAGGACAGAATGCTGTAGGACTCCCACAAGAAGTACAGATTGGGGAGAGGTGAAACCAGAGGCAGAGACAGAGGAGCAGTTGGTCAGTTAAGAGATGAACCAAGAGAGAATGGTGTCTAAGAGTCCAGATGTCTGGGGAATGCACAACAGGAGAGGGTGATCCATGGAGTCAAAAGCCCCAGAGAGGTCACATAGGAATAGTAGACTATATGGTTGAGACAAGACAGTGTAAATAGAGAGGAGAGGAGTGTTTCAAGTGAAGTGTAGTGGAATAAAGAGCATTGACGATGCATCTAGGGATGGTAGATTTGTATGTGGGACGGAGAGCAGGAGATGACGAAAAAGAGGAGAGAATTAGAAAGGAGAGTTGGAGATGTCAGAGAGTGCACATTGATTTGCAAAAGACAAAGTAAAGGAAGTGGTCAGGAGTGGCTGGCAAAGTGGGTGGGGGAGGAGGTCTATTGAGAGACCAGAAAAGGAAGAAAGGTAAAGGAGTTGGTAGTAGTCAATAAAATAGCCTGGAAATAATAATATCCAATTTGGGGAAGGGGATAGCATAGCCCATTTTATGCTGTCCTTTAGACATGGGTGGTCATTGCAACTTTTTGTTCCTGCTGCGACCAACTAGTACACGCCTATGGGGGAGTGTATTTTAGCTTAGCAGGGCTGTGATCACTTGTGCAGCCCTGCTAAGCTAGAAAAATTTCAAGCAGAAGAAGACCAGCCCTATACCTACTTACACTGTGCGACGATCTCTGCTATGCTGGAGCCGGCTTTGACGTCAGACATCCGCCCTCCGTTCTGCTGGACACGCCTGAATTGTCCTTACCACTCCCCGAAAACGGTCTCCAACGGTCCAGATCCGCCCAGGTACGCCTTCTTCTTGTCAATCTTCTTTGCGTTCGGCTCTGCGACCGCTTCCATCATAGGACGCGACGTAACCCGGTGACCCCTGTCGCCGGGCAACGTCATGCACGCACATTGCGACCGCCGCGCATGCGCATTCCAGACCCGTTTGCACTGCAGCTATCGCTATCTGCATGCGAACGGGTCGGAACGACCCACATGGTTCTTCTTGTTGGGGTTTTCATCTGTTTTTTTGTGTGTGTTTGATAGATTAGCTTTCAGTTGTTGTTGTTATGGTGGCAGGACTGTATCTTGTACAGCAAGATTTGCTGTCGGTAGAATGGTCTGGCAGATCATATAATTTGTGGTGTGCTGCAGGTACACTCTGCTTCACAGTGGCATGTCAGTTGTTAGCCCCTATTCTAGAGGCCAGTGTCTGCATCTTGTCAGATGGGTCTCACCTTATTGGATGTGGAGATATTTCCTTCTAGTTGTGCACCTTGGGGCTAATCTTTACACCTCTTTCTTACATCTTACTACTGTGGATGCAGAGCCTTAGTATAATTTGATTATATGGGGCAGGATGATTACATTCCTTTTTTGACATGTAAGGCTACTGTGGTTGCAGAATCTGCAATATTGCCTGGTTTTATATTGATCTTTCTTTCCTCCTTTTCTTTGCCACCATTTTCTTCTCTTTAATTCTATTAATGAACTCATAACAAATGTTACCCCATATATAGTTGTGCTTTATTTGTAAGAGTAAGTTGTTATTACAGATGTGTTCTGTAATGACGTTTCTGCGTTCACACCCATGATGCATATGCATTGTGGGTACACTACAGCATGTGGTGGCAGGCTGTGCTCACTCACACCCGCAAATATCCCATAGCAAGCATACACATGCACCAGTGACTACTTGGGAGACCTATGCTGTGATGCGTGCACTACAGGACAACACCTTAGAAAGAAAGATCTGTATGGGTAACAAAGGTGTTTTTGGTAAGAGGTGCAAACAAGCTTCTGCCATACTGTAAGTAGTTTATAGGCACACATTGCCCAATGTGTAAAAGAACAACCTTCAAACACATAAAAGTACTATAGTTCATGACTGCAGTCTCAATGTCCTCTCAAGCATACAGTATGATTAATTAAGTAAAAAATAACACCAAACTCAGAAGTTTTTTTGAAGAAAAATATAAAAAATAAAATTAATGTAGTGGTAGGAGTTTGGACGTTGATGTAATGCTTACACTTTTGCATAGTACATTATGCCTCTTCTGTTTTTTTTTAGCCTTCTGGTTTGCAAATGTGTCTCCAAGCATCAGAGATTATATGGTATATTTACTAAAGGTTGATTTTGTTTGATTAAAATCACTGAAAATTGATGTTGTACTTACATGGCTAAAACACAAATGTGCAGTATTAAAATTGAATGATGAATATTAAAAAATCAGCTGTCAGTAAATGTGTGTTTAAGTACCTGGAACCCAAAAATTGATTGAGATCGATCTGTATAGATTTTAATTGATTATAAATTGATCAAAATCGACCTTTAGGACACATGCCCCCTTGTTTGCATCTTGAAGTACATCGAAAGAACCAACCTTTCCAATTCCAAGATATTTAGTGGTATGCACCCAGAGAGCTTACTACTGTAAATGAGTCATACTATATGTAGGACTTTTGTACATTTACATTTTTTATTACTATTTCTGTTTTTATTTAATTATTACTTGTGTGCAGATAACTGCATCTGTGAAAATCAAGTTATCTTCAGGAAAAAGAGGCTATGTGGTCTCTTGTAAACCATGAAACACATACAGCAAATGCACCCACTACACCTATTGAATCTAGATATCTAGTCACATAATATGAAATGTACAGTAGTTTATGTATTTGGATGCATTCCATTTTCCCAGCTTTCATTTAACTAGAAACACCCTTCTTGTTGCAATTGTTTTGACCAGATTCTTGTACTTCCTGTAACAAGTAGCATATCTGGTAGACTCCCAAATCTTCAAAATCTTGGGTGGCTCTCCTGGATGCCCAGAAAAATAAGTAAGTCTCGCAGAACTTTCTTACTGCTGCCTGATGCCACCTATTTTCCAAGTGAAGTGAGTGGTCCAGGCAACTTGTTGAAGTGATTTGCTCTAAGTCACATCATTGCTGACTCACTACCACTTTACAGTACCAATAATTATGGCACTGCATAGCGGGGTGAGGATGGGGGGGCACATTCACATATTCATGCCACCTTTTATTACTTTGGCTGTACCACTGCTCCTGCATTGTGATCTGGCCGTTGTCACAACTGAGGGCTGGGGCAGACGGGAGGAAGCCTCAGTTGCAGGTGCAGAGGTATAGTGAAACCTGGGCGGTAGTACGGGACTCTTGGACATGCAGAATCCCAGCCCGAAGGCATGATCACGACAACAGGAGTAAAGTTTAAAAAGTTTAGTTCAAGCACTGTTCAGGTGGTACATCAACAGCAACATGAGATATGGTAAAAGGATATGCAATACACAGTTCCTGTGAATACAACAGAGATGCATATGGTACTGGGTGTGGTAATAATAGGCATACATCTAGATAGACTTAGGAGATGGAATGTCCTTACCCTACACCCAGTTGCAGAGTGGTGCAATGAAGATAGGAACTGAGAAGCAGATGGTTTTCTGGAAGCTGGTTGTATTGTCGGAGAGGTGAGTTAGTTGCTGGGTAGGCCAGATGGAACCGGACTGAATGATGACATGAACAGAGTGTTTGATGATCCAATGTAGCTGGAGAATAGCTAGATGCACAGGTGATGCTAGAGATCGTTGGAATTGAGAAGACGGTGACAGAGCACCGATGATGGTTGGTATTCGATGGCGGAGCATCGATGATTACTGGTAGTTGATGGCGGAGCACCAATGATGTTTGAAGACAGAACACAGCTGGAAGCACACTGCTGGAAGCCGGTGTTTGGGCACTGCTAATTGCAACGGACAGTGTAAGGACACTGTGGAGTCAGGCTGCACCGCTTGATGTTGAACTGGTGCGGGTCTCTAGTGGAGTTGGAAGCAGGAGCTAGAATACCTGGAATAGCAAACAACCACAAGCAAGGAGACTGGTAACACTGGGTTGACAACCAAAGCACTGACAACTTCCTGGTTCAGGAACAGGACCTTTATACCTGCAGCAGTGCTGTGGATTGGTGAGATAGTGTCATGTGACTAGAACCAACATGGCTGCACCCATAATAGCATTTGGAGGGAAATCTAGCTTGTTGCACCATGTGAGAAATTACAGTAATGGCGGCGGTGGCCGCGGAGGACAGTGGACGCCAACTTGCGCAGTTGATTCACAGAGCTGGTGGCAGAGGCTGCAGTGGGCGAGAGACGCCATGCAGACTTGTTTGTGCATTTGAATTATAAGGATGGCGGCAGAGGCCGCAGTGGACAGGAGACGCCATGCAGACCCATCTGAGTACTGGAAGTGCGGCAATGTCGGCAGAGGCCGCGGAGGGCTAGAAACGCCATTCTAACTACATGAGTTCTTTGTGACAGCGTCTGCGGACTGGCAGAGAGGAGATGTGAAGTGAAGATGTCAGCAGCATGCCTGAGACCTGGCCCTGGAACGCTGAGCCAGCCTCAGGAGACACCTGAAAGGTAGATAATGGCGTCCAGTAACCCGGATCGTGACAGCCGTACTCTACTGGTGCGGCAGCCAACTCCATGTTTTTAAAGTTGCCCTTAAATTATTGGATTCCAGGTTGGGAGAGATCTTACCCCATGATTGGACTACATTGTATTGTTTTCTGCTGAAACTAGTATTTATAAATTTAATTATTGCTTGCCATTGTAATAATTCAAAAGCTTTTTTTTGATATACAACACTCACAGAATTAACCAACATCTGCTATCATACTCATTACACTCAGCTTTCACACAGAAGACACAAATCATTTTAATCAATACGTTTAAAATCTTTAACAGGATATCGTTGCTCATATGTAAATTACTAGTTTGATTTCTTGGTGGGGTCACTGGATAATTTCTACTGTACTTTAGAGATATACTAAATATTTAACTCCAGCAGCCAGGATGATCCAAAACCAAGAACTGGGCAACTCACTCCCCCCCTGTTGTTAATCCCCAGTTTTAATGTTAACTCTATGTGAAGTCCTAGTCAAACAGTTCATGTATCACCATGGAAATTTGCAATATTGTGATGTTAATTAAATCTACTCTCTGCCCCAGTATGAGTTAATTAATAGTGCATTGTATAATAAGCTAATGAGTAGAATCACTAATGTATGATGACTGGTGAAAGCATTTTTATATTTTGTATGTAACTATCCACTTTATTCCAGCAGAAGTGTAAATATTAAAATGTAAGGCAAACTTAAAGATAGGAAATTTTCCAAAGTTAATATGAAAAGCGTGATTAATTTATCAAAGGGAAGATTTCAGTAGGGACTTTTTCTTTGCTAAAACTCTTTGATTGTAGACATGTACATTATGCATTACCTGAGGGAACAAAAAAAAGAAATAAAAAAATGAACCAAACTACAGGTAACATCTAAAGAAGCAGTATGAATGTGTAGGCTATTAATCTGTTAAGCGTATTTTACAAAGATGCAACAAAGCAGAAACAATCAGTTAATTCATCTTCTTATTAACTGGGTACTGTTGGCTGTTTACTCCTTTTAAACCTGATTTATAATCGACCAAGTGCATATAATCAATTACTGAAAGACCGTTAGCAATGATTTAGAAACTTGATAATGTGCTAATCGCAGGATAACTGTACCTATGCTAATTTACATAGAAAATGGATGTGTTACCTATTAAATTACACACAGATGTGCATTTAACATTTAGATTCTTTTGTAACATTTTCCAGGTACATTTTTTTAAGGCTTTATGTATTCCTTTTTAATTCTCAGAACATAGCATTGTTTCAGGTCTGTGATGATGACTGATGTAGGCTTTTTTCAAGAAAAAAATTATAATTTTGTGACTCCATTAAAAGCGGTGCGTGCTGCCTAAGCTGAAAATTTCAACATCAGGGGGAAAAACAGTGAGGTCCCAGAGAAAAAACTACTACCTGCTCTAATATGTAACAAGCTGGACTCTATTGATACCACCACATTGATTTTCAACCTTGGGCTTTAGTACTCCTCTGGCTTAATCTAACAGTGTCCAGTGCTCAATCAGCACTGGACAATGTTGATAGTGGGTACACCTCACACAGGCATCTATCTAGGAAACAGCCAAGGCTCTGCTGATTCCTTTTAGTAACAATTAGTGCTGATTCAGCGTATTATAAAGACAGTTTATCAAATTGGAGTTTGTCACAGATACGGCTTTTGGCTGCTGAGAGTGTCATATCGCTTTTAGATTGCAAATTCCCGGTTCGCAACTGGGAATTGGAAACGGGTCCTTCCCGGGTGTGACCAAGCATTAGACCCTTTCTACTGGCTTCGCGACCAGGCAATATGCCCGGTCGGGTTGCCATCTGGCGCCACGGTGGCATCGGAGGTGTGCTGGAAGATGAGATCATCTCTGCACCGCCTCTCCCTATGCTGTGAATGGGTCCAGGGTTGCATTGACTCGGGTAACCCGTTCACACTGCACCTGACCTGGTAGTAACTCAGGAATAACCCTTCTTTATTTCCAGGTTGAATTACTGGCTCAGGCGACCCAGGATTTCTGGAGTGACCCTTTCATTCTGCACAGCGACCCGTGGTATATTGCCAGGTCGATACCGGGTTATTTGTGCGGTGTGAAAAGGGTATCACGTTGCTGACACATTCAGTCTAATTGATAGATATTTTCAAAGCAATATAAATCCCCCAATCCCCCTTTTTTATAGCACAATGGGCAGTATATAGTTAGTTTACAAAGGATGAACTATTTCAGTGAAAAAAATAAAATATTGCAGCAATAAAAAAAAATCAATATAGAAAATATATAATAAAGTTTCATCAGTTATTTATGTCTAACATAGCTCCTTATAGAAAAAATCTCTACTGGGCACAAAGATTTTATATTTTTATATTTTTATTTTTATAAAATGAAACAGTTTTTATTTTTATTACATTTTATAGAGAGCTTCACATTGATTTTTTCTCTATATAAAGACCTTCATCTCTTTGTCTTTATTATTTTCAAGCCTCACAATACTCTGTATATTACAAGCATATTTTTATTATAATTAACACAAACCGTATGATAGAATCCTAATATGGTAGTTTTCAAGCAGCTATCAATTATACATTATTAGATAGCTCTATTGTTTATACAGAGATCCAGAATCCTTATTTAAACATAGAGAAATTTTTCGAAGTCCATTTTCATTAAATTTACAATAGCTCTATTAATTATACATTAAATTCTGGGGTCTAATTAAGGCCATCTGGTACTAATGTTTGCAATTTGAAGAGTCAAAAGGTTTCTGCCAAGGAATATATCTGTCACCTTATCTTGTTGTTACTCTCAGCAGCTGATAGCCACCTGTGTGCCCAACTTCAATTTGAACATTTGCAGCAGCTCTCTTTAAATGATATGCTGAATCAGGATTATATATCATTGATGTTAATAAACAGAGCCTTTACCATATCATTGACAAAAGATACATGCAGTACATGCAGTCTGTAATGCGCAGTGAAAAATCACGCAAAACGCACTGTCAACTGTCATAGTTCTCACCTGACATCCGGCCCATTACTTTATTTTATAATAGTCTTATGTCTGCGGTGTTTAGAACATGGTATTTGGTGGAGGTGGGGTGATAAACTGAAGTTTTGTCTAGGGTATAAGAAATATAGTTATAGACGCTTTCCTGTAGTACTCTGATTACTCCTAAATAGGCTTTCTTCATTCTATTTGTTTGTGCAGCCTTTGCATTTATCCAATATTAGTCTATGTCTAAACAGTGGAGGTGATCCCTGCATTTAATTGACATTTTAAAATGATTTAGGCTGTTAAATGTATCCATTGTTACAGGGGCGTAAGTTCATGCCCGGTGGTAAAATAGAAGGTGGTACCCCCCATTGGCTCCAGCTTGCATACTGTATGTGCTGATGTCCCAGTGACTTGCCAATAGTACATCTGGGAGAATAAAGATTACTGATTGCAGCTATTTTTGGTGATAAGAAATCTTTATTTTTGGGTGCTGGCAGCAATTGATAATAAATAGAACCCCGAGGAGGGCTTTAATCAAAGCATGGAGAGAGAGAGAGAGAGAGAGAAAATTGTGAGATAAAGTACCAGCCAATCAGCCTCTGCTTTACAATTTACAGTCTGTGTTTAAAAAATGACAGGTGCGGATTGGTTGGTACTTTATTTCTCTTCAAGCTTTGATAACCCCCTCCTCTCAAGAAAAGTTTTATTATAATAATTAGTGCATTTTCTCTAAACCAACATCTGCTTTACTTTCTTTACTCATATAAGACACAGCAGCAGAGCTGTAGCTCATTGTACACACTTTGTTCTGTTATCAGACACATTCCAGACTCTTCAGCTGAAGGGGGCTTCAAAGGGGGTTTGTAAGCTTGGACAAAATCACTATGAAATGAGTGGAGAGAGATATTTTCTATTTCAGCAGCCCCATCTGTAGTTCTTTCTTGATGCCCCTCTGACATCTGGAGCCTGGTGGCAAATGCCTCAATTGTCCATGGGAGTTACCCCACTGCATTGTTACCTTAATTTGAAGAGAAAAAGAGCAGAATTCACTTTATATGCATGCCAAGGATTAAACAACTAGTCTGAATCTGGATGTATTCCCTCTGGCAAGGGTTAAAATATAGTTTGGAAATGTTTTGTGATATGGCCAGTTGTTACTTAACCATTCAGTTGCTTAGTGAGTGTTTTGTGTTTTTTTTTAGTATTTTACTGGTTTGTTTCTGGTTGGGGGAGGTCTTTGACACTTTTTCCTCTCCAATAAGTCTCAGTGTGTTTATAAACCTCCTAACAGTTAATGTGTGTCTTGTGAATAAGTGACATAATCTTAAATAAAATAATGATACTGAGACAGAAAATTGCATTAATTAACAATTATTTATAGAAAAGTTCACCATATTAAAGACTGTATGGTGACTAGAAAGAATGGGCAATAATTACTGCAGTTCAGCAATGCACCATCACAAATACACAATTAACCTTGAAACATTACAAGTCATTACAAGTATCCAACTCAACCTTGCAACATTAAATGTCACCCAAAAGGTGAAATCAACTGCACCCAAGCTGAATGACCTACTGTTCTTTCCTGCAGTCAATAGCCAACAACCACTCAAACCAAAAATAAAAGGTGGGAGAGAGAAAAATTCTTCTAAAAAATGCATATACCAAATGACTCAAACTTTAAGTACCTAAACTATAACCCTAGAATTTAAAAACTAACTGCCTAAATGTACCCATTGTGACCTCACACAATCCATCCCATAGCCTAGTGGTTTAGCCTACGACAGGCATACTATGCCTTCTTTTCTTCTTTTAGAGTTTGAAGGGGTTGTGTTGTTGATTACCTGAAAGGACAGAGTATACAGACAGATGATAGGAAGTTTACAATAGGAAATGTGTCTCTAGTCATTAGCAAAATATCAATTAGGTTAGAGGGCATGTTAAGAATTGAAGGTGGAATTTACTTTCTAATATTAAAGCATTAACAATCTTGTACCATGCTGAATAAATAGTATTGTAATAAAGCATCCATCAATAACCAAAGCACAAAGCTAAGATTGTCTATGTTTTTTATTTAGTACTCTTCTTTATCTTATTAACAACTTGCACTATTTGTGAATAACAGTTTTCTACATAAATAAATTGAAAATATTCAACGAAAAGTTATAGAACATCCCAATTTTTCCTGATTTTGGTGAAATTTATGCAGTTTAGTGTTTCATTGAGCTCTGAAACTTCAGCAGAGAACAAATAAACAATTGGAGATTAAAAAAAAAGAACTCAAAATTGAGTCTACATTTTTGATTAATCACAGTAGCCCCTTTTGCAGATATAACTGCTGAGCACACTCGTGTCATCTTTTCTACAATGAAGATAAAACGTTCTTCAGGATATTATTTCTAACATGGCCCCTATTTATTAAACAAATGCAAGTGAAGTGCTAATCTCCGTTTTCACTTATTGTGGTATAGTGGTTCTATTTAAGATGAGCTTACCCCACGACGAGTGGCAGTGACATTTGTCCTGTCAGCACTGCTGTTTACACTCCAGCAGCATTGACGAATGATCTTTACCCTGGCGTACCTACCTACTGAGCATGTGCCATCTGATCATAATTTCTAGCACATGCGCAGTAGTGTGCTCCGGACGCCATGGCCAGTTTGGGACTGCATGCCAAGGGGAGCGGAGCTGTGCTGCCTCTTCTCCACCCCTTGGTTTCCATAGAAACCTGGCAGCTGGGGGCATTGCTGGACAAACACCGCTGCACTGCCACACATCCTCCTCAATGTTTGACAGTTGTCACAAGCAAAATATTGGGTGCATCACTATTGGAAGGATTGTCATTTTAAATTTTGAGCTTTAACATGCGGGAAAGTGGTGGCATTTTACAAGCCGCTGCTTAGATAATAAACACCACACATCATGGAACCATCCTCTCATCTTGATGGCATGCAAAAACTCAGTATGATAAACCTTCTTCCACTCTTCAGTGGTCCACTGGCAGTCCTTCATGTCTCTGGCAAGCTGCAGAATGGTTGTATGTTCTTAACATATTACATAATATATTACTTGTTCTGAAAAATGCCTTTTTTAATCACTGAAATTTACAACCTAGTTTTTATTACGTCTAGTAGTTTAACATTTACCTTTGTACCATTTCTGGATATTGGCCCTCATTCCGAGTTGTTCACTCATTGCCGAGTTTCGCTATATTGCGATTAGTCGCTTACTGCGCATGCGCAAGGTTCGCAGAGCGCATGCGCTTAGTTATTTTACTCAAAAGTTAGGTATTTTACTCACGGCATAACAAGGATTTTTCATCGTTCTGGTGATCGGAGTGTGATTGACAGGAAGTGGGTGTTTCTGGGCGGAAACTGGCCGTTTTATGGGTGTGTGCGGAAAAACGCTGCCATTTCTGGGAAAAACGCGGGAGTGGCTGGAGAAACGGGGGAGTGTCTGGGCGAACACTGGGTGTGTTTGTGACGTCAAACCAGGAACAAAACTGACTGAACTGATCGCAGTGGCAGAGTAAGTCCCGAGCTACTCAGAAACTGCAAAGAAATTTCTATTCGCAATTATGCAAATCTTTCGTTCGCAATTCTGCTAAGCTAAGATACACTCCCAGTAGGCGGCGGCTTAGCGTGTGCAATGCTGCTAAAAGCAGCTAGTGAGTGAACAACTCGGAATGAGGGCCACTGACTGAACTTGAACTGCTTAAATTTCAATAAAAACTATAAAAAATAGAATATTCTAAAACCTTTCACCAGTAATGTACAGTATATTGTATAACTAAAAATCACTGAACAATATTTCGAGATGCATCACCAATCACAGAGCCGGCCTTAGGCATAGGCAAACTAGGCAAATGCCTAGGGTATTTGGTATGCTTAGGGGCACCAGCAGCTTCTGCTGATTAAAATGATATGCCGCATGCCTATATTCTGTGTGCGACTGCGGCTTTATCTGCATACAAAATGCTACGTTGCAGTGAATTCCTGGAAATCACTGTAATGTAGCATTTCGTATGCAGATACAGCCGCAGTCGCACACAGAATACAGGCATGCTGCATATAATTTCAATCAGCAGAAGCTGCTTGTGCATCCTAGCCACATAGTAATGAAAATAAGATGCATTTTCATAAACAAAAGGCGCCCGACGTTAGCAGAGCTGCCAGCTGACTCATGCCAAGCATCTCCTGCAGAACTAGCAGCGGTGCTAGGGGGCACCAGCCAAAATCTTGCCTAGGGCATCATATTGGTTAGGGCCGGCTCTGACCAATCATATTCTAATCATATTCTAAATAAAAGACATTTAGATCAATTAGCTTTTTATATATATATATATATATATATAGTCCCGCAATGGTGTGGCACTCGGCTTTGAAGAATAAACAATAAACCAGCCAGGTTTAGCTAAACCTGGCTGGTTTATTGTTTATTCTTCAAAGCCGAGTGCCACACCATTGCGGGACTATATTTATACATATGTGTATATGTGGAGGCACCGGCGCAGCTATTTGTCTTCACCGTGGAGTGCCGGTCTGAAAATTGCTATATATATATATATATATATATTTATTTGTAAAGCATTTTAAGTCAACAGACAATAACAGAAAAAAGACAAACATTAGCAATAGCTCTGTGCTGGGGACAAGTAAAGTGCTAGAACAAGTAAATTGGTGACATACAGCAGACACAAGGGGCCAGATGTAATGATGTCTAAGTTGACTGGAGATGCAGATTCCTGGCCAAACTCAAATGTTGTTTTTTTATGTGGCAACCATTTACAAGGCAAAACCATGCCTTGTAAATGATTGCCACTTTAAAAAAAAATCTGTGTTCGGCAGGGAAGCCGCACCTCCGGCCAACTTGGATGTCATTACATCCGGCCCCAGGTATTTCAATTACAAGTGAATGGAAGGAAGTGAAAGGGGAGTTAAATAAGAGGAAAAGAAGGGAGAGATACCTCAGATGACATAGTGGAGGGGGAAACGGGGACAGAAAATAGATATCAACTTCAAGAGGGAGCATGAGGCATAGTGAAAGTAGAGAGCAGTGACATGGTTGTATTGAAGCCTCGGACACAAAATTTTGTGGAATGGGACAGACAAGCACTTCAGAAAGATAGTAATCCTCTCCATCTCATAGATTAACCATACCTATTAACCATATCTTCTGAATGAGGAAAGCAATGACATGGGATGGGCTTAAGGATTTCCAGTCAGCTGCAATGAGACAGGTAGCAGCTAGTAGCATGTTTTCTAAGTGCAACAAATCAAGAAATGGTAAGGGAAGTAAAAAATACTAAGAAAGGTTGATAGCCTTTTAACTAATTTATTAACTCTTATTAAACATACAGTATATGATAAAAATATATAAGGGAAGGAACAGTATATTACTGTATGGTACAGGAGGGAAACCAGAGGAAATGGACCTCTGACCCAAATGTCTGTAGAATGGGACAGGTCCACTAGATATGAAGGAAGGACCTGGCGAACAAGAATACTTGCCAACACAGATACAGTATAAAGATGCAGGAAAAAAATTGTGTAGTCTGATTGGGGCCAGGTAACATCTATATAATAATGAATAAACATTTTCCTTAATAGAAATGAAAATAGAGGACCTAAAAGCACTAGACCATATGTCAGACCAATCATCCACATCCAAGGCTCCACCCAAGTTTGCCACCCAATTTAATTAATGACTATATCTCTGAGAAGTGGCAGAGGTTGGGACAAGAATGAAATGAGTCACTGGGGTGGACAAGCAGCATGACAATGTGGTTCAAATAGGGTGAACAGTCTAGTGAAGCTATTCCCAACCTCAGTCCTCAAGGCACACTAATGATTTTAATGACATCCTGGCTTCAGCACAGATGGTTAAATCAAAATAACTGAGGTACTAATTAAGTCACCTGTGCTCAAGCATGGATATAACTAAAACCTCGACTGTTAGTGTGCCTTGAGGACCGAGGTTGGGAATGCTTGGTCTAGAGAGAAGGCTTTGGGAGTGCATGTGGAAGAAATGTTGCTGACAACAATATCATTAAGAAATGTTTTATCTTCCATAAACTAGGAGGAAAAGCAAAGAAGCAGAGTATAGGCACAAAAATAAGGGTAACCCCAAAATGGCATTAGAGGGGAGGGAGTTGTGGCTTCAGAGGTGTCCTCATACAGCTTGCCTAAATATGCCTTGTGTTACAAGTCATCTGAGGTGGAATGTAATAGGGTGTGAGTTTGCAAGAGAAAACTCACAATTACTTGCTGCGAGTTAGGTGCAATTTGTTCTGCAACTCACACAATGTAATAGGGTGCAAGATTTCCAAGGTCTATATACTGTAAATCGCATGCAACATCACACAAGATTTCTCATGGGGAAACCTGTGAGAATATCACATAAAAGGAACGTGAGTAATTTGCATACAGTAAAGTAATGTGAGTAGCTCAGTTTAGAAGAAAGTCACCCATTGGCAATCACAAGTCACCTGAGTTGTACCTCCCAGGAGGATAGTAGTGAGGAGTAAAAGGAGCAGGAGGAGGGGGAGGATGAGGATCCAGTTGTGTCTGCCCCTGGGAAAACTTGTACTGACAAAAATGTGCGATTTTCCAATGACGAAAACTGTGCACAGGTAAATACTACGGTGGCTGTATTTCCACTTCTTGGTGCTCAGTCACACAAGACCACAATTGCCCACAAGAAGCAAATGTGGCAGTCCTTCACTGACACTGTCAATCACTAGGTGTGCATGAGCTGCGCCAAGTTTCTTTTTCACGGCTTTTTCCCATCCACAAGTCCTATCACTTCCATTAAAAACTGAGTGCATTTGTACAAGAGTATTCACATGTGTTCACAAAAAAACATTTACTGTATACTGAAGAAATACCGTAGAAGCATACTGTATGTTTGTTATATTTTATGTAAAGCATGTGTTTTTATATACAATATGTGTATGTTATCTATTATCTGGAGTGCTTGGACTTACTGTTTTCTTCTAAGGGTTTTCTTTCTAATTAGGAGACTAAAAAGATATAAAAAAGTGGTTAAAAATGTCCCCAGCTCATTAAATTGATTAACAGTTACTGTTGAAGAAGGCATATATGCTATTTGGGAATCTGACATTTCAGATACTAACACTTTAATTATAAAGCAGCATCCTACTGTACAACAAAAGGGATATGGCGTTGTATGAATGCTGCAATCGTGAACCACGCCCCATTTTCATCACTGTGGTGGAATGCCCAGAACTCTGGGAGCTGAAGGCCATGCCCCCAGTCCTTCTGTCAACCATGAATAGACACAGCTTCTATTCACTGCTAAGCATGACAATGAGTGAAAGAGCCTCCCAACTGCCCATCCCACTGTGTGACACTGCGGCCCGCTTGTCAACAGCAGGACAGTGCCCAAAAAATGTACTGTCCCATGAAAATTGGGACAGTTGGGAGGTACATTATGGTTAAGGCAATGTTTCCATGCTATCAAATTCCATCTCAATTCCATTTCTGCTGAACAGCAGTTCCTCAGCTATACCAGGAAATTGAATACAAAATCATTTACTCCCTCGTATTGTACCAAAAAGCTCAAAAATAACATACAGTGCTGTTCAGAAATAAAACCACCTCTGCAAATGTATATGGTGAGTTTCTTCGGAAATTTCCATATAATTTGTAAATGTTCACTCCAAAGACAAGAGAATAGTCCAGATATAAAAAGTAAAAAATAAAAAAAAAACAGTTTATTAAAAATGTGGTTAGCTAAATCTTCAATATTTTTTTTCCCTTTCAGTTAGAACTTTTCCATTCAGCAACACAAAAACTTTAAACAGAGTTCAGCGGTGCAGGTTTCAACCTTATTGATGTTATATACATGAATGGGGAAAGTATCTCACCAGACCCATCACGACTGATGTATTATGGTATGACTTCCATCCCACAGGAACTGCAGTTACCTGTGCTGGTTAGATCCCTCCACCACTAGCTGTCTGATCGCCCCAAAACGTTGTTTTTTTTGCTGATGTTGGATCCACAGCTCTGACTCTGTTCAAAATTTAAAACTCACTCCCGGTTATAAAATAGTGACCAGGTCCTCATATGGCTGACGCATTTCCACCCTTACAGGGTCTTTGTCAAGGCATATGTGGACCTGGTCTGGTCACTCTCTTTATACCATTTGTCATGTGGTCCGGTGTGTTACTTCCTCCATTACAAAATGCAGATTCCCAGGCAGATCATACATATCTCAGGGTAATTTAAAGGGATATGTTTCCAAATCAATCATATGGGTCCCGAGATAATTTAAACAGATAATAATCCTACTTACTAATCTATCTCGTTTCTATAGATATTTGTACCTCTACTACTCCTTATACACACATATCTTCATAATTTCCGAGTCTTTTTACCTTGGGATTTATAATCAATACTTCAAGATAAACTGGTCTACAATTACAAAAACCACTTCATCTCGAAATCTCCGTTCAAACCACTTGGCTGTATAGTTTTTAAGATATAAATCCAGCGCATCTCAGTCCTTGCCAGTACCTCTGCTATATCGTTCCTCCTCCAGTTTCCTTTAACTTGTTCTATTACTTTAAAACTAACAATACTGTGGATAGAACATTCATGGATTTCTTTACAATGTGCCGACAGGCTGTGGTTCTCAAGTCCATTTTTGACATTCCTTATATGTTCTCTTAGTCTATTTTTAAAGGGTCGACTCATTCTGCCTACATATTGCTTATTACACTTGCATTGTATAAGATACACATTACTGCTGTTACAAGTGATAAATTGCTGTTTCTTATACTCCTTGTTTGTAACACTGGATGTAAATGTTTCTATTTTGTTGCCTTCATTATTTCTCATATGTTTGCATCCCAAACATAGTCCGCATTTAAAGAAACCTTTTGTTCTCACCCTAGTTATCATAGTGGGCATAGGGGCAACAGCACTTTTAACCAGTGCATTCTTTATATTTGGTGCACATGTGTATACAGTATTACCTTCGGTCTATCAGGTATAATTTTCTCCAACACAGGGTCGGTTTTCAAAATTCTCCAGTGTTTTTTTAGAATGGTTTCAATTTTTTTGTGTTTTTTTATTATATGTAGTTACAAAAGACATAGGAAAACCTTCCTCTTTATCTTTTTTTGCTATTTTGCAATAAGATCTCTCTATCTAGCTTATTAATATTCTCTAGCGAGTTATTCAGACATTCCAGACTGTAACCCTTATTTAGAAAATGCTTTTTCATAGCTTCCACCTGTTCTTTATAGGTACTCTCTTCCGTGCAATTCCTTTTTATACGCCTGAACTGGCTCTCAGGGATTCACTGCAGCCAATTCGGATGGTGACTGGTATCCATGGCAATAAAGGAATTGCTATCAGTGGGCTTAGTATAATTTCGTGTGCATATTAATTGATCTTTAATGTAGACTGTCATGTCTAGAAAATTTATATCAATTTCATTACTTGTGAAAGTCAGAACCACCCCAAAATCATTATTATTCAATTTCTCTGGAAGGCTTTTAGGGTTTCTTTGCCTCCCCTCTATATAAGGATTATATTGTCTATGTATCTATGATAGAATACGAGACCCGCCCCCAGCTTACGCCACACCCACCACTCCTCCCACGAGTCCATGAATATGTTCGCGAAACTGGGGGCGAATCTCGTACCCATCATGGTACCCATCGTGGTCCCGAGTAGCTGCGCGTAATGCGTATCCTTAAAGAAAAAAATATTATTGGTCAGTATGAATTTTATACTGTCCAATATAAATTCTCTCAAATTCTCATCTGTGTTTTCCTTCCTTAGGACATTTTCTACTGCCTGTAAGCCCTTTATGTGTTAAATTATTGAGTACAGTGACCCCACATCAGCCGTTACTAGGATATCCCCAGATTGCCACTTAACACCCTTTAGCTTATTTATAATATCCATTGTGTCCTTTAAATACGCTTTCCCTTTACAGGCCATAGGTTGCAAATAGAAATCTATTAGCTGTGAGAGATTGGAGGTCGCAGACCCTACACCTACTACTATTGGTCGCAGGAGGTGTCATCTACCTTTTTATGGATTTTCGGTAATCCGTACAAAACTGAGAGTACAGGATCAATCACCTTTAAAAATCCCCTTCCCTGTTTAGAAACCACACCAACTTCATAATATTTATCTACCAAAGCATAGAGATCAGTTTTAATTCTTTCAATAGGGTTCCTCTTCAGGATAGCATATGTTTCAGTATCCAATAACACGTATTTAATCTTATCCTCATATTTACCGGTGTCCATAACTACTACCCCACCCCCCTTATCGGCGGGATTGATAGTGATGGCTTTATTGTCTTGTAGACTTTTTAAGGCTTCTCTTTCCCTTTTTGTCATGTTGTTTTTAAACTTATATTTTCTTTCTTTTTTTTTCCTATTTCACTAGCATCTTCTTCACACATGGTCTCTAAATCTTTTAGGACCATTTTACCAAAAGTATCTACTGCTCCACTCCTATTGTAAGTGGGATTAAAGTGTGATTTTTTTAAAATTTTTGAATTTTTTCTTTATTTGACCCTCCTTCTCGGATTTGGGTATTTCTGGTTTACTGCTAAAGAACTTTTTCAGGGATAATTTTTGTAAGAATTTTTGTACGTCCACAAACACATCAAAAGGTTTAATAGGGGGTAAACTTCAATCCTATTCCCAAAACCCATTAAAGCATATGAACTAATGTTGTACACGTTCGTGTCTTTCACATTTTCTATTTCTTTAACCTCAGATGTTTTTTTATTTTGTCCGAATTGAAACTTTTTTCTCTCTGTTCTTTCCTTAGGCTTTTTCTTAACCTGACCCCCCCCCCCTTTTTCCCCTCTTTCTTTTCTTTTCTCTTATTTCAGCCGTATTGGTGTTTTTTTCCAATTTGACCATCCTACTACTTGTTCCTGCTGACCGCGTCCTAAAAAACTGCTTTCTTCTAAACAATCTCTCCTACCATCTAAATTCCTTCTTTTTGGTGATTGGAAATCGATTATCATTACAATCCTCTCTCCATCTATTCCCTCGTAACCCAAAATCATCCCTTGTTGTGATTTCTTATGGTTCTCGTCTATTCTCCCAGGGATCATACCTTCTATTTCTTAGAAACTCTCTACCTGAATCTCTTTTCCTATTTAAAAAGGTGGGGGTTCATATCTTCTGTGGGGAATACCTTTTTCCTCTATTCTCCCTTTTTTTATACTCTTGATAATACCCTTTTTCTTCTATTCTGGGTTTGACCCTTCCCCCAACTTTTATATACGGGGTCCTTTTACTCATTTTTGGGGTATTCTCTTTCTTTCGATGGTGTATATTCTATTTCCTGATTCTTCTTTTCATGGGATTCTGATTTCACATAGGGTGTTTCTGAGATCTGATAATAATTTCCATTAATAAAATCTTCCTTATCCCTACAGAATTTTTTCTGTTTTATGTTTTTGTGCTGCTGAATGGAAAAGTT
This sequence comes from Pseudophryne corroboree, assembly GCF_028390025.1. NCBI lineage: Eukaryota > Metazoa > Chordata > Amphibia > Anura > Myobatrachidae > Pseudophryne > Pseudophryne corroboree. Next base: position 398,447,399 of record NC_086449.1, read on the forward strand.
CTAACTGAAAGAACATTTTTTTATTGAAGATTGAGCTAACCACATTATAAATAAACTGTTTTTTTTATTATTTACTTTTTATATCTGGACTATTCTCTTGTCTTTGGAGTGGACATTTACAAATTATATGGAAATTTCCGTAGAAACTCACCATATACATTTGCAGAGGTGGTTTTATTTCTGAACAGCGCTGTATGTTATTTCTGGGCTTTTTGGTACAATATATTGATTTCTACCTGCAGGAAGGCTGATCTGCAGTACCCAGGTTTAAACAGCTGCAGTTCATTTGGTAAAGCGCTTGAGAGAAGGTACTCCCTCGACACAGTCATTCATTCCCCTGAAAATACCATTGTGCCAACTATACTCTTAACAATGGAAATGTGGACAAGTGCTGCTGGTCAATTAAAAAGCTGTGTAAGTATACTAATCAGGTGAGCCACCTTCTTCAGCAGCAGTGCCACTTGAGCAACTTCATCATTATGATTCTCATTATGCTAGCACACCCTGGGCCTGATTCAGGTGTGGTTGTTGAAAGCATATCATAGTGCAGCAGGAGGCGCATGGCATAAGTAGACGCCTCCTGCAATCATGTGTGATCTACTGCTGCATCCGAGGACAGAAAATCTCAGTAGAATATCAGAGACCTTGGTTTGGCACTCCCACAAAACAGAGGCAACATGCTTCAGTTTTGTGAAACGGAGGCGCACTTCCCACCACCCACTCCCCTGCCCCTAAATGGCTGCAGAAAATCAATCACCTGACATCTGCAGCCACTTTGTGAACAATTTCATGGACCCCTATTGCACATGTGCAGTACAGGTCTGGCACATTTGCAATGTACCGAACAAAGATAAATTGTGACTCTGCCGGTATAACAGCCAGACCTGAATCAGGCAACTTGTCAGATTATTCATAGGCAAGCTAGTCTCTGGCTTGACTTCACTAAGAAAAACTAAGAAAATGGTCCGGACACACTGGCGTTGTCTGGACTGCATCCATGCTGTATTGACAGTCCCCGATGGCAGCCGCTTTCAATCACCTTGCGGTCACGTCCATCTGGGATGCTACCATAGAAGCTGGATTGGGCTGTGCAAAAGGCAGGGCATGGCTTCTTACAGGAAGCCAGCTCTCTGTTTATCGCAGCCTGGTCTTGCAGTCCCAGAGGGAAGAATCATAGCTATATAGATTGGGATTGGAAACCAGCAAATTGATGGAAGCAGCCCTAATCAGGGTGGGGTCTGTTGCGGGAGTGGAGTCTGTCAAGGGGTACCTTATAGGCCCTGATTCTGAGTTGGACACAGTTGCAGCCTTCCTTATGTCTTTTGCTGCAGTTGCTGCTACAATGCCCTTCCCTGGTGAACATGCATCTGAATATGCAAGGACTGAGACTCCCACTGTCGGTGTCTACAGATGCTGCAATGTACATCTTTAGATGCTACCATCAATACATTTACTAGCCCTATGCTAGGTGTAGATCATCCGATTATAGAATTTTTTCTGAGTGATTCAGTATTTCTGCACACAACCATGATCAGCAACATGCCCATACTACGTTACCTCTGTGCCTTGTTAGCCAAACCCCTGTAACAGCCTAGAAAACCCCAACACATTTGTAATACACTTCTTGGTGCATGCATCTGAATCTGTACTGTAACTCTGTACAGAAAGCATCAAGATGCATGCACGGTGCGATGCAGACTCAATCACAGACTAAAAACACATTGGAAATAATTCTGCAGTTAAATTCTCTCTGCTAGTGATGTGGATGTTAAGCTTCCAACCCCATGCATTTCTTTACAAAGACCTCATCAGGGGCAAAATCAGCAGAAAAATAGAAATGCATATACAAGTTTTACAGACTGTTCACAGTGTCATTTTGCAAGATGATGGATTTTCAAATGGATGGAAAATCAATAGGTAATAATTCAAAGTTTAAAATCAAGCAGAAAAATCCACTACACTTGTGTATAATTTGTATAACTCAATTCACAGAGCTATCAATTACATGTTGTTCCTCCACAAGCAGGTATACACACAGATACAGGGGCAGATTGACCATATGGCTCGCCAGGAAGATTCCTGGTAGGCTGACTTGTTGGTGGGGCCTGTTTTGTGTGTTATCATGTAGACCCACTGCCCATATGACAAACAGCCCACCACACTTATTACCCTGCAATGTCAAAATCATTCTGTTAGTCCAGATGCCAGGCTCTGCAGTATAACAAATCTACCATCCAGTGATTCTGCCATGGCTACACGGTATGTTGTGCTGCCCATGTTGGGCCACTTCTACAAAATTTTACAAGGCCAATTTTTTAATTCCCCATCTGCCCCTGCAAGCATACACATATATATGTTGAAGTTCAGAACATGGGACTCCCTGGGTTAACATAACTAAACCACTTCAGAACATCATTAAACTTGTTCAGAACATTAAAGCACGTTCCCTCGCAGGCTCACTTCACTTACCATGCTTTGGGCAATGCTACTATTCACAATAGATGGTTACTACACCCAGAAGATGTCCATAGTATTCAGAGGCCATTCATTCTGTAGAGTATTTATGAGGTCTGGCACTGATCTTGGATGAGAAGGCCTAGCTTGCAAACTCCATTCCACTTCATTCCAAAGGTGCATGATGGGTATAATGCAGTCAGGCGCAGGTAATGTTCTCCACCAAACCCACACTCCACCATCTGTCTGCCAAACAGGAAAGTGCGATTCGTCACTTCACAGAACACATTTCCACTGCTCTACAGTCCAGTGTTGGTATGCTTTACACCACTCAATCTGATGCTTTGCATTGGACTTGGTGATGTGAGGCTTGCATGCAGCTGCTCAGCCATGGGAACCCATTCTATTAAACTCCTGCTGCACATTTTTTAGACTTACATTAATGCCATTGAAATTTCAGAACTCTCTAGCTATGAAATCAGCAGAGCATTGGCGACTTTTACGCACTATGCGCCTTAGCAGTCGTTGACCCCAATCTATGATTTTATGTGGTCTTCTGCTTTGTGGCTGAGTTTCTGTTGTTCCTGGAATATCCAGCAGGAAATTCCACGAGCCATGTTATTGCAAAGGTGGCATCCAGAACCATGCTTGAAGACACCGAGCTCTTTAGAATGACCCATTTTGTATCACAAATGTTTGCAAATGGAGAATGGATGGCTAGGTGCTTGATGTTTTACACCTGTGGCAACAGGTCTGATTGAAACATCTGAATTCAATAATTAACAGATATGGCCAAATACTTTTGTCCATAGTGTAAATATTTGTGTGTGGGTGTAGAGTATAAGTATATTTTTATGCTACCAGTTTTGATTCATTTAAAAGTTTGCTCTTTGCTGCATGTACAATTGTGATTAAAATCGCAAAGGACAGCTCTTCCGAAAAGAGACATTAGTCACATGGAGGGCTCGCATTCATGAAGGAGAAGTGTATGTGAACATATACACTTCTACATGTTCGTTCTGGTTTGGGTTAGCTTTAGTTTGTTATTTTTAACCCTATGGATGCCTACATGGACAGAAGAGGACCGATCTACACTGGAATTGGGTAAGTAGATTTTTTTATTACAGGTGACCTATGGATTCTATTTGGACAAAGGGACCGATTCTCTATGTGGGATGTAGGTAAGTATATGTGAGTGTGAGTGTGTAAGTATGTTTTATTAAAGTTTTACTATCACAATGTGTGTGTATTATCTTTATTGGATAATTCATTTTACTGTAGAACTACCAACGGGGCCTTTAATGCTCCACATGCTGTTACTTGTGGTTCCCAAAGTACCAGCATTTGAGGGAGGCTTGATGTGACCTATAGTTCCACTGTAAAACACAATATTTATTTCTCATTTTACACTTATTGGCTATTAGCCTGGCACCCATCACCCAGGGGTGCTGGGGACAGCCTCGGACTTCAGCCCAAGCCCTTGGGTGACTGGAAGAGGGGACCCCTTTATTGGGGGGGTCCCCACTCCACCAGGGCTGACTAGTTGGGGGGTGATGCTGCAGCCACAGTGACCAATATAAACGGGTCCCCCAGCTGCAGGTTAGTGGAGTTCGGTGCTGGTTTCAAAAATTTTTAGTCTTTTTCCCCCATATTTTTGAAACCAGGACCAATCCAAGAGACCTGTGCTGGTTGTTAAAGTGCAGGGGACCTCTAATCAATTTTTTCCTGTATTTTTGCAACCAGGACCGTCTCAAAGAGCCCAAAGCTGGTTATGCTTTGGGGGAGACCTGTATGTCTTTTTTTTTTCTTTTTTTTTTACTGTTTCAGTACTTTACAGAGAGAAGCATGCATGGTTCTCACTAATGTGTGCATGCTACTATCAAACTCACACATTGTAATGAAACACACGTTACAATGTGTGAGTTCTAGAAAACTCACACCATATCGCACAATTTAATAGTCTCGAATGTAAAAACTCATAGGCTATTACATTGTGTGAGTTTTGGGACAAGAGAAGGTGCAGGTTTTTCCTGCAAAAACAAATTGCACCCCATTACATCCTCCTGTTGGTATCAGAGATAAAATAATACTGCCCCTCACAGAATATCAAATTGTAACCATATGGATTTTTACAAGAATTAAATGGTTATGTGGTTTGAATTTTATTGCGAGAAAGAAATGCTATTTATTTAAATCCTTTTTTTGAGGTATGTTGCTGAAACAGTGGAATCCTGCCCTTTGGGCAATCAAGTCAGAACTAGTCCAGTTCACATTGATTACTGGTCCTCTCTCACCCTTACTAGCCAGGTAAGAATTTGTCTTACCCTGCCTCCCCCACTCTGTAATTCACTTTTGCTATACCACACCCAGTCAAACCACAATGTCTGCACACATTTTCTCAGGTTATGGCCGCCATGAGCAGGAAAGAGAGGTCTATGGGGGTCATTTTGAGTTGATCGTAGCTGTGCTAGCTACGATCAGGTACTCATACATGCAAGGGGATGCCCAGCACAGTGCTCGTCCACCCTGCATGTTAGTGCCGTCCCCCCCCTGCAGAAATGCAAAAGCATTGCACAACGGCGATGATTTTGCATCTAAGGAGTTACTCCCGGCCAGTGCAGCTCCTGCGGCTTGCCGTGAGCACCTCTTCACTGCCCCGGGTCGCAGCGGCTGCATGTGACGTCACGCAGCCACCGCGGCCCGCCCCCCCAATGGTCCAGCCACACCTTGATTGGCCAGACCGCGCCCCCTAAATGGCAGCTTAACGGCGCCATCTAGCCCCCTCCCTCCCAGCGACCACCTCTACCTCAGAGGCGATTGCTAGGCAATGACAGCTTTTGGCCATCTGGCATGCGACGGCACACTGCAGCGCCGGTGCATGCGCAGTTCCATCCCGATCGCTGCGATAAACTGCAGCGAGCAGTCGGGTCGGAATGACCCCCTATATTCAAACCAAAGTATACAAATATGAAATAACTGCCATGTTGCAGGCTGTGTTTGAAAAATGACAGGAGCTGGATGGTTAGTACTTTGTCTCCATCCACTTTATCTCTCTCCAAGGGCTAAATGTAATACCCTATGATTTGCCAGAGGTGCACGACTTTGTGCAATTTAAAAGTAAAAAACCAACCAGGTTTGCCTTATAAATGAATGGTTCTTAAAAAAAAAACCCAACCCATCAGACTCACACAAAGGGGGTCATTCCGACCCGTTCACACGCAGCGGTTTGCCGCTGCGGTGCGAACGGGTCTGGAATGCGCATGTACGGCGGCCGCACTGTGCACGCGCGTTGTTGCCCGGTGACAGGGGTCGCCGGGTTACGTCACGGCCAACGAACAAAGCGGTCTCAGAGCCGACTGCAAGAAGATTGACAGAAAAAAGGCATTCCTGGGCGTCACCAGACCGTTTGGAGCCGTTTTCAAGGAGTGGTGAAGAAAACTCAGGAGAACGAGGACGGATGTCTGACGTCAAAGCCGGCCCCAGCATCGCTGAGATCGTCGCACAGGGTAAGTATGTCCAGGGCTAGTCTTGTTCTGCTTGAAATTTTTTTAGCTTACCAGGGCCACACAAGCGATCGCAGCCCTGCTAAGCTAAAATACACTCCCCCATAGGGGTGGACTAGTTGAGCGCAGCATCAGCAGCAAAAAGTTGCTGGCTGCGATCAACTCTGAATGACCACCAAAGTCCTGTACCTTCGGCAACTTGTAGGCTATTACATGTAGCCCCAAGGCTTAGTTCCTAGACCCCTGAATTACTTTCCATGGTTTGTTCCAGACACAAAGGCCCTCATTCCGAGTTGTTCGCTCGCAAGGCGATTTTAGCAGAGTTACACACGCTAAGCCGCCGCCTACTGGGAGTGAATCTTAGCTTCTTAAAATTGCAAACGATGTATTCGCAATATTGCGATTACAAACTACTTAGCAGTTTCAGAGTAGCTTCAGACTTATTCGGCATCTGCGATCAGTTCACTGCTTGGCGTTCCTGGTTTGACGTCATAAACACACCCAGCGTTCGCCCAGACACTCCTCCGTTTCTCCAGCCACTCCCGCGTTTTTTCCGGAAACGGTAGCGTTTTTATCCACACGCCCATAAAACTCTGTGTTTCCGCCCAGTAACACCCATTTCCTGTCAATCACACTACGATCGCCGGAGCGAAGAAAAAGCCGTGAGTAAAAAAACTATCTTCATAGCAAAATTACTTGGCGCAGTCGCAGTGCGAACATTGCGCATGCGTACTAAGCAGAAAAACGCTGCGATGCGAAGAAAATTACCGAGCGAACGACTCGGAATGAGGGCTAAAGTTACTTGCTTTTTTTGCTTTTCTTCAAAACATTAATTAGGACCAGTGTATATGCTAGTAATGTACATTTGTCACTTATCATTTTAGAGGTATAATCAAATGCAAATTTTGAGAAAAAAAATGTTTGGCATCGGTAAGTTGCAAGGTCCGTGGCGCTATTTGGAGTACCTATGGCAAAGATGTATGAGGATACATCTGTATATCCATCAATTACTTTTTCATGATCAGAGAATTGCTATTGGCTCACATGAAACTCATGATATTTCATCCATGACACTCCCAGGGTATTGTTGATCTTCACATTCTTATGCTCGATCCCACACCAATGCATCATTCAAAGCTGTATATCTGTCTTGTCATTCTCCCCCAGGACTGTACATACACAATCATGCTATACCTGCATATCTGCTTCAAGTAATATCATCCTCAAAGATAGGGACATATACATCACCAGATGCTGGAATAAGTCTCTAACAAGCTGCAAGTTGCGGCTACGGAGACTTAATTACCAGAGCAATTCACTATTGCTTCACTTCAAGTACAGCTGTTCTGAAAAGCAGCTGTCCCCACGATCAGTAAGACTGCTAGCAAAGTAGCAGTGTTACTTTCCATGGAAGTGCTGGACAGCTGTGCTTGTGTGAGCTGAGGTCACGCATCACAGGGCACTCAGTGCGAAAGTGGGGGAGGTATCTACTTGGTACCCTCTTTGCAAACCCAGACCTCCTTTGCATATAATGAAGTGGGTTCCTGTACTCAACACCATCTGAAGATGATGTTTTTCCCACAGGAAAAACTTTCAGTGATCGGAGTTTGCTGAATACTAGGCGGACCCATCAAGCCATTAATAATGAATGTGCCCATTACCTGAAACATGCAAAGGTAACAATGTGTAACAGGCCCATATTAATAATACATAGGCCCCAAAGTTTAATGCTTTGACTGAATATGCATATTATTGTTTGAAGGGCAGGTTTAACATAGCAGACATTGATAATGATCACATTAAAGGTACTATAATATGAGTTGATGAGCTAGAATTAAAAATGTCTGATTGCCAAATTATTTCATTGTAATTTTGCATTTTAATTCTTCTTAAATCCATTTTAATGATCATATTTTACTAATACATTATGCAAAAGTTGTTTATCAATTCAAATATAGAATTTTCTGGATTAACACATGTTCTATAATTGCACAATAATAGAAAATCCCCCCCCCCCCTTCCCCATTTATCAAAGCAGAATAAAATGGAAAGAACAGTTCTTAAAATAAACTGTGTGATGCCATAATTAGACACAGTGCTGACATTCTGAAAAGAAAAGTGAGGCTTTGCACAACTGAAAACAAAGAACCATACAACACCAATTGGCTTTTTGTTCGCTTTCTTAATAATACAGCATAGAACAATTACTCAGAAGAATAGGGAAGACAGAACTCTAATTTAGTTTTATCTTAAACCAGACCTCATAGCCCATTCAGCAATTTATTTTAGACAAATACATTTGTGGTATCATGCCATTGTGGCCATTCTAATTATTTATTTCCTTATTTTAGGCCACTGTAAAAGTAAAAACATTCATTTCAAATTAAAAATATTCAGCTTTATTTTCAGATAATTAATCACTGTGTTTTAAACATTTTATATTTTAAAGAATGTATCCATGTGCTGAGCATATGAGTCAGTACTGTTAAAACAGTTTTTAAAGTGCATAATTATTTATTTCGGGGGTGGTATGAGTAGCTGGTTATGGTATAGTATCTCAAATGCACTAAACTGTGTACACACTATGCAATATTTTAAACAATATCGCTCATTTTCACCCTTCTGAGTGATATGGGTGGTCATTCCGACCTGATCGAACGCTAGGATTTTTTGCTGCGCTGTGATCAGGTCACTACTGCGCATGCGTATGCACCGCAATGCGCAGGCACCACGTACGAGTACAAAGCGGATCGTTGCTGAACGATGGATTTTATGAAGAATCCATTCGCACAGCTGATCGCAAGGAGATTGACAGGAAGAGGGCATTTGTGGGTAGCAACTGACCGTTTTCTGGCATAGTTTGGAAAAACCCAGGCATTTCCAAGCGTTTGCAGGGTGGGTGTCTGACGTCAATTCCGAGCTACTCAGAAACTGCACAAAACCACTCAAGGATCCTCAGGAGGAATCCTGGTTAGGAGAGGACTCCTCAGTCTTGCCAGTGACATGGCCTGCAGGACTACTGACGTTCCTGACTGAGGAGGAAGTTGATGTTGAGGGATTTGGTGGTGTGGCTTGCAGGAGCTTGGATACAAGAGGAAGAAGGGATTTAGGGGACAGTGGATTGCATACGCTCTTACACAACATTTCACAACTTGACACTGATTCTGATGAATGCACAGCAGGTGACATACTGTATAAGGGAGGATGTTCCTAGGTGGTTAACGTCCTTACCCCTACTTATTACAGATTGACAGAGGCAACACATGGCTTGACCCCTGTTGTCCGGATTTGTGGAGAAATAATTACACACCGAAGAGGTGGCTTTTTTGGTATTTTGCCCAGGCATCACAATGGCCTTATTCATCCCACGGACAACAGGTGTCTCCCCCGGTGCCTGATTTAAACAAACCACATCACCATCAGAATCCTCATCGTCAACTTCCTCCTCAGCGTCAGCAACACCCATATCCTCATCCTGGTGTACTTCAACAGTGACATCTTCAATTTGAATATCAGAAACTGGACTGTGGGTGCTACTTCCAGCACTTGCAGAAGGTGTGCAAATGGTGGAAGGAGCAACCACTTCCCATCTAGTGTTGGGAAGGTTAGGCATTGTAACCGCCGACACACTTGGACTCTCCTTGGGGATTTGTGATACCATCTTAGAATGCACAGTTCTTTGCTGGGCTTTTGCCAGCTTAACTCTTATAATTTTTCTAGCGGGAGAATGAGAGCTTCCATCGTCATGTGAAGCTGAACCACTAGTCATTAACATAGGCCAGGGCCTTAGCTGTTCCTTGCCACTCCATGTCGTAAATGGCATATTGGCAAGTTTACGTTTCTCCTCAGACCATTTCAATTTATTTTTGGGGTCTTTTTACTGAACTTTGGCTTTTTGTATTTTACATGCCTTCTACTATCACATTGGGCATCGGCCTTGGCAGACGACCTTGATGGCATTTCATTGTCTATATCATGACTAGTGGCAGCAGCTTCAGCACTAGGAGGAAATCTTTCCCTATTTTATCCTCCAAATTTTTGTTCTCCATTATTTTTCTGGAGTTATATAACAATATGCAGTACAGGAGAGCGTACCCCTACACCACACAGGGCAAACCCTGTGAAAATAGTTTGGATTAAATATTAATAACCCCTTTATTTGGAGCAAATAATATACAGCAAAGGACAGCACCAATGAACTTATATGGCATCACCACTGAACTGGACTTATACGGCAGTACCACTGGAATTATATGACCGTATCACTGGAATTATTTGTCAGTACCACTGGAATTATATGGCAGTACCACTAGAATTATACGGCAGTACCATGGACATATACGGCAGTATCACTGCACATATATACACAGTATTACTGGACTGGATTGGACTGATGCAGCAGAAGACATTACCACTTGACTGATGCAGCACAACACAGCACCACTGGACTGGACTTATACAGCAGCACTGGACATATGGCAGCAGAGGACACAACCACTGTGACTGGACTGATGCAGCACAAGACACTACCACTGAACTGATGCAGGACACTGAGGATGGAAACACGCCCTCTCTCTACACTCTCCAATGCTGGAGTGAAAATGGCGGTGACGTACGGCTCCTTATATGGAATCAAAACCCCGCGAGAATCTGACAGTGGGATGATGATGTTATGACTTCTTCTGGTTATCAAGTCAGAGGGGAAAACCCAAGCCTGACTCAGATCTGGGTTCAGGTAGTGAAGTTCGGGGGGGGGGGGATGGGGTTCGGTTCTCAACTTAATTGTTAAGAATGCACTGGTCCAAGCAAAACAATTGTATTCATTTGAACATGACTGTTCAAATCCATGGATAATATAGGGGGAGTTTATGTAATAATACCGGTTAGCATGAGATGTTGATGGTATTTTCCACAGGGAAGTTCATTTTAAACACAGAACCACAAAATAATAAAATACATATGTACTGTATCAGCTGTTGCAACACATTAAGACATAAATATTTTTACACAGCTAAGTAACAATGTACTATTCACTGAAGTTCACAGTAGTCAGGGATGCTAAGAGTTAAAATCAGGATGGTGTATTTATAGAAAGGAGAAAAGACAATTCTCCATATTTACTGTGCTGTTGCTGGTGATAGTCCTTGACTAAGCGCACAGTATTTAACAAGGATCACAACAACACAAAAGTGCAAGTACCACTAGAATCCTCCAATCACTCCTGTCATCTCAGGTTGGTGATACTGTTGCAGGAAATGTGTTTGTATTTTTTTAAAAGCTTTATTTTTAATTGATGCATTTGTTAAATAAAACAGTTTTAATTCTGAATGCAACTGGAAACACCTGATTGATTGCACCATCACTGCTGCCGCACTGTGGAGTTAGTCCATGTGCCTGCCACCATGCCCGCAGTATAACTCATTGCCTGGCTACCTCTTCTCACATACTGTAGGTAGTCAGGCAACACTGCAGCTTGTCTTCACCCTCTGGCTCCACTTCTTGCTTGTTTTGGGAAAGTCCATCTCTCCAAGCCCACTACCCAACCCACTCACAGTGACCTGCACTAAGAAAAGCCTCAGTGTTAGGAGGACAAAGACAACCGGCTGATGGAAGCAGCTGCACTGGAGCCAAGCATAAGTATAACATACACATACACACTCTCTCTCTCTCTTTCTCTCTCATTGTAAAAGGGAGCTCTGTCTGGTGTAATGTGTAAAAGGGTGCTTTGGCATAATGTGTAAAAGGGGCTCTTCCTGGCGTAATGCGTAAAGGGGGCTCTACCTGGCGTAATGCATGAAAGGGGCTTTACCTGCTGTAATGTGCAAAAGTGGCTCTAACTTGTGTAATGTGTAAAAGGGGGCTCTGTCTGGTGTAATGTGTAAAAGGGGGCTCTGTCTGGTGTAATGTGTAAAATGGGCTCTGGCTTAATGTGTGAAAGGGAGCTCTGTCTGGCATAATGTGTAAAAGGAAGCTTTGTCTGGTGTAATGTGAATGTGTAAAAGGTGGATTTACCTGGAGTAATGTGTATAAGGAGCACCATCTGCATTATGTGTAAAAGGGGCTTTAGCTGGCATAATATGTAAAAAGGGGCTCTGCCTGTTGTAATGTGTATAAGTGTCACTGCTGTGTGGTGTCATTTGAATAACGGAGTCTACTGTGCAGCAGAATATGAATTGGTATTATTTTGTGACCACGCCCCTTCCCTGCAAATCCATGCCCCAATATTTTTGCAGCGCACCTTTGGCACATACTGTCCCTATTTTAAATAGAGGGGCACCAATTCTCTTTCTGGCACAGGGCACCAGTTTTGTTTTATTGTGAGAGACCTGAATGCCGCTCTTTCCTTGAGTGAGAGATAGATATATATATATATATACAGGGCCAGTTCTATGGTGTTTGGCACCCCCCTGCAAACTATAAATTTGTTCCCACCCATACTTTACAAATGGACAGTGCACATAATGCCCCCTGTAGTAGTTACGCTTACACATGTAACGCCTCCTGTACCAGTGCCGCTTACACGTGTAATTCCCCCTTTACCATTGACACACATGTAACGCCCCCTGTACCAGTGACGCTTCACACGTAATGCCCCCTGTACCAGTGACGCTTACACACATAGTACCAGTGACACTTGCACATGTAACACCCCCTGTAGTAGTGACACTTGCACATGCAACACCCCCTGTACCAGTGATGCTTACACACGTAACACCCCCTGTACCAGAGACATTTACAAACGCAGTACCAGTGACACTTGCATGCGTAACGCCCACTGTAGTAGTGACTCTTACACATGTAATGCCCCCTGTACCAGTGACACTTGCACACGCAATGCCCCCTGTACCTGTACCCCTTGAAGAAGTCCAGACTCTGATGGACGAAACGTGTTGGTACTATTTTGTTGCTGAACTCCTCAAATGGACAGATAAGCGTTTGAACTTTTAATTTCCTGTACGCATGTTCTCTGGCTATTTTATATCCATTGGGACTGTCTGCTGTGTCCCTTTTTAGATGGACAGATAAGCCTTTTAAAAACGTTTGATCTTGTACGTGTGTTGTCTAGCCATTGTGTGTCTTTGTATATTAAATTGGTATTATTTTTTAAATGTCTAGGCTACTAAATATGTTCAATTGGGAATAAGCATGTTCCCTAATTTATTGCCCTCCATTGCAAATGACATTATTTGTTTGTGAGAACGGTACACACTATGTTCTGTTGTGTTTTTCTCTTTACATGTTAATCCACAAACGATGAACACTCATTGGAAGTTCTTTTAAAACCAGATAAGTGTTCTTGGTTATAATTACACCCACCTGGCTATTCCCTTTATAATCCGTTGTTACACTCAGAAGCGCTTATTTTCTCTACTACCTATTTTTGTCTATGTGTATACCATACACAAATGTTGTATTATGAGCTGCTACTCTGAAAGGGGTTAAGGAGTATTTTTTAATATTATCTTATCACTGCACATCTGTACTAAAGCGCCTAGGTCTCTGCCACTCTATATAAATAAATATATATATATATATATATATATATATATATTAGTGTATTCTGCACTCACATATCAACAAGATACTCCACCATGAGGGATGCACAACAAGGGCCAACACCTGTAACTTAATAAATAAGTAAATACAAGTCCAAAAAATATATTTGGTGAAAAGACACCAGAGTTACAAGTTTATTCCATATCGGACACGTTATCCCACAACAAGTTGAAATTTTGCTTCCTGCCAAATCTGTATCAAGACAGGTGACATAATGCAAACCATAAACTTACATTACTGTTAATTATTTTCTTATAATTAGTAGAGATGGATGGGAGGTTTTGAATAAAATAATTTGATGCTCATGACAATTTCAGAATCCAACTATTTCTATGTGGGCACAATTTCTTTACAGTTTGAAATGCAACAACAACAAAAAATCTCAAACACATTTAGCTTGTCCTCTGTTTTAAAGTCATTCACAGGTTCAGGAACAAATCCTTAAAAATGCATGGACATGCCTGCAGTAAACCTGTCACTGGAGATTTGACACTTAAGCCTGCACTATGCTCTCTTCAGGGATTGCTATCTCCAACATCACAGCTCTCTATGGAGCAAGGCAGGGGAGCTGTGACACTTTCTCAATCTCTTGGTAGGAAAACGGTAACAATAATATATTATTTTTTATTTTCTGGAGATTAGCTTTTTTTTCAAACTTTTGGCCAATACGAAACAAACACAGTATATTGATTATGTTTTTATACTTAAATGCTTTCTGCAAATACTTCCATGAGGTCTTAATGACCAATCAATACTGAAAGGAAGGAAGACATAAAAGGGGAAAACACTCATCTTTCAATCCTTTCAATAAGAACCACTATTATTTGTGTGTTACAGCACTTGCAAGACATTGTTAACAGGGTGCTCACAGGGGAATTACAGTGTTCTCTACTCCAGCTTTATTAGAGGATTAAGAGATTTTTTTTTTATCTCTCCTATCTTGGAAAGAGGTACATTTATAGATATTAAATGCTCTCTCTCACAGGTTGTTCAGCAGTTATTTGTCAATTGTGATATACTGCCAAGTGCATCTTTCAGAAAAGTTTTTAGTTCACATCTCATTACCCTGCATGTCACTCAGTTTCTCGGCTGTTTTAGCCCATTCTTCCCCTGATCGTGTTATTATCTCCACTTTCAGTGCTGATGTGTGAGCCCCAGCACCACGGGGCATTTGATGTGTTGTGCTCACTGGCTTCTTTCTTGTCTTAAATTCTTCCTTCTTTGGAAAACTGATGTCCTTACCTTGGATTGGGAAGTAACAGCCTGAATAACTAAGAAACTTTAGCTAGTAATATTGTCTGAAACGTTAGAGGTGGTTCACGTGTGCTTTAACAATAGTTGTGTTATATTATATCAACTAGTAATGATCTCGTATACATAAGTACAGTATACAACCATTTTATTGTTATCTTACAGTTGTAACATGCTACAAGACACTACTACTACTACTACTACTACTAGTACAACTACTACAATTACTACTACCACACTACTGTACTACTGTTAATTAGAGATGAGCGGGTTCGGTTTTACTCGGTTTTACTCGGTTCTCAAAACGGCATCTAATTGGCTCACGGATGTCACGTGTTTTGGATAGCCAATAAGATTCGGTTTTGAGAACCGAGTAAAACCGAGTAAAACCGAATCCGCTCATCTCTACTGTTAATAACTACCACTACTACTGCTAATAATATCAATATTAATAATATAATCATTATATGTAAAATAATACATAACAAAGTACAACTTACTTATTATGCAAGCATATATGAATAGTAACTGTTTCCTAAAACCTAGCCTTGCTAATGAAAGGTGTTACAAATATATTTATAACAACATAATCAGTTATTCAGTCTATCATGAGTTCATTTGAATTTACAAATCTGTTGTGTACAGTAGTGTTTCTTTAATATGGCAAATACATGTATAAATGAATCTCACTTCTTACCTAAATATGGAGTCAGCAAAAATTTATTAGAATCACATATTGCATTTATTATGCCTGGCGGATATGTAAAGCATCCGGGTGTGTCAGCTTGCACTGGCATGACAGGGTTAATGTATAACTCAGTTATTTAAGTTGTTTTTTTTTTTCTTACTTATTTTTTGCCTTCTTTTCTTTGCGTTTCCTGACTTTTTGTCATTATCCACCATTTTACCCTCTTCCCCTCTTTTTCTCTTCTATTCATTAATTTCTTTGGTTTATTGCATCCCTTATCCCTCTTGACCGTCTAGTGTTGCTCTGTAAGCCTACCTATCCACTATCTCAGGGAAACAAGGTCAGAAGCTTGTAGCAGCTTGTGTGCCTGCAGGTGGCCAGTCAGAGTACTGTAGCTGCTGCTAACGTTGTCCTTGGTTGGTTCTGTGCAGGTGTGGCAAACTGGCGAGGCATAAAGGGTGCAATTCCTCTAATTGCAGCCAGACATAGTGGTCCCATCATTACATGGGAATGAGATCCGCATTTGTGGTGCCTACTCTGGTTACCACTTTGGTTACCATGCTAGCCCCATTGTTGACTGCTGTTCACAAAAGCAAGGGGTCATGAGCCTTGTCTGGCATGGTGACCGTGGCTTCATATTCTTTTTTACAGCCCATGCAGGATCATATTATGCCTATTTACTCTCTGTGTTTGCAGGTCTAAAGCCAGGCCTTATGTGAACACTCAAGCACATGAGGTGCTTCTGTGTTTGTGGCACCCGTTACAGGTGTTTGTAGCACCCGTTTAGCCTCATGCTCTGTTCAGTCTGCTGTACCTGTTACTGACCCTGCTGTTTCCCCAAATTAGGGGGTAATTCATACCTGATCGGTAGGCTGCATTTTATCACAGTCTGCAATCAGGTCCAAACTGCGCATGCATATGCACCACAATGCGCAGGCGCATCAGATGACTGCTCCGGGCATTGGTGCATAGCGACGGGATGGTGCGAAAAAAGCGATCGTATGGGCAATCGCAAGGAGATTGACTGGAAGAAGGCGTTTGTGGGTGGCAACTGACAGTTTTCATGGAATATCTGGAAAAACACCGGCATGTCCAAACATTTTCTGACATCAAATCCGGTCCTTGATAGGTTGAAGTAATCACAGCGGCTGAGTAAATCCTGGGCTGTGCAGAGACTGCACAAAATCAGTTTGTGCAGCTCTGCTACACATGCGTTCGCACACTTACACAGCTCAAATACCCTCCCTGTGTAGGCGGCGACTATCTGATTGCAGAACAGCAAAACTCACTCCCCAGTGATCAGGTATGAATTAGGCCCACAGTTTTTCAAGGATGATAATTCCAATGTGTGGTCCTAGTTCTAATGGGAGGAATGAATTTGCTGGGGCCATGTGGGGTCTCTGACCAGACTGGTGAGTTGACAGCTTCTGCTGAATCACTAATATTAAAAAACGTATCTGGAAGGTAAAATATGTTAATGTTTTTGCTACGACTGCTAAAGTCAAAAAGGCATATATTACATATTTAGAGATAAGTCCTCTCCTTGTTATGGCACTAATCCACTGAAAATTAGATATAACACTAGTAAAAACTTAACTCTTATTTCTCCATTAAAAAACACAGTGCCTTGCATGTCAAACAAAACAGACAACAGAAAAACATGGATAGGCAACAAGTCAGGTGATCACATTGGTGATTATAATTACTCAATTGACAATTCTCTCAACTAGTACACCCCTAAATGGGTCAAGGCTGTCCAGCAATGATCATATGTCTGACTATAAGCAGTGACAAAATGTCTTGAAATTCCTTGGTGGGCCAGAGGCTAACAATAATAACCATATATCTGACCTTAATTAACAGGATATCACATATATTGCTTAGGTCAGAGGCACACATGGTTCATATGTCTAACCATTGGAAGTAAGAGAATCTCTTTCTAAGTAATAAGATCTCTCATCTATTCCTTAGGTCAGGAATCAACACTGTTGCTGTCTGATTATATCAGACTTGAATGTTTAGTATTAAAAATAGGCAGTAAACATTAAACAGTAAATACACTGTAAAATAAATCTTTTCTAGATAGGTGTAAAGAAAACGATACCCAAAAATGACTGGTTTAAATTAGAGATGAGCGGGTTCGGTTTCTTTGAATCCGAACCCGCACGAACTTCACTTTTTTTTTCACGGGTCCGAGCGACTCGGATCTTCCCGCCTTGCTCGGTTAACCCGAGCGCGCCCGAACGTCATCATGACGCTGTCGGATTCTCGCGAGACTCGGATTCTATATAAGGAGCCGCGCGTCGCCGCCATTTTCACACGTGCATTGAGATTGATAGGGAGAGGACGTGGCTGGCGTCCTCTCCATTAGAATAGATTAGAAGAGAGAGAGAGAGAGATTGTGCAGACAGAGTTTACCACAGTGACCAGTGCAGTTGTTGTTAAGTTAACTTTTATTTAATATATCCGTTCTCTGCTATATCCGTTCTCTGCCTGAAAAAAACGATACACAGCAGTCACACAGTGTGACTCAGTCTGTGTGCACTCAGCTCAGCCCAGTGTGCTGCACATCAATGTATAAAAGCTTATAATAATTGTGGGGGAGACTGGGGAGCACTGCAGGTTGTTATAGCAGGAGCCAGGAGTACATAATATTATATTAATTTAAAATTAAACAGTGCACACTTTTGCTGCAGGAGTGCCACTGCCAGTGTGACTAGTGGTGACCAGTGCCTGACCACCAGTATAGTAGTATATTGTTGTATACTATCTCTTTATCAACCAGTCTATATTAGCAGCAGACACAGTACAGTGCGGTAGTTCACGGCTGTGGCTACCTCTGTGTCGGCAGTCGGCACTCGGCAGGCAGTCCGTCCATCCATAATTGTATAATTATATACCACCTAACCGTGGTATTTTTTTTTCTTTCTTTATACCGTCGTCATAGTCATACTAGTTGTTACGAGTATACTACTATCTCTTTATCAACCAGTGTACAGTGCGGTAGTTCACGGCTGTGGCTACCTCTGTGTCGGCAGTCGGCAGGCAGTCCGTCCATCCATAATTGTATTATTATAATATATACCACCTAACCGTGGTTTTTTTTTCATTCTTTATACCGTCATAGTGTCATACTAGTTGTTACGAGTATACTACTATCTCTTTATCAACCAGTGTACAGTGCGGTAGTTCACGGCTGTGGCTACCTCTGTGTTGGCAGTCGGCAGGCAGTCCGTCCATCCATAATTGTATTATAATATATACCACCTAACCGTGGTTTTTTTTTTCATTCTTTATACCGTCATAGTGTCATACTAGTTGTTACGAGTATACTACTATCTCTTTATCAACCAGTGTACAGTGCGGTAGTTCACGGCTGTGGCTACCTCTGTGTCGGCAGTCGGCAGGCAGTCCGTCCATCCATAATTGTATTATAATATATACCACCTAACCGTGGTTTTTTTTTCATTCTTTATACCGTCATAGTCAGTCATACTAGTTGTTACGAGTATACTACTATCTCTTTATCAACCAGTGTACAGTGCGGTAGTTCACGGCTGTGGCTACCTCTGTGTCGGCACTCGGCAGGCAGTCCGTCCATCCATAATTGTATTATAATATATACCACCTAACCGTGGTTTTTTTTTCATTCTTTATACCGTCATAGTGTCATACTAGTTGTTACGAGTATACTACTATCTCTTTATCAACCAGTGTACAGTGCGGTAGTTCACGGCTGTGGCTACCTCTGTGTCGGCAGTCGGCAGGCAGTCCGTCCATCCATAATTGTATTATAATATATACCACCTAACCGTGGTTTTTTTTTTCATTCTTTATACCGTCATAGTGTCATACTAGTTGTTACGAGTATACTACTATCTCTTTATCAACCAGTGTACAGTGCGGTAGTTCACGGCTGTGGCTACCTCTGTGTCGGCAGTCGGCAGGCAGTCCGTCCATCCATAATTGTATTATAATATATACCACCTAACCGTGGTTTTTTTTTCATTCTTTATACCGTCATAGTCAGTCATACTAGTTGTTACGAGTATACTACTATCTCTTTATCAACCAGTGTACAGTGCGGTAGTTCACGGCTGTGGCTACCTCTGTGTCGGAACTCGGCAGGCAGTCCGTCCATCCATAATTGTATTACAATATATACCACCTAACCGTGGTTTTTTTTTCATTCTTTATACCGTCATAGTCAGTCATACTAGTTGTTACGAGTATACTACTATCTCTTTATCAACCAGTGTACAGTGCGGTAGTTCACGGCTGTGGCTACCTCTGTGTCGGAACTCGGCAGGCAGTCCGTCCATCCATAATTGTATTACAATATATACCACCTAACCGTGGTTTTTTTTTCATTCTTTATACCGTCATAGTCAGTCATACTAGTTGTTACGAGTATACTACTATCTCTTTATCAACCAGTGTACAGTGCGGTAGTTCACGGCTGTGGCTACCTCTGTGTCGGCAGTCGGCAGGCAGTCCGTCCATCCATAATTGTATTATTATAATATATACCACCTAACCGTGGTTTTTTTTTCATTCTTTATACCGTCATAGTGTCATACTAGTTGTTACGAGTATACTACTATCTCTTTATCAACCAGTGTACAGTGCGGTAGTTCACGGCTGTGGCTACCTCTGTGTCGGCAGTCGGCAGGCAGTCCGTCCATCCATAATTGTATTATAATATATACCACCTAACCGTGGTTTTTTTTTCATTCTTTATACCGTCATAGTGTCATACTAGTTGTTACGAGTATACTACTATCTCTTTATCAACCAGTGTACAGTGCGGTAGTTCACGGCTGTGGCTACCTCTGTGTCGGCAGTCGGCAGGCAGTCCGTCCATCCATAATTGTATCATAATATATACCACCTAACCGTGGTTTTTTTTTCATTCTTTATACCGTCATAGTCAGTCATACTAGTTGTTACGAGTATACTACTATCTCTTTATCAACCAGTGTACAGTGCGGTAGTTCACGGCTGTGGCTACCTCTGTGTCGGCACTCGGCAGGCAGTCCGTCCATCCATAATTGTATTATAATATATACCACCTAACCGTGGTTTTTTTTTCATTCTTTATACCGTCATAGTGTCATACTAGTTGTTACGAGTATACTACTATCTCTTTATCAACCAGTGTACAGTGCGGTAGTTCACGGCTGTGGCTACCTCTGTGTCGGCAGTCGGCAGGCAGTCCGTCCATCCATAATTGTATTATAATATATACCACCTAACCGTGGTTTTTTTTTCATTCTTTATACCGTCATAGTGTCATACTAGTTGTTACGAGTATACTACTATCTCTTTATCAACCAGTGTACAGTGCGGTAGTTCACGGCTGTGGCTACCTCTGTGTCGGCAGTCGGCAGGCAGTCCGTCCATCCATAATTGTATTATAATATATACCACCTAACCGTGGTTTTTTTTTCATTCTTTATACCGTCATAGTCAGTCATACTAGTTGTTACGAGTATACTACTATCTCTTTATCAACCAGTGTACAGTGCGGTAGTTCACGGCTGTGGCTACCTCTGTGTCGGAACTCGGCAGGCAGTCCGTCCATCCATAATTGTATTACAATATATACCACCTAACCGTGGTTTTTTTTTCATTCTTTATACCGTCATAGTCAGTCATACTAGTTGTTACGAGTATACTACTATCTCTTTATCAACCAGTGTACAGTGCGGTAGTTCACGGCTGTGGCTACCTCTGTGTCGGAACTCGGCAGGCAGTCCGTCCATCCATAATTGTATTACAATATATACCACCTAACCGTGGTTTTTTTTTCATTCTTTATACCGTCATAGTCAGTCATACTAGTTGTTACGAGTATACTACTATCTCTTTATCAACCAGTGTACAGTGCGGTAGTTCACGGCTGTGGCTACCTCTGTGTCGGAACTCGGCAGGCAGTCCGTCCATCCATAATTGTATTATTATAATATATACCACCTAACCGTGGTTTTTTTTTCATTCTTTATACCGTCATAGTGTCATACTAGTTGTTACGAGTATACTACTATCTCTTTATCAACCAGTGTACAGTGCGGTAGTTCACGGCTGTGGCTACCTCTGTGTCGGCAGTCGGCAGGCAGTCCGTCCATCCATAATTGTATTATAATATATACCACCTAACCGTGGTTTTTTTTTCATTCTTTATACCGTCATAGTCAGTCATACTAGTTGTTACGAGTATACTACTATCTCTTTATCAACCAGTGTACAGTGCGGTAGTTCACGGCTGTGGCTACCTCTGTGTCGGAACTCGGCAGGCAGTCCGTCCATCCATAATTGTATTACAATATATACCACCTAACCGTGGTTTTTTTTTCATTCTTTATACCGTCATAGTCAGTCATACTAGTTGTTACGAGTATACTACTATCTCTTTATCAACCAGTGTACAGTGCGGTAGTTCACGGCTGTGGCTACCTCTGTGTCGGCTCTCGGCAGGCAGTCCGTCCATCCATAATTGTATTACAATATATACCACCTAACCGTGGTTTTTTTATACCACCTAACCGTGGCAGTCCGTCCATAATTGTATACTAGTATCCAATCCATCCATCTCCATTGTTTACCTGAGGTGCCTTTTAGTTCTGCCTATAAAATATGGAGAACAAAAAAGTTGAGGTTCCAAAATTAGGGAAAGATCAAGATCCACTTCCACCTCGTGCTGAAGCTGCTGCCACTAGTCATGGCCGAGACGATGAAATGCCAGCAACGTCGTCTGCCAAGGCCGATGCCCAATGTCATAGTACAGAGCATGTCAAATCCAAAACACCAAATATCAGAAAAAAAAGGACTCCAAAACCTAAAATAAAATTGTCGGAGGAGAAGCGTAAACTTGCCAATATGCCATTTACCACACGGAGTGGCAAGGAACGGCTGAGGCCCTGGCCTATGTTCATGGCTAGTGGTTCAGCTTCACATGAGGATGGAAGCACTCAGCCTCTCGCTAGAAAACTGAAAAGACTCAAGCTGGCAAAAGCACCGCAAAGAACTGTGCGTTCTTTGAAATCCCAAATCCACAAGGAGAGTCCAATTGTGTCGGTTGCGATGCCTGACCTTCCCAACACTGGACGTGAAGAGCATGCGCCTTCCACTATTTGCATGCCCCCTGCAAGTGCTGGAAGGAGCACCCGCAGTCCAGTTCCTGATAGTCAGATTGAAGATGTCAGTGTTGAAGTACACCAGGATGAGGAGGATATGGGTGTTGCTGGCGCTGGGGAGGAAATTGACCAGAAGGATTCTGATGGTGAGGTGGTTTGTTTAAGTCAGGCACCCGGGGAGACACCTGTTGTCCGTGGGAGGAATATGGCCGTTGACATGCCAGGTGAAAATACCAAAAAAATCAGCTCTTCGGTGTGGAGGTATTTCACCAGAAATGCGGACAACAGGTGTCAAGCCGTGTGTTCCCTTTGTCAAGCTGTAATAAGTAGGGGTAAGGACGTTAACCACCTCGGAACATCCTCCCTTATACGTCACCTGCAGCGCATTCATAATAAGTCAGTGACAAGTTCAAAAACTTTGGGTGACAGCGGAAGCAGTCCACTGACCAGTAAATCCCTTCCTCTTGTAACCAAGCTCACGCAAACCACCCCACCAACTCCCTCAGTGTCAATTTCCTCCTTCCCCAGGAATGCCAATAGTCCTGCAGGCCATGTCACTGGCAAGTCTGACGAGTCCTCTCCTGCCTGGGATTCCTCCGATGCATCCTTGCGTGTAACGCCTACTGCTGCTGGCGCTGCTGTTGTTGCCGCTGGGAGTCGATGGTCATCCCAGAGGGGAAGTCGTAAGCCCACTTGTACTACTTCCAGTAAGCAATTGACTGTTCAACAGTCCTTTGCGAGGAAGATGAAATATCACAGCAGTCATCCTACTGCAAAGCGGATAACTGAGGCCTTGGCATCCTGGGTGGTGAGAAACGTGGTTCCGGTATCCATCATTACTGCAGAGCCAACTAGAGACTTGTTGGAGGTACTGTGTCCCCGGTACCAAATACCATCTAGGTTCCATTTCTCTAGGCAGGCGATACCGAAAATGTACACAGACCTCAGAAAAAGAGTCACCAGTGTCCTAAAAAATGCAGCTGTACCCAATGTCCACTTAACCACGGACATGTGGACAAGTGGAGCAGGGCAGGGTCAGGACTATATGACTGTGACAGCCCACTGGGTAGATGTATGGACTCCCGCCGCAAGAACAGCAGCGGCGGCACCAGTAGCAGCATCTCGCAAACGCCAACTCTTTCCTAGGCAGGCTACGCTTTGTATCACCGCTTTCCAGAATACGCACACAGCTGAAAACCTCTTACGGCAACTGAGGAAGATCATCGCGGAATGGCTTACCCCAATTGGACTCTCCTGTGGATTTGTGGCATCGGACAACGCCAGCAATATTGTGTGTGCATTAAATATGGGCAAATTCCAGCACGTCCCATGTTTTGCACATACCTTGAATTTGGTGGTGCAGAATTTTTTAAAAAACGACAGGGGCGTGCAAGAGATGCTGTCGGTGGCCAGAAAAATTGCGGGACACTTTCGGCGTACAGGCACCACGTACAGAAGACTGGAGCACCACCAAAAACTACTGAACCTGCCCTGCCATCATCTGAAGCAAGAAGTGGTAACGAGGTGGAATTCAACCCTCTATATGCTTCAGAGGTTGGAGGAGCAGCAAAAGGCCATTCAAGCCTACACAATTGAGCACGATATAGGAGATGGAATGCACCTGTCTCAAGCGCAGTGGAGAATGATTTCAACGTTGTGCAAGGTTCTGATGCCCTTTGAACTTGCCACACGTGAAGTCAGTTCAGACACTGCCAGCCTGAGTCAGGTCATTCCCCTCATCAGGCTTTTGCAGAAGAAGCTGGAGGCATTGAAGAAGGAGCTAACACGGAGCGATTCCGCTAGGCATGTGGGACTTGTGGATGCAGCCCTTAATTCGCTTAACAAGGATTCACGGGTGGTCAATCTGTTGAAATCAGAGCACTACATTTTGGCCACCGTGCTCGATCCTAGATTTAAAGCCTACCTTGGATCTCTCTTTCCGGCAGACACAGGTCTGCTGGGGTTGAAAGACCTGCTGGTGACAAAATTGTCAAGTCAAGCGGAACGCGACCTGTCAACATCTCCTCCTTCACATTCTCCCGCAACTGGGGGTGCGAGGAAAAGGCTCAGAATTCCGAGCCCACCCGCTGGCGGTGATGCAGGGCAGTCTGGAGCGACTGCTGATGCTGACATCTGGTCCGGACTGAAGGACCTGACAACGATTACGGACATGTCGTCTACTGTCACTGCATATGATTCTCTCAACATTGATAGAATGGTGGAGGATTATATGAGTGACCGCATCCAAGTAGGCACGTCACACAGTCCGTACTTATGCTGGCAGGAAAAAGAGGCAATTTGGAGGCCCTTGCACAAACTGGCTTTATTCTACCTAAGTTGCCCTCCCACAAGTGTGTACTCCGAAAGAGTGTTTAGTGCCGCCGCTCACCTTGTCAGCAATCGGCGTACGAGGTTACATCCAGAAAATGTGGAGAAGATGATGTTCATTAAAATGAATTATAATCAATTCCTCCGCGGAGACATTGACCAGCAGCAATTGCCTCCACAAAGTACACAGGGAGCTGAGATGGTGGATTCCAGTGGGGACGAATTGATAATCTGTGAGGAGGGGGATGTACACGGTGATATATCGGAGGGTGAAGATGAGGTGGACATCTTGCCTCTGTAGAGCCAGTTTGTGCAAGGAGAGATTAATTGCTTCTTTTTTGGGGGGGGTCCAAACCAACCCGTCATATCAGTCACAGTCGTGTGGCAGACCCTGTCACTGAAATGATGGGTTGGTTAAAGTGTGCATGTCCTGTTTTGTTTATACAACATAAGGGTGGGTGGGAGGGCCCAAGGACAATTCCATCTTGCACCTCTTTTTTCTTTTCTTTTTCTTTGCATCATGTGCTGATTGGGGAGGGTTTTTTGGAAGGGACATCCTGCGTGACACTGCAGTGCCACTCCTAGATGGGCCCGGTGTTTGTGTCGGCCACTAGGGTCGCTAATCTTACTCACACAGCTACCTCATTGCGCCTCTTTTTTTCTTTGCGTCATGTGCTGTTTGGGGAGGGTTTTTTGGAAGGGACATCCTGCGTGACACTGCAGTGCCACTCCTAGATGGGCCCGGTGTTTGTGTCGGCCACTAGGGTCGCTAATCTTACTCACACAGTCAGCTACCTCATTGCGCCTCTTTTTTTCTTTGCGTCATGTGCTGTTTGGGGAGGGTTTTTTGGAAGGGCCATCCTGCGTGACACTGCAGTGCCACTCCTAGATGGGCCCGGTGTTTGTGTCGGCCACTAGGGTCGCTAATCTTACTCACACAGCTACCTCATTGCGCCTCTTTTTTTCTTTGCGTCATGTGCTGTTTGGGGAGGGTTTTTTGGAAGGGCCATCCTGCGTGACACTGCAGTGCCACTCCTAGATGGGCCCGGTGTTTGTGTCGGCCACTAGGGTCGCTAATCTTACTCACACAGCTACCTCATTGCGCCTCTTTTTTTCTTTGCGTCATGTGCTGTTTGGGGAGGGTTTTTTGGAAGGGACATCCTGCGTGACACTGCAGTGCCACTCCTAGATGGGCCCGGTGTTTGTGTCGGCCACTAGGGTCGCTTATCTTACTCACACAGCGACCTCGGTGCAAATTTTAGGACTAAAAATAATATTGTGAGGTGTGAGGTATTCAGAATAGACTGAAAATGAGTGTAAATTATGGTTTTTGAGGTTAATAATACTTTGGGATCAAAATGACCCCCAAATTCTATGATTTAAGCTGTTTTTTAGTGTTTTTGGAAAAAAACACCCGAATCCAAAACACACCCGAATCCGACAAAAATAATTCGGTGAGGTTTTGCCAAAACGCGTTCGAACCCAAAACACGGCCGCGGAACCGAACCCAAAACCAAAACACAAAACCCGAAAAATTTCAGGCGCTCATCTCTAGTTTAAATATGCATCCACTGGTGATAATTGTTACATAATCTTCTAATAATCAGAACATTTCATTTCTGGGTACACTTTGACAGACTCATATTTGTTCTACATTAACCATATGGCAAGGTTTTATAAAAAGTTACTTAGGTATAATATTGCAATACATCAGAAAAATAATGTGTCTCTTGTATAATTTGAACCCAGACAACACATCTTCTCTCAGATTTGAAGAGGGTTGCATAAGATCAGTACCACTAATGCATATGTATCAGTATTTGATTCATGGGTTTAACATTACAACATTTCAAACATTCAAGTATAGTTTTGTGTATAGTTTTAAACCCAAACAATGCCTTCTCTAGAATATGAGGCAGGGCCGTCTTAACTATAGTGTAATCCCTTGGGCAAAAGCAGTGCACTGGGGCCCCTACCTATCCTCCAGAGGTAGGGGTGGGGGGTGCTATCAGTGGCAGCTTTGATGTCCCGTGGGTGGAAGGGGTGTACTATTTTAAACTCAGCATGTGGGACCGTGAGCAGGAATTTCTGCTAATTACTCATTTACTGCACAGATGGTGGAAAATGGGATGGGAGTTTACACTTAACTGTAGAAGGGGGCATTTGGATGAATTAAGGAACCCTGGTACATGACTTCCTTGGTGGTAGGGGGTGTTTAATATGCAGGTGAGGGGTGGATAGTGGAGTGGGCTTAATATTCATCATTTTCCGGTGGGAGGAAAAACTTGCTTGACTGCAGATATCTCCAGTTCTTGGAAATAGATTTCTTAGTTTTGAATGGGAGAAAAAATTAAAGAGTCACACCATTCATAAAGGTCTGGGGACTTGGGGATCAGTGTTAAGTAGGCAGAGCAATCAACCAATAAAAATATAAAACTGCATATCAGGCTTGTGAGGCTGGAACAGGGACCAGCTGCCAGAATGCTGATATCTCCAGTTCTGAGCATAGTAAAGATAAACTGCCAGTGTCCACCAAAATGGGAAAGTCCCAGATTTTGGAGCATACCCTCAGAAATCTCCAAAGGCAGACAGAACTCAAGATATCTGGCTAGGAATTGCAATTAATAGGGTCAGATGGGGACCTCTGCCTTGAATTCAGTTATCTCCAGTCCCCCAGGGACAATTTTCAAAAAGCTGGTACCCCTAGAAAAAGGGGACCCTCAGCTATCAGTCTGGTGCCCTTATACTTCTGGGGCCCTTGGGCAACTGCCCATTGAGCCAATGTGAAAAGACATCCATTATTTGAGGAAAGGCAGCACTATATCCAATTATTTCATTGCTTGATACATCAGCCGTAAATTTGATTAGAATATTATTAATTAAAGGGAAAACTAAAGATTTTATTGATGAAAAGTAGAATGAGAATATAAATAAATAAATAAATAAATAAATATGTGAGGACCATATTTTGAATGTATTATATTATTGTATTATATTATGGAGAAGGAATAAGAGCTTTGTCCACTCCATGTATTAACCTGGCATTAGAGTTCATCTAGTAATGTTGTACATTTTCTAAAACCCAACCACCCCAACCCCACACACACAAAGATTGGATTATTGCATTTGAGTCAATAATCACATAACTACATGTTGACTTATTACAGTATATGATTCATTTAGGTTTTAGTAATTTATTATTATTTTTTGTCTTTGGTTAAAATATTGCCTACTTAATCTTTTTTCCTCTTTGCTGGGATCAGTTGTATTATGTAAAATTAAGAATTTCCCCTTTTCTGTCACAGCCTCCTGTGATTCGGTGTTCTTCTTGTGTTACTGTATGTATGGCTCTATTGAGCATGTTTAATTTAATTTTAAAGGAGGTTAAGAGAATGAAGACATTGATCTACTAGGTCAACATACTTTGCAGAATTGTTTGCTTTCATCTGGTGTGGTATGACTTGTACATCAAATCGACAAGAGAATGTTGACAGGGTCAAACCGTTGACATGCAGCATGTCAGCTGTGGGCATGATGACATTCATTGCATCTATCCAGATGATAAATTGATATGATGAACTGTCGACAAACTGTCCCTCGTGGTTTAGTGGGTCCTTAGCTTCTCCTGGCAGCGATGGCAGCTGCAGATTCTTCTCCTGTGTCCCAGTGACTGTGATAGTGTAGTCACTTTAAGCATGGACTTCCTATGCTCCAGCATTCTTATAAGTATTTCTCCCCCTATCCCTACCCCTCACCTAATTCCAAACTCTAACCTCCTCCTGCAGCATAACCCTAACCTCCCCAAGCCTCATCCTCCTGGTGGTACCTAACCATAACTGTCACCACTCTGAAACTGTAATCTTTTCACATGGCAACATTTCAGATGTTGACATTGTAAACATTTAGACAGTATGAGGATGTAGACCTCATACCTATCGACAGTTTGAATATCGACAAGGTTACTGTTGACCTTTTGACCGGATACACATTAATCACATCCTCCTTCCACTACTATAAATTAATTTTCAGTATTTTAATTAGGGGTATGACTTAACTCGTGCTTGCAGTGTCAGAACTCACTTCATTTGTTTCACTTTCCAGTGGCTTTAGTAGCTTGCATATTACTGAACTTTTTTTCAAGGGTGCTGCAGTAGGGTAACATGTCTCCCTCTACCTATATTATGGTTAGATGTGTAGCCCTTAATGGCTTACTGCTGTTCCTACTGTAGCTGAAGCAAATAAAGTGTGGAATTCCACCTTGACAATACCTGATTATTTGGCAGGTCATTTTTATTTTGCAGATGGTGTAATGCTCAACAGGCTGTTTTGGAATGTCCTAAATGCATCCAAATGTTATGGACCATAAAGAGCATTTCCTGTACAAACTTCTTTTTTTTAGGAAATAAAAAACCACCAGGTTTATTGTGTGGGCAAAGCATGGAATGTGTTATCAATTTCCCATTCAAATTGCATGTACAGTACACCTTTGAATCCTTTAACAGATATAAGAAATTCAATGGAGAGTGTTAGTGGGTAAACTATTAGAATATGACATTATGAAGTTACTGAGATCATAATATTTCCCCAACAGTAGCTGCCCTAGCACCCAGGGATTATTCTTGGGAATGATGTATCGCATTACAGGAGCCAGATTGCATTTAATTAAATACTACTTAATACTGTTTCTGAGGAGGCAAATGAAGAGGCTATTGTCAGTGAAGTTTGCATGAGAAATTGAACATGCTACTGGTAGCTGTTACTGGACTGGTTTTTGTATGTGATTTTACTTGTTGTAATGAACCACTTGCATATGACATATTAGCAAGGAGCTGCATAGATGGTTAACATTATAGATGTGCAACGGCCAATTTTCGTGTTTTGTGTTTTGGTTTTGGTTTTGGATCTGGATTTGGTTTTGGGTCTGTATTTTTTTGGGGGGAAACCATAAAAAAGCTAAAATCACAGAAATCTTTTTCTATGCTACTATTAACCTCAATAACATTCATTTCCACTCATTTCCAGTCAATTCTGACCACCTCACAATGTTGTTTTTAGGCCAAAAGGTTGCACCGAGGTAGCTGGATGACTATGCTAAGTGACACAAGTGGGTGGCACAAACACCTGGCCCATCTAGGAGTAGCACTGCAGTGGCAGACAGGATGGCAGTTTGAAAAACTAAGCCACAAAGAGTGCATAATGCAAAGTAAAAAAAGAGGTGCTAGATTGAATTATCCTTGGGCCCTCCCACCCACCCTTATGTTGTATGAACAGGACACGCATACTTTAACAAACCAATCATTTCAGCGCCAGGGTCTGCCACATAACTGTGGCTGAAATTATTGGTTCGTTTGGACCCCCACAAAACAAGCTGGCAATGCTCCAAAGAGCATATTATGCAAAGAAAAGAGGTACAAGCTGGAATTGTCCTTGGGCCCTCCCAGCCACCCTTATGTTGTATAAACAGGACACACACACTTTAACAGACCAATCATTTCTGCGCCAGGGTCTGCCACACGACTGTGGCTGAAATGATTGGTTCATTTGGGCCCCCACAAAACAACCTGGCAATTAATCTGTCCCTGCACAAACTGGCTCTACCGAGGAAAGATGTCATCATCATCCTCATCGACCGATTCCTCACCCCCTTCAGTGTTTTGTACATCCTCATCCACACAGAGTATTAATTTTCCTCTGCTGGAATCCACCACCACATCTCCCTCTTTACTTTGTGGTGGCTGGTCTTCCCGGAAAAATTGCTAATTCATTTTGATGAACATCATCTTCTCCACATTGTGTGGAAGTAACCTCCTACTCTTATCGCTGACAAGATTACCGGCTGCACTAAAAACTGTTTCGGAGTACACACTGGGGAGGGGGGGGGGGGGCAACTTAGGAAAAATAGAGCCAGTTTTGTACAGGGGCTTCCAAATTGCCTCTTTTTACTGCCAGTACAGGTACAGACTGTCTGACATGTCTACTTGGATGCTGTCACCGATGTAATCCTCCACCATTCTTTCAATGGTGACAGCATCATACGCAGAGACAGTAGACATGTCAGAAATTGTTGGCAGGTCCTTCAATCTGGACCAGATGTCCAAAGTTGGTCCTGCCTGCCCTGCATCACTGCCAGCAGGTTGGTTAGGAATCGGATATCTAAGTTGTTTCCTGGCAGCCCCAATGGCGGGAGAAAATGAAGAAGGAGCTGCAGTAATGTCACATTATGTTTCAGCTGACAGTGTTTTCACCTGCAGGTCTTTGCACCTCTGCAGTCTTGTGTCCGCCGGAAAGAGAGATACCACATAGGCTTTAAACCTAGGATCGAGCACGGTGACCAAAATGTAGTGCTCTGATTTCAACAGATTGACCACTCTCGGATCCTATCAAAGCAAATAAAGGACTTCATCCCCAAGTCCCACATATTGAGTGGAATCAGCATCTTAGCTCCTACTTCACTTTCTCTAGCTGCTTCTGCAAAATCCTGATGAGGGGAATGACCTGACTCAAGCTGGCAGTGCAGGAACTGACATCATGTTTGGCAAGTTCGAAGGGTTGGAGAACCTTACACAACACAGAAATTAATCTCCACTGCGTTTGAGTCTGGTGAATACCGCCTCCTTTGCCTATGTCATAGGTGGCTGTATAGGTTTGAATGGCCTTTTGCTGCACCTCCATCCTCTTAAGCATATAGAGGATTGAGTTCCACCGCATTACAACCTCTTGCTTCAGGTCATGGCAAGGCAGGTTCAAGAGTGTTTGCTATGGCTCCAGTCTTCGGCACGCAGTCATTGAATGGCGACAGTGACTTTTTATGAATGCGCTGCAGGTGATGTATAAGGGAAGATGTTCCAAGGTGGTTAACTTCCTTACCCCTACTTATTACACCTTTATATAAGGTATATATGGCAAGACAGTAGTTGTCCAGATTTGGTTAGAAATATTTCCAGACCAAAGAGGTGGATTTTTTGGTCTTCTACCCAGGCATGACAATGGGCTTATTCATCCCACAGACAACAACTGTCTCCCTGGTGCCTGATTTAAACAAAGCACATCACCATCAGTATCTTCCTCATCAACTTCCTCCTCAGCGCCAGCAACACCCATATCCTCATCCTGGTGCACTTCAACAGTGACATATTTAATTTGAATATCAGAAACTGGACTGTGGATGCTACTTCCAACACTTGCAGAGGGCATGCCAATGGTGGAAGGAGCCATCTCTTCCCATCCAGTGTTGGGAAGGTCAGGCATCGCAACCGCCGACACACTTGGACTCTACTTAGGGATTTGTGATACATCTTAGAACGTACAGTTCTTTTCTGTGCTTTTGCCAGCTTAACTCTTATCATTTTTCTAGCGAGAGGATGAGGGCTTCCTTCATCATGTGAAGCTGAACCACTAGTCATGAACATAGGCCAGGGCCTTAGCCATTCTTTGCCACTCCGTGTCGTAAATGGCATACTGGCAAGTTTACGTTTCTCCTCAGACCATTTCAATTTATTATTTGGGGTCTTTTTACTGAACTTTTGTTTTTTTGGATTTTACATGCCCTCTACTATCACATTGGGCATCGGCCTTGGCAGACAACTTTGATGGCATTTCATTGCCTATGTCATGACTAGTGGCAGTAGCTTCAGCTCCAGGAGAAAGTGGTTTTTGAACTTTCCCTATTTTATTCTCAAAATTTTTGTTCTCCATTTTTTCTGGAGTTATATAACAATATGCATCAGAGAGCATACCCCTAAACCACACACACATGGCAAAGCCTGTAAAAATTATTTGGATAATAACCTTTTTATTTGGAGTAAATATTTTACAGCACAGGACAGCACCACTAGATTTATACAGCAATACCACTGGACTTATACGGCTGTACCACTATATTTATACGGCTGTACCGCTGGACTTATACGGCAGTACCGATGGAGTTATACGGCTGTACCATCGGACTTATACAGCTGTATCACTGGACTAATACGGCAGTACCACTGGACTTATACAGCTGTACCGCTGGACTGATATGGCAGAACCACTGGACTTTTACCGCAGTACCATTGTACTTATATGGCTGTACCGCTGGACTTATATGGCAGTACCACTGGACTTATACGGCTATACCACTAGACTTAAATGGCTGTACCGCTAGACTTATACAGCTGTACCGCTGGATTATATGGCAGTACAGCTGGACTTATACTGCTGTACCGCTGGATTTATACGGCAGTATAGCTGGACTTATATGGCAGTACCACTGGACTTATATGGCAGCATCACTGGACTGGACTTATACAGCAGCACCACTGGACTGGACTTAGACAGCAGCACCACTGGACTTATGGCAGCACAGGACAACAACACTGGACTGATGCAGCAAAAGACGCCACCACTGGGCTGATGCAGGACAAGACAGAACCACTGGACTGGACTTATAAGGCAGTACTACTGGAATTATGACAGCACAGTACACCACCACTGAACTGATGCATCACAAGACAGCACCACTGGACTGGACTTATACAACAGCACCACTGGACTTGTGGCAGCACAAAACACCACCACTGGAATGATGCAGCACAAGACAGCACCACTGGAATGATACAAAAGAGAAGGTCATCACCCTAGGCACCACGTCACTTTCCCGCACAGACACTGAGGAGACACGTCCTCTCGCTACACTCTCCAGGACTAGAGTGAAGATGGCGGGGCGGGAGGTGCAAAATATACAAAGTAGTGATGTGCACCGGATATGTTTTTGGTTTTGGATTTTGGTTTTGGATTTGGTTCCGCGGCCGTGTTTTGGATTCGGACATGTTTTGGCAAAACCTCCCTGAAATTTTTTTGTCAGATTCGGGTGTGTTTTGGATTCGGGTGTTTTTTTTACAAATACCCCTCAAAAACAGCTTAAATCATAGAATTTGGGGGTGATTTTGATCCCATAGTATTATTAACCTCAATAACCATAATTTCCACTCATTTCCAGTCTATTCTGAACACCTCACACCTCACAATATTATTTTTAGTCCTAAAAATTGCACCGAGGTCGCTGGATGACTAAGCTAAGCGACCCAAGTGGCCGACACAAACACCTGGCCCATCTAGGAGTGACACTGCAGTGTCAGACAGGATGGCTGATTTAAAAAATAGTCCCTAAACAGCACATGATGCAAAGAAAAAAAGAGGTGCACAAAGGTCGCTGGATGGCTAAGCTAAGCGACCCAAGTGGCCGACACAAACACCTGGCACATCTAGGAGTGGCACTGCAGTGTCAGACAGGATGGCCGATTTAAAAAATAGTCCCCAAACAGCACATGATGCAAAGAAAAAAAAAGAGGTGCACCAAGGTCACTGGATGGCTAAGCTAGGCAACCCAAGTGGCCGACACAAACACCTGGCCCATCTAGGAGTGGCACTGCAGT
Organism: Pseudophryne corroboree; assembly: GCF_028390025.1. Lineage (NCBI taxonomy): Eukaryota > Metazoa > Chordata > Amphibia > Anura > Myobatrachidae > Pseudophryne > Pseudophryne corroboree. The sequence goes on from NC_086449.1 coordinate 398,481,729, forward strand.
GTCAGACAGGATGGCCAACTTAAAAAATAGTCCCCAAACAGCACATGATGCAAAGAAAAAAAGAGGAGCACCAAGGTCGCTGGATGGCTAAGCTAAGCGACCCAAGTGGCCAACACAAACACCTGGCCCATCTAGGAGTGGCACTGCAGTGTCAGACAGGATGGCCGATTTAAAAAATAGTCCCCAAACAGCACATGATGCAAAGAAAAAAAGAGGTGCACCAAGGTCGCTGGATGGCTAAGCTAAGCAACCCAAGTGGCCGACACAAACACATGGCCCATCTAAGAGTGGCACTGCAGTATCAGACAGGATGGCACTTCAAAAAATAGTCCCCAAACAGCACATGATGCAAAGAAAAAAAGAGGTGCACCAAGGTCGCTGGATGGCTAAGCTAGGCAACCCAAGTGGCCGACACAAACACCTGGTCCATCTAGGAGTGGCACTGCAGTGTCAGACAGGATGGCCAACTTAAAAAATAGTCCCCAAACAGCACATGATGCAAAGAAATAAAGAGGAGCACCAAGGTCGCTGGATGGCTAAGCTAAGCGACCCAAGTGGCCGACACAAACACCTGGCCCATCTAGGAGTGGTTTTAATGTAGAGGGAGAAAGGGGATATGGGAAACTTGAGCACAGGTGGTGAAATATGATATGACACTGAATGAATTGGAAAAAACCACAGTAGTTTAGAATTTAATCCTTCATTGAAGGATACTACAGCAGTAACTCATGTGGAGGTGCACCCCTGAGAGTGAACACTAGTATACTAAAAAAGAAGAGGAAAAGACTCTCGTTTTTTTGGGGGCACTCATTGAAAAATATTGCATAAAATCTAACTTTTATTAATTAGCATTAAAAGCTGTTGCCACCAACCAGGACTGGGACAAAAACATACACACATAAATACAAAAATGACAAAACAATAGAAAACAACAAAAAAGATGACAAAAAAACCACACCTAGGTTTGCGTGTGGTATGAACACGCCATGGGGAGATATGCCTGACGCAGTCAGGGCCAATATGATAAATACTGACACTAGTTCCTGCAACAGTTAGCCTTAACAGTCCCCTAACAGAAGGAGACAAATAGTGGGCTGGTATAGTCGGCTAACACAGGAAACAGAAACACTGTAGATAGATTTACCAACAATACTTCAGTCTCTTGTAATGAATGCTACTGGCGTAGAGTAAATAAGTAACAATGATGGTTTAGTGTGTGTTCAAACTTCATAGTAAGTGCAGTCTCCCCATAGATTGCATAATGATGGTTTAGTGTCTGTTCAAACTTCATAGTAAGTGCAGTCTCCCCATAGATTGCATGTCATTGGTTCCTATAAAGAGGTAGTAGCGAAATAATCATAGTATTTATTCAGGATCTAGGATATAAATATCCATAATATAAACAAAAAATAATAATAATAATCTTGTAAATGTTACAGTGCAAATACTGTTAATTTTCTCAGTGCAGTAAACCGGTAAGCCTTATATTAGTAAATAATTTCTTGGTATCGAGTATTCACTATAAAAAAAACACCCTGATCCGTATCTCAGGTACAGGCAGGCTATTACTAATTGAAGTTGTCTGGGCAGACGTATCTAGTATGCCTCAAAAACAAGCTGTAGCAAAAAAAAAAAAAATATATGGCGTGTTCATACCACACGCAAACCTAGGTGTGGTTTTTTTTGTCATTTTTTTGTTGTTTTCTATTGTTTTGTCATTTTTGTATTTATGTGTGTATGTTTTTGTCCCAGTCCTGGTTGGTGGCAACAGCTTTTAATACTAATTAATAAAAGTTAGATTTTATGCAATATTTTTCAATGAGTGCCCCCAAAAAAACGAGAGTCTTTTCCTCTTCTTTTTTAGCCATCTAGGAGTGGCACTGCAGTGTCAGACAGGATGGCCAACTTAAAAAATAGTTCCCAAACAGCACATGATGCAAAGAAAAAAAGAGGAGCACCAAGGTCGCTGGATGGCTAAGCTAAGCGACCCAAGTGGCCGACACAAACACCTGGCCCATCTAGGAGTGGCAGTGCAGTGTCAAACAGGATGGACGATTTAAAAAATAGTCCCCAAACAGCACATGATGCAAAGAAAAAAAGAGGTGCACCAAGGTCGCTGGATGGCTAAGCTAAGCGACCCAAGTGGCCGACACAAACACCTGGCCCATCTAGGAGTAGCACTGCAGTGTCAGACAGGATGGCACTTCAAAAAATAGTCCCCAAACAGCACATGATGCAAAGAAAAAAAGAGGTGCACCAAGGTCGTTGGATGGCTAAGCTAAGCGACACAAGGGGCCGACACAAACACCTGGCCCATCTAGGAGTGGCACTTCAGTTTTCTAGCGAGAGGATGAGTGCTTCCATCCTCATGTGAATCTGAACCACTAGCCATGAACATGGGCTAGGGCCTCAACCGTTCCTTACCACTCCGTGTCGTAAATTAAATTTTGGCAAGTTTACGCTTCTCATCAGACGCTTTTAATTTAGATTTTTGGGTCATTTTACTGAACTTTTGTAGTATACTTGACGCCACAGAGGTAGAGCAATGGACTACTGTACCGTACTGCTATATATACACTGGTGGGCAGCAAAATTCTGCACTGTCCTCCTACTATATACTGCGCACAACTAAAATGCAGCACGGGTATGGATGCATAGTATACTTGACGACACAGAGGTAGAGCAGTGGACTACTGTACCGTACTGCTATATATATACTGGTGGTCAGCAAAATTCTGCACTTTCCTCCTTCTATATGCTGCGCACAACTAAAATGCAGCACAGGTATGGATGCATAGTATACTTGGCGACACAGAGGTAGAGCAGTGGACTACTGTACCGTACTGCTATATATATACTGGTGGTCAGCAAAATTCTGCACTGTCCTCCTACTATATACTGTGCACAACTTAAATGCAGCACAGGTATGGATGGATAGTATACTTGACGACACAGAGGTAGAGCAGTGGACTACTGTACCTTACTGCTATATATATACTGGTGGTCAGCAAAATTCTGCACTTTACTCATACTATATACTGCGCACAACTAAAATGCAGCACAGGTATGGATGCATAGTATACTTGACGACACAGAGGTAGAGCAGTGGACTACTGTACCGTACTGCTATATATATACTGGCGGTCAGCAAAATTCTGCACTGTCCTCCTACTATATACTGCGCACAACTAAAATGCAGCACAGGTATGGATGCATAGTATACTTGACAACACAGAGGTAGAGCAGTGGACTACTGTACCGTACTGCTATATATATACTGGTGGTCACAGCAAAATTCTGCACTGTCCTCCTACTATATACTACAATGCAGCACAGATATGGAGCTTTTTTCAGGTAGAGAACGTAGATATTTTCAGCACACTGAGCACAGATATTTGCAAGCACACTGAGCACAGATATTTGCAGCACACTGAGCACAGATATTTGCAGCACACTGAACACAGAAACTGAGAGAACGCAGCCACATCCTCTCGCTATCTATCATCGACGCGTGGCTCCTTATAAAGAATACGAATCTCGCGAGAGTCCGACAGCGGGATGATGACGTTCGGGCGCGCTCGGGTTAACCGAGCAAGGCAGGAAGATCTGAGGCTGCCTCGGAACCGTGTAAACTGGGTGAAGTTCGGGGGAGTTTGGAACCCGAAGATCCGAACCCGCTCATCACTAATACAAAGTCTGGATCTTGCTTGAATCCGACACCAGGATGATGACATTTTGCCTCGTTCTGGGAACCGAGTCTGGCAGGAAAACTCGAGCCAGACTCGGTTCCCGACTTGGATTGGGGGTGCTCGGTGGGGTTTGGATTTCCAAAATTCGAACCCGCTCATCCCTAGTTAACATGCCTACCGTTGGCTTATTTTGTTGTCACCAAGGCTACAGATGTCTTTACAAACATTGTTTGGGTTGGGGTATACATAGTTGCATACCCGAGAGATGGATTTTTTGGTCTTTCGGCTGGCGTAATAATGCTTTTATCATGGGCATGGAGTAGGGCCAATGGTGGCTGCCTTACTTGCAGTCATTTATCACAATAATCATCCTGGCCTATTTCAAGTAAGTACAACACATTCAGCATTCTCATCATCACTCTCCTCATTGTTAGATACATTAACTTCATCATCCTTTTGCAGAATAACATCTAAATTTCCATCCTAGTTCTGAATGTTTCTCAATACTACTCATGATCACATTTTCAGATTATTTAAATATTGTGGGAGGATGTTGCTCAGAACTTATCATAGTTTCAAAATGTGATTTGTCATACACACATATGCTGCTTATGGATGGCATTGGACTCTCCTCTGGATTCCTTTGCAGACATTGATTTTGTTTTCAGTGTTATTATTTTCAATTATGGATATGTCTGTTTTAGAGGTAACACCAGTCATGCTACTAATACTACACTTAGTGCAAGAAGCTAGTACTTGGGAAGTTGCAGGCTATGCATGACTGTGTTAGACACTCATTTTGACCTGGGCATGTTTCTTCTAGTACCATGTTGAGCAAAAAGTGGCCATAGTCTTGTGCCTCCCTTTGCCACTACAGGTGGTTTATGGAAAATTAGCTATTTTTCTTCATTTGGCTATATTCATTAACATTAACACTTCTACTGCCAGTCATGTCACCAAGAGCTGCTGTTTGAGCAAGATTTATGTGATTTGGAATGGACTCGCTACCAGAGCCAGATTAAGGAGAGAGGGGGGAGTCCAGGTTGTAAGTACCCCAGGCTCTCCAGTTTTAGGGGGGCCACTGATGGAGAAGCTATGCCACAGCTCTGAAACTGTTGCCTTCCCTCTTCAGTGGCAGCAGAGGATGGAGATTGCAGAATCAGTGAGTCCCTGAGCTGCCTGAGAGGAGGGAGAGGGAAATGCCACACACACTGCAGTTAAGGTGGGATGAAGCGGGTACTAATTACTCGGGTCCACTACAGACCCCTGCCAAACCCCCCCCCTTGCCTGTCCTGCCAGCAGCAGTAGTATTGTACTCCAGCCAGAACATGCTGCTGTGTACTGGCTGGTCTGTGATGGTGCAGCGAGGCTGCTTCCACTTAGCAGCAGCAGTATCTTTGGCCTGTGCATGGTGATCAATTACACTGACTGATCACGTCACCATATGTATTTTCCCCTGGCCAAATCTCTGAAAAAATTTTGTTCTCCAGATTTTTTATAGGAGGCTTGGCCATGCCGACTGCGATTAGGCCACGTCCTGAACCCGTGCCCCGGGGAGGGGAAACTCTCATCTGACACAACAATATGTGCTAGTCACTGGCAAAAGGGGGTCTGTCCCCCTATATTGAGTACCCTAGGTCCCCCGAAGGCATAATTCGGCCCCGATCACTACAGCTTTCTTCTTTCTCATGTACATGAATTTTGTTTTCACTTGTAGAAGACATTGAATTACTACTAGTAGTAGTGAGTGCTACTAGTACTAGAATGATCATCTTGACCCATAGACTGATCCATTAATGAATATAATACAGGGGACCAGTACGAAATCCTGCCAGACGGGATCCCGGCGGTCGGAATCCCACTGTCACGATCCAGGTAATTCCTTATTAGTATTTACCTTCCAAATGCCTCCTGAGACTGTCCCAGTGTCCCAAGCCTGGATTCCATCTGCACTGTCTGTGTGCAGCACGCTGCATCTCATTGTCTCAAATCTCTTTACTGTGATTCTGGCAGCTTCATGGTTAAACTCACATGCAAGTTACAAACAGTCTTTCCCTCCAAGTTCAAACATGGGCGCAGCCATGTTTGTTTTCATCACATGTTACTTTTCAGCCAATCAGCTGCACTCTGCTCCCAGCCTGATTACACAGCAGCTGCACTCTGGTCTCTGGTTAATTGCCCACCAATCCCTGCTAACCTGTGGGTTTAAATAGCCTGTCCCAGCACTGAAGGATGTCAGTGCTTCAATGGTCTTCAGTGTTTCCAGTGAGCAGTTCTTCCATGGACTTTCTCTGCAGTGCTTCATTTGTCTCCAGTGGTTCCTGTGTGCAGTCTTCTACAGATTCTCCAGTGAACTCTCCTGCATTCAAGCCTGACTCCTCTGTGTTACACTCTGTGGTGTAACACGACACCTCTGTGATTATCCCTCTACAACATCACCTTACTCACCTGTGTCTGTATTCCGGCTTTCCAGCAGCCACTCTTCAACAACTACAGTTTTCCAGCGCACTCCAGCTTCTATTTCAATTTTCCAGCGAACCCTAGCTTCATTTACAGTTTACAGAACTTTTCTCTACATTCCAGGTTACTGGTATTAACCAGTTGCACACCTAAATTTCCACTTGTGACTTTCTATTGTTTTTGCACGTTTTATGACTTTCATTTAATAAAATCACTGAAAGATATTTCCAGTTGTCGTGGTCACGCCTTCGGGCATCCTTGCTACTGTCTTTACGCATGTCCAGGAGTCCCATCGCTCCTCCAACATTCAGGTACCCGTCAACCCCTACAACTGAGGCTCCCAGTCACGGTCTCCAGCCCTCAGTTGTGACACCCGACACTGGAATCCCGGCCAGCACAATCCCGACAGGGGGGCGAGTGCAACGCAGCCCCTTGCAGGCTTGCTGCGCTCACCACGCTGCATGCACGATGCCTCGCTATGCTCGGCACACTAATTTATTCTTGCCTTATGGGTGTCGTGGACACCCACAGAGGGAGAATATGTCGGATTGAGCCTGTCGGGATTCCGGTGTTGGTATTCCATCCGGCGGGATCTTTACCGCATCCCTAATACAGTTGTATGTAACAATTAAATGACAATAGGTAAACAGCATGTTATTAAACCACTCAGTGAAATGAGAAAATGGGGACCGATACCACGTAATTCACAAATATATCAGAGTATTACCCATATTTTTGCATATCCCTAGGTAAACAGTGATATAACTCTGCACACAATATAAGTACAACAAGGTCATTTTTGGGAGACTTTAACAGTTTTACACATTACATTATTTGTTCAAAGACAAATAAGCAGTTATATAACACATTTTTATTTTCATAAAAAATACAATAAATGCAAACAATAGAAGTAAAATAATTTGGCAGTGGGATGGAATGGCAAGCAGACTCACCCTGTGCGTGATTAAGAATTGCATGCACAGCTGTGATTTTAACTCGCAGAATACAAATGAAAGTAAGCTAATGGCTCAGCTGCTGTTTTCTGCCCACTGCCGGCATCCCACATCTGCTGCTCACATATATAAGTGGGAACATCGGGCACACCATTAGATCATCATGAGCCACCCTATGCTGTCTCAGACTGATCGGCTCATCAAGATGGCAGGCATCTCTAGTCTAAAATTAATTCGCCGTGGTTGACTAGGGCATGTCTAGAAAATGGTTCAGATACATCTGCATTTGTCTAGCCATTCCCTATTACCTCCTTCAAATGCTGACTATGTATCACTCATTTTACAAATAAATCCTTTGTGACTTCACTATCTTTAATAAATTGCAGTGAGTGCACAGTGTGGCATTGGCGCATGCCCCCTGTCTTTTTCTTAAACTGCCTCTCACTCGGTCTCAATATATATGTTCAAGTTCACTAACATTGACTATCAATCCTTTGCCTACTGCACATGGTCATTTGTCTAAAACCACAAGTACAGAGAATAATGGGAAAATTAAATTTAACCAAACTCACCCTGGGATTGGCTTATGCAATCAAAAACATGCTATATCCAAATTTCCTGGGAAAATGGCATTTTGCTTTGTTATAAAGGTTTGAATTTGGTATGATAACTGGAGTCATGACTACTTGGTACCCCTAAATCCGGTTCTGTTGGGTGGTTCCACTCATATCTAAAAGAATGTAAAACAAATGGTTTTTAACCTGACTGCGCTCATCCCCTACAGTTCTAAATGATTGTGAAAGATTTCTACTCAGTATACTGGATATTAATTAAAAAGATAGGTTTTACTTGCATACAAAATGATTGTAATCACACTCAAAAATGCAGTGAAATGAGAACGAGAAAATAATACTGAAATACAATATGAAAAGAATACAACGGTCATGTGCTCCAATGGTGAGCACTTGTCATGCAACTCTGTCCTTGTGCCACTGATATTAATAATCAATTTCTTGTGGTATTAAGCATGTGTGCCATAGCACACAGAGTAATGAGCTGGAAATGGTTAACAAAGTCAAAATGTGGTTCCTTAAGAGTCTAGAAAGGCTCACGGGTAAAGGTATCCCTGGTCCTGACCGGACTATGAAAGTTTCTTTCAATGTCTGTCTTTATAACAGATCAGCGCAGTCAGGTTAAAAACCATTTGTTTTACATTGTTTAATTAAAGGGCAAGGACACCCTTTTTATTAGCAGCACATCCCAAACAGCCAAACTACCCCAGTGCGCAGATTACCCCCATTTGTTGAAATATCTTAAAGAATGTCTGAAAGGCAAACCACTTGCAAAAGAAGTAGTGCTGCTGAGACAAGAGGTGGCCCACACAAGAAAAATAAAATGCTGTTGCACCTCAGATTTTATCAGAATTATTTTGACTATCAATATTCTAAGTGCATAGAGCACTAAGAATACTGATAGTCAAAATAATTCTGATAAAATCTGAGGTACACTGTGTCAGTGGAGCATATTTAAAGATGTTAAAATGCATGACAATTGAAATCCAGCACAGCAATACGTTGATGAGGATAGCTACTATTTTTTATATAAATGTATACTGTGTAAATTGTAAATAGACAGACAAGATCTTTTATGACAAGTCAGGCTTCCAGTCAATAATCCAATAAAGTGGCACTTCTATCAGTCTCTACGATGTGTGTTATTTCATTAAATGGAGAATAGCACAAATACAGTGTAAAACAACTCAAAGTATATGAACTTTTAGAGCTAAGATGTGCATGCTATTAGTAGAGATGTGCAGCAGGCATTTATCGTGTTTGTGTTTTGGTCTTGGATTCGGTTCCGTGGTCGTGTTTTGGATTCGGATGCATTTTGGCAAAACCTCCCTTAAGAATTTTTGTCAGATTCAGGTATGTTTGGGATTTGGGTGTTTTTTTTTCAAAAACACCTCAAAAACAGCTTAAATCATAGAATTTGGTGGTAATTTTGATCCTATAGTATTATTAACCTCGATAACCATAATTTCCACTCATTTCCAGTCTATTCTGAACACCACACACCTCATAATATTATTTTTAGTTCTAAAATTTGCACCAAGGTCATTGGATGACTAAGCTAAGTGACCCAAGTGGGCGGCACAAAAACCTGGCCCATCTAGGAGTGGCACTGCAGTGTCAGACAGGATGGCACTTAAAAAAATAGCCCCCAAACAGCGCATGATGCAAAGATAAAAAAGAGGTGCAAGATGGAATTGTCCTTGGGCCCTCCCACCCACCCTTATGTTGTATAAACAGGACATGAACACTTTAACAAACCCATAATTTCAGAGACAGGGTCTGCCACACGACTGTGGCTGAAATGACTGGTTGGTTTGGCCCCCCACCAAAGAAAGAAGCAATCAATTTCTCATTGCACAGATTATTAATTCGTCCCTACTGGAATCCACCATCACAGGTCCCTGTGTACTTTCTGGAGGCAATTGCTGGTAAATGTCTCCATGGAGGAATTGATTATTCATTTTGATGAACATCATCTTCTCCACATTTTCTGGAAGTAACCTCCTTAGCTGATCGCTGACAAGGTTACCGGCTGAACTAAACACTCTTTCGGAGTACACACTGGAGGGGGGGGGGGCAACATAGGTAAAATAAAGCCAGTTCGTGCAAGGGCCCCCAAATTGCTTCTTTTTCCTGCCAGTATACGTACGGACTGTCTGGCATGCCTACTTGGATGCTGTCACTAATATAATCCTCCACCATTCTTTCAATGGTGACAGAATCATATGCAGTGACAGTAGACGACATGTCAGTAATCGTTGGCAGGTCCTTCAGTCCGGACCAGATGTTAGTTTTCACTCCTGACTGCGGGATGTTTTGGAAATTTCATCCTTTTCCTGGCAACTCCAGTGGTGGTAGAAAATGAAGGAGGAGCTGTTGGTGGGTCACGTTCCGCTTGACTTTACAAGTGTCTCACCTGCAGGTCTTTAAACATCTGCAGACTTGTGTCTGCCGGAAAGAGAAATACAATGTAGGCTTTAAACCTAGGATCGAGCACAGTGGGCAAAATGTAGTGCTCTGATTTCAACAGATTGAACATACGTGAATCCTGGTTAAGCGAATGAAGAGCTCCATCCAGAAGTCCCACATGCCTAGCGGAATCGCTCCATTTTAGCTCCTCCTTCAATCTCTCCAGCTGCTTCTGCAAAAGCCTGATGAGGGCAATGACCTGACTCAGGCTGGCAGTGTCTGAACTGACTTCACGTGTGGCAAGTTAAAAGGGTTGGAGAACCTTGCACAATGTTGAAATCATTCTCCACTGTGCTTGAGTCAGGTGCATTCCCCCTCCTTTGCCTATATCGTAGGCAGATGTATAGGCTTGAATTGCCTTTTGCTGCTCCTCCATCGTCTGAAGCATATAGAGGGTTGAATTCTACCTCGTTACCATCTCTTGCTTCAGCTGATGGCAGGGCATGTTCAGGAGTGTTTGCTGGTGATCCAGTCTTCGGCATGCGGTGGTTGAATGCCAAAAGTGGCACGCAATTCTTCGAGCCACTGACAGCTTCTCCTGCATGCCCCTGTAATTTTATAAAAAAATCTGCACCACCAAATTCATTGTATGTGCAAAACATGGGACGTGCTGGAATTTGCCTACATGTAATGCACGCACAATATTGGTGGTGTTGTCCGATATCACAAATCCCCAGGAGAGTCCAATTCAGGTAAGCCAATCTGTGATGATGTTTCTCAGTTTCCTTAAGAAGTTGTCAGCTGTGTGCCTCTTATGGAAAGCGGTGATACAAAGCGTAGCCTGCCTAGGAATGACTTGGCATTTGCGAGATGCTGCTACTGGTGCCGCTGCTGCTGTTGTTGCTGCGGGAGGCAATACATCTACCCAGTGGGCTGTCACAGTCATATAGTCCTTAGTCTGCCCTGCTCCACTTGTCCACATGTCCGTGGTTAAGTGGACAGTGGGTACAACTGCATTGTTTAGGACACTGAGGACACTTTTTTCTGACATCTGTGTACATTCTTGGTATCGCCTGCCTAGAGAAGTGGAACCTAGATGGTATTTGGTACCGGGGACACACTACCTCAAGAAATTCTCTGAGTCCCTGTGAACTAACGGCAGATACTGGATGCACGTCTAACACCAACACAGTTTATAGGCCTGAGTTATCCGCTTTGCAACAGGATGCCTGCTGTGATATTTCATCTTCCTCGCAAAGTACTGTTGGACAGTCAATTGCTTACTGGAAGTAGTACAAGTGGTCTTCTGACATCCCCTCTGCGATGACGATCGACTCCCAGCAGCAAAACCAGCAGCGCCAGCAGCAGTAGGCGTTACACTCAAGGATCCATCGGAGGAATCCCAGTTAGGAGAGGACTCATCAGACTTTCCAGTGACATGGCCTGCAGGACTATTGGCTTTCCTGTCTAAGGAGGAAATTGACATTGAGGGAGTTGGTGGGGTGGTTTGCAGGAGCTTGGGTACAAGAGGAAGAACGGATTTAGTTGTCAGTGGACTGCTTCCGCTGTCACCCAAAGTTTTTGAACTTGTCAATGACTTCTGATGAATGTGCTCCAGGTGACGTATAAGGGAGGATGTTCCTAGGTAGTTAACGTCCTTACCCCTACTTATTACAGCTTGACAAAGGCAACACACGGCTTGACACCTGTTGTCCGCATTTCTGTTGAAATAATTCCACACCGAAGTGGTGATTTTTTTTTGTATTTTGACCAGGCATGTCAATGGCCTTATTCATCCCATGGACAACAGGTGTCTCCCCAGGTGCCTGACTTAAACAAACCACATCACCATCAGAATCCTCCTCGTCAATTTCCTCCTCAGCGCCAGCAACACCCATATTCTCATCCTGGTGTACTTCAACAGTGACATCTTCACTTTGAATATCAGGAACTGGACTGTGGGTGCTCCTTCCAGCAATCGCAGGGGGTGTGCAAATGGTGGAAGGAGCCACCTCTTCCCATCCAGTGTTGGGAAGGTCAGGCATCGCACCCGACACAATTGCACTCTCCTTGGGGATTTGTGATTTAGAATGCACAGTACTTTGCTGTGCTTTTGCCAGGTTAACGCTGTTCATTTTTCTAGTGGGAGGATGAGTGCTTCCATCGTCATGTGAAGCTGAAGCATTAGTCATGAGGTACATAGGAGTGGGCCTTAGCAGTTCCTTGCCACTCCGTGTCGTAAATGGCATATTGGCAAGTTTACGTTTCTCCTCAGACGCTTTTGATTTAGATTTTGTGGTCATTTTACTGAACTTTTGTTTTTTGGATTTTACATGCTCTCTACTATGACATTGGGCATCGGCCTTGGCAGATGACGTTGATGTCATTTTATCATCTCTGCCATGACTAGTGGCAGCAGCTTCAGCACTAGGTGGAAGTGGATCTTGATCTTTCCCTATTTTACCCTCCAAATTTTTGTTCTCCATTTTTTAATGTGTGGAATTATATGCCAGAAAAAAATATCTGGAATTAGATGGCAGTAATGTCTTGAATTAGATACCACTAGATAGATACCAGATACCACTGTGACTGGAATGATGATGACCTATGCACAGTGACAGGACACTACCACAGCACCTTACAGCAGCAAGATGCAGCACAAGACAATGGACTTTTAGTAATGTACTGTAGTATACTGGTCACCACAATGCAGCAGCAAGACAATGAGCAGTGATACTGAGCACTGATGAGGATACTAGAACTGACACTGGGCAGCGAGAACAGCACTGGACTATTGTACTGTAGTATACTGGTCACCACAATGCAGCACTGATACTGAGCACAGATATTGATCACTGATGAGGATACTAGAACTGACATGGAGCAGCAAGATACAGCAATGGACTATTGTACTGTAGTATACTGGTCATCACAATGCAGCACTGATACTGAGCACAGATTTTGAGCACCGATTAGGATACTAGAACTGACACGGAGCAGCAAGATACAGCAATGGACTATTGTACTGTAGTAGTATATACTGGTCACCACAATGCAGCACTGATACTGAGCACAGATATTGAGCACTGATGAGGATACTAGAACTGACAGAGAGCAGCAAGATACAGCAATGGACTACTTTACTGTAGTATTATATACTGGTCACCACAATGCAGCACTGATACTGAGCACAGATATTGAGCACTGATGAGGATACTAGAACTGACACGGAGCAGCAAGATACAGCAATGGACTATTGTACTGTAGTATACTGGTTACCACAATGCAGCACTGATACTGAGCACAGATATTGAGCACTGATGAGGATACTAGAACTGACACAGATATTGAGCTGATATTGAGCTGATATTGGGCTTTTCAAGCAGAGAACGTAGCCACGTCCTCTCCGCTCAATCTACAATGCACGAGTAAAAATGGCGGTGACGTGCAGCTCTTTATATGGAATCCGAATCTCACGAGAATGCGACAGCGGGATGATGACATTTTGCCCCATTCGGGTTTTGCGAGTAAGGTGGGAATAACCGAGGCTGCGTCGGACCCGTGTAAACCACGTGAAGTTCGGGGGGGTTCGGTTCTCGGTAGCTCCTTTATAGAAGGCTACTTGTATTTTAGGTTTTGTAGTCTAATAAGCTTGTTTTAAATTAGCTGAGGACCAGCTAAGCAATGTTAAAGTTTTTCTGTTTGGTGATGTCTTTGCTTTCAGTAGACACTTACAGACATTTAAAGACATTTTGGAGTGTTTAGGCAATGAGGTGGACAACGTGAAATGTTTGTTTACATGGGATAACCTTCCCCCAGAAATATGGTGCCGACTGGTGTCCAGAAGAAGTTTGCAAAGACTCTTTAACAATGGAAAAGGACTAATGTGAATAATTATTTCTAAATGCAACTAAACACACCCAAAATGGCTGCCTTTCCATTTCCAAAATATGTACAGTGTTTGACCCCTATTGTATTATGTAACTATAATGCAGTATGTCACACATCTCATGTACTAATATTATACTGAAACTGATTATTTATAAAATGTATTATCTTGTCTATTGTCTTTACAACAGTCCTTGAGTGATTTCTGTCACTGAAAAGTAATTATGTACTTATTCTGGATAACTGCCATTAAGGAATATCTTTGTATGATAGCACTGAATTATCTGTTATTTAAATGTAATATTATATATTATAAAACACCCATGCACAGTATGTTCTGTTTCCTCTACTTATTTTGTGCATGATATAGAGGTCCTTGCTGGCTTCAATAAGCCTTCACAATTTATCCAGTCTACTGTACAAGTCACGGGGTCTGCTTTAACATTTTACATATTTAAAAATCAGTATGGCAGTTTTCAGAACTGTCTGTTTGACTTAAAGTAAAACACAGTTTACAAATGACATGTAAAACGGCAAAAAATAGGCAGTAGGGCAAATTCACCACCTAAGGGGTATATTCAATTGGTGTCGAATCCCTTCTTTTGTTGAAATGCAGGGCTTTTTCGACAAAAAAACCATGTCGAATTGGATTTGACAATTCAATACACCACTTTTCGTCAAAAAAGCTGTCGAATCCATTTCGACTTTTGACTTTTTGACAGTCGAATGTCTGTAATGTTAAAAAGCTGGGATTTCAACAAAAGTATATTCAATTGAAGATTGTCGAATCGGTATTAGTGCTTTTTGACATGACTTTCGACAATTTAATTGGCCAAGTTTTTCTGTCGTTAGCTGACAAGTATTTAAAATACTTTAATTTTTTGTGTTTTTTTTATTTATAATAGCATATATATTTATATTTGAAGTAATTATCTAATTGATTTTTGTATTTATGACCTACATTATTATATTTTGATTTTTCCCCTGAATATTTTATTTCTGTACTGGGCTGAGGGAAGAAATGTACCCAGGATTTCACAGTTTTACCCCGGTTAAACTTTTTCAAAGCCACTCTTACGCAGGTTTCACGGAGTAGCCCTCCCAAAGCCAAAGTACCCTCTCCAGTGTAAAGTGATGCTAAAGTACCCCCCTCTACCATGGACGGCCTACTTGTGATGTGGACCGCCCGCTCCGCCATGTTACAAAGACACCCCTCAGGTGAGATGCAACCTCCCTCTTGTCGGTGTAACCAGTGTGTTTGTGCAATGTTGCTGTTACCTGTTGTTCTTCTTTTACAGGGTTGAGGACAAGCTTTCTAATAACTTGAAATGAATCCTTTTTCTCTTGCACAGGTTTCACGGAGTAGCCCTCCCAAAGATAGAAGAACCCTCTCCGGTGTAAAGTGACGCTAAGTACCCCCCTCTACCATGGATGGCCTACTTGTGATGTGTACCTTCCCCACCGCCATGTTACAAAGACACCCCTCGGGTGAGATAAAGGGTCCCAACCTCCCTCTTGTCGGTGTAACCAGTGTGTTTGTGCAATGTTGCTGTTACCTGTTGTTCTTCTTTTACAGGGTGGATGAAACGCTTTCTAATAACTTGAAATTAATCCTTTTTCTCTTCCACAGGTTTCACGGTGTAGCCCTCCCAAAGATAGTAGTACCCTCTCTGGTGTAAAGTGACACTATTTACCCCCCTCTACCATGATAGCCTATCTCAAGACCTTCAATACCCCCACATCCCATAAATGCCCTATTGTAAATTACAGTTACTATATTTTAATGAAAAAACACAAAACTTCTAAATGTAACATTTTATTGAAGAAAATTAAATAGTTGTATTTTGTATTGTTCAGAAAAAATAAACTGTAGTAAAACAAAAAAGTAGTGTTTGTTCTTCATACATTTCTTGTTCTTGTTTAGATATCTGAAAAAAATAGAAAATCAGACTTAAGTAAAGGGCACTGTAATGATGTCACCTTCACATTCCTTTTCGAAGAACATTTGTGGAACCACACAGTCCAGCAATGGCCCTCATTCCGAGTTGTTTGCTCGTTATTTTTCTTCGCATCGGTGCAATTAGTCGCAAACTGCGCATGCGCAACGTTCGCAGTGCGCCTGCGCAAAGTAAATTTGATAAAAAGTTTGGTATTTTACTCACGGCTTAACGAAGAAATCTCTTCGTTCTGGTGATCGGAGAGTGATTGACAGGAAGTGGGTGTTTCTGGGCAGAAACTAGCCGTTTTATGGGTGTGTGCGAAAAAACGCAGCCGTTTATGGGAAAAACGCGGGAGTGTCTGGAGAAATGGGGGAGTGTCTGGGCGAACGCTGGGTGTGTTTGTGACGTCATACCAGGAACGAAACTGACTGAACTGATCGCAGTGGCAGAGTAAGTCTCGAGCTACTCAGAAACTGCTAAGAAATTTCTATTCGCAATTCTGCTAATCTTTCGTTCGCAATTCTGCTATGCTAAAATACACTCCCAGTAGGCGGCGGCTTAGCGTGAGCAAAGCTGCTAAAAGCAGCTAGCGAGCGAACAACTCGGAATGAGGGCCAATGTGTTTTGCTGGACTGTGTGGTTCCCCAAGGGCAGGCGGAACAAAGTGTAAGAGTGGTGGTGTCAGTACTCAGAACTTTGCCATGCCTGCACTTGTGGAAACACACAGTCCAGCAATGGGTTTTGCTGGACTGTGTGGTTCCCCAAGGGCAGGCGGAACAAAGTGTAAGAGTGGTGGTGTCAGTACTTAGCAATTTGCCAGGCCTGCACTTGTGGAACCACACAGTCCAGCAACGGGTTTTGCTGGACTGTGTGGTTCCCCAAGGGCAGATGGGACAAAGTGTAAGAGTCATGTTGTCAGTACTCAGCACTTTGCCACGCCTGCACTTGTGTAACCACACAGTCCAACAATGGGTTTTGCTGGACTGTGTGGTTCCCCAAGGGCAGGTGGGACAAAGTGTAAGAGTGGTAGTGTCAGTACTCAGCACTTTGCCACGCCTGCACTTGTGAAAATACACAGTCCAGCAATGGGTTTTGCTGGTCTGTGTGGTTCCCCAAGGGCAGACGGGACAAAGTGTAAGAGCGGTGGTGTCAGTACTTAGCAATTTGCCACGCCTGCACTTGTGGAACCACACAGTCCAGCAATGGGTTTTGTTGGACTGTGTGATTCCCCAAGGGCAGATGGGACAAAGTGTAAGAGTCGTGGTTTCAGTACTCAGCACTTTGCCTTGCCTGCACTTGTGGAACCACACAGTCCAGCAATTATTATTATTATTATTATTATTATTATCCTTTATTTATATGGCATCACAAGGGATTTGCAGCACCCATTACACAGTACATAATAAAATGACCAAACAAGAAAACTGCACTTACAGTACATGACAAAATAGGACAGGTATAGAAAACCCAGGGTTAGGTGCCATCAAAGGGAGTATGGAGTATAAGATAGTGTAAGAGAAGGAAAGGCACATGAGGAAAGAAGTCCCTGCTCTTGCGAGTTTACAATCTAAAAGGTGAGGGGCTAACAGACCAGAGTGACACAGACGGGTAGACAGCGAGCATAGACAAGAGGGTTAGGAGGAGAGTTGACTGGGTTTGGTGAAGAAGTGGATCTTGAGAGCCCGTTTAAAGTTTTGTAGAGAGGCGGAGAGTTGGATGGGGAGAGGTAGAGCATTCCAAAGATAGGGAGCAGCACGTGCAAAATCTTGTAGGTAGGAGTAGGAGAAGGTAATTAGTTGGCAGAAGAGACGGCGTGCATTAGCAGAGCGAAGAGGATGGGTGGAAATGTAAAGAGAGATAAGGTCAGAGATGTAAAAGGGAGAAGAGTGGGTGAGGGCTTTGTAGGTGAGTGTGAGAAGCTTGAATTGGATTCTGAATGGGAAGGGTAGCCAGTGAAGGTGCTGCAAGAGAGGGGATGTGGATGTAGTACGTTTGGTGAGGATGATGAGACAGACAGCAGCATTGAGGATAGATTGAAGTGGAGTGAGGCATTTTTGAGAGAGGCCAAATAGGAGGAGATTGCAGTAGTCTAATCTGGAGATGACCAGTGAGTGAATGAGGGTCTTAGTAGCATCCTGGGTCAGAAAGGGTCTGATCCTGGAGATGCTTTTGAGGTGGAAATGGCAGGTTTTTGAGAGGTACTGAATGTGTGGTTTGAAGGAGAGGAAGGAGTCAAGGATTACTCCAAGACATCGCACTTGGGGACTAGAGGAGATAGTTGTGCTATCAATGGATAATGAAATTGTGGGAAGTGAGGTTATGCGGGAGGGAGGGAAGATGATCAGCTCTGTCTTAGACATGTTAAGTTTAAGAAAGCGCTGGGACATCCAGGAGGAGATAGAAGAGAGACAGTTGGAAATACGAGTGAGGAGAGCAGGGGAGAGGTCAGGAGAGGAAAGCTAGATTTGAGTATCATCAGCGTAGAGATGATATTTTAAGTGAAAAGAGCTAATGAGCTCACCTAATGAGGATGTGTAGAGATAAACAAGGAGAGGCCCAAGAACAGAACCTTGGGGGACACCTACTGGTAGAGGAAGTGGGGGGAGGTGGAGTCATGAGAGGAGACAGAGAAGGAATGGTCATAAAGGTAGGGGGACAGCCAGGAGAGAGCATTATCACACAAACCAAGGGAGTAAAGGATTTGCAGGAGGAAGAGGGTGGTCTGCAGCAAGGAGGTCGTTGCAGACTTTCGTGAGGGCAGTTTTAGTGGAGTGCTGAGGATGGAAACCAGACTGAAAGGGTCAAGCAGTGAGTAGTAAGAAAGAAAGACAGTGAGGCGGTTATAAACTAAATGCTCAAGGAGTTTGGAGGCAAAAGGGAGAAGAGAGATGGGTCAGTAGTTGGAGAGATTGGTTGGATGAAGGGTAGGTTTTTTAAGAATAGGGGAGACAAGTGGATGCTTGAAGGCAGAAGGGACAGTGCCTGATGAGAGTGAGAGATTGAGTAGATGGGAAAGATGGGAACAGGCAGAAGAAGAGAGGAAACGGAGAAGGCGGGAGGGAATAGGGTCAAGTGGAAAGGTGTAGGGGGGTGAGGACCGGATGGGGACCATGACTTCCTCTCCAGATACAGGGAAGAAAGATGTCAGAGTTGGTAGGAGGGAAGGAGAGGGGGGTTCAAAAATGGAGGAGGGAGGTTGCTTAGGTTCTGGTGGGATGTTATGTCCTGACAAATGGAGTCAGTTTTGGATGTGAAGCAGGTGGCAAAGTCAAGAGCAGAAAGCAAAGAGGGGAGTTGAGGCGGGGGTAGGCAGAGGAGCGAGTTGACAGTGGCAAAGAGGCACATGGGGTTAAAGGTTTGGGAGGAGATTAGGTTTTTGAAGTAAGACTGTTTTGAGAGGGTAAGTGCAGCAAAGTAGGATGAGAGCATAAATTTGTAGTGAAGGAAGTCGGCCTTATTGCACGATTTCCTCCACTGACGTTCAGTGGTACGTGAGCATTTTTGAAGATATCTGGTGCATTTGGTGTGCCAGGGTTGAGGTGTCGATCTGCGAGGGTGAATAGTGGTTGGTGGGGCGACAGAGTCAAGAGCAGAGGTAAGGGATGCATTGTAAGGGAAAGTAGCTTGTTCAAGGCAGGAAAGAGAGAGAATAGGAGAGAGCAGCGAGTCAAACAGGGAAGATAGGGAAGTGATGTCAATAGCCTCAATGTTATGCTTAGTGATGGTAGTCTTAGGTGGTAAAGATGGAGAAGCAGATAGAGATAGTTTAAAATAGGTTTTGCTGGACTGTGCAGGCGAGACAAGGTTTGTGTAAGTGTGTGTATAGTAAAACATGGCATTACTCACCTTTGTAAGCACAACACGAACAACCCTTTCCACGCCTCTTTGTCAACCATCCCTATGAAGAAGAATGTAAAAAAATACTAGTGAATGCTCAAGAAATATAAAAGGGAATACTTAATTTACAAAACTTTAAACAAGGTGTATTTGTAAAAAACAAACAAAGTTGTATCAGATTGCTCTTTGGCCCATCATATATGTAATCACAAGGAGCTTTCATCAGTTACCACACTCATACATGCCCGTGCATGTATGTCTAGTAGAGATGTGCGGCAGGCACTTTTCATGTTTTGTGTTTTGGTTTTGGTTCTAATTCCACTTTCGTGTTTTGGTTTTGGCTTGGTTTTGCTAAAACCACCCTTTCGTCTTTTGGTTTTGGATCTGGATGATTTTTGAAAAAAACATAAAAACAGCTAAAATCACAGAATTTGGGGGTACTTTTGCTCCTACGGCATTATTAACCCCAATAGCATTAATTTTCACTCATTTGCAGTCTATTCTGAACACCTCACACCTCACAATATTGTTTTTAGGCCTAAAACTTGCACCGAGATGACTGTATGACTAAGCTAAGCGACACAAGTGTGCGGCACAAACACCTGGCCCATCTAGGAGTGGCACTGCAGTTGCAGACAAGATGGCACTATTCAAAAACTAGCACCAAAACAGCGCATGATGCAAAGAAGAAAAAGAGGTGCAATGAGGTAGCTGGATGACCAAGCTAAGCGACACAAGTGTGCGGCACAAACACCTGGCCCATCTAGGAGTGGCACTGCAGTTACAGGCAGGATGACACTTAAAAAAACTAGTCCCCAAACAGCACATGATGCAAAGAAGAAAAAGAGGTGCAAGATGGAATTGTCCTTGGGCCCTCCCACCCACCCTTATGTTGTATAAACAGGACATGCACACTTTAACAAACCAATCATTTCAGCGACAGGGTCTGCCACATGACTGTGGCTGAAATGACTGGTTTGTTTGGGCCCCCACCAAAAAAGCAATCAATCTCTCCTTGCACAAACTGGCTATAAAGAGGCAAGATGTCGACCTCATCCTCATCCTCCGATTCCTCACCCCTTTCACTGTGTACATCCTCCTCCTCACAGAGTATTAATTAGTCCCCACTGGAATCCGGTATCCGTTCAGATGGTCGACCATGTTATGGTTGACAGTCATTAGGTCGACCACTATTGGTCGACATGGACATGGTCGACATGGACACATGGTCAACACATGAAAATGGTCGACACATGAAAGGTCGATATATGAAAAGATCGACATGAGTTTTTTAACTTTTTTTCTTTTGGGGAACTTTTCCATACTTTAGGATCCACGTGGACTACGATTCGAACGGTAATCTGTGCCGAGCGAAGCGGTAGCGGAGCAAAGGCACCATGCCCCAAGCATGGCGAGCGAAGCGAGCCATGCGAGGGGACGCGGTGCACTAATTGGGGTTCCCAGTCACTTTACGCAAAAAACGACATCAAAAAAAGTTAAAAAACTCATGGAGATTAAACCTGTTGGATCCAGCGTTAAGGACGGACGTGTGTGATGTTCCCGGGATCCCCACCTCATTACTTAAGCTGATTTGAACTGCTTAAAACACAGTTCCACCCTATTCGGTAAACCTCCATTACATAAGCTAACTGGATTACCTACCTTGTCAAAAATATGCCATTTGCACAGACCTTTGGATTTTAATTTTTTTTTTGTTTTTGATGTTGCTTTTATATTAAAAAATTGTGTTACACTATATTCTCTATCCCATATTTCTTGTTTCATATACATTTGATTGGGATGATCTGATGAGAATCGAGTGAATTACTGATTGAACAGAAGCGCTGGTTAAGTGTTTTTTTCCATTTTTTCTGTCTTTTTTTGGTAGTTTGCCCAGGCATCACAATGGGCTCCTTCATCCCATGGACAACAGGTGTCTCCACCGGTGCCTGACTTAAACAAACCACATCACCATCAGAATCCTCATTGTCAACTTCCTCCTCAGCTCCAGCAACACCCATATCCTCATCCTGGTGTACTTCAACAGTGACATCTTCAATTTGAATATCAGGAACTGGATTGTGGATGCTCCTTCCAGCGCTTGCAGGGTGCGTGCAAATGGTGGAAGGAGCCACCTCTTCCCGTCCAGTGTTGGGAAGGTCAGGCATCGCAACCGCTGACACACTTGGACTCTCCTTGGGGATTTGTGATACCATTTCAGAACGCACAGTTCTTTTCTGTGCTTTTTCCAGCTTAACTCTTTACATTTTTCTAGCGGGAGGATGAGGGCTTCCATTGTCATGTGAAGCTGAACCACTAGCCATGAACATAGGCCAGGGCCTCAGCCGTTCCTTGCCACTCCGTGTTGTAATGGCATATTGGAAAGTTTACATTTCTCCTCAGATGATTTAAATTTCTTTTTTTGGTTCGTTTTACTGAACTTTGGCTTTTTGGATTTTACATTCCCTCTAATGTCACATTGGGCATCGGCCTTGGAAGATGACGTTTATGGTATTTCATCGTCTATGTCATGGCTAGTCAGCAACTTCAGTACTAGGAGGAAGTAGTTCTTGATCTTTACCTATTGTGTCCTCCAAATTTTTGTTCTCTATTATTTTTTGGGCGTTATATAAGACAATATGCAGCACAGGAATGACTGGAATGACTGATGGCCAGGACACTACCACTGGTCGGATGCAGCACAACACAACAACACTGTAAGAGACTTGTGGTTGTTTTTATAATTATTATAATACTGTAGCAGTGGACATACAGCAGCAGCATATATCGTCACTGAAATGACTGATGGACAGGACACCATCACTGGTCTGATGCAGCACAACAACACTGTAAGAGACTTGTGGTTGTTGTTATAATTATTATAATACTGTAGCAGTGGACATACAGCAGCAGCATATATCGTCACTGGAATGACTGATGGACAGGACACTATCACTGGTCTGATGCAGCACAACACAACAACTCTGTAAGGGACTTGTGGTTGTTGTTATAATTATTATAATACTGTAGCAGTGGACATATAGCAGCAGCATATATCGTCACTGGAATGACTGGTGGACAGGACACTATCACTGGTCTGATGCAGCACAACACAACAACACTGTAAGGGATTTGTGGTTGTTGTTGTTGTTATAATACTGTAGCAGTGGACATATAGCAGCAGCATATATCGTCACTGGAATGACTGATGGACAGGACACTACCACTGGTCTGATGCAGCACAACACAACAACAATGTAAGGGACTTGTGATTATTGTTGTTATTATTATTATTATTATTATAATAATACTGTAGCAGTGAACATATAGCAGCAGCATATACCACTGTGACTGCCTCATCACTGGAATGACTGATGGACAGGACACTACCACTGGTCTGATGCAGCACAATACAACACCACTTTATACAGCTACACTGAATATATGGCAGCAGGGGACACCAACACTGTGACTGGCTGGACTGATGCAGCACAATACACTTACTACACTGGACTGGACAGCACAACACAGCACCACTTTCTACAGCTAAACTGGATATATGGCAGCAGAGGACACCAACACTGTGACTGGCTGGACTGATGCAGCACAATACACTGACTACACTGGACTGGACAGCACAACACAACACCACTTTATACAGCTTCACTGGATATATGGCAGCAGAGGACACCAACACTGTGACTCGCTGGACTGATGCAGCACAATACACTGACTACACTGGAATGGACTGAGCAGCACAACACAGCACAAGACTCTCCACCCCACTTCCCTGCCCCCACACAGACACTGAACACTGAGGACATGTCCTCTCAATACACTCTCCAAGACTGGAGTGAAAATGGCAGCAATTCGTGGCTCCTTATATGGAATCCAAATCCCACGAGAATCCGACAGCGGGATGATGATGTTTTGCTGTTTCTGGGTTTCTGAGTCAGGCGGGAGAACCAGAGACTGGCTCGGAACTGAACTCGGAAGGCAAGTCCGGTAGGGTTCGGTTCTCTGAGAACCGAACCCGCTCATCTCTAATGTCTAGATATAGCCCCTTAGTAGTACCCGGTCGGAGGTGGGAAGGGAGGGGAGAATACATATCAAATTAAAACAATACAAAAAAAACAAATAATGGAAGGGAGAAAAGGGGAAACAGGAAATTAACATTTGAAAAAATGAAAAAATATGACCGCGCTATCATGTGTGGGGGCTGTCCTGATCCTCTTCCTCCTGTTGTGGTGATGGTGTCCTTGGTGGCTGTTGAGTGCAATGTACTGGCCTTGTTGACCGCGCTGGTGTAGATGTTGAGGCCGGTGTTGGTGGTGGAGGCATCTGGTAGATGGGGTACATCCCTGTATATCCTTGGTACTACTGTAATCCATACCAGGATTGTGGTGGAGCAAGGGCAGGAGGCGTCAGTGTGGCTTGTGGTGGCGGATGTGGTGGTTGACCAGCATGTTGATGAGCTGGCTCTGGGAGTTTGTTGTAGATCATCTGGAGCGTTGTTGCAGTGATCTGTTGGCTGGCTGTGGAATGTCACTGGCTCTCCGACATGTTCTGAATGCTGTGTGACTGGCATGCCGTGTTGTCCACCAGCTGGTTGATAGATGTGACCAGAACGTGAAGGATGTCCATAGTCTCCCTGTGATCTGCCTCCCTGGTCTTTCATATTTCTGCCATGCTGTTGGCCAGAGCCTTTTGCATTTCAATCATACTGGTGGCAATCTTCTCCATTGACTTCTCAATGGCCTCCAGTCTGGTGTCGACGACATCCCGAAAACTCTCATGGCGGTCCTGCATTTCTGTTGCCAGGGTGTTTACCCTCTGAATTCTTGAGAGATCCTTACCTTACTAAATGTCTGCCTCCAATTGCATTTGTGCAGCTGCAAAGAAAAGTAGAAATAAATTAGAAGACACATTCCTACATATGTGTTAAGGTTCACAAACTTTTATTTTTTGAAAAAGTTTGTTTTATCTAATTACTTGCACAGGGATGTAGAAACAGTGGGCTGCTGCACTTCCATCTCGTCATCCGACTCTTCCTGTAACAGATTCGGCCTGAAGTAGGGACCAATCCCTGACGCGAATCCACTGCTGGTCCGTGGCACCTCTGTTTGCAAAAGTACACACACAAAAAATAAGTTAGTAAACAATAGAAAATGGTGACGCAAAAATAAAATGGATTCATATATGAACCTTCAGCATCCTGTGTGCTGCTGCTCCAGGAGCTTCTCTGGGCCTCAAATCTGGAGACTTTTCTTGGGTATGGCTGGATGCATCAGCACGGCTGTCATCAAACCCTAGAAATGTCTCCTCGATTAACCCTGTCGACTCAAACAGGTCAGGTGATAGGTCCACAAGGGTGATGTCTGTTTGAGGCTCTTGGGTCACAGTCTCAGAGTTCCTGGAGGATTGATCACGAGCTGGGGATGCCCTGCACGCAGGTGATGTACTGCATACTTTGGAAGTTGGGTGCACAGGTGCTGGTCGGGGCACTGATGATATCCAGCATGCAGGTGATGGTCTGCACACTGGTGATGGTCTGCGCGCAGGTGATGGCCTGTGCGCTGGTGATGTCCGGCGCACTGGTGATTTGTGGCACGCTGGTGATGGTCGACGCGCTGGGGATGTCCGGCGCGCAGGTGATGTCCACTGGGCAGGCATGTCTAGGGTAAAGAACAAACACATTAGCAAGGAAAATAAATACAGTAGTTTAGTACAGCTCATTTGAATGAATTCTTACCAACACGTCTACTTTTGGACTGTTGGGCTCCCGCCGTCTTCCGTCTTCTGGGCAGTTCTTCCTCCTCGGGAAAGCCAGCAGGACGGGTGGAGTCCACACCTCCTCGAACTCCCTGGACCATGAAAGGGTTCATGCGCTTTTTTATAACTTCCTCCCAGGGCAGCCACTTCAAATTGAGAGCTGTACCACCTTCGGTTGCTGTCTCATGTCAGCACTGAATGTCTGTGGCAATCACTGTACCGCTTCATGCAGTTTCTGGTGCTCCAGCCGTTTCCAGATACTGCAGTGACATTATCCACGATGGTCTCCCAGATCTTCCTCTTTGTCTTTGCTGCTGTTGTCTGTGCCTTTGGTCCATACAGAAAGTCGTAGGACCTGTTGACGCCATCCACTAGGGCACAGTTTCCCGCCTCGGTGTACCAGGGTCCACACGGATTCTTCCGTCCTGTCTCTTCTCCAGACGCTTCCTCGTCTGGCTCATCCTCTGGTTGGCTTCTTGCCTTTTATGGGAATAAAACATGCAATTAATACTATCACAATGATCTGTAGGTGTCCCTGGGAGTGTGTCAGTGTCCCCAGCAGTGCACAAAGATACCTGTAGGTGTGCCTTGGGGTGTGTCAAGTTGTATGCTATGGTGGCTGCAGGCGCTGAAAGTAATTACCTGTCTTCGCCTTTTCTTTTTCTTTTTTCTTTCTTGGTCCCTTGATTACCTTGGCTGAACACTGGATGCCTGTTGGGCCATCTCCTCCTCCTGGATCGGGGCCCACTCCTCGTTGCTGTCCAGCAATTCTTCTGACGAGTGGAGGGAAGGGGGGAATCGGGGGCACTGGTCCCTGGACATCCCTGTTGTAAAAAGGCAAAACATTTTTATTTACATATGTGCCCCAAAAAACACAACCGAACACCCCAAAAATAAAACAGCCGCGCACCCCACATTTCATAATTCTTAAAGTAGAAAAAAAGCACTAAAGCCACCCCTGCACCCCAACATGTCATGCTGCTGGTACACCAGTGCTCAAGCATGACCAAAAACATTAGCACATAAAAAAAACATGAAAACATCCCCAAACAACCCAAAAGGCCAGTAAATGCACCCCAACATGTCATGCTGCTAGTACACCATTGCTCAAGCATGACCAAACAAAATTAGCACATAAAAAATATGAAAAATCATGTCCAAACAACGCAAAAGGACAGTAAATGCACCCCAACATGTCATGCTGCTAGTACACCATTGCTCAAGCATGACCAAACACATTAGCACATTAAAAAAAACATGAAAAACCATGCCCAAACAACCCAAAAGTCCAGAAAATGCACCCCAACATGTCATGCTGCTAGTACACCAGTTCTCAAGCATGACTAAACACATTAGCACATAAAAAACATAAAAAACCACGCACAAGCAACCCAAAAGAACAGTAAATGCACTCCAACATGTCATGCTGCTAGTACACCAGTGCTCAAGCATGACCAAACACATTAGCACATACAAAAACATGAAAAACCATCCCCAAACAACCCAAAAGGCCAGTAAATGCACCCCAACATGTCATGCTGCTAGTACACCATTGCTCAAGCATGACCAAACACATTAGCACATAAAAAATATGAAAAATCATGTCCAAACAACGCAAAAGGACAGTAAATGCACCCCAACATGTCATGCTGCTAGTACACCATTGCTCAAGCATGACCAAACACATTAGCACATTAAAAAAACATGAAAACCATGCCCAAACAACCCAAAAGTCCAGTAAATGCACCCCAACATGTCATGCTGCTAGTACACCATTGCTCAAGCATGACCAAACACATTAGCACATAAAAAAAACATTAAAAACCACGCCCAAACAACCCAAAAATAAAACAGCCACGCAACCCACTTTACATAGGGGGTAATTCCAAGTTGATCGCAGCAGGATTTTTGTTGGGCAAAACCATGTGCACTGCAGGGGAGGCAGATATAACATGTGCAGAGAGAGGTAGATTTGGGTTGGGTGTGTTCAATCTGCAATCTAATTTGCAGTGTAAAAATAAAAGCAGCCAGTATTTACCCTGCACAGAAATAAAATAACCCACCCAAATCTAACTCTTTCTGCACATGTTATATCTGCCTCCCCTGCAGTGCACATGGTTTTGCCCAATTGCTATCAAAAATCCTGCTGCGATCAACTTGGAATTACCCCCATAATTCTTAAAAAAGAAAAAAGCACTAAAGCCACCTCTGCACCCCAACATGTCATGCTGCTGGTACACCAGTGCTCAAGCATGACCAAACACATTAGCACATAAAAAAAACATGAAAATCCATGCCCAAACAACCCAAAAGGCCAGTAAATGCACCCAAACATGTCATGCTGCTAGTACACCAGTGCTCAAGCATGACCAAAAACGTTAGCACATAAAAAAACTAGAGATGAGCGGGTTCGGTTTCTCTGAATCCGAACCCGCCAGAACTTCATGTTTTTTTTCACGGGTCCGAGCGACTCGGATCTTCCCGCCTTGCTCGGTTAACCCGAGCGCGCCCGAACGTCATCATGACGCTGTCGGATTCTCGCGAGGCTCGGATTCTATCGCGAGACTCGGATTCTATATAAGGAGCCGCGCGTCGCCGCCATTTTCACACGTGCATTGAGATTGATAGGGAGAGGACGTGGCTGGCGTCCTCTCCGTTTAGAATAGATTAGAGAGACACTTGATTTACTAATTTTGGGGAGCATTAGGAGTACTCAGTACAGTGCAGAGTTTTGCTGATAGTGACCAGTGACCACCAGTTTTATTTATAATCCGTTCTCTGCCTGAAAAAAGCGATACACAGCACACAGTGACTCAGTCACATACCATATCTGTGTGCACTGCTCAGGCTCAGGCCAGTGTGCTGCATCATCTATTATCTATATATAATATTATATATATCTGTCTGACTGCTCAGTTCACACAGCTTATAATTGTGGGGGAGACTGGGGAGCACTACTGCAGTGCCAGTTATAGGTTATAGCAGGAGCCAGGAGTACATAATATATTATATAGTGAGTGACCACCAGACACACAGTGCAGTTTATTTAATATATCCGTTCTCTGCCTGAAAAAAGCGATACACACAGTGACTCAGTCAGTCACATACCATATCTGTGTGCACTGCTCAGGCTCAGGCCAGTGTGCTGCATCATCTATATATATTATATATCTGTCTGACTGCTCAGCTCACACAGCTTATAATTGTGGGGGAGACTGGGGAGCACTACTGCAGTGCCAGTTATAGGTTATAGCAGGAGCCAGGAGTACATAATATTATATTAAAATTAAACAGTGCACACTTTTGCTGCAGGAGTGCCACTGCCAGTGTGACTAGTGACCAGTGACCTGACCACCAGTATATATAATATTAGTAGTATACTATCTCTTTATCAACCAGTCTATATATTAGCAGCAGACACAGTACAGTGCGGTAGTTCACGGCTGTGGCTACCTCTGTGTCGGCACTCGGCAGCCCGTCCATAATTGTATATACCACCTAACCGTGGTTTTTTTTTCTTTCTTTATACATACATACTAGTTACGAGTATACTATCTCTTTATCAACCAGTCTATATTAGCAGCAGACACAGTACAGTGCGGTAGTTCACGGCTGTGGCTACCTCTGTGTCGGCACTCGGCAGCCCGTCCATAATTGTATATACCACCTAACCGTGGTTTTTTTTTCTTTCTTTATACATACATACTAGTTACGAGTATACTATCTCTTTATCAACCAGTCTATATATTAGCAGCAGACACAGTACAGTGCGGTAGTTCACGGCTGTGGCTACCTCTGTGTCGGCACTCGGCAGCCCGTCCATAATTGTATATACCACCTAACCGTGGTATTTTTTTCTTTCTTTATACATACATACTAGTTACGAGTATACTATCTCTTTATCAACCAGTCTATATTAGCAGCAGACACAGTACAGTGCGGTAGTTCACGGCTGTGGCTACCTCTGTGTCGGCACTCGGCAGCCCGTCCATAATTGTATATACCACCTAACCGTGGTTTTTTTTTCTTTCTTTATACATACATACTAGTTACGAGTATACTATC
Source organism: Pseudophryne corroboree (assembly GCF_028390025.1). Classification (NCBI taxonomy): domain Eukaryota; kingdom Metazoa; phylum Chordata; class Amphibia; order Anura; family Myobatrachidae; genus Pseudophryne; species Pseudophryne corroboree. The sequence goes on from NC_086449.1 coordinate 398,511,314, forward strand.
TCTTTATCAACCAGTCTATATTAGCAGCAGACACAGTACAGTGCGGTAGTTCACGGCTGTGGCTACCTCTGTGTCGGCACTCGGCAGCCCGTCCATAATTGTATATACCACCTAACCGTGGTTTTTTTTTCTTTCTTTATACATACATACTAGTTACGAGTATACTATCTCTTTATCAACCAGTCTATATATTAGCAGCAGACACAGTACAGTGCGGTAGTTCACGGCTGTGGCTACCTCTGTGTCGGCACTCGGCAGCCCATCCATAATTGTATATACCACCTAACCGTGGTTTTTTTTTCTTTCTTTATACATACATACTAGTTACGAGTATACTATCTCTTTATCAACCAGTCTATATTAGCAGCAGACACAGTACAGTGCGGTAGTTCACGGCTGTGGCTACCTCTGTGTCGGCACTCGGCAGCCCGTCCATAATTGTATATACCACCTAACCGTGGTTTTTTTTTCTTTCTTTATACATACATACTAGTTACGAGTATACTATCTCTTTATCAACCAGTCTATATTAGCAGCAGACACAGTACAGTGCGGTAGTTCACGGCTGTGGCTACCTCTGTGTCGGCACTCGGCAGCCCGTCCATAATTGTATATACCACCTAACCGTGGTTTTTTTTTCTTTCTTTATACATACATACTAGTTACGAGTATACTATCTCTTTATCAACCAGTCTATATATTAGCAGCAGACACAGTACAGTGCGGTAGTTCACGGCTGTGGCTACCTCTGTGTCGGCACTCGGCAGCCCGTCCATAATTGTATACTAGTATCCAATCCATCCATCTCCATTGTTTACCTGAGGTGCCTTTTAGTTGTGCCTATTAAAATATGGAGAACAAAAATGTTGAGGTTCCAAAATTAGGGAAAGATCATGATCCACTTCCACCTCGTGCTGAAGCTGCTGCCACTAGTCATGGCCGAGACGATGAAATGCCAGCAACGTCGTCTGCCAAGGCCGATGCCCAATGTCATAGTACAGAGCATGTCAAATCCAAAACACCAAATATCAGTAAAAAAAGGACTCCAAAACCTAAAATAAAATTGTCGGAGGAGAAGCGTAAACTTGCCAATATGCCATTTACCACACGGAGTGGCAAGGAACGGCTGAGGCCCTGGCCTATGTTCATGGCTAGTGGTTCAGCTTCACATGAGGATGGAAGCACTCAGCCTCTCGCTAGAAAAATGAAAAGACTCAAGCTGGCAAAAGCAGCACAGCAAAGAACTGTGCATTCTTCGAAATCCCAAATCCACAAGGAGAGTCCAACTGTGTCGGTTGCGATGCCTGACCTTCCCAACACTGGACGTGAAGAGCATGCGCCTTCCACCATTTGCACGCCCCCTGCAAGTGCTGGAAGGAGCACCCGCAGTCCAGTTCCTGATAGTCAGATTGAAGATGTCAGTGTTGAAGTACACCAGGATGAGGAGGATATGGGTGTTGCTGGCGCTGGGGAGGAAATTGACCAGGAGGATTCTGATGGTGAGGTGGTTTGTTTAAGTCAGGCACCCGGGGAGACACCTGTTGTCCGTGGGAGGAATATGGCCGTTGACATGCCAGGTGAAAATACCAAAAAAATCAGCTCTTCGGTGTGGAGGTATTTCACCAGAAATGCGGACAACAGGTGTCAAGCCGTGTGTTCCCTTTGTCAAGCTGTAATAAGTAGGGGTAAGGACGTTAACCACCTCGGAACATCCTCCCTTATACGTCACCTGCAGCGCATTCATAATAAGTCAGTGACAAGTTCAAAAACTTTGGGTGACAGCGGAAGCAGTCCACTGACCAGTAAATCCCTTCCTCTTGTAACCAAGCTCACGCAAACCACCCCACCAACTCCCTCAGTGTCAATTTCCTCCTTCCCCAGGAATGCCAATAGTCCTGCAGGCCATGTCACTGGCAATTCTGACGAGTCCTCTCCTGCCTGGGATTCCTCCGATGCATCCTTGCGTGTAACGCCTACTGCTGCTGGCGCTGCTGTTGTTGCCGCTGGGAGTCGATGGTCATCCCAGAGGGGAAGTCGTAAGCCCACTTGTACTACTTCCAGTAAGCAATTGACTGTTCAACAGTCCTTTGCGAGGAAGATGAAATATCACAGCAGTCATCCTACTGCAAAGCGGATAACTGAGGCCTTGGCATCCTGGGTGGTGAGAAACGTGGTTCCGGTATCCATCATTACTGCAGAGCCAACTAGAGACTTGTTGGAGGTACTGTGTCCCCGGTACCAAATACCATCTAGGTTCCATTTCTCTAGGCAGGCGATACCGAAAATGTACACAGACCTCAGAAAAAGAGTCACCAGTGTCCTAAAAAATGCAGCTGTACCCAATGTCCACTTAACCACGGACATGTGGACAAGTGGAGCAGGGCAGGGTCAGGACTATATGACTGTGACAGCCCACTGGGTAGATGTATGGACTCCCGCCGCAAGAACAGCAGCGGCGGCACCAGTAGCAGCATCTCGCAAACGCCAACTCTTTCCTAGGCAGGCTACGCTTTGTATCACCGCTTTCCAGAATACGCACACAGCTGAAAACCTCTTACGGCAACTGAGGAAGATCATCGCGGAATGGCTTACCCCAATTGGACTCTCCTGTGGATTTGTGGCATCGGACAACGCCAGCAATATTGTGTGTGCATTAAATATGGGCAAATTCCAGCACGTCCCATGTTTTGCACATACCTTGAATTTGGTGGTGCAGAATTTTTTAAAAAACGACAGGGGCGTGCAAGAGATGCTGTCGGTGGCCAGAAGAATTGCGGGACATTTTCGGCGTACAGGCACCACGTACAGAAGACTGGAGCACCACCAAAAACTACTGAACCTGCCCTGCCATCATCTGAAGCAAGAAGTGGTAACGAGGTGGAATTCAACCCTCTATATGCTTCAGAGGTTGGAGGAGCAGCAAAAGGCCATTCAAGCCTATACAATTGAGCACGATATAGTAGGTGGAATGCACCTGTCTCAGGCGCAGTGGAGAATGATTTCAACGTTGTGCAAGGTTCTGATGCCCTTTGAACTTGCCACACGTGAAGTCAGTTCAGACACTGCCAGCCTGAGTCAGGTCATTCCCCTCATCAGGCTTTTGCAGAAGAAGCTGGAGGCATTGAAGAAGGAGCTAAAAGGGAGCGATTCCGCTAGGCATGTGGGACTTGTGGATGCAGCCCTTAATTCGCTTAACAAGGATTCACGGGTGGTCAATCTGTTGAAATCAGAGCACTACATTTTGGCCACCGTGCTCGATCCTAGATTTAAAGCCTACCTTGGATCTCTCTTTCCGGCAGACACAGGTCTGCTGGGGTTGAAAGACCTGCTGGTGACAAAATTGTCAAGTCAAGCGGAACGCGACCTGTCAACATCTCCTCCTTCACATTCTCCCGCAACTGGGGGTGCGAGGAAAAGGCTCAGAATTCCGAGCCCACCCGCTGGCGGTGATGCAGGGCAGTCTGGAGCGACTGCTGATGCTGACATCTGGTCCGGACTGAAGGACCTGACAACGATTACGGACATGTCGTCTACTGTCACTGCATATGATTCTCTCAACATTGATAGAATGGTGGAGGATTATATGAGTGACCGCATCCAAGTAGGCACGTCACACAGTCCGTACTTATACTGGCAGGAAAAAGAGGCAATTTGGAGGCCCTTGCACAAACTGGCTTTATTCTACCTAAGTTGCCCTCCCACAAGTGTGTACTCCGAAAGAGTGTTTAGTGCCGCCGCTCACCTTGTCAGCAATCGGCGTACGAGGTTACATCCAGAAAATGTGGAGAAGATGATGTTCATTAAAATGAATTATAATCAATTCCTCCGCGGAGACATTGACCAGCAGCAATTGCCTCCACAAAGTACACAGGGAGCTGAGATGGTGGATTCCAGTGGGGACGAATTGATAATCTGTGAGGAGGGGGATGTACACGGTGATATATCGGAGGGTGAAGATGAGGTGGACATCTTGCCTCTGTAGAGCCAGTTTGTGCAAGGAGAGATTAATTGCTTCTTTTTTGGGGGGGTCCAAACCAACCCGTCATATCAGTCACAGTCGTGTGGCAGACCCTGTCACTGAAATGATGGGTTGGTTAAAGTGTGCATGTCCTGTTTTGTTTATACAACATAAGGGTGGGTGGGAGGGCCCAAGGACAATTCCATCTTGCACCTCTTTTTTCTTTTCTTTTTCTTTGCATCATGTGCTGATTGGGGAGGGTTTTTTGGAAGGGACATCCTGCGTGACACTGCAGTGCCACTCCTAGATGGGCCCGGTGTTTGTGTCGGCCACTAGGGTCGCTAATCTTACTCACACAGTCAGCTACCTCATTGCGCCTCTTTTTTTCTTTGCGTCATGTGCTGTTTGGGGAGGGTTTTTTGGAAGGGACATCCTGCGTGACACTGCAGTGCCACTCCTAGATGGGCCCGGTGTTTGTGTCGGCCACTAGGGTCGCTAATCTTACTCACACAGCTACCTCATTGCGCCTCTTTTTTTCTTTGCGTCATGTGCTGTTTGGGGAGGGTTTTTTGGAAGGGACATCCTGCGTGACACTGCAGTGCCACTCCTAGATGGGCCCGGTGTTTGTGTCGGCCACTAGGGTCGCTAATCTTACTCACACAGCTACCTCATTGCGCCTCTTTTTTTCTTTGCGTCATGTGCTGTTTGGAGAGGGTTTTTTGGAAGGGCCATCCTGCGTGACACTGCAGTGCCACTCCTAGATGGGCCCGGTGTTTGTGTCGGCCACTAGGGTCGCTAATCTTACTCACACAGCTACCTCATTGCGCCTCTTTTTTTCTTTGCGTCATGTGCTGTTTGGGGAGGGTTTTTTGGAAGGGACATCCTGCGTGACACTGCAGTGCCACTCCTAGATGGGCCCGGTGTTTGTGTCGGCCACTAGGGTCGCTTATCTTACTCACACAGCGACCTCGGTGCAAATTTTAGGACTAAAAATAATATTGTGAGGTGTGAGTTATTCAGAATAGACTGAAAATGAGTGTAAATTATGGTTTTTGAGGTTAATAATACTTTGGGATCAAAATGACCCCCAAATTCTATGATTTAAGCTGTTTTTTAGTGTTTTTTGAAAAAAACACCCGAATCCAAAACACACCCGAATCCGACAAAAAAAATTCGGTGAGGTTTTGCCAAAACGCGTTCGAACCCAAAACACGGCCGCGGAACCGAACCCAAAACCAAAACACAAAACCCGAAAAATTTCAGGCGCTCATCTCTAAAAAAAACATGAAAAACCATGCCCAAACAACCCAAAAGGACAGTAAATGCACCCCAACATGTCATGCTGCTAGTACCAGAGGCAGAACTCTAGGAGGCAACGGAGTCAGCTGCCGCCGGGCTCCTGCTTTGGAGGGGGGCACCTCTCCTCCTGTTCCGTGTGTTCAGCGACATTAATCAATTAAGTTAATTGACAGCAGCCGGTATCTCTTCCTTAGCCGACTTCCCCACTAGTCACTGCACCTTACAAATCACACCCTCTTTATTATAGATATACTGGAAGCAGACACCTTACTGATGAAGCTATTTTCTCCTATAAAGGAAACATGAGAATTCTAACTATATGAAGTTATATCTCTGACAATTACAAGTAACTTCATATACTGTAGTTATAATTCTCATACTTCCTATGCAAGAGCAGATATCTCCATCAGTAAGGTGCATGATACCAGTGTAAAAGGTTGTGGGTTCTAAACCTGGATGTGACACTTGAAAACTAATTGTCAGATAAATAATCAGCATTGTGAGTGACTGAGCAGATCTATGTAGTGTGTGGTTGGACCCCTCCATAGATCTGTCTAGCTGCAATGGCTTTGTAGTAGCTTCATATAGTTAGACTTAGAATTAGAGATGAGCGGGTTCGGTGTTACTCGGATCTCAAAACAGCATCTTATTGGCTCACAGATTATATATAGGGGGGGCACCAATATTTTTCTTGCCTCCGGGCAACTGGGATAAACTTACGCCACTGGCTAGTACACCAGTGCTCAAGCATGACCAAACACATTAGCACATAAAGCCATGAAAAACCATGCCCAAACAACCCAAAAGGACAGTAAATGCACCCCAACATGTCATGCTGCTAGTACACCATTGCTCAAGCTTGTCCAAATACGTTAGCACATAAAAAAAACATGAAAAAACATGTCCAAACAACACAAAAGGACAGTAAATGCACCCTCAACATGTCATGCTGCTAGTACACCATTGCTCAAGCATGACCAAACACATTAGCACATTAAAAAAAACATGAAAAACCACGCCCAAACAACCCAAAAGTCCAGTAAATGCACCCCAACATGTCATGCTGCTAGTACACCATTGCTCAAGCATGACCAAACACATTAGCACATAAAAAAACATGAAAAACCATCCCCAAACACAAAACTCCACTAAAATCATGCAGCAATAAAAGCAGGACCTTAAAAATACTGGAGATGTGCACTTGAAATTTTTCGGGTTTTGTGTTTTGGTTTTGGGTTCGGTTCCGCGGCCGTGTTTTGGGTTCGACCGCGTTTTGGCAAAACCTCACCGAATTTTTTTTGTCGGATTCGGGTGTGTTTTGGATTCGGGTGTTTTTTTCAAAAAACCCTAAAAAACAGCTTAAATCATAGAATTTGGGGGTCATTTTGATCCCAAAGTATTATTAACCTCAAAAACCATAATTTCCACTCATTTTCAGTCTATTCTGAACACCTCACACCTCACAATATTATTTTTAGTCCTAAAATTTGCACCGAGGTCGCTGGATGACTAAGCTAAGCGACCCTAGTGGCCGACACAAACACCTGGCCCATCTAGGAGTGGCACTGCAGTGTCACGCAGGATGGCCCTTCCAAAAAACACTCCCCAAACAGCACATGACGCAAAGAAAAAAAGAGGCGCAATGAGGTAGCTGTGTGAGTAAGCTAAGCGACCCTAGTGGCCGACACAAACACCTGGCCCATCTAGGAGTGGCACTGCAGTGTCACGCAGGATGGCCCTTCCAAAAAACACTCCCCAAACAGCACATGACGCAAAGAAAAAAAGAGGCGCAATGAGGTAGCTGTGTGAGTAAGCTAAGCGACCCTAGTGGCCGACACAAACACCTGGCCCATCTAGTAGTGGCACTGCAGTGTCACGCAGGATGGCCCTTCCAAAAAACACTCCCCAAACAGCACATGACGCAAAGAAAAAAAGAGGCGCAATGAGGTAGCTGTGTGAGTAAGCTAAGCGACCCTAGTGGCCGACACAACACCTGGCCCATCTAGGAGTGGCACTGCAGTGTCACGCAGGATGGCCCTTCCAAAAAACACTCCCCAAACAGCACATGGCGCAAAGAAAAAAAGAGGCGCAATGAGGTAGCTGTGTGAGTAAGCTAAGCGACCCTAGTGGCCGACACAAACACCTGGCCCATCTAGGAGTGGCACTGCAGTGTCACGCAGGATGGCCCTTCCAAAAAACACTCCCCAAACAGCACATGACGCAAAGAAAAAAAGAGGCGCAATGAGGTAGCTGTGTGAGTAAGATAAGCGACCCTAGTGGCCGACACAAACACCTGGCCCATCTAGGAGTGGCACTGCAGTGTCACGCAGGATGGCCCTTCAAAAAAATACTCCCCAAACAGCACATGACGCAAAGAAAAATTAAAGAAAAAAGAGGTGCAAGATGGAATTGTCCTTGGGCCCTCCCACCTACCCTTATGTTGTATAAACAGGACATGCACACTTTAACCAACCCATCATTTCAGTGACAGGGTCTGCCACACGACTGTGACTGAAAGGACGGGTTGGTTTGGACCCCCACCAAAAAAGAAGCAATTAATCTCTCCTTGCACAAACTGGCTCTACAGAGGCAAGATGTCCACCTCATCATCATCCTCCGATATATCACCGTGTACATCCCCCTCCTCACAGATTATCAATTCGTCCCCACTGGAATCCACCATCTCAGCTCCCTGTGTACTTTGTGGAGGCAATTGCTGCTGGTCAATGTCTCCACGGAGGAATTGATTATAATTCATTTTAATGAACATCATCTTCTCCACATTTTCTGGAAGTAACCTCGTACGCCGATTGCTGACAAGGTGAGCGGCGGCACTAAACACTCTTTCGGAGTACACACTTGTGGGAGGGCAACTTAGGTAGAATAAAGCCAGTTTGTGCAAGGGCCTCCAAATTGCCTCTTTTTCCTGCCAGTATAAGTACGGACTGTCTGACGTGCCTACTTGGATGCGGTCACTCATATAATCCTCCACCATTCTTTCAATGGGGAGAGAATCATATGCAGTGCCAGTAGACGACATGTCCGTAATCGTTGGCAGGTCCTTCAGTCCGGACCAGATGTCAGCATCAGCAGTCGCTCCAGACTGCCCTGCATCACCGCCAGCGGGTGGGCTCGGAATTCTGAGCCTTTTCCTCGCACCCCCAGTTGCGGGAGAATGTGAAGGAGGAGATGTTGACAGGTCGCGTTCCGCTTGACTGGACAATTTTCTCACCAGCAGGTCTTTGAACCCCAGCAGACTTGTGTCTGCCGGAAAGAGAGATCCAAGGTAGGTTTTAAATCTAGGATCGAACACGGTGGCCAAAATGTAGTGCTCTGATTTCAACAGATTGACCACCCGTGAATCCTTGTTAAGCGAATTAAGGGCTCCATCCACAAGTCCCACATGCCTAGCGGAATCGCTCTGTGTTAGCTCCTCCTTCAATGTCTCCAGCTTCTTCTGCAAAAGCCTGATGAGGGGAATGACCTGACTCAGGCTGGCAGTGTCTGAACTGACTTCACGTGTGGCAAGTTCAAAGGGCAGCAGAACCTTGCACAACGTTGAAATCATTCTCCACTGCGCTTGAGACAGGTGCATTCCACCTCCTATATCGTCCTCAATTGTATAGGCTTGAATGGCCTTTTGCTGCTCCTCCAACCTCTGAAGCATATATAGGGTTGAATTCCACCTCGTTACCACTTCTTGCTTCAGATGATGGCAGGGCAGGTTCAGGCGTTTTTGGTGGTGCTCCAGTCTTCTGTACGTGGTGCCTGTACGCCGAAAGTGTCCCGCAATTCTTCTGGCCACCGACAGCATCTCTTGCACGCCCCTCTCGTTTTTTAAATAATTCTGCACCACCAAATTCAAGGTATGTGCAAAACATGGGACGTGCTGGAATTTGCCCATATTTAATGCACACACAATATTGCTGGCTTTGTCCGATGCCACAAATCCACAGGAGAGTCCAATTGGGGTAAGCCATTCCACGATGATCTTCCTCAGTTGCCGTAAGAGGTTTTCAGATGTGTGCGTATTCTGGAAACCGGTGATACAAAGCGTAGCCTGCCTAGGAAAGAGTTGGCGTTTGCGAGATGCTGCTACTGGTGCCGCCGCTGCTGTTCTTGCGGCGGGAGTCCATACATCTACCCAGTGGGCTGTCACAGTCATATAGTCCTGACCCTGCCCTGCTCCACTTGTCCACATGTCCGTGGTTAAGTGGACATTGGGTACAGCTGCATTTTTTAGGACACTGGTGACTCTTTTTCTGAGGTCTGTGTACATTTTCGGTATCGCCTGCCTAGAGAAATGGAACCTAGATGGTATTTGGTACCGGGGACACAGTACCTCCAACAAGTCTCTAGTTGCCTCTGCAGTAATGATGGATACCGGAACCACGTTTCTCACCACCCAGGATGCCAAGGCCTAAGTTATCCGCTTTGCAGCAGGATGACTGCTGTGATATTTCATCTTCCTCGCAAAGGACTGTTGGACAGTCAATTGCTTGGTGGAAGTAGTAAAACTGGTCTTACGACTTCCCCTCTGGGATGACCATCGACTCCCAGCAGCAACAACAGCAGCGCCAGCAGCAGTAGGCGTTACACGCAAGGATGCATCGGAGGAATCCCAGGCAGGAGAGGACTCGTCAGAATTGCCAGTGACATGGCCTGCAGGACTATTGGCATTCCTGGGGAAGGAGGAAATTGACACTGAGGGAGTTGGTGGGGTGGTTTGCGTGAGCTTGGTTACAAGAGGAAGGGATTTACTGGTCAGTGGACTGCTTCCGCTGTCGCCCAAAGTTTTTGAACTTGTCACTGACTTATTATGAATGCGCTGCAGGTGACGTATAAGGGAGGATGTTCCGAGGTGGTTAACGTCCTTACCCCTACTTATTACAGCTTGACAAAGGCAACACACGGCTTGACAAATGTTGTCCGCATTTCTGTTGAAATACTTCCACACCGAAGAGCTGATTTTTTTGGTATTTTCACCAGGCATGTCAATGGCCCTATTCCTCCCACGGACAACAGGTGTCTCCCCGGGTGCCTGACTTAAACAAACCACCTCACCATCAGAATCCTCCTTGTCAATTTCCTCCCCAGCGCCAGCAACACCCATATCCTCCTCATCCTGGTGTACTTCAACACTGACATCTTCAATCTGACTATCAGGAACTGGACTGCGGGTGCTCCTTCCAACACTTGCAGGGGGCGTGCAAATGGTGGAAGGCGCATGCTCTTCACGTCCAGTGTTGGGAAGGTCAGGCATCGCAACCGACACAATTGGACTCTCCTTGTGGATTTGGGATTTCGAAGAACGCACAGTTCTTTGCTGTGCTTTTGCCAGCTTGAGTCTTTTCTTTTTTCTAGCGAGAGGCTGAGTGCTTCCATCCTCATGTGAAGCTGAACCACTAGCCATGAACATAGGCCAGGGCCTCAGCCATTCCTTGCCACTCCGTGCGGTAAATGGCATATTGGCAAGTTTACGCTTCTCCTCCGACAATTTTATTTTAGATTTTTGAGTCCTTTTTTTACTGATATTTGGTGTTTTGGATTTTACATGCTCTGTACTATGACATTGGGCATCGGCCTTGGCAGACGACGTTGCTGGCATTTCATCGTCTCGGCCATGACTAGTGGCAGCAGCTTCAGCACGAGGTGGAAGTCGATCTTGATCTTTCCCTATTTTTGGAACTTCAACATTTTTGTTCTCCATATTTTAATAGGCACAACTAAAAGGCACCTCAGGTAAACAATGGAGATGGATGGATACTAGTATACTTATGGATGGACGAGCGACTGCTGACACAGAGGTAGCTACAGCCGTGGACTACCGTACTGTGTCTGCTGCTAATATAGACTGGATGATAATGAGATAAAATTAATATATATATATATATATATATATATCACACTAATACTGCAGCCGGACAGGTATATATATATTATGTAATGACGGACCAGCTGGACACTGTCTGTCAGCACTGCAGACTCCTAAAGTAAGCTACTAGTATCAAGAAGATAGAAAAAAAAAAAAACCACGGGTAGGTGGTATACAATTATGGATGGACGAGCGACTGCCGACACAGAGGTAGCTACAGCCGTGGACTACCGTACTGTGTCTGCTGCTAATATAGACTGGATGATAATGAGATAAAATTAAAATATATATAAATATCACACTAGTACTGCAGCCGGACAGGTATATATTATGTAATGACAGACCTGCTGGACACTGTCTGTCAGACTCAGCACTGCAGACTCCTAAAGTAAGCTACTAGTATCAAGAAGATAGAAAAAAAAAAAACCACGGGTAGGTGGTATACAATTATGGATGGACGAGCGACTGCCGACACAGAGGTAGCTACAGCCGTGGACTACCGTACTGTGTCTGCTGCTAATATAGACTGGATGATAATGAGATAAAATTAAAATATATATATATATCACACTAGTACTGCAGCCGGACAGGTATATATTATGTAATGATGGACCTGCTGGACACTGTCTGTCAGCACTGCAGACTCCTAAAGTAAGCTACTAGTATCAAGAAGATAGAAAAAAAAACCACGGGTAGGTGGTATACAATTATGGATGGACCAGCGACTGCCGACACAGAGGTAGCTACAGCCGTGGACTACCGTACTGTGTCTGCTGCTAATATAGACTGGATGATAATGAGATAAAATTAAAATATATATATATATCACACTAGTACTGCAGCCGGACAGGTATATATTATGTAATGACGGACCTGCTGGACACTGTCTGTCAGCACTGCAGACTCCTAAAGTAAGCTACTAGTATCAAGAAGATAGAAAAAAAAAAAACCACGGGTAGGTGGTATACAATTATGGATGGACGAGCGACTGCCGACACAGAGGTAGCTACAGCCGTGGACTACCGTCCTGTGTCTGCTACTAATATAGACTGGATGATAATGAGATAAAATTAAAATATATATATATCACACTAGTACTGCAACCGGACAGGTATATATTATGTAATGACAGACCTGCTGGACACTGTCTGCAGAATGCGTTTATAAAAACACTACACGATGAGTGTTTAACTTTTTCAGGCAGACAATCACAATATACTGGTGGTCAGCAGACAATCACAATACTGGTGGTCAGTGGTCACTGGTCAGTCACACTGGCAGTGGCACTCTGGCAGCAAAAGTGTGCACTGTACTTAAAATATGTACTCCTGCTATAACTGCTCCCCAGTCTCCCCCACAATTAAGCTGTGTGAGCAGTGAGCACTCAGCACAGTCAGATAATGATATACAGTATTACATATGATGCAGCACACTGGGCTGAGCACAGATATGGTATGTGACTGTGTCACACTGTGTATCGTTTTTTTTCAGGCAGAGAACGGATTAATTAAACTGGTGGTCACTGGTCACACTATCAGCAGCAAGTAGTACTCCTCCTAATAATATGCTCCCCAAAATTTGTGTCTCTCTCTAGTACTCTAGTCTAAACGGAGAGGACGCCAGCCACGTCCTCTCCCTATCAATCTCAATGCACGTGTGAAAATGGCGGCGACGCGCGGCTCCTTATATAGAATCCGAGTCTCGCGATAGAATCCGAGCCTCGCGAGAATCCGACAGCGGGATGATGACGTTCGGGCACGCTCAGGTTAACCGAGCAAGGCGGGAAGATCCGAGTCGCTCGGCCCCGTGTAAAAAAACCTGAAGTTCGGGCGGGTTTGGATTCCGAGGAACCGAACCCGCTCATCACTAAAAAATACACGCCTGTACACATATACATACCCCAGACACACCCAAGAAGCACCACATGTACACCTCATGGCACCCCCACACCACCCAAACATTACATGCTGCACTCATACCTCATACAAAACAGTAGCCAAGCACTCAAAACAACACCCATACACTACACAAACACCTACATGCCATGCCAGACCACATGTGGTACTTACTTACAAATGTTGAATTCGCTCCAAAAACGACTCTCCTCCGGGGTGGCTGAAGGTCTTCTGTCCATCCTGGATGAGAGTCTACTGTGGGTGTGAATGATACTACAGCAAACAAAACAAAACTGATCACCCTGCAGCTCCTCACTCCGCTCTGCAGGTTCACAAAATGGTTGCTGAGCACGCAGCAATCAAGGTCATTTATATGATTCCAAATGGTGGGAAGTCGAATAAAGGCCACCCACTATTCAAAGATTGGTCCGTTTTTGACCGAATATGTCGAATTCAGTGTCCCGGGTGGAGGGTTTCGGCTGGCGAATAGTGTCTAATCTGAAAACTGACGAATCCACTGCGGGATTCGACACCAATTGAATATACCCCTAAGACTCCAAATTTATACAGTGAGTGGTAACTGCTATTTTTTTTTTTAATATTATGCATATATCATATAGATATTTTTATTTTTAGTGGCACTGTTCTTTGGGTTATTTTTGGGGGGCACCAGCCCATACAGAGCTATGTTTATGAAGTAATAAAATTTACATTATAGAACAGGCAATGTTTTCTTAATCTTGATGCTATTCTCTTTTAATCTAATATAACGGACAAAATATTTTTGCCATATGAAGCTACTGTATTTTCATAGCTTTCCTACATCTAAAACTATATCCATAAATACTGTATCTCTTTTCTCTGTCTTTGTACAATGCTGGTTAAGATGTTATTCTGGCTGTATTCCAGGAAAGGCAATAAAACGTATCTAACAGTTATCTACTATAGTTCTGTTGAAGTAGATGCTTAAGTTCAATTTGTGCAGAGACACGTGGAGCACTAAGGATAAGAATAGAGAGAATGTTATGTCATGCAGAGAAAACGGTACATTTTCAAGTCACTTAATGTCATTATGATGATACCACATTAACGATCCAAAAAAAAGATAAAGTCTGTCATATTTCTTAAGGGGCAAATACATTTTTTATGCTTTCACTCAAGATGTGTTCTTACTGTACCTACTTGTTTTTATATATTGCATTGTATTTATATTTAAAATTATACTCTACTACTTGGAACTCATTATAATGAGAAAATGCTGTATTATATTTATTGAGTTGGTATGGGACACCATAAGGATGTTTTCCCTCTTAGGGGTCTATTTACTAATCCTTGGATGGAGATACAGTGGTCAGAGATAAAGTCCCAATCAACCATCTCCTGACATTTTTAAAACACAGCCTGTGACATGGCAGTTAGGAGCTGATTGGCCGGTACTTCATCTTCTTCCACTTTATATCCATCCAAGGCTTAGTAAATAGTCCACTTAGTGCCCTACAGTGTCAAATGGTGGTTTTTTGCATTAATCATTGTCTATACCTTAAAATTTGCATCTGACAGCACCATTTTTCAGACAACTGTAAAGTACAAAAATGTATTGTATTAAAAATTAATGCCCCAGCAGCCCAAACTGCAGAAGATAGGGCAGCTATTAAAAAATGTCAGTAAATTTACCTCTTGGGTGGGGGCACGGCCATGGCAGCAAGGGAGTAGGCAGCAGATTCCTTGAGCTCCCCAGGCCATTAATCCTACCAGCTATCCTGAGCCCTTCCAGAGGCACATCTGAGCTGAATATCTTCCCTTATCCCTCTGGGCAGTGGAATCTGTGGGTCCTTTGGCCATCTTGGAAGCAGTTCCCTCAGTCAGCATTACACTATTATACAAGTCTGAGGTGGCTGTTCAGCTGGGTGAGCTATTCAAGTGAATATTGTTCATATCTCCTGCTACTCTGACACAGACTGCCTTTATTGACTCTGACTATTTGGAACTTTATTGCCACCTGAATCTATCTGTACTTTTACAATGTGATGCTGCCTGATATCCCCTCTCTGTTTGACTGTCAGTTCATACTCGGTTATCATGGTGAAAGACGGCCAGCACGTGGCTGCGGCTAAATTGGAGAAGTATTTTTGACACTCTACCAGTCAGCCCTCGCAGTCATCTCCTCCTGCTCAACCTGATCCTCCATCCAGGGCCGCCTCAGGTTCCTCTATGTCACCCTCTACTCCCTCCATTCAACAGGTCTTGAAGCTATAGTGGGCAGTTAACAACGTTTGTCTGACAAAATGGAGAAAGTACAATGCGACCTTTCATTGTTGAGGCAAGATGTTCAACGCATACATGAGAGAGTGGGAGAGGCTGAAACACGGGTCTCCAATCTGGAGGACCTATGTGGCCCTTTAAAGCAAACCATTTCAACCATGTCCCAGCAGGTTTCATCACTGCAAAACAAGCTCCTGGTCATGGAGGGACGCCTACACAGGAATAATGTACGATTTGTAGGCCTGCCTGAGAAAGAAGAGGGGTCTCACCTTGAAGAATTTCTGGAATCCTGGTGCAGACTACTTTACTCCACATATGGTGCAGACTACTTTACTCCACAGTTTGCGGTGGAACATGCTCACAGAATACCCTCCAGACCTCTACCTCCTGGTGCCCCTCCAGTAACTTTTATCACAAAATTCCTGCATATACAGACCATGACTCAGTCCTTCATCTGGGTCGTATAAATGGCCCACTCCTCAGGAATGGTGTCAGCATTCCTGGACTTTGCTGCGGATGTCCAAAAAGACTGGGCCTAATTCACACCTATCAAGCATCATCTCTGGGACCTAAATCTCTCCTACTCTATGGGGGTCATTCCGAGTTGTTCGCTCGCAAGCGGATTTTAGCAGATTTGCTCATGCTAAGCCGCCGCCTACTTGGAGTGAATCTTAGCATCTTAAAATTGCGAACGATTTATTCGCAATATTGCGATTACATACCTCGTAGCAGTTTCTGAGTAGCTTCAGACTTACTCGGCATCTGCCATCATTTCACTGCTTATCGTTCCTGGTTTGACGTCACAAACACACCCAGCGTTCGCCCAGACACTCCCCCGTTTCTCCTGCCACTCCCGCGTTTTTTTCCGGAAACGGTAGCGTTTTTTCCCACACGCCCATAAAACGGCCTGTTTCCGCCCAGTAACACCCATTTCCTGTCAATCACATTACGATCGCCAGAACGATGAAAATGCCGTGAGTAAAATTCCGAAGTGCATAGCAAATTTACTTGGCGCAGTCGCAGTGCGGACATTGCGCATGCGCATTAAACGGAAAATCGCTGCGATGCGAAGATTTTTACCGAGCGAACAACTCAGAATGAGGGCCTATGTTATTTCCATCCAAGCTTCATGTTGTGGTGGAGGGGGAGACTAAATTCTTCAGTTCTCCTAGAGAGGCAGCTGTCTGGCTGGACAGATATGGACAGATATGCACCGGGCGCCCGTCAGCTGGCTCCAGATTGACCTCCTGCATTGATATTTTTTAAATGAAGTGCATCGGTTATGCAAGTATAAGTCTAGGGAGCCTCCTTGCTTTGGTGGCTCTGGGCTTCATCGAATAGCGTTATCTACAGATTTCTCTTAGGAATTTAGATCTTAAGGGATAGGGTTTTGTTAGGGGTACATGTATGCCAAAGTTTGGGGAGGTATACGGGGGGGGGGGGGGGGTTGTTGTTGGGAAAAATTTTGTTTTTGGATGTCTTTTTTCTTTTGTCACTTTATTGTTTTTCACACATATGTACTGCAAATTGTGACGTGAAGGTATACTGCATTGATTGGCATGGCTTAAAACTTGGGCATGGTTCTAGGGATATCAGAATCCATTATTATTTTGGGCTAATGCATGAGGGGCCTCCTTCATGGGGTTCTGACCCTTATCTAGCTGCTTTTCCAAATAGGTCTGCAAGAACATCTTGCATGGTATTTATCCGTTTTGACTCCCATGATTACACAGGTGCCATGCCCAACCTGAAATTTCTTGCCTGGAATGTCCGAGGTATTAACAATAAAAATAAAATGCTCCCTACTACTAAAAATGATTAGGAAATATGACCCGGCTATTGCTTGTTTAAGCGAGACCCATATGGAGGGAAATAGACTGATGTTGCTCCGCAGGCCCTGGGTGGGGTGGGCTTATCATGCCTCACACTCCTCCTTCTCTCGAGGGGTGTTGGTCCTGATGAAAAAAACTGTGCAATTTGAGTTACTCATGATTAACACTGACACCGATTAACACTAGCACCGTACGGCAGATTTGTGTTTATAGAATGTAAATTGAGTTCCCAGCCCTTTTTTCTTTTGTCTGTATATGTTCCTCCTCCGTTCTCTTATGATGTTTTGCAAAATGCCACCTCGTTAATTGCCTCTTCCCATCACACCCCTGTTATTTGTTTAGGGGACTTCAATATTGTACTAGATACTTCTCTGGATAGGTGGAAGTCTCCTCCTGTCTCCATGGTGGGTGGTGGCCCATCTAAATTTGCTGATTTTGTGAGTAGTCTGAAGTGGTTAGATGCCTGGAGATCTCCATATCCCACGCTTCAGCAAGTTTCCTGTTTTTCCAGCATGCATGGTTCCTTTTCTAGAATTGACCTGGTCCTAGTTTCTCCTGCACTATTGCCTAAAATCACAGATGTCCATTATGAGGCAAGGGGTATATCTGATCATTCACCCTTAATGATGTCACTTAATGTGGAGTGCCAGAGGGGACAGTCCTATTGGAAATTATACCCATCTTGGCTGGCCCAGTTGGGTGACTGTCAAGAACTAGTAAAACAGTCGGAGGGATACTTCACAGATAATATAAGCTCAGCCCTGGTAACTGTAGTGTGGGATGCATTCAAGGCTTTTTTATGAGGTACGTTGATTGGACAAATAGCTGCCCATAAAATGTCTAGTAAAGAACAAGAGAAAGCCCTTGAAACTGACTTTATTGATCTGGAGAACAAATACTTGAAAGATGGCATCCCTGTGTTTAAAACTTGTTGGCTTATAGCTCAGTCAGCATGGTTAGCCCACCTATAAGATATAAACTCACATTCTCTTCTGTTTCGAGCTACTAATATATATATGCAAGCAGATAGACCTGGTAGCATGCTGGTGAATTTTGTACACTACAATCACCCTAGCACTATCATTATGCAGATGTCTGGTCCTGATGGCACCATTGTTGACATCACGCCAAACATTGCACAGTTATTCCTCTCTTACTATGGTGAAATTTACAAGTCTCGTCTGACACGCTCAGACAAGGACCTATGCCTTTATTTGACAAATATAACTCTTCCCAAACTCTCCTCTGAGGCTTGTGACTTCTTTGACGTAGAAAAAAAGCAATTGTTTCCCCAGCACACTGAATGGATAACAGTAACCAGATATAAATCCCACATGATAATAGAATTCAGAGATCTTCGTTACACATATTTGCGCAAATGTGTGGTTAAGCCCCAAAGCCGCATCAAGGCCTCTCTGTATATTTGGGGTCCCTAGCGCTATATCTAGGTGCAGGGTGTGGCACCCCAAAACACCAGAATGAGCCAGAAAGCACAGCGTGACATACCAGTGTAAAAAGCTATAGTGTTAATAAATTAGTATTTAGGAAGCCGAAGCTATAGAGGGAGTGATACAAACATGAAATGTAATTAAAATAGAGAAATAGTGTTAGAAAATTAATAAGTGAAAAGTGTTAATAGAATGTAAAGGTATGCCACACTAAAGCCATCCAGCTCAGCCAGTCCAGAGGCACCACACCTCACACCTCCATTACCCCAATCTGGGTCTAATATTAACCAGCAAGGAGTCACATGATAATGGCTCCTTACTAAAATATGTCTAAGCTAAGAGCTACTTACCTTGGAGCAACCCCATAATGCTCCATGTGGCATGTCAGGGCCTGCACCTCCTCCTAATGCAGAAACCTCTCTGCCTCTCACAACAGACATATAGATTGGTAAATGCTCAATTAGCTTAGTGATATCATTCAGGTGCTCGAAAGGAAGGGGTATTTCTGAGCAAGAAAAAAAGCAATTGTTTCCCCAGCACACTGAATGGATAACAGTAACCAGATATAAATCCCACATGATAATAGAATTCAGAGATCTTCGTTACACATATTTGCGCAAATGTGTGGTTAAGCCCCAAAGCCGCATCAAGGCCTCTCTGTATATTTGGGGTCCCTAGCGCTATATCTAGGTGCAGGGTGTGGCACCCCAAAACACCAGAATGAGCCAGAAAGCACAGCGTGACATACCAGTGTAAAAAACTATAGTGTTAATAAATTAGTATTTAGGAAGCCGAAGCTATAGAGGGGGTGATACAAACATGAAATGTAATTAAAATAGAGAAATAGTGTTAGAAAATTAATAAGTGAAAAGTGTTAATAGAATGTAAAGGTATGCCACACTAAAGCCATCCAGCTCAGCCAGTCCAGAGGCACCACACCTCACACCTCCATTACCCCAATCTGGGTCTAATATTAACCAGCAAGGAGTCACATGATAATGGCTCCTTACTAAAATATGTCTAAGCTAAGAGCTACTTACCTTGGAGCAACCCCATAATGCTCCATGTGGCATGTCAGGGCCTGCACCTCCTCCTAATGCAGAAACCTCTCTGCCTCTCACAACAGACATATAGATTGGTAAATGTTCAATTAGCTTAGTGATATCATTCAGGTGCTCGAAAGGAAGGGGTATTTCTGAGCAAGAAAAAAAGCAATTGTTTCCCCAGCACACTGAATGGATAACAGTAACCAGATATAAATCCCACATGATAATAGAATTCAGAGATCTTAGCTTAGACATAATTACATTTCATGTTTGTATCACGCCCTCTATAGCTTCGGCTTCCTAAATACTAATTTATTAACACTATAGTTTTTTACACTGGTATGTCACGCTGTGCTTTCTGGCT
This sequence comes from Pseudophryne corroboree, assembly GCF_028390025.1. Taxonomy (NCBI): domain Eukaryota; kingdom Metazoa; phylum Chordata; class Amphibia; order Anura; family Myobatrachidae; genus Pseudophryne; species Pseudophryne corroboree. The sequence continues at coordinate 398,531,293 of NC_086449.1, forward strand.
CATTCTGGTGTTTTGGGGTGCCACACCCTGCACCTAGATATAGCGCTAGGGACCCCAAATATACAGAGAGGCCTTGATGCGGCTTTGGGGCTTAACCACACATTTGCGCAAATATGTGTAACGAAGATCTCTGAATTCTATTATCATGTGGGATTTATATCTGGTTACTGTTATCCATTCAGTGTGCTGGGGAAACAATTGCTTTTTTTCTTGCTCAGAAATACCCCTTCCTTTCGAGCACCTGAATGATATCACTAAGCTAATTGAGCATTTACCAATCTATATGTCTGTTGTGAGAGGCAGAGAGGTTTCTGCATTAGGAGGAGGTGCATGCCCTGACATGCCACATGGAGCATTATGGGGTTGCTCCAAGGTAAGTAGCTCTTAGCTTAGACATATTTTAGTAAGGAGCCATTATCATGTGACTCCTTGCTGGTTAATATTAGACCCAGATTGGGGTAATGGAGGTGTGAGGTGTGGTGCCTCTGGACTGGCTGAGCTGGATGGCTTTAGTGTGGCATACCTTTACATTCTATTAACACTTTTCACTTATTAATTTTCTAACACTATTTCTCTATTTTAATTACATTTCATGTTTGTATCACCCCCTCTATAGCTCCGGCTTCCTAAATACTAATTTATTAACACTATAGTTTTTTACACTGGTATGTCACGCTGTGCTTTCTGGCTCATTCTGGTGTTTTGGGGTGCCACACCCTGCACCTAGATATAGCGCTAGGGACCCCAAATATACAGAGAGGCCTTGATGCGGCTTTGGGGCTTAACCACACATTTGCGCAAATATGTGTAACGAAGATCTCTGAATTCTATTATCATGTGGGATTTATATCTGGTTACTGTTATCCATTCAGTGTGCTGGGGAAACAATTGCTTTTTTTCTTGCTCAGAAATACCCCTTCCTTTCGAGCACCTGAATGATATCACTAAGCTAATTGAGCATTTACCAATCTATATGACTTCTTTGACGTGCCTATAACATTAGACAAGGTTACTGCGGCAATAGGATTGTCCCCGGGTTGTGACGGAATCCCCACTGAAGTATACAAAAAACATATTGACTTGTTTAGCCCCAAATTACATACTATGTTTTTAGATATATTTGCTAACAATCAATTTTCTCCTTCTATGTGTGAGGCTATTATTATAGTACTGCCGAAACCCAGTAAGGACCCTAGGCTTCTAGACTCTTATAGGCCAATATCTGTCATTCCCACCAATGCTAAGATCTTGGCAAAAATTTTGGCGATTCGGCTTAACACGGTTATTACCTCCATAATTCATCCGGATCAATCCAGCTTTATGCCTGGAATGTCCACCTTTATTTACCTGCGCAGACTGTATACCATTCTGCAAGCCCCACACCTTTACCCTCAGACTCGGTCGTGGTCTCTTTGGATGCGGCCAAGGCATTTAATAGTGTTGAATGGTCTTACCTGTGGGAAGTCATGAAATGTATGGGCTTCAGCCCTAACTATATGAAAGAGACCAAATTGCTTTACCAACATCCAAATGCCAGGATCTCAGTAAATGGATATATTTCTTCCTCTTTCAAATTGTCCCATGGCACCAGGTAGGGATGACCCCTTTCCCCCACATTGTTTGCCATAGCCATCAAACCTTTGGCTTGTTTGGTATGATTGCATCCAGACAATATAGGAATTGCTACAGGCCCTCGGATAGATAAGATCTCCCTTTATGCAGATGACCTGCTGTTATTTTTGCAAGACTATGCCACATCTATGCCTATTCTATTACAGATAATTGAGGACTTTGCCAGTTTCTCTGTTCTCCATATAAACTGGACCAAGTCATTTATAATGCCTGTCATTGGCCCCAATCCTACTGTTCCAAAAATGTCTCTGCCTCTTTGCTGGACAGGTCAATTTAAGTACCTCGACATCCAAATTATGAATGACCCTTTTGACTTCATACCTATGAACCTTGACCCGCTCATGCAATAGATTACGCGCAAATCAAAAACTTGGTGTAAACACCCGTTAACAGTGACCGGCAGGGTCAGCCTCATTAAAATGATATTGCTGCCTAAAATCCTGTATAATATTTTGCAATCTCCAGTATATATTTACCAACATTTTCTAGGAAATTGAATAGTATATTATTGTCTTTGTTATGGGCCAATAAAAGACCTAGAATACAGTTGAATACTCTCACCAGACAGAAGGATGATGGTGGACTAGCATTACCCAGTTATCAAATGTATTACTATGCCGCTCAGTTGACACACATTAGTACCTGGATACAGGATGCTGGTGTCAGATCTCTACACTGGCTGTTTCTCCAATGCTACTATCCTGGCCTCTCTCCTACGCAGGTCCTATTGAGCGGGAACATATCTCAGTTTTCTCCTTCCATTGTCTTTCAGGCTGCAAAAATTTGGCTGGCCCAGAGGGTTCTTCTCAAATTTGACAGCTTGGACCCGGATACTCCCCTAGGTACTCTAATTGGCTCCCTGAACTAAAAACTCTTGAGGGAAGGGAGGTTTGGGATACTAAATCCATAGCCTCAATATCCCAATTGTACAGTGATGGCACTTTAAAATCTTTCCAGCAATTGAAGGATGAGTTTAATTTGCCCAACTCATACTTCTATAGATACCTACAACTTCGGCATGCCCTACAGTCTCAGTTCAAGAATTCACCCCCTGTAATCCTCCCATTTCCCCGTAAGACCTTTCTAAGAAAAGTGGGTCAAGTTAAGAAGATTTCTTTCACCTACTTATACCTCCTTACTAAATTTCATACAGACCCTCTCTCTCGTCTCCGTGAGAAATGGGAGGGATATTTAGGTCCCATAGACGAAGAAGACTGGGATCTTGCCCTGGAGTATCCATGTACAGTCACAAAGTCCCCTAGATTTCAACAGATTCAGCTTTTTATTTTACATAGAACTTACATGGCACTGGTCAGGCTAGCTAGATTTGAGGCTGGTCACTCAAACATCTGCTCTAAATGTAGGGTTGCTGAGGGTAATTTTTGGCATCTTGGGTGGGATTATCTATCACTACAGGTGTTTTGGTCTGGGATCAGGTCGATTCTGGAGAGAACAGGAATATCTAGGAGCATGCTTACTCTGAAGTTTTGTCTCTTGGGGATGGAATGCCCTGACTCTTTGTCCAGATGGGAGATCCTGTACGCTTGCAATATATGCACCTTGGCTAAGATTCTTTCTAGATTGTGGATGGCTACAAATTGTCCCTCACTATCTGCATTCAAGGCCTTGGTGAATGACACTTTCCAAAGATCGTTACATATGTATGAAAAACAATGCTATTTCTAAATTTGAGAAAATCTGGTCCCCCTGGCTCGAATCTCCATACTCCTCCCCCGACCTTATACTATAGAGGGCATTAGAGTCCTATAACACATTGTGTCCTGGGTCGATGCCGTTCTCTGTTTACCTTATAAATGTAATGTTTCTTCAAATTCTTTTTTCCCTTCTTTTTTTCTATCTTTGGGGGGTTTTATTTCTTTTATTTTCGTAGGATTTATTTGGGTTAGCTAGATAAATGCAAATGCAGGAATATTAAGAAAACGTTTAATGATGGCTATTATGATGCTTACAGATTTCGCTACCTCTTTACAATATATGTATTTGCCTTCCAACACTTGCAATTATAGATACAGTGTTTTTTGATATGGGATGACTATCAAGGCAAATTGTTTCAGATGTATTATATTACATTTTATAAAACGTTTTATGCTTGATATGTTATGTATTTGCTCCAAAATGTTGTAATGCAAATGTGTATTGCACTTGTTTTACGTGAAATACGCAATAACTGTACATTACATTATATTTTGAATAAAAATTGTTCTATTTTAAAAAAAAATTACCTCTTGGGTCTTGGGGATGGCATCTCCAGTGATGTACAGTAAGGGGAGAAGAAATCAGAGAGATTGTACTAGAGTGAGGACATCTTTAAACAATATAAGATGTAATTTACTGCTTTATTTTTTTTTATTCTACTAAAGTTGTAACTCCATTTTAGATTTCTTTTATTTAAAAAATTACTAACTGTCTTGAATATTTAAGACATAACTATTTATGCACCAAAGCAACTTTTCCTGATTTTACACTCTGTTTCATTATCTTCTAATGAGTTGCAATTCACGGTGCACTTCCTCCTCTTCACTCATACAGTATTGCTGAATTAGCATTAAAGTAATTATTGTGCTTTCTATTCCACTGTAACAAATTAAGTACTTTGAAAATGGCAGCATAACACACTTCTACATTCTTTTAAATCTCTTTACTTGTCAAGGTGCCACTACATTGTCTCCGTCTCTCTTGTAAAAGCTTATGGAAGACATAATTTCACCTTTGAACAGATAGATTATTGTTTAAATCACTGTTTTATTAAAATATTTTCTCTTCTTTTGAAATAAATACACTGTATTTATGGGCAGATCTAAAAAGATGTGTTTGATGTCTTATTTCAGAATTTATATTTTTATTGTAGAAGTTGGACTGTAAATTGGATGGCTAGTATTTTCATTATGGCTAGACCTGACAAATGATGAAAGAAAATCAGTTAGTGAACATAAATTGATAAATATATGTTATTATGGACAAGCAGAACATTAGTTCATGTTAAAATTGATACAGAGAATAGATGTGTTATTATCTTAACATTTAGTTGCAAACATGCAAAATACATTTTCAGAGGGATAGGTTGTTTACCACAAACATTAGATTAAGCTACAAAAGTCATAACTCACAAGCACATTTTACCTTAGGTGCAAGTTCAGTTTCTTCTGCGGTACTATGGCCTAAACTAGAGATGGACACAGCTTTATTTGAACTTTTGTCTGTTGTACAGTTGCAGCTGTGAGTGTATGCAAATGCTTGTATCATCCCTTCTGCTGGTGTATAATCATGTGTCTGAATGTGCAACAACTGATGCTCCCACTTTCTGGATCTCTGAATGCAGTAATACTGCTGGTAATTCTTCAGACGCCACCATTCGCACATACACCAGCCCTATGGCAGATGAAGTTTCACAGTCTCACTCTAGCCTCTAATTTCCTCATTTCCTCGGCTGAGTCTTGGAAAGCAGTTGTTTTCATTGGCACCCCACAGCACTCCCATAACATGCCTATGAGGCTGATTTTTTTTTTTTTTGCATTCACTTCTATCCACCTCCCAGTCACCACTTAGGACCACCCATAACATTTTCCATCACATTTCTGATATTGAATGTGCAGATTGCAACAGCTTCTTTATGCGTACACTCTCTTTCATGCATGCGCCATATAGGTTTTTATAATTTTTTGCACCTGCGCAGATACTAAAAGTTGCCCAGCACTGCATGCAACTCAGAATTAAGCACTTTTGACCCTATTCAGGTTGGATTGCAGATTATGCTAAAAAGCACAATCTGCAACCATTTCTATTGCTTGCTGGGGGCCGCTCAGCACAGGGCAAGGCCACCCAGCATGCTACCAGCTGCCCAGCAGCCACAATCTAATTGCGTTTGCAGAACTGTGGATGCCCCCTGCTTTCACAGCCTGGCTGTGAAGGCAGGTGCACCACCGCCATTTTTTCCATCAGAGCTGCTGCATGTGACATCATGCAGCCACCCCAAAAATGGCACTGACCAGGACCCATTTGTAGCATCCTGCAATGCCACATTACCACCCAGTGAAAGCCTTTGCATGTCAGTTAGGCAGAGATGTTTGCAGCCAATACAATATGATCGCATTAGCCGGGGTGTATGCACACAGGACAGGACCTGCGAATGCGCATTGGCAACGGCAAAGGTAAACTGCAGTCGCAACACAATTGTGATGCGACATGAATGAAGCCCCTAGACTTGAAGTGAAGAGAAACTATGACATACTTACACCACTCCAACTCTTATTCCCAATATTTGTTTAATTATTTGATTATAGCATGTGCATTACAACATCTGATGAACAGAGATAAATTAAGCATTTTAACAATGTTTTAGATTACTCACATTTTGTCTGGATAGGATTCTAGAAATTATATATTTACTGAATTGCTGGAAATTTTTTCCTAGAAGAGTAAGAAAACGTTAAAAGTGTTGGCACAAAAATACAATCAAATGAATTTGCCAAATGCTAATGGTGAAACTTTATAGCCTCACACTATCCAATTAACAAACATCCATGGGGGTATTTACTATTATTCATAAAACTTACACTGAAAACTTAATTGCAGCAATGCTAGCTCTGGGGGTTCTGTAAGCATTGGCTCTCCTCCTATCAAAAGCAGTACTCCCACTTATATTATGCCTTCACCCCTGCTGGTTACCATAGCTCTGTGTCTCCCCCTCCTCTTACGACTAAAAGTGACATCATAACCAAGCACCACACTTCCAGTGTAATACTAACACAGAGGAGAAGCAGCCTGAAACTCCACCTTAAACATAGCCTTCTGCCTCTCCTTCATGCCAGTGGCCAGTGGTCTAAGTTACTAAATTGCTGAGGCATTAAAAAAAAACTAGATCAGTGATATGTATCCATTCAATATATGAAGCACCCCATAACTTTGACACACTTGGAGACTATAAACTGTAAGTTCACCTAAATTTAGCTCTGTCACTATGCCTAAAGTGACATTATATTTTAGGGCTACAATTTTAAAAATCCAGATCAATCTAGGAATAATGTTTTTGATACAATTAAGTCCATTCTTCCATACCTTAAGGTGGTTTTCAGTGTTTATGAGGTATTTCAGACAAAACATATCTATACTGTAGATCTACTGCACATTGGACTCTCAGGAATGATCACAGACATCCACACTATATCGACACCACATTTTGATTCTCTTTCTCTTCTTGTGTTTTTACCTACCATTTTTGTAATTTTCTATCCTCCTCTTTCTTACTCTACCCTTACACTATGGTTGGAAGTCAATTAGCCACTGTTATTTACCACAGGCTAATTGATCATCTGGGGCTATTCAATTATCCCCAAAGCTGCTCTTGAGGAGTGAGCACCATCCCAAACCACAATTATTGAGCTTCTTGAAGAATTTCTGTGTGGGAGTTGGTTCCTGGAAGATGAGGAGCGCTGCAGATGACATGTGTCTACCATCACAGAGAACTAGTACAACAAACTGATGCCTGCTGCAAGTGCTGAAAGCCATTTCCAGATGCCATCCAAGAACTTATGCTCATGGTGCCCTTCTTACTATTGACAATGCACCTGCCCACAAGTGGATTTTCTGGCCCATGAACGCATCCAGGTTCTTGGACATAAACCATGCAGTCCAGACTTGGCCCCCTGTGACTTCTTTGTGTTCCTAAAAATCAAGCACAAGATGTGTGGGGTTCATTTTGAGTCACTGGAAGCTGCAGTGAGGACCTTCACCCAGCATGTACTGTAGAGAACATAACGGATTCAGACTGAGCCTGCTGCTTCACGAAGTGGTTTGAGCATAAGCAACTTTGCATAGACTCGTCTGGAAAATACTTAAAAAATTTAATGTTCATCAAAGTAAGCTCACTCACCTTAATTCATCAGTATATAAATAAATAATGAGGTTTTCATTCATGAATTGTACAATGCATTAGGCTTGCAGCCCAACATCAAGAGACCCCATTTTACTGCAAGTCCTACTCTTCTGATGAAGCTAGGTGACTGTGCCTAGTGAAATGCATTAAGTGTCAAGCTGCCATCACCACATGCGCTCCACTTCATGAGGATCCAGATGTGGACTTTTAATTCATTCCTTGCCTTTGGAACTTTCTCTGTGGGACTGCATTATTACAGCACTGATTGGAGAAACCCAGCTTTTGCCTATTCATCACAGCTTGCCTGCTGTTAATTCTCAAGCACCTGGAGGACTCCATCGCTATGGGTAACACCAATTGTATTTAAACATCACTATTCCCCAGGGAACTTTATCCTTCAGTCCAGGATCCCATGTGGATACATACCAGCAGCTATTTTTATTTGGCTCTCAGTTTTTATTTATGCCCAATTATATGTTTTTTAGTGTTATGGTACATACATTGTCTAGTGAATAAATTGTTTACACATTTTAATTCATCCATGTTTGTTTATTAATATTAGAGAAACATCAACCAGCACCAGTACACTCCTTTCGTTCATCAAAGTAAGCTCACTCACCTTAATACATCACTATATAAATAAATAATGAGGTTTTCATTCATGAATTGTACAATGCATTAGGCTTGCAGCCCAACATCAAGAGAACCCATTTCACTGCAAGTCCTACTCTATCACCCAGATTTTTGAAAACGTGCCAACTACTATCACATCAGAGTCAAATTAAAAATATGCTTCCAGGATTAAAGCTGTCCTGCCAACTAACTTATGGCTTTTGTGCACCCCATTCCTGGGAATGGTGGAGTGTGGTCGAGTGTGGTGGACATCTATGCTGAAGGAGCAGTTGCAGCATGGCAAGGCATGCCAGACTGCAACATTTGTTGCTTCAAATTATGCAAATGGGGTGCCTGCGCGTACCAGATGTGCATGCAGTCTTCCCCAGTGCACCATACAGTTACAATGCCTACCACAATCAATCAATCAATCATTTTTTTTTTATTCTTCTTTTATTCTTGACATAATAAATAAAAGCAGGGTGATTTGCTACTATGTGTTATTTGCGAAAAAAGTAAAAATGAATTGCCTTTTTAATTGTACAACTTGTGTATGTTTAGTTCATCAATATGGTTAATGTGGCCCATACAGTTGCCTACCATAATCAATTAATTTTTTTTAATTCTTCATTTTTTGTCTTTTTGCCACTATCTTACTCACCCTGCTAGCTCAGTGCAGCCTTTTAGCGTAAAATGGATAAAAACATTATTGTGATGTAATAAAAATTGAGTGGAAATGACTGGAAATTAATCATTTTGAGGTTAATACTCTAGGACAGAAAAAAAGGTCCACATTATGTGATTTTAGCTTTTTTTGACAATTTTTGAAAAATGCACAGCCGAAATCCAAAACCGAATACAGAACCAAATCTGGATTATGAATTAGATCAAAACCAACAAAAATGGTCAGACGCACACCTCTAATTAGGAGATTATAATATTAATCCAGGTAATGAGGGAATGGTAGGAGAGAGTGGTGAGAGGAGGCAAGAGAAATAGCAGCAATGGGCTGGGTGGTTACGTGCCATTTCATTGCCTCTGGCCTGATAGTGTCGGACAATGCCCGATTTCACAGAAAAATCGATCTAACCAAGTTGCATACAACTCAGTGTAGGGCAGAGCTGCACATGTGCTGTTTGCAAAATTTTTAATCTGTTAAAAGAGATTTGCGCAAATCAGAATCAGCTTCTTAGTATCTATAAATTTGATAAATTATAGTACAGAACAGTGTAAGACTGGATAAAATTTACAGATGTGTCTTCTTGTATTATTGCAGCGATGCTTACACACGGGCACACTCATCATGGTAACACTATGTCGCACCAGGATATGTACAGTCGCACCCATGGCTATACAATGCAATGCGTATGGATCATAGTCTACTGTGATGGGCATGCGGCTATTGCGGCAGTGATACAAGTGGACACATCTCTAAGTTCATTTTTTGCAGATTTATGTGAAATGCCGTAATAATTGTGTAATAAGCAAAAGACTTTGGCGGCATTGTCGGCCGTCGGTATCCTGAATTCCAGGATCCTGACTGTTGGAAAATTGACTGCATCCCACCAACAGTACTTGACTCAATAATCATGTAATTCATGGTAGGGGTGAGTGGAGATCTTGAGTACTAGTGGGGTGAACATTGTATAATGGTATATTTGTTTAAGATAAATTAGGTCCACAATTTGTTTATAGTCACTTCATTAGCAATGGGATAGTAGTATCTCATGATGAAGTGTACCCCTGAGGGAGAGTGATATACTATATACTGTATATATATAATAAATATGTGTAGATATATATTAGAGATGAGCGGGTTCGGTTCCTCGGAATCCGAACCCCCCCCAACTTCACCCATTTTACACGGGTCCGAGGCATACTCGGATTCTCCCGTATGGCTCGGTGAACCCGAGCGCGCCCGAACGTCATCATCCCGCTGTCGGATTCTCGCGAGATTCGGATTCTATGTAAGGAGCCGCGCGTCGCCGCCATTTTTCACTCGTGCATTGGAAATGATAGTGAGAGGACGTGGCTGGCGTCCTCTCACTTTGTTTCAGGGGGCTGCATACCTTTATTCTGGGGACCAGCAGTATTATAGGAGGAGTACAGTGCAGAGTTTTGCTGACCAGTGACCACCAGTATTATACGTTGTCTGCCTGAAAAACGCTCCATATCTGTGCTCAGTGTGCTGCATATATTTGTGCTCACACTGCTTTATTGTGGGGACTGGGGACCAGCAGTATTATATAGGAGGAGTACAGTGCAGAGTTTTGCTGACCAGTGACCACCAGTATACGTTGTCTGCCTGAAAAATGCTCCATATCTGTGCTCAGTGTGCTGCATATATCTGTGCTCACACTGCTTTATTGTGGGGACTGGGGACCAGCAGTATTATATAGGAGGAGTACAGTGCAGAGTTTTGCTGACCAGTGACCACCAGTATACGTTGTCTGCCTGAAAAACGCTCCATATCTGTGCTTAGTGTGCTGCATATATCTGTGCTCACACTGCTTTATTGTGGGGACTGGGGACCAGCAGTATTATATAGGAGGAGTACAGTGCAGAGTTTTGCTGACCAGTGACCACCAGTATTATACGTTGTCTGCCTGAAAAACGCTCCATATCTGTGCTGCATTGTAGTATATAGTAGGAGTACAGTGCATAATTTTGCTGACCACCAGTATATAATATATAGGAGTACGGTACAGAAGGCCACTGGTCTACCACATACCTCTGTGTCGTCAAGTATACTATCCATCCATACCTGTGGTGCATTTCAGTTTTGCACAGTTTGCTGACCACCAGTATATAATATATAGCAGTACGGTACAGTAGGCCACTGCTCTACCTACCTCTGTGTCTCTCAAGTATACTATCCATCCATACCTTTGGTGCATTTCAGTTTTGCACAGTTTGCTGACCACCAGTATATAATATATAGCAGTACGGTACAGTAGGCCACTGCTCTACCTACCTCTTTGTCGTCAAGTATACTATCCATCCATACCTGTGGTGCATTTCAGTTTTGCACAGTTTACTGACCACCAGTATATAATATATAGCAGTACGGTACAGTAGGCCACTGCTCTACCTACCTCTGTGTCGTCAAGTATACTATCCATCCATACCTGTGGTGCATTTCTGTTTTGCACAGTTTGCTGACCACCAGTATATAATATATAGCAGTACGGTACAGTAGGCCACTGCTCTACCTACCTCTGTGTCATCAAGTATACTATACAACCATACCTGTGGTGCATTTCAGTTTTGCACAGTTTGCTGACCACCAGTATATAATATATAGCAGTACGGTACAGTAGGCCACTGCTCTACCTACCTCTGTGTCGTCAAGTATACTATCCATCCATACCTGTGGTGCATTTCAGTTTTGCACAGTTTGCTGACACCAGTATATAATATATAGCAGTACGGTACAGTAGGCCACTGCTCTACCTACCTCTTTGTCGTCAAGTATAGTATCCATCCATATGTGTGGTGCATTTCAGTTTTGCACAGTTTGCTGACCACCAGTATATAATATATAGCAGTACGGTACAGTAGGCCACTGCTCTACCTACCTCTGTGTCGTCAAGTATACTATCCATCCATACCTGTGGGGCATTTAAGTTTTGCACAGTTTTCTGACCACCAGTATATAATATATAGCAGTACGGTACAGTAGGCCACTGCTCTACCTACCTCTGTGTCATCAAGTATACTATCCATTCATACCTGTGGTGCATTTCAGTTGTGCAAAGTATATATAGTAGTAGGCCATTGCTATTGATACTGGCATATAATTCCACACATTAAAAAATGGAGAACAAAAATGTGGAGGGTAAAATAGGGAAAGATCAAGATCCACTTCCACCTCGTGCTGAAGCTGCTGCCACTAGTCATGGCCGAGACGATGAAATGCCATCAACGTCGTCTGCCAAGGCCGATGCCCAATGTCATAGTAGGGAGCATGTAAAATCCAAAAAACAAAAGTTCAGTAAAATGACCCAAAAATCAAAATTAAAAGCGTCTGAGGAGAAGCGTAAACTTGCCAATGAGCCATTTACGACACGGAGTGGCAAGGAACGACTGAGGCCCTGGCCTATGTTCATGGCTAGTGGTTCAGCTTCACATGAGGATGGAAGCACTCATCCTCTCGCTAGAAAACTGCAGTGCCACTCCTAGATGGGCCAGGTCTTTGTGTCGGCCACTTGGGTCGCTTAGCTTAGTCACACAGCTACCTCATTGCGCCTCTTTTTTCTTTGCTTCATGTGCTGTTTGGGGACTATTTTTTTGAAGTGCCATCCTGCCTGACACTGCAGTGCCACTCCTAGATGGGCCAGGTGTTTATTGTCGGCCACTTGTGTCGCTTAGCTTAGCCATCCAGCGACCTTGGTGCACCTCTTTTTTTCTTTGCATCATGTGCTGTTTGGGGACTTTTTTATAAATCTGCCATCCTGTCTGACACTGCAGTGCCACTCCTAGATGGGCCAGGTGTTTGTGTCGGCCACTTGGGTCGCTTAGCTTAGTCACACAGCTACCTCATTGCGTCTCTTTTTTTCTTTGCTTCATGTGCTGTTTGGGGACTTTTTTTTTTGAAGTGCCATCCTGCCTGACACTGCAGTGCCACTCCTAGATGGGCCAGGTGTTTGTGTCGGTCACTTGTGTCGCTTAGCTTAGCCATCCAGCGACCTTGGTGCTCCTCTTTTTTTCTTTGCATCATATGCTGTTTGGGGACTATTTTTAAATCTGCCATCCTGTCTAACACTGCAGTGCCACTCCTAGATGGGCCAGGTGTTTGTGTCGGCCACTTGGGTAGCTTAGCTTAGTCACACAGCTACCTCATTGCGCCTCTTTTTTTCTTTGCTTCATGTGCTGTCTGGGGAATATTTTTTTGAAGTGCCATCCTGTCTGACACTGCAGTGCCACTCCTGGATGGGCCAGGTGTTTGTGTCGGCCACTTGGGTCGCTTAGCTTAGTCACACAGCTACCTCATTGCGCCTCTTTTTTTCTTTGCATCATGTGCTGTTTGTGGACTATTTTTTTGAAGTGCCATCCTGTCTGACACTGCAGTGACACTCCTAGATGGGCCAGGTGTTTGTGTCGGCGACTTGGGTCGCTTAGCTTAGTCATCCATTGACCTCGGTGCAAATTTTAGGACTAAAAATAATATTGTGAGGTGTGAGGTGTTCAGAATAGACTGAAAATGAGTGGAAATTATGGTTATTGAGGTTAATAATACTATGGGATCAAAATGACCCCCAAATTCTATGATTTAAGCTGTTTTTTAGGGTTTTTTGTAAAAAAACACCCGAATCCAAAACACACCCGAATCCGACAAAAAAATTTCAGGGAGGTTTTGCCAAAACGCTTCTGAATCCAAAACACGGCTGCGGAACCGAATCCAAAACCAAAACACAAAACCCGAAAAATTTCCGGTGCACATCACTAATATATATATATATATATATACAGTATATATATATATATACAGTATATATATATATATATATATATATATAGGCACAGTATATACTGTATCTCTCTCTTAAAATAATTTTTCCATTGTCTGTTTTCTAGTCCTTTTTAGGGATGTGGTCAGGATCTTGGCCTTTGAAATCCCAATGGTCAACAGCAGCATGCAGCATGCATCTCAACAGAATCAACATGCAGCATGCATCTCAACAGAATCACTACAGATCCCAATGTGAGTGCTAGGGTTATGGCTAGGGTTAGGCACTAGATTGAGAGTTAGATTGAGGGTTAGGCTGTAGGAGGGATGGTTAGGGTTAGGCTGCAGAAGGAGTGTGTTAGGCTGTGGGAAGAGTGGGTTAGTTTTAGGATTAGGGTTAATATACTCACTGGGATCAAACAGGATTTAAAAACATCGGGATGCTGTTGTCGCCATTCTGATCAATGGGATTTCAACTGATGGACTATAGATCTCATGCCCTTATTAACTCTCTGCCAGCTCTCTGTCATTATTAATTGTTAGTTGTGCTATAATGAACAAACAATTCTTCCTATTTTTTTCTATACAGATGTGTACTCACACATCTTTGCTGCAGTTGCACCAAACAGCCCTTCTCAATGCACCAGGTCCTACGCTGGACATCATTTTTCTATCTTTTTTTACTGAAAATGCACAAATGCATGGCAGTTATTTCTGTTTAAAACTGATTTGCAAATTAGTAATATATTAGCAATAACCAATCAAAACAACTCTCAAGTACTATTAAGAGACAGCAATACAACACAGAAATTTTAGAAGAATTGTGTATGGAATGTCATTGCTCAAAAGTAGTAGTAGTTAAACAACAAAGAAAAAATATATAAACTGTGTGTAAATAGCAATAGTAGATGTGGTTGCCCCGTACACAAGTGTGCATGCCCCCAGCACATGCCTATTCTCAGTGCCCAATCTGTACCTCCTCCTCAGGGGCCCTGGGCCACTGAAGAGCCCTAATCAATCAGTTTTTTGTTAAGCAGCTCAAAAAAATCTCCCCAATCAAAAAAACGGTGTTCCATACCTGCAGAGTACAGTGTAGAATACTTTGGGGCACACAGATAACTATTGAGTGTGTTACAGTGCGGGACACACAGCGCAGGACACACAGCACAGGTCAGATACAGTGCAGATTGGATACAGGGTGGTTTACAGGACAGGTTGGACACAGTGTGGGTCAGATACAGTGCGGGTTACAGTTCAGACTGGATACAATGTGGGTTGGATACAGTGTGGGTCACAGTATGGGTTGGATACAGTCTGGGTCATATACAGTGTGGGTCGCATACAGTGTGGGTTTCAGTGCGAGTCAGATACAGTGTGGGTTACAGTGCAGGTCAGAACCACTGTGGGTTGGATACAGTGCAGATTACAGTGTGTGTTGAATACAGTGTGGGGTCGGGTACAGTGCAGGCTACAGTGCAGGCTGGGTAGAGTGGGTTGGATACAGTGTGAGTCAGATATAGTGCAGGCAGGGGTGTATCTAGGGGTCCGAGCGCCTCTGGCAAAGTAAGGGCCTGCCCCCCCCCCCCCCTCAATATTAGGGACAGCGTGCACCAAAAAGAGGCATGGTCATATGGGAAAGGGGCGTTACCACCCAATAGTACCACTTATTCACATTACACCACACAGCAGTATCTTATTTACATTACACCACACAGTTGTGTCCCTGTGACATGTTACATCACACAGTAGTACCCCCTGACCGCCGGTCACAATAACCGCCAGTCACATAACTACATCCCCCTTATGTGTTATGCCACACACTAAAGCCCTTTATTCACATTACACAGTAGTACCGCTTATACACATTACGCCGACACAGTAGTAGTGCCCCTTACACATTATGCCCACACAGTAGTAGTGCCCCTTACACATTATGTCCACACAGTAGTAGTGCCCCTTACACATTTTGTCCACACAGTAGTAGTGCCTGTTACACATTATACCCACAGTTGCAGTACCCCTTACACATTATATAATTATTATGATAATCATATTTGCAATGTGCAAGTATGTTTATCCTAATCAACTTTTTTTGAGAATATACAAACTCCACACAGTTAGGGCCATGGTGGAAATCAAACCCATGACCTCAGTGATGTGAGGCAGTAATGCTAGTCATTACACCAAGGTCTGCCCTCTCTAGTCTTCTGCCTACTTTAGACTCCTTATCTCCCTAGACCACTATGCCCACTACATAACTAATTTACAACATTACCTGGATCAATAATTGCTCCAAAACACCAACAACATGACTATAAATAACATAGTAATTTTAAAGGTTGCAATGACCCCTGTATAGATAAGATCACACAATGTAAAATTGTAGTATCTGTTGGCAAAAAGAATAGAGAGTGATTATAAGGTATGCTGATAAATGGCTCCAGGTAACAGCTATTATATAGTGTGTGCGCTCTTCCAAAGCAGTCCAGATGCCCAGTCCGTCCCAGGGCTGTGCCTTGTGCAGTGTCACCAGTGTCTAGCAGCATTACCTAGACCCCCAGAGCATGGCCAATATGGATGTAAATCAAATTAACAATGAGCACTGTTTGTGCCATTGTCCACCTACTGTACATTAAAAAAAACTCTTTAAAAGTCATTATATTACTACTTTTGGATTTCACACACAAATAGAAAGGTGAAGACCCGCAAGATATTGGCCCTCATTCCGAGTCGTTCGCTCGGTAATTTTCTTCGCATCGCAGCGTTTTTCTGCTTAGTACGCATGCGCAATGTTCGCACTGCGACTGCGCCAAGTAATTTTGCTATGAAGATAGTATTTTTACTCACGGCTTTTTCTTCGCTCCGGCGATCGTAGTGTGATTGACAGGAAATGGGTGTTACTGGGCGGAAACACAGCGTTTTATGGGCGTGTGGATAAAGACGCTACCGTTTCCGGAAAAAACGCGGGAGTGGCTGGAGAAACGGAGGAGTGTCTGGGCGAACGCTGGGTGTGTTTGTGACGTCAAAGCAGGAACGACAAGCACTGAACTGATCGCAGATGCCGAGTAAGTCTGAAGCTACTCTGAAACTGATAAGTAGTTTGTAATCGCAATATTGCGAATACATCGTTCGCAATTTTAAGAAGCTAAGATTCACTCCCAGTAGGCGGCGGCTTAGCGTGTGTAACTCTGCTAAAATCGCCTTGCGAGCGAACAACTCGGAATGAGGGCCATTATTTTACACAGCGCTGTAAGAGTTCTTATGAAACAAAAAGAAGTAACATGATGAGCAGGAGAACCCCTCCCCAGCAAAACAGAAACACCCTGAATTTAGGAGATAATTCAGAGTTGATTGCAGCAGCAAATTTGTTAGCAGTTGGGCAAAACCATGTGCACTGCAGGGGGAGGGGGGGGGGGGGGCAGTTATAACATGTGCAGAGAGAGTAAGATTTGGGTGGGTTATTATGTTTCTGTGCAGGGTAAATACTGGCTGCTTTATTTTTACACTGCAATTTAGACTTCAGTTTGAACACACCCCACCCAAATCTAACTCTCTCTGCACATGTTATATCTGCCCCCCCTGCAGTGCACATGGTTTCGCCCAACTGCTAACAAATTTGCTGCTGCGATCAACTCTGAATTAGACCCCTAGTGCATTTGATACAAAACCTAATTACACTAAAACTATGCGACATACATGCACATTTAGGGCCTAATTCAGCAGGGATTGCAGTTTCTGCTAGAAAGCAGTTGCTGCAATCAAATAGTTGCCGCCTAGAAATAGTGAAAAATGTCCATTGTAAAAATTGCGAATGCATCGCAATATGCGAGCTGATCGCAAAATCATACGAAATTACCAGAACATTGAACATTTTTCCTATCTGCGCTAGGTAAGGTCGTCCACAAGTTTTGCTAAACAAGAGGCTGGAAGTGGTCATCGCTGACGTCAGAGGCCCTCCTTAAAAATGCCAGGGCATGCCTGCGTTTTTTCAGTTACACCTAGAAAACGGCAGGTTTCTGCCCAGAAACGCTGGCTTCCTGTCACTCAAACAGCGGCTGCATTGCGGTCACAATGTGTACGCATTTTCTGTCGCTGTTTTTGCTAGCTTGTGCACAATGTGAAGGCTGCGCATGTGCAGTCGTTCGATAATCGGCCATATTGCGAATCACAAATTTTGAAAACTCCAGCTTTCTGTTATCCTGGGATCAAGTCAGAATCTCAGCGGTTGGGATCCCAGCAGGCGAAATACAGACGCCGGAATCCCGACACTAAATCCTATTGTTATTAAGACTTAGTTCCACACATATATACAAGTGTTGCATCCTAATCATAATATAGGTATTCTATTATGCTTTGATGTAACCTCCAACCTGTATCATTGAAATGAGCATCTCATGAAAGATGCAATCTATTCATCTATGAAAAATCAAACCTCCAAGTCATGTGAGGAGGCTGTCATCTGTAAATACATCTAAGGATATAAGGACAATAATTGCTCAGAGCCAACCCATGCCACTATTAGATCATCAATATAGCACTTATATACCACAAAATTATGTCTAAACAGATTATTATCATAAATAAAAAAAATTCTCCCATTCATTTAGGCATAAATTTGCGAAACTCGGTGTGCAAATCATTCCCATCGCCATCCCGCAGTGCTGTATAAAATAGTCACCCAAAAAAGTAAATTAATTATGTTGTATAACAAATTGTGAACAATCCATTATAACATTTCTTCTGTTGGTTTTATGTCCTGATCTCTTGATAACACTATGCTTATATTCTCTAACACTTTGTCATGTGGGATTAAAGTAAATCCTCTACACTGTAAAACTTTTTGTTTTTGCTATAGACTATGTCTGTTATGTATCAGATAATTTAACTTCAGTAATGTCTAATTAAAAGCTGAAACACCTTGCCAGTTAATTGGTTAGTGGGAGGTTATAAGGAGTGACTTTGCTGTGCTGGGCCAGTGCTCTGACGAGGTCTGCAGTGACGAAACGCGTAGGACCGAGGCCTAGTGCAAGAACAGTGTGTAGTGGAGACAAACTTCTTCCATTGTGTGAAGTTCCAAATTATTGTTGCTGTGTGACAGTAGTTGATACTGCCTCTTTTGGTATGTGATTTTATCTGATTGTGTGTGAAAGCTGCGTGAATAAATATTGTTTTTAAACAGTTTCATGCACTATGGAGCGCCCTTCTTCCTATTGATTCTAGATTTCTAAACCATGTGTGGATGCAGACATATTGAAGGAGACACTGATCTCAATGATCTAAGTTCGAAGAGACCAAGCAGTTTCCATGTGCTAAAGTGGATGGTCTACTATTGGTGCAGCTGTTACTAGGACTTGGTGTTCCACAAAGGGGACTGTTGAGGTGAACTGTTTGTGCATAAACTTCTTTCTTGTTTATATATATAAATATTTATGGCTATGGTGACTGGATATCCCATGCCAAGTCATTTTGGCTTGAAGTGCTCATGATCTCTTCTTGGATTTGCATTTGTTACTGTAAAGTAACTAGCACACTTTTGACGTGACAACTACAGTATATTTATAAATGCTTGTTTTTCATACATTTTTGCATATTTGTTTTTTAAATTATACCAATGTACTCAATTTATGCCACATATTAAGCTTTACGTGAACATTTGAATAGTATTTAAATGGACATGTTAAGGAGAGATTTTAATAATTTTCGGAAACAAATGTGCAATAAGCTAAACAAGTGACAAGCATTCATTTATAGTGGATTGACAAGACAGTACAGATTGGCTTGACATGTTGGCATGCTGCAGGAAGTCATTAATCTTCCACAAGTATTTATTATGGAAACCTGGAGCTTCTAAACATGCTGTTCCTTGCACAATTACAAATTCATTGCTTTTGAATTACATATAAAATAGAACATGCTATACTTAAAAAAAAAAAAAACATGCCAGGCTTTGGGAAGAATGATTATTGTTATTGTTTAATTTGTAAGATGTTATATAAGTATTTACTAAAACATACTTTTAATGATATATAATACTCTGTTACACACTTTTTCACTTTTTTTTACAATGTTTTCAGTCTGCTAAAGTTATTTTTATAGTGATATCGATAAAACAGGTTTTGTGTGTATTTAAAAGTACTACACATATAACAGTATACTGGACAGCATGAAAGTTAGATCAAAATTATAAATATGTTACTCTTAATTTGCATCTGTCTACCATAAATATTGAAGTAATAGAATAAACAAAAATAATTTATATAAGACTTTACCTACTCTTTGTCACAGTACTACTGTAGATAGTCTGCTTGAGCTGCCATTTGTTTTGAGCCACAATAAAATAGATTACAAATATATGTTAGTGATATATATGTAACCTCACTAGGGTGACATATAATGTCAAATTCATGTTGACTAAAATACAAAATTTTTACAGTTAGTAGGAACGCTGTCACACTCATAACTATACTGAGAACTTAAACTATATGTAACATAAACATTCCCCTCTGTTTATCTTATATTACCTTTCTAACAATAGTTTTACATATATAATGATTAGCTACTAACTAAAAAAGACTGAAAGTTACATAAAAACATATTAGCCTATTTACAATTTATGTAAAGTTTCAAAATGTGACAATGAAAGATACAGTACAATATCTCTGTGAAATTCAAAGTTAGACATTACCTTCACCTAGGTGTCTGCATTTATGATAAGAAAGTTGATTGTTTTGGAGATTTTAGAATTCTAAACAGAATGTAAACCATCATGATGTGAAATGCTAATTTTTTTCTATTTTTCCTAAGTTTTTAAATTTAAAAGGCATTTACTATATTATATCGAGTGAATAACAGGCATATTTTACTAAAAGTAAATGCATTTCTTAAACTAGTAGATAAAATATTTACTAGGTCTTGTTTACACTTTTATACTGTATATATATACAGTGGGGCAAAAAAAAGAATTTGGACAGCCACCGATTGTGCAAGTTGACCCACTTAAAAAGATGAGAGGTCTGTAATTTCCATCATAGGTACCCTTCAACTGTGAGAGACAGAATCTGAAAAAAAAACCAGGAAATCACATTGTATGATTTTTAAACAACTTACTTGTATATTTTTGTGGAAAATAAATATTTGGACAATCAAAAAGTTTAACTCAATACTTTGTAATATAACCTTGGTTGGCAATTACAGAGGTCAAACGTTTCCTGTAGTTCTTGACCAGGTTTGCACACACTGAGACTTTTCACACCTACACAGTAGGAATTGGATTTGTCCAGAATGCTTGTAATTGCAAAATAAAATGCAACAATTGTTCTGGCTGGTAAGTGGGTTTTTGTTTAATGAGTTTTAAACTGCAGTTTGTTTAAAACTGATCAAAAAATAATATGTAACATTGAAATGTTTTCAAAAATAATGGTAGCCACATACAGTCACATATAATGGGAAACTACAATTCTCACCAGGTCCATCAAGATAATTTAGGTAATGGATTTACTTTGTGCTTGTATCATCCAACAATACAGAAAGACCCAACACATAACTTAAAAAAAACTGGTGTAGACCTCTTATAATCAATGATTACGGAAATTTCACCTTACTGGCTATGAGTGAACAGGTGAAGGACATTTTTAAAGTCCTTGTTAACATAAATAGACTAACAATTTAAAAAACTGTCATTGCCAACATAAATGTAAGGCCCATACACACTGGCCGATTTTGAGCTGAAAGCAGCTCACTTTTGGTGTTTTGATCTGCTTTCAGCTCAAAACCGCCAGGTGTGTATACCCTGGCGATGAGCAGTGATCGCTGATGTGCACCCTCGCTTAATCACCGGCGGCCGTCATTCATCTGTAGTCACAATGACAGGAAGAATTCAATATTAAATATAATCACACTGATGTAAAAATACTTGTAAAAAACAAAACTATATCATCACATAATACCAATGAAACATCTATCCTGTAAGTTATTGCAAACATAAACATACAGATGGAACTGCGCTCATCTGAGGCGGCTCCATCGCAAATGAGCACTCCTGGCATGACTAGGCAATCCGTTCACCTAATCACGCCGGGAGTGCACAGAGATGCTCCCATTCAGAGCGTCTCTGTCCAGACGTGCAGACAGAGATGCTTTCCATTCAAGTGAATGGGGTGCATCTCCGTTGTGGGCTCCATCTGTATTCTAACAACACAACACACAATAACTTTTGATATCAAAACCTTACATTAAAAGTAGAGATGAGCGGGTTCAGATCTCTGAGATCCAATTCCCCTGAACTTTATGATCAGAATCAGATCCCAGAAAGAGGCAAAACATCATCATCCCGCTGTCGGATTCTTGTGGGTTTTGGATTTTATATAAAAAATCTGCATGTCACTGCCATTTTCACTATGGACTTGGAGAGTGAGGGAGACAGACCTCTGTCAATCTGTGGGTTGCAGCATACAGGGGTGCTGCTGTCCCATTCTGGGGTGGTGTCCTGTGCTGGTGTACTGTGCTGTTAGGGGTGCTGCTGTCCTGTGCTGCACAAGGTTGCTGTTCTGGGGTGTCCTGTGCTGTTTGGGGTGCTGTACAGGGTTGCTGCAGTGCTGTGCTTTACAGGGGCACTGTTCTGTATGCTGTAAAAATACAGGGGTGTTGTAAAAATACAGGAGTGCTGTGAAAATACAGGTGTGCTGTGTTCATGTCCTGTATGCTGTAAAAATACAGGGGGGTGTTAAAAATAAAGGAACACTGGCCATGTTGTGTATGCTGTAAAAATACAGGAGAGTTGTAAAAATAAAGGAACACTGGCATGTCCTGTATGCTTTAAAAATACAGGGGTGCTGTGAAAATACAGGGGTGCTGTGTCACTCTCCTGTATGCTGTAAAAATAAAGGGGAGGTTTTAAAAATTAAGGAACATTGTCCCTGTCCTGTATGCTGTAAAAATACAGGGGTATTGTAAAAATACAGGGGTGTTTTGAAAATACAGGCATGCTGTGTCCATATCTGGTATGCTGTAAAAATAAATGGGGGTTTTAAAAATAAAGGAACACTGGCCCTGTACTTTATGCTGTAAAAATATAGGGGTGCTGTGAAAATACAGGTGTTTTGTGTCCCTGTTCAGTATGCTGTAAAAATACATGGAAGTTTTTAAAAATAAAGGAACATTGGCCCTGTCCTGTATGCTGTAAAAATACAGGGGTGTTGTAAAAATACAGGAGTGCTGTGAAAATACAGGTGTGCTGTGTCCCTGTCCTGTTTGCTGTAAACATAGAGGGGTGTTGTTAAAATAAAGGAACATTGTCCCTGTCCTGTATGCTATAAAAATACAGGGGTGTTGTTAAAATAAAGGAACATTGGCCCTGTCCTTTATGCTGTAAAAATAAAGGTTTGATGTGAAAATACTGGCGTGCTTTGCCCATGTCTGGTATGCTGTAAAAATACAGGGGTGTTGTTAAAATAAAGGAACACTGGCTCTGTACTTTATGCTGTAAAAATACAGGGGTACTGTGAAATACAGGTGTGTTGTGTCCCTGTCCAGTATGCTGTAAAAATACATGGGGGTTTAAAAAATAAAGGAACATTGGCCCTGTCCTGTATGCTGTAAAAATACAGGGGTATTGTAAAAATACAGGAGTGCTGTGAAAATACAGGCGTGCTTTGTCCATGTCTGGTATGCTATAAAAAATACATGGGGGTGTTAAAAATAAAGGAACACTGGCCCTGTACTTTATGCTGTAAAAATATAGGGGTGCTGTGAAAATACAGGTATGTTGTGTCCCTGTCCAGTATGCTGTAAAAATACATGGGGGTTTTAAAAATAAAGGAACATTGGCACTGTCCTGTATGCTGTAAAAATACAGGGGTGTTGTAAAAATACAGGAGTGCTGTGAAAATACAGGTGTGCTGTGTCCCTGTCCTGTATGCTGTAAACATACAGGGCTGTTGTTAAAATAAAGGAACATTGTCCCTGTCCTGTATGCTGTAAAAATACAGGGGTATTGTAAAAATAAAGGGGTGCTGTGAAAATACAGGCGTGCTTTGCCCATGTCTGGTATGCTGTAAAAATACAGGGGTGTTGTTAAAATAAAGGAACACTGGCTCTGTACTTTATGCTGTAAAAATACAGGGGTACTGTGAAATACAGGTGTGTTGTGTCCCTGTCCAGTATGCTGTAAAAATACATGGGGGTTTAAAAAATAAAGGAACATTGGCCCTGTCCTGTATGCTGTAAAAATACAGGGGTATTGTAAAAATACAGGGGTGCTGTGAAAATACAGGCGTGCTTTGTCCATGTCTGGTATGCTATAAAAAATACATGGGGGTGTTAAAAATAAAGGAACACTGGCCCTGTACTTTATGCTGTAAAAATATAGGGGTGCTGTGAAAATACAGGTATGTTGTGTCCCTGTCCAGTATGCTGTAAAAATACATGGGGGTTTTAAAAATAAAGGAACATTGGCACTGTCCTGTATGCTGTAAAAATACAGGGGTGTTGTAAAAATACAGGAGTGCTGTGAAAATACAGGTGTGCTGTGTCCCTGTCCTGTATGCTGTAAACATACAGGGCTGTTGTTAAAATAAAGGAACATTGTCCCTGTCCTGTATGCTGTAAAAATACAGGGGTATTGTAAAAATAAAGGGGTGCTGTGAAAATACAGGCGTGCTTTGCCCATGTCTGGTATGCTGTAAAAATACAGGGGTGTTGTTAAAATAAAGGAACACTGGCTCTGTACTTTATGCTGTAAAAATACAGGGGTACTGTGAAATACAGGTGTGTTGTGTCCCTGTCCAGTATGCTGTAAAAATACATGGGGGTTTAAAAAATAAAGGAACATTGGCCCTGTCCTGTATGCTGTAAAAATACAGGGGTATTGTAAAAATACAGGGGTGCTGTGAAAATACAGGCGTGCTTTGTCCATGTCTGGTATGCTATAAAAAATACATGGGGGTGTTAAAAATAAAGGAACACTGGCCCTGTACTTTATGCTGTAAAAATATAGGGGTGCTGTGAAAATACAGGTATGTTGTGTCCCTGTCCAGTATGCTGTAAAAATACATGGGGGTTTTAAAAATAAAGGAACATTGGCACTGTCCTGTATGCTGTAAAAATACAGGGGTGTTGTAAAAATACAGGAGTGCTGTGAAAATACAGGTGTGCTGTGTCCCTGTCCTGTATGCTGTAAACATACAGGGGTGTTGTTAAAATAAAGAAATATTGGCCCTGTCCTGTATGCTGTAAAAATAAAGGGGTATTGTAAAAATACAGGGGTGCTGTGAAAATACAGGTGTGCTGTGTCCATGTCTGGTATGCTATAAAAAATACATGGGGGTTTTAAAAATAAAGGAACACTGGCCCTGTACTTTATGCTGTCAAAATATAGGGGTGCTGTGAAAATACAGGTGTGTTGTGTCCCTGTCCAGTATGCTGTAAAAATACATGGGGGTTTTAAAAATAAAGGAACATTGGGGGTAAATCCAAGTTGATCATAGCAGGATTTTTATAGCAATTGGGCAAAACCATGTGCACTGCAGGGGAGGCAGATATAACATGTGCAGAAAGTTAGATTTGGGTGGGTTATTTTATTTCTGTGCAGGGTAAATACTGGCTGCTTTATTTTTACACTGCTAATTAGATTGCAGATTGAACACACCCCAACCAAATTTAACTTTCTCTGCAAATGTTATATCTGCCTCCCCTGCAGTGCACATGGTTTTGCCCAATTGCTACCAAAAATCCTGCTGTGATCAACTTGGAATTACCCCCCATTGGCACTGTCCTGTGTGCTGTAAAAATACAGGGGTGTTGTAAAAATACAGGAGTGCTGTGAAAATACAGGCATGCAGTGTCCCTGTCCTGTATGCTGTAAACATAGAGGGGTGTTGTTAAAATAAAGGAACATTGTCCCTGTCCTGTATGCTGTAAAAATACAGGGGTGTTGTAAAAATACAGGGGTGCTGTGAAAATACAGGCGTGCTTTGTCCATGTCTGGTATGCTGTAAAAATACAGGGGTGTTGTTAAAATAAAGTAACACTGGCTCTGTACTTTATGCTGTAAAAATATAGGGTGCTGTAAAAATACAGGTGTGTTGTGTCCCTGTCAAGTATGCTGTAAAAATACATGGGTGTTTTAAAAATAAAGGAACATTGGCCCTGTCCTGTATGCTGTAAAAATACAGGGGTGTTGTTAAAATAAAGGAACATTGGCCCTGTCCTTTATGCTGTAAAAATAAAGGTTTGATGTGAAAATACTGGCATGCTTTGTCACTGTCCTGTATACTGTAAAAATACAGTGGTGCTGTAAAAATAAAGGAACACTGACCCTGTCCTGTATGTTGTAAAAATACAAAGGTGCTGTGAAAACACAGGGGTGCTGTGGCCCTGTCCTGTATGCTGTAAAAATACAGGGTGCTGTAAATATAAAAAGGCACTGTTCTATTTGCTGTAAAAATAAAGGGGCACTGTTCAGTGTGCTTTAATAATAAAGGGGTTCTGTCCTGTGAAATGGAGAACAAAAATTTGGAGGAAAACAGTAAAAGATCAGGTCCTAGTACTAGTGCTGAAACTGCTGCAGCCACCAGTCATGACATTTACAATGTAATTCCATTAACATTTTCTGCAAAGGACAATGCACAATGTAATAGATAGCATGTAAAATCCAAGAAGCAAAAATGAATAACAAAAAAAAGAAATTATTTGATGAGAAACGTACTGTAAAATTGGCAATATGCACTTCACGACACGAAGTAGCAAGGAAAGGTTAAGGCCTTTGCCTATGTTCATGACTGGTGGTTCAGCTTCTCATGAAGATGGAAGCCCTCCTCCCTCTCAAAAAATAAAAAAATTAAAGCTTGTTAAAGCACAGGAAAAACAACTGTGCATTCTGAGATATCACAAATCCCTAAGGAGAGTCCAAGTGTGTCCACAGTTGCGATGTCTATACCTGACCTTCCCAAGACTGTATGGGAAGAGGAGACTACTACTACCATTTGCTCACCCTCTGCAAGTGCTGTGAGGAGCACTGCCAGTCCAGTTGCTGATATTGAGATTGAGGATGTTACTGTAGAAGTACACCACGATGAGGAGGATATTGGTGTAGCTGGCGCTGAGGAGGAACTTGACAATGAGGATTCTGATGGTTATGTGGTTTGTTTGAATAAGGCACCAGTGGAGACAGTTGTTGGCCATGGGATGAAAAAGGCCATTGTCATGACTGGGCAAAATACCCAAAAACCCACCTCTTTGGTGTGAAATTATTTCTCTGTGAGGATAAGGATGAAAACACTGAAGGGGGTGAGGAATCACAGGATTAGGATGAAGATAACATCTTGCCTCTGTAGAGCCAGTATGTGCAAGGAGAGATTAATTGCTTCTTTTTTTGTAGGGGTCCAAACAAAGCAATCATTTCAGCAACAGTTGTGTGGCAGACCCTGTCACTGAAATTATTGGTTTAAAAGTGTGCATGTCCTGTTTATACAATATTAGGGTGGGTGGGGGACACATTTTGGTATTATTTAAAAGATGCACATTTGTTGTACAGGGTTCTTACTTTGTAAATGTTTTCTCCTTAATAATTATACAATAAAAGGGCTGCATAGGGTTATCGCAAGACCTTGAAGTGTTAGAAGAACAGTTTCAGTGATCTTGCATTGCATTAGCTTTCCATTGCACTAGATGGGCCTGGAGATCCTGTGAGGCACAAACAGTTACTAAATAAGGGCCCAGTATGGAGTCTCATGGTGGATTACAGCCAGGAAGATGTTGGGCTTTCCAGGCTGAGGCATACTGGTGGCACGGAGGTTAGCATTTCTTCCTCCGAC
Organism: Pseudophryne corroboree; assembly: GCF_028390025.1. Lineage (NCBI taxonomy): Eukaryota > Metazoa > Chordata > Amphibia > Anura > Myobatrachidae > Pseudophryne > Pseudophryne corroboree. The sequence continues at coordinate 398,558,690 of NC_086449.1, forward strand.
AGTCCAACTTGTAATATGAGATGAGTTTGGACTAGTGGTAGGCTCCACTAGGGCGGGGGCTCAATAACAAAAAATCCACTGCACAGTCCTGCTTAGTACTGTACCAAACTCACCCGAACTCAACTTGCCCCATGCGGGGCTGCTGTGGGGGCTCACGAGGGGCTGCTAAAACATCTAAGGGTCTGCTTTATTAAAAGATAAAATATGAATAAAATAAACAAGACACACAGATGTGCTCACATGCATGTAACTGGGAGCTATTAAAAATGGAAATAAGTCATCTGCCACAAAATATGTAAATAAAAATGCAATAAAAAAGTGGAAAAAAAGAAACCCAAAGATTTTCACAAAATACTGTAAGTCCCCAGACTCCATCGAGGGGAAAATATGCAATAGACTGGAAATGAGTGAAAATGAATGTTATTAAAGTTAATAATACAGTAGAATGAAAAAATAACTGTGATTTTAGCTGTTTTTATGTTGTTGGTTTTTCAAACCAAACCAGATCCAAAACCAAAGCCCAAATGAGTTGTTTTGGCAAAACCAATCCATATCCAAAACACAAAGAGAGATCCAGATCCAAAACCAAAAAACATGACCTGAAAAGTGTTCAGTGCACATCTCTACTTAAAACATAGTAAAAAAAACATGCTATTAAAGTATTATACACTACATTAGCATGACATTTAAAACCATTACACACCATATAATTGCATGTAGCAGTTTCTAAAAAAACAAACATTTTATTTTGAAAAACCCCCCCCCCCAGCAATGTGTTTCAATACTTACCAGCCTTCCTAGGGGCATCTGAGTCCTGTACATAAGTAATTCTGACCACCTCTGGTGGAATAAGGACCTGCAGGGGCTCCTCATACTCCAAGTAGCTGGCAACAAAAGGGGGATCACCTCCTGTCTGGCATGAAGACTTGGCCATTTTGGCTTCACACATCTCTTTATATCAGAAAACCGCTTTCCGCAGGTCTCCTCAGTGTGGTGCACCAGACCTTCTCTGTTGATAGCAGTCACCACCCGCTGCCATATGGAAATTTTGTCATGGCTGGAGACCTGTGCTGCCTCACCACCAAACAGCTGGTGATGGTGCTTCATGATCTCCTGCACAAGGGCCATGTTCTCCAAAAATGTAATTTTGACATTGCGCCCCGTCTTGGTACTGGTGCACTGTTGTGTAACCTGCTCACTCTCACTAGAAGAAGAGTGAGATGCCTCCTCTGCCACCTCCTCTACCACCCCACCTCACTAACCTCCAACTGAGCCAACACACAAAACAACTAAAATGAATGTACAGACAAACACACGTCTCCACACAAACAACAGAAAAAGTAGACAAACTAATAATAAAAAAGACAATAATTAACACAGTACAACTTACACGCACAATGCAACTCTCAGCAATCAAATAAATAAAGGAGACCACTCCAACTCACACCAACTCTTCAATACACCACCTCTCCACACCCTTCTTACTAAACCTATGAGGTTCAGATGGTTTGGGGTGTATTTATATGCCTGAGCCATGACACTCCCACATATCACACTTACAAACAATCATGTATGTTTCTGGTACTTTTCTGCCTTCAGCCGTATTTTTATGTATGTGGTTGTACTTGTGAAAATGCTGCTTCTTTGCGGAATTACGAACCGGAGTTTGTCAAATGTGGCCATAAAACATGGCTCCAAAATATGAATGCATACAGTACACAATCAGTAAACTATAATTTGTCAAACACGAGAGCTTAGTGAATTTCCAAAGATGGCTTTAAAAAAATTACACTTTAAAATGGCCAATGTCAACAGAGAATGATCATTGACTGAAACATGGGAGCCTATACCTTACAGAATTTTGCCTACATGAAAATGCTCCATTAAAGCCTAATTAAGACCTCTCAGTCACAAATGGAGATGCGACTGAATTGTAGAAAACTCTGAATTACCCATGCTTGCATACACTTAGTACCAGGGCTTGAGTCTGCAGTATAGGACCTCTGTCTTTTGCCTCATTACCCAGATTACAATCTTTTCCAGAATTTGGCATATTAATTCACTAATAGTGTACTAAGTGCCTGATTTATGTTTGGAATGAATTGCAATTCCTTGACACTAACATTCAAATGCAACCAGAGGCATCTGTGGGAGATGGACATCTCCTGTTAGCATTTGCAAAATCACCATCAGTCACAATTCATTATGGTTTCAGGCACCAGCAAGCCTGCTTAAGCTGAAGCTTACTCAGGCTGGTCTTAGGATCCAGGCACCCGAGTCCGGGAAGTGTGCATCTGACAACGCAGACCCTGGACCCATCACACCTTCAAATTAGGGATGACAGGCCCCTGTTTTGAAGAATTATGCCAGGTGCCGCACCCCAAATGCCACAGTATGTCAATCATGCAGAGGCTGACAGAGGGCAATGAGCAATACTGCAAGACAAATTTTGCACATGCGCAAAATGTGTCTTGCATCTACACAGACCGCCAAACATTTTATGTGTACACAAACCATGGGGTTTGCATACAAATATGAATTTAGCCCTGAGGAGCTAATAATGTACCAAGGGCCAGATTCAGACCTGACCGCAGGTCTGTGTCCACATGCAGATATCCGATTATTATGAATCTGTGGCTGCGCAATGTCCATTCAGTGCATGCGCAGTACAGACCTTGTGATCTCATTCGCACTTCCCATCTGCTGCAGCCTGATTGACAAGCAGTGGCATTGAGGGGGTGGGTGTGGAGGAGGGCCTGAATTCCCAGAAACAGGGACATGTCACCCCCATTTTCTGGGAGGGGCGAGCCAGTGGTCTGCATGTTACCATGCAGACTTTCTGGCCTCGTAGCCCCTAGTTCCAATGACCAGCTGAGTAAGCTGTAGCTTACTCAGCTGGCCATATGTTTTTAACATAGTGAACGATGGTCACAAGATTGGATCCCAGCTTGCGATGTTGGTCGCTGTGCTGGGATTGCAGCAAATGCAGGAAGCATCTCTTCTAATGAGCCGTCTCCTTCATATCCATCCTTCAGATTGGACAGAAATACAATGCTGCTTGCATGCAGCTTTGCATTTCTATATACTTGGAACCAGGTCCTTAGTACTTAGAATTAGTATTTTTTTTATTGCAAAGGAATTTGTATAAAGTGGCATAAAGATGTGTGGTGCAGGTCACTCATATACCTTAAGACGCTTATTCTTCTACTTTAAACCACTTTCTATGTTTCAGTGATGTTCTCAATATCAAATTATGCTCTGTATGGAACATTTTAGAAAAATACATTACTGCAGTGTGGCCAATACTTACTTGGATTGCATTTCAGTACAGTGCAGTACTTCTGCTTCATATGGATTATCCACAATGTGTGTTCACATATTGCTGAGCAACACATGTTTTATTCTATTTTTAATGTGTTTTGTGTCTCTGCTGAAAATTTGTCCGTGCTTTCAGACAAGATATTACAGTTGCTTGGTCTAATCCATTGCTTTTGAAAATGTTATTTTTATGTGGATTATAAAAGCCTATCCACAAATGAATTGGGAGACAATTCACTGTAGCTTCTCAAAAAGCTTAGTTGGCCAGTGCAAAACATTCACAACTAAGCCTCTGGCACATATGACTAGATCTGCTAAGTACTATGTATAAATATCTCTTACATTCCTGAGAAGTACTTGTATTCATAATGGTGTTTAGTTGTTAACCTTCAGGATATACTGTATTTTGTAAAACAGTACTTGTGCTATCAATGTTTAAGACATAATTAATGTAATTATAATCCCTTGTCTGTATAATGAATTATTTCATTGTGGATTAAATCCTTTTTTTTTGTTTGTTCATATTTACAACACAGTGAACGGCATAAAGATAAACCATGTACTGTGCAAAGGTTCCTTTATTGGAGAGCAACAAGTAGCATCTAACCACTAGGTGGCAAACACATGCCAAATATAGCACAAAACAAATGTACTGTTAGGTACAATAAAAGTAAGGTAAAAAGTCTAAAAGATCTGTTTACACATTAAAAGAAGTTTTGCTCAGGTCATTAGCTTTATTTTTAAATTATTTAAAAGCACATTAGTGAATGTTTTGAAATTTCTAATAATTAATCATTATCATTAATAAAATGGACCAGATAGAGTATCAGAATTTTTTTCACAGCACCCCTAGGTCAACTGTTTGTTATTGAGAAATTTAAAAAGAAATATTAAATTAATTTAAATTGTTGTATATGTCATCCTTAGGTTCAGTTGTGTGGTGAGGGACAAGATTTGCTTCTGTTTGTCTACATATTTTATGATTGGCAGCCACCAGCACTGGTTTTACCTATTACATTGACCATAAATAATTTGAATTGGTCTTGAACCACCAGTCCACGGCACCCCTGCAAGTGTCCTGAGGCACGCCAGGGTGCCATGGCACACAGTTTGAGAACCACTGCAATGGACTACAACCAAAGGTAATGATTATCAAAAATAATGTTTATGTTTATTTCATTTTACATTATGCATGAACTTTATATGAGTTCTATATAAACATTGCATACTGTCTTTTCAATAGATGGAGATATTTAGTTTGTCTGTATCCTAAATTAATATTTCAAAGAATTGTATAACAATTTTCAATTAAATCAGCTTTTTTTTTTACACCAGGCACCATGTTCAGCAAATGCTATTGTTAAAAGAAAAATCACCCATACTGTATTATTAAAGACACATATAATTATGTACATATTAAAAAGGGACAGATAGATGGATTTTGAAAGCATTGTGTTGGCCTCATAATAAACACTGTAAACAATTGTATAAACAATCAGAAGAAGGGATATATACATAATGTAATTGCAGTGTGTATACATAAGTAGAAGCACAATGTTCCAATTATCTGTCTTCTGCTATTATTTGACAATGCTGTTAGTTTGGCATGGACTTACTTAATCATGTTTCCCACATACAGTATACATTATTCTGCTTGAATCTTTGCTATGCAATTATGGTAATATGTACAACAATATAATACTATTAGATCAATACTACTTGGTATAAAATTAACATATACTGTATAGGGGCTCATGGAAGAGCTGAATGGAATTTCTGATCAAACCTGAGCAAGCAAAGACACAAGCACAAATATTTACAGTTAGGTAAATGTGCTCAGTCTAATGCATGTTGAGATCCCAACTATAAAAGTTAAGCTTTAACTGTCTTATAAGAGTGCCCCAGAAATAAAGAGTTCTCTTTTTCTTTTGCTTTGCTGTATAATTTGTATTACTCTTGGGGGCACCACCAGCCCAATTCTTGATTACGTTTTCACTATACTGATCAAGTATACTTAACATGAATAATATTCCTGTATGACATTACTGTGTATTATAAATATGCCATCTTTTTTAAACAATTAATTGATCTTATTGTGAGGTCAAAACAGTACACTCTTCCACAAAACTTCCTTTTCCTTTACATGTTAAGAAAAAGATGCATCCAGATTAAAATGTGTGTATAATTACATACCACAATAGCATAGAGCAGTGGTTTTCAATGACAGTCTTAAAGTACCCCCAAAAGGATATGTATTCAGAAATTCTGTCCATGGAATATTGTTGGATAATTATTGACCCATAAAATTAAGAAACCCTTAAAACATGACCTGTTGGTGGTACTTGAAGACGGGAGTTGATAACCATTGGCATAGAGAAAGCAAATAGATAGTGTAGAAGTGTAGCATATCTGTAGTATTAAGTATGTACTCAATATAATACTGTAGTAATTAAGTAAGCTCTGCAACTGTACAGCACTCTCCCCCTGTCAAGCACCACACTGGACTGCCAGCTGCATATGCACAGAAGCGATTAATCCAAGAGTCTGATGTTTTGTTTTTATTTTGTTGTTTTTTTTGTACAGAAGTTACCCATCAGTGTTTTTCTACAGGTTTCTTCTGATTTGGAGAGTGTGGGGGAAGCAAATGTGTCCACAATGTCATCCTTATATACCTATTAACTATTTGTATTTCTTTCAACTATTTAGCTAAATGAGTCAATTAAAAATATATTCTTGAATATGAGAATATTGGTTCACTGGTACTGTAATTTGGAAAAAGTTACTTTTCTACCTGAAAATGCAACATACACATCATAATTCTTCGAGAGACACATTTGACTGACAAGGAATATGAGAAACTTGCATTTTTTCACTTAAGGTCACAGCATATTCTTCATATAATTCAAAGTCTAGATGGGTTGCCATATTGATTAATAATCAGACAGTATATAATCATATACCTCTTACAGTCCCTACTAGGATTTAGATAGATAGATAGATATAAATGATAACAGTGTGCACATTCAGTGCGCAGACCAAAAAGGGGCATGTTCATTTGGAAAGGGGCATGACCACACAATAGTGCCCCCAATTCAAATTATGCTGCACAGTATTGTAACTTTATTCACATTATATCATGCAATAGTGTCCTTTCTTACATTACACAGTAGTACCACTTTACCTTATGTACATTACTATTCACAGTAGTGCTCCATTTTCACATTACTCCACACTGAATTGATCCTTATTCTCATTACATCACACCATATTGCTCTTTATTCACATTAGACCACACATGGTGCCCTTTCTATACATTATGCCACACACTAAAGCACCTTATACACATAATGCCACACATTAGTAATGACTTTATACACATTATGACAACCTTTATTAATGCCCTTATACACATAATGACACACAATGCCCCTTACTTATATGTCGCACAATATTAATGCATTTTTACACATGACACGCATAATGCCCCTTACACATATGCTGAACACTATTGCACAACAAACCCACCCACACACTGCTCTCACATGGCCACTAACTCTGTGACCTCTGCCTCTGCTTGGATATAGATGTGTCCTCATACATCATGCCTCAATACGCCCTACAGGAGATGCCTGGCGTGAGTCAGCCTGAAGCTCTAGGCCATCTCTGTTAACATTGGGCACATTTATTTGCAGAAAATGTCACAGACGGCTCAGCACACATCTCTCCCCTGCTCAGCACACAGCGCGATGTGTGGTGAGCGTGGGGTGGGATGGGGGGGGCTGCTCATTTTACCCGGCAGTGAAATGAGCAACCTGCTAGATTGTGCCTGCATTAAGGCCAATCTAGTACCAGCAATAGCGATGTGCGGGGCTGTGCATCGCTATTGCTGTGGGGCATACACATGGAGAGATCTGTGCTTAACTTCTAAGCAATCTAGTCAGATTGCTTAGAATTTAAGCACGGATCTCTCCATGTGTACTCCCCTTTATTTTCATTGCTATGTAACTAGGGCATTGGAATGCCTAGGGACACAAGCAGCTTCTTCTGATTAAAATGATATGCGGCATGCCAATATTCTGTGTGTGACTGTATCTGCATAAGAAGTGCTACGTTACACTGATCAGCAAAATCTGCTTGTGCCCCTAGGCATTCCAAATGCCCTAGGCATTTGGCTAATTTGCCTGTGCATAGGGATGGTTCTGGATCCCACTACCTACTAGAGGAGAGGATCGTATACTTCTACTAAAGAAAAAAGAAAGCTACTGGATACATCATTTAGATACAGTGCACCCGAAAGTGCACAATTCATATTACAGTACATATTCCTCTAACATTCAATTCAGTATTTCTGTGTGTAATATATTCATTAGATAAAATGTACTGATCCTTGTTCATGCTATTATAATCCTAAAGTGTGCATTTGTTATTAATCATGTGTCTCTGCGGTCCATACCAAATCATACTTTAATTTTTAATAACTATACATAATGTCTCTGATGAGTTTTGTGTTTCTGCTTACTGTGGTATGTCTCTGAAGACTTTTGTGTTTCTACTTCCGATCATAATGACCCCTCTGGCACAACCGCCGTATGCCCATGCAACTAGCACTATTGACCCACTGGTGTATTTAAAATGGGTGCAGTGTGTGTGGTGCACACGGGCCCCAAGGGGTCCAGGGGGCCCACACCGGGCACCCTGCACCCATTAATAAAAATACTTACCCTCCAGAGTCCCGCGGTGCCATTTTCCCAGTGTTTTGCGCATGTGCAGTAGGTAAATGGCTCTCCTCTGTCCCCGCTGTTCTGCTGCTGTCCTTCATCCTTCTGCAGCTCTGTATTGAAAATGTCCCTCTCAAAATGGCCACCGCCACAGAGGAGACAGTCATTCAAGATACTAGAGGAGCCTCATAAAATTTTCAACTAAAATACTGTAAATAAAAAATAAATATTCCTACCTTAAATATACAGACTTGAGACTTGAGGGGGTGGTTTCGTGTCTGCATAGAATATTTTTTTTAAATATATATTTATTGTTATTTAACTTTTTTTTTTTGGGGGGGGCTTCCTATTTTGTCATTCCCAGTCGCTACAATCTCTGATGGCAGCCCTGTATGTATGTATGTATGTATGTATGTATGTATGTGTGTATGGGTGATTGTACTGTATGTGTGTGAATGTATATGTGTGACTGCAGCATAATGTGTGTAAGCGTCACTGCTACAGGGGGCGTTACGTGTGCAAGTGTTAATGCTACAGGGGCGTTACATGTGCAAGAATCACTGGTACAGGGGGCATTACATATGCAAGCGTCACTGGTACAGGGGGCGTTACGTGTGTATGAGTCACTATTACAGGGTGCGTTGTATGTGTAAGCATCACTGGTACAGGGAAAGTTGCGTGTGTAAGCATCACTGCTACAGGGTGCGTTACATGTGTAAGCATCACTGTTGCAGGGGCATTACATGTGTAAGTGTCACTGTGTCTTGTGTAAGCATCACTGGTACAGGGGGCGTTACGTCTGTAAGCATCACAACTGCAGGGGTGTTATGTGTGTAAGTGCCACTACTACAGGGGGCATTGTGTATAAGCGGCACTACCACAGGGGCATTGTGCATAAGCGGCACTACCACAGGGGCGTTACGTGTGTAAGCGGCACTACTACAGGGAACATTATGTGTAAAAGCATTATGCGCGCTCTCCCTTTGTAAAGTATGGGAGGGCGCAAATTTATATTTTGCAGGGGGCGCCGAACACCCTAGCAGCGGCCCTGTCCGGTACGCACGGCCACTTACAGTTTCCCTGGGCTACTTAAACAAGGACCCAGGGACTCCATAGCATCCAGCATACTGTGATAAACCTCTGCTGCAGCTATGTAGGTAAGGAACCATCCCTAATTTTTGTACACATATAGACTGTGACAATACATTCTTTATTATGTTTTATTTGTTGGCACTTTGTGGGTTGTTACAGAGTGATATGTATTTAAATGGAATGTGCTTATATTGTACCTGCAGCTTGTTTTTATACTATGGATGTGATAGACTGTGGGCAGTTACAACTCTGCCATATCAGCACAGAGATAGACTTCACTTACATAATACCTTTTTGTATGTGCAGATAATTTTTTTTATCTATACTATTAAGGTGTTTCTGTACAACCTACATTATTGTATTTAGTCCCATATTGAATGTATGTCATACATTATCTTTATTGAGCTATATTTACATTCAAATGTGTTTTGGTACACATATGTGGGGCCTGTCAGGTAAGAATGTAGTCGTGATACTCTTTTATCTTAAATTTTTTTCAGCATTATGTTTATGTCTTTGCTGCCTTGAAAAAGATTCTGAAGTGAGACGAAAAGTTGACTGCACTTCACTGCAAATTTTCAGCATGCAACAATAAATATTCATGAAAAATGTATGAATAATTACTCTGGAGAGTGCCTTTTTCCTACGCATTGTTGGAAACAGTATATCTTCTAGAGATAGATAGATAGATAGATAGATAGAGCACGGATTACAGCATGGACAGTGTAATGGTTAGCATTACTGCCTCACAGCAATGAGGTCATGGATTTGATTCCCACCATCGCCCAAACTGTGTGGAGTTTGTATATTCTCCCTGTGCTTGTGTGGGTTTCCTCCGGATACTCCGGTTTCATCCCACAATCCAAAAATATACTGGTAGGCTATTTGGCTCCCAGCAAAAATGAACCCTATCGTGAATGTGTGTGTACTTGTGGTAGGGAATAAAGATTGTAAGCTCCACTGGGGCATCACTAATTCTCTTACTTCCCAATATTTTAGGAAGATGAAATGTAACATAGGTGGGAAATAGGAAAACTATGTAATTAGAATTTTAATAAACCTCCCCTAAGGGAATGAAAATGGGATTGACATGATGATGTCATTACAGATGCATGGCTTGCGTTACATGAACGATAACACCCAAATAAGCAATTGGATCAAAATTTGGATTTCACCTCTAGTGTGCAGAATTTAATACATTACAAAAATGGTCCTGTCACTTTTTACCGTATCTGCTAAGGGTACTCTTCAGGTAATGCCAAGAACCATGGATTAATATTTACTTACATTAAGACATCTCAAATTTACATCTGCAGAGATTTACCAAATTTTTAACGTTGATCTATGTTATTGAATTAAGTACTGATGAACACAATCCTGGTGATTGCCACTCTATTCAATGTTATTGATGGCTACACTTTCAAAGTATGTACTTTGAGATATGCTGAGAAGAGCACCCCTGTCATTGTACTGAGAATCGTGAGTGCACAAACTATTACTTGGATACTTGGGGGAATTTTAATTGAAAAAAGGGGGTATACCCTGCGATTTAAATCCTACTGCAAGTATGCTTCCCAGGATAACCAATCTACATATGATACAATATTACAAAAACAAGGGGGATAGCAAGTGTGGGATTTTTCTTTGTGTCAAAATTCTATCATCTTAGAACATCCCTCAGTGTGAACCATAAACTTCAGGAAAGAGTCCTTGTACCTAAGCTCACACTGCCCAGAAATATTGAAAGTCTTGAAAGGTTCCTTTATCCTTGAATGTACATCTCAGGATATCCCGTGTCATCAAAAGAATTTTATTAATGGACTCCTCAAAGACAAATAAGGAAATTGCTCCTCATAGTGTTTAAAAGTTTTTATAAAACATTTAATTAGCAGACAATGGCCCTCATTCCGAGTTGTTCGCTCGCAAGCGGATTTTAGCAGATTTGCTCATGCTAAGCCGCCGCCTACTGGGAGTGAATCTTAGCATCTTAAAATTGCGACCGATGTATTCGCAATATTGCGATTACACACCTCGTAGCAATTTCTGAGTAGCTCCAGACTTACTCGGCATCTGCGATCAGTTCAGTGCTTGTCGTTCCTGGTTTGACGTCACAAACACACCCAGCGTTCGCCCAGACACTCCTCCGTTCCTCCGGCCACTCCTGCGTTTTTTCCGGAAACGGTAGCGTTTTTTCCCACACGCCCAAAAAAAGGCCTGTTTCCGCCCAGTAACACCCATTTCCTGTCAATCACATTACGATCGCCTGAACGATGAAAAAGCCGTGAGTAAAATTACTAAGTGCATAGCAAATTTACTTGGTGCAGTCGCAGTGCGGACATTGCGCATGCGCATTAAGCGGAAAATCGCTGCGATGCGAAGATTTTTACCGAGCGAACAACTCGGAATGAGGGCCAATGTACATATAAAAAGTTATTTCAGCATAAAAATAGAACAGTACAGATGTTAAAGATTGCTGTGTACCGCATGTGACCTTTTGAGAAAGGCACACTTTAAGCATGAGGGTTACAGATGGAATCACCCAAGTTAAACTCCTCTTCCATCTGGTGTGTAAGCTCTTGGGGTAGCAGCACCAATGCATTTCAGACTAGGTCCTATGTCAAGGTGTATAGGAGCATTTATACCCTGGAATGGGTCATGTGGTACAGGCCCTTCTGCTTTCAGACCATTTTCCAGTTAACTGGTTTAAATGAATAATAAATCTAAAAATAACTGCATGTGGTCTTTTTAGATTTATTTGTTCATTTAAACTAGTTAATTAGAAAAGCAAATATTTCAACTGGTTAATCGCATATTAGAACCCTTAGTTTTGACTATGTCTAGCTATGTGAAGGACACTATACATATTTTGTCCCTGATTTGCTCCATGCACAATATTCCTGATAGTTTATTATTTGATACAATTGAGGTTTCCTCATTATATATGGTTATTGCACACAAATTGTGACTATATGTTATGTGTAAAAGACTTATGAAGGGGCACTACAAGGGCCCAGAAGTTTAATGTGTATGCATACTGGCTGAATTTGTCCTTATAACAATTTTTGTTATGGTAACGGCTACTACATGCATGATGCTGGGAACGCAATGGATTTTAATTTGGCACCGGCATATGCCAATTTGTTTATGGACAAAAATTAAAAGGAATACATCTTCCCAAGATACAGTCCCAGTATCCTGTGATACAGTTGATACATTGATGATATATGTAGTTTTTGGACCAGTACTAAAGAAGAAATTGAACAGTTGGTAACTGAATTGAATGATCTTGATTCTCTGATCTAGTTTAATTCAACTGATCCATGACTGATCCATTACAGTGTTGAATGTTTTCACGTATCACTGTGTATCAGGACTTCAGACTACACTGTACACAAGACCAACTGATAGAAGTAACCTACTTTGTTTGAGCTCTAAAGATGTGTTAATTAACAGTAAACTTGAGTAAACAAATATACATTTGGAAGAGATTCAAAGAGAAATGGTACTCACCAGAAGTTCTTAAGAAATGTCTTACTAAGGTGACATACAAATTTCAAGGTTAGCAGGATAGGAGAAGAGCACTATGGAAGATAAATTGGTCATTACTTCCACATTTGACACTAATTTTAATCATTTGAGTGGGGGCAATCCAGAAACACTGGAGTATTGTTCACACTGATGCCAAACTTGTCATAATGAATAAGAGGGAATAAGAGGCCTATGGTGTTTTTTAACAGGGGCCCTAACCTGCATGAACAGTACAATCAGTAAAACAATGTTTTTTATTTATTTTTTGCTTGCAGTTTGGTTTACACTGCATGAAGTCAGATCAATTTTATATGTACTTGAACAAATACCCTGGGGTACAGCACACACAGGTTGTACACACTTAATAGTTTTTTAACTTTTACATTTTTTTAACATTTATTAACTTTCTAAAAATAATTTTTACTTTTTCACAAATTACAATACACATGGTAGTGCTTATATGTTAATGCAGTGGGTGAGGTATGGCCAGTGAATACAATGTAGCACTATTGTGTGACATAATCCACAGCACTTGTGGATGGACATAGCACAGCCACTTATTGGACACAGTACTGTCACTTGCATGGACACAGCAGAGCCACTTGTATGGAGTCTGGACAAAGCAAGTCACTTGAACGAGTGAAGCACAGTACACAGCAGTATACCTGAGAACAGAGTGAAATGGCACTGAGTCACCACCATGGGGCCCTTATAGATAATCCAAAACCCATGAGAATCCAACATTGGAAGGATGACATATTGCCTCGATTTGGAATCTTAGTCTGGTGGGAAAACCCAAGCTGCAGATCAGAAATACTCAGATCCTGGATGTTTGGGTATGGTCAGATTTCCTAAATTCAGAACTGCTAATGTCTACTAATAAGCATGGTCATTTGTAGTAGTAACGGATAAGAGAGGAACAAGATCAGATCATATAATAGGAGTTGAGCATAAAATGACTCATTCGAGACTTTAATCAGAAAATGCATATTTATTTTAAGACCAAACAGGGTCCAATCAACAGTAGTTTCCTCTGAGGCAGTACTATTAAATTAGTTAATAGCAAATGTAAGAGCAAGTGCAATAGAAAGATTATGTACAACAGTGAAAGATTATAATAAGCTAGAGGTGAAATAATAAAAAATACAGTAGTTCCTAGCAGCAAAAAATTTTGCGCACCACTGCTCTTGGACTAGAATGTTTTGGGGCTGAGTAGGTGGAGGACATGCATTAGTGATAATTCAGAAGAGTGTTTCATCATGATCTTACAGCTCTTTTCACAAAAATGTCTTTGCCGATTCTGAAACCTGTCCCAAAATGGTATAATTAATTGCAGAATGTGGGAAACCAAAAGTTGTACAGATCCTTGCCTTGATATAAACAGCATAAACATTAGATACATTTCTATAAAAGACAAAGAGGGATATTTACTAATGTGCAGTTTAGTAAAGCTGATTTTTTTGGCCAATTTTGTGTGTGGTTTGTGTCTATATTGGTGAGATTTGCTTATGATTGTACCTATAAGCTTTAATGTAGTGTAGTTGGCATACCACACACTTAACTGGAAAGATATTTTTGTATTGTTCCGATATAATCATTAAATTAAAAACTCTCATACAGTACAAATTCTGAACCAAAATGATTTAATGTACAGTGAACCTGCCTCCTTTATTGATTGGCAGTAAATCATGTCTCTAATCTTTGTCATACACTATTGTGTATGCAAAAACTTTTTGTTTATTTACATTTTAGACTAATATGTACAGTTTGGTATTGATACACAAATGTTCACATCCCATAATAGTAAAATAAAAATGTAGTAAAATGAGTTGATGTATGGGAGAATTTTTTATGTGTCTCATTTTACATTTTGCAGCTATACTATACTTTTAATATTCATACTGAATATATTTCTAGGACACATTTGCAAAATAATGTTGTAGTTAAGCAGAACTGCCATGTTACACTTCTATGGACATATCCAGGTTCTCTGGGGAACTTTTTTGAAAATAAATTTGGCCATTTTTTTAAACCTCAAAAGTTTTGTGGTAAAACAGGATGTTTTATAGAGGTCTGCAATTTAAGTTATATAATCTTTGATTTCCGGTTTTACTTAGCTATTCCTTCTATGCCCATAAAATACATATTACCTAAAATATAGTTTCTGAATAAGTCTGAAATGAAGACAGTGTAGAAAAGGGAAAACTTAATCCATTATAATTACTTTCAAAATGTCCCTCTTTTGAAGCCAAATATCATACTTCTATTTCCTTATTTGTAAATGAGGGGTTGTATTACCTGTGCACTGAGCGGGTATGGCTGATGGAGTGAGCAAGTTGCTTGTGCTTGTAGCTGACCTTCCCTACTAGTAAACTTATAAGAACAGGTATAGCACTGTGCTCAGCTCTTCATGAGTTGTAAGTAATCGTGTTGTTACACGTAATGGTCGTATTCCCCTGAGTGTTGTTATATGGTGTAACTCACTATTGGGTGTAGAATTATGAGTGTATCCAGTGTAACAATCTAACAAAATGGTATTGGATACTCTGTATTCTAGAAACAATTTATTTAAAAAAATGGAGACACCGTGCTTCTGAATAAATTGTAAAATGTCAAACAGTTATTACATGGCACTATGAAAAGTACTATTAAATGATGAGTAACAAAGGTCCCAAGTAAATTAAGCTATATCAGCCAGGGGAATCATTACCTGCTTGTTGTTCCCCTGTGCTCCATCCACCTCTGTAATGAAGGTGATACGATAACAAAAAAGTATATTAATGCTCCATGGTAACCATTCAGTGGTGCAGTCAGCTGAATGGCTTTCCTGTATTTAAATGGTGGGGGTTCTATGTCCTGGAGGTGCGAAATCCCATAGCTCCCAGTTGCATAAACTTACCCTGGGTGAAAGACACACCCAGACTGTGCTTCCGTGGTGGCAATATGTGTGTGGATGGCCCTTTAAAATAAAAATGTAGAATTAGTATTGGATCCAAATTGATGAGAAAACACACCCAATGTACTTACCAGCATCAACATCATCCTCTGCTTCACTAGAGTGGCCACAGGGCCAGAAGGTCTTTGTGACTTTTTCGAGACTGAAAAAGGATAGGAAGCATTTTTTTAAATAAAAATATAAAGAAAAAAATGTGCAAACACATTACACCTAAGCTGATGTTAGCCATATTGTAGAATTTAAGTTTCTCAAAACAACAAAGAAAAAATAAAGTTTTAATACTTTTAACACTTCTACATAACATAATTTCAAATGTAAGCTCTCACGAGCAGGGTCCTCTTCCTCATGTGCTTTTACGTCTTTTTCTTAACTTATCTTCTTTACAGTACTCTCTCTTTGATGGCACCTTCAGTTTTCTGCCACCCTGAAACTTATTTTTGTGCTGTTTACTGTCACAGTTTTGTTTATATACCCTGTACTTGTTTGATATTGTATTGAACTGTAAGACACTGTCTTCATGTTTAGCATATTTGATCACTCTGTAATTGAGTGCAGAGGATCCCATGTGGCACAATATAAATAATGGATAATATTAATTAAACAAATGACCATAACCATGTAGGACACAGATCACCACCTCTCTTTTATTTGACTAAAATACAATGCTGAATTAAACCCAGTATGTTAGGAAAACTATTTATGCACAATACCCACATAACATTATAAATATTGCTGTGCATGTATCTAATACAAAAGCCATGTAAAATATTTAAAACTCTCACAACAATATAATTGTTTAATTTATGATGGGTAAAAAAACAAACCCATAAAACATACATTTCTGTGCTGACAGCATACCCAATGGAAAATTCAAATATTAAATCAGCCAACATTCTTACTGCAAACTTTTTTTAAAAAGTGCACACTAAAAAGCACAGTAAATGCAATGTAACTATTACTGCATCTTCTAAATGAATATATTAATAATCAAATCTTACCAGCCTCCTTGGGCCGATCTGAGTCCCGGACATAAGTCCCCCTCACTACATCCAAAAGAATCAGGTTCTGCAGGGGCTTCTCATATTCCAAATAAGTGGCGATAAAAGGCCGGCCTCCTCCACTTTGATGTGCCGACTTGGCCTCCTTTGCCATTTTGGCTTTCACACAACACTTAATGTCGTAGAAGCGCTTTCTGCAGGTCTCCTCTGTTTGCATCACCACTGTTCACAGCATCTACCACCTTCTTCCACATGAGTGCTTTTTTTGCTGTATAACACCTTAGCTACATCAGGACCAAAAGCTGGTGATGGTATTTCATAATCACCCGCACCAGGGCAACATTCTCTGCAAAAGTGAACTTCACATTGTGCCCTGTCTTGGTCTTTGTAAGTGGCTGGGAAGCCACATCACTATCACTAGAGGACTCAGGCGCTTCCTCTGCCACCTCCTCCACCTCACCCGCTCACTACCCTCCTTCACCTCACTAACTTCCTCCACCTCACCAGCTCACTAACCTCCTCCACCTCACCAACCTCACTAACCTCCTCCATCTCACTAACCTCAGAATGTGACATACTTAGGACAAACAACACTGGGCACTAAAAATTAAACACAAACAAAACACACTCCTACTCTACCTCTACACAGCACACACACAGCACACACACACACACACACACACACACACACACACACTGACAAGAGACTAAATGAAAAATACACTGACAGAAAATATGACAAACTAATAACTAACAATACAACAATAAAGACAAGACAACTTTCAACAACAATACAGCACTCAGAAATTGAAAAACTACTAACCACAAAACTCACCAACTCCTCACAGCACTATCTCTCACCTCTCCACTAACTAAACCCACGAGGTTCAGATGGTTTGGGGAGTATTTATATGGCTGCGCTTTGACACTCCCACGTAATCCACACAACCAATCACGCATTACCTTCAGAATCGAAAGTAAATGTGAAAACGCGGCCGCAAAGTCCACAAAACACTGCCGCACTTGAAATATATGAATCATGCATCAAAAGATCCATCTTCGGCCGAACACAAACACATACGGCCGTAAAACACACACCAGAAATACGAATGACATCGACATCGGAAAATACAAATACAACAAACACGAAAGCTTAGTAAATTACTGAGTACAAATTCAAAAAGTTGCAATTTTGCACGGCCGATGTCAGTTGATTAATTTTCGACTAAAATCGGCAGAAACATGAATCTTAGTAAATATACCGCTATGTATACTCACATATATAATTTACACCTGCATATTTGAATGTCACCTTGTATATGAATAACTGGAACACAGTTTGCATAATGTTCCTACTGTATGTACATATCAGGACAAAATTTAAAAGAGGAATACATATTTTTATTTGTAAGTGGTGCATAAAATGCTATTTAAATGTGAAAGCACTGCATGCAGATTATTGCCTACTGAAATGAGACTTGCTTGTGTTTCAGTTTATTTCTTCAGCAGAGCTCTTCATAATTTAAGAGGAAAAACATGTTTTAGTCCTTCCATTTATCCATTCATGACACTTGTGCAGTGTGATATTATAAAATAATGGCTATTCTTGGCGCAAGCAAAACATAAAGTACATACAGTACTCATGTATGCCTTAGTGTGTTTTTATTTAACATTTTCCTGAATGTCTTCACTATTAAGACGCATCTTAATAATAAACAGAGCGGGTAATTTAGAGTTGATCACAGCAGCAAATTTGTTAGCAGTTGGGCAAAACCATGTGTTCTGCAGGTGGGGCAGATATAACATTTGCAGAGAGAGTCAGATTTGGGTGGATTATTTTGTTTCTGTGCAGGGTAAATACTGTCTGCTTTATTTTTACACTGCAATTTAGATTTCAGTTGAACACACCCCACCCAAATCTAACTCTCTCTGCACATGTTATATCTGCCCACCCTGCAGTGCACATGGTTTTGCCCAACTGCTAACAAATTTGCTGCTGCAATCAACTCTGAATTATCCGCAGAGCTTTAACTTTCAAGTTTGATTTATATTAATTATAAAAGAATGTCTTGGTCAGTCCATATTAATCTGTGTTTTTATTAATAACACATCCAATGCTTACATCTATCTATCTATCTATCTATCTATCTATCTATCTATCTATCTATCTTTGTCTTTTTATTTTCATGCATTTTTTTTGCTGTTGTCAGTGGTGGATTTACACTAGGCACTTGCTGGGGTTGTGGCACACCTTCAATATTTTGTCATTATGGCTTTTTTCATAAAACCGATGAGAGAGGGACAATGGGCAGCAATTTGTGGTTCAAGAGGTGGTAGTGAAGTTGAGGCTGCTTTGGCGGTCTCAAAGAATTCCGACTGCCCCAAAACGAAGAGGGCAGTGAAGTGGGGTATCAGTATTGTGCCTTGGGACGACCTCAACCCTAAGTCCGCCCACAGCGGTTGTAATTATATTTTTCAAAGCATATATAACATATTTTTATATTATTTGAGAATTGCTAAATACTGCTTCATTACAAAGTAATTTAATATACCTACTTTATAATAAAGATTTATTAATAATACAGATAATACAGATGAGTGGGTCTGGTTCTCAGAAAACCAGACCCACCCAAACTTTGAGATATGAGTCCGGATCCGAAATAGGCTTGTGTTTTCCCGGCAGATTCGGATCCCAAAACAAGGCAAAAAATGCCCCCGGTGTTAAAAAAGCCCTGTATACTGTGTGTACATCCAGGGGCTGGTGTGTCTCCAGGGGTGCTGTCACCTGGTTTATCTGACAACAAGGGGTGATCTCATCTCTCCATATACATCGAGGAGCTCTGCCCCAGTGTTAAAAAAGTACACTGTTCGTAGTGTAGATCCAGGGGCTGGTGTGTCTCCAGGGGTGCTGTTGTCTGAAGTAGCTGACAACAATGGATGATCTCATTTGTACACATACATCCTGATATCAGTATCAGTTCAGGGGTGCTGTCGTCTAGTGTATCTGACAAGGGGTGATCTGTCCATCCATCCATCCATCCATCCATCCATCCAGGGGCTCTACCCCAGTGTGAAATTAAAATAGTACAAGCTAAAAAGCTTCAAATATAATTAGAAAGCAATATATATATTTTTTTGTTTGTGCTGTACCCCAGTGCACTGTTACATTTTTATTTTATTTTTATAAGTACTGTGACACTGTCGGTCAGACCACAGTATATTATTATTTTGAACTCATACACGTATTGTGCCACACTGAAGGTGTTACATTTTTTGTACAAATTGTGTGTGCTGTACCCCACTTCATTCATGTTTGTGGATAAATATGGAGGATGAACAATTGAGAGGAGAGCAGGCAGCACATACTAGTGGTGCAGGTGCTGCCACCAGTCATGACGCTACAAGTCCTTCAACGTCATCTATTAGGGCTGATGCTCAGGGGCATAGAGGTCTTAAGTCAGGGCATGTAAAATCATTTAATTTTAGAGTGGTAGAGAAAAATAAATCAAAATGAAAGTTAGCTGCAGAGGAAGTAAAACAAACTGCATTCAGAATCAGAACCATCAGACATTCTATAGCAATGTTTAGGAGTGTCCACTTCAGCTATGTGTGAGTCTGACATTTCTTATGCAGTCCTCATAGAGAAGCCACTTTTGCCTTCTTCCACCATTGCTGCACCATCTGCACATGTGAGGAGCAGTACAAGTAAAGATGGTTATGATGAGGAAGCCATAATACATATTGAGGATTCGTGTGTAGAAGTGGAACAAAATGAGGGGGATATGTGTGTACTACTACTATCTGACACTAAGGATGTTGATGATGTTGTTTGTGTAAGTCAGCCACCAGTGGCTGCAGTTGTTGACCATGATAAAAAGAAAGCCATTGCAATGCTTAGGCAGAAGATCAAAAAAGCCACCTCTTGGGTGTGGCATTATTTTTACCTCAATCCTGACAATGTTTGTGGAAGCATCTGTTCCATTTGTGAAGCCAAATTTAGTAGAGGTAGGAAAGTTAGCCATCTAGGCACCTCCTCCATGTTACATAATTTGCAGCAAAGACATGAAATGTATTTTACAAGATTATATTGTAATTAACACCCTCATCATCAACATCCTCATTACTGATCAGAGGTAGTCTTTCTAAAAAAAAATATTTTGTGAGGGCACAAAGAAACCAACCATTTCAGCCACAAGTGACTGTATATGTCGCCGAGATGATTGGTTTGTTAAACTGTGCATGTCCTGTTTAATATATACAACACAAGGGAGGGTGGGGGGGCCCAAGGACAATTCCATCTTGCACCTATTTTCTTTGCATCATGTGCTGCTTGGAGCACTGCTGACTGTTACAACAAACATTTGTATAGTTTATTAAACTGCCACACTGCCATTTGTTTCCTAGATGTGCCATGATGGAAGTTTAAGTGCCACATGTTTGTGCCGCCCAATGCTGTCATTTAGATTAGTCATCCAGCTACCTTAGTGCAGCATTTTTGCGTAAAATTTATGAAAACAATATTATGAGCTGTGAGGTGGTAAAATTTGACTGGAAATGAGTGGAAATTAATGTTATTGAGGTTAGGAACAAAAAAAATATGTGATTTTAGCTGTTTTTGTTATTTTTTTTTTTTTAAATGAGATCTAAAACAAATACAGATCTAAAAATTGCAAGAGAGTTAGAGGCAAAACAAATGCAGATCCAAACCACGAAGGAGATACAGATCCAAAACAAGAACCTAAAACCTGATATTTGGGCCTACACACATCTCTAATTCATAAACTATTTCTGCATGTTTTATTGCTCACCAATTCTTACTTGCTAAATCTAGCAGACTTAAGAAATAGTTTTTCTTCAGCCTATGGTGGACACTGGAACATGGTACAGTGAGCCCTTGGCACCAAGGAGTTAACTTATTTTGAGTGCAGTAGAGGCTCCTTCTCCCCTATACCCAGCCTGCCCCAGGCCAGACAGTTTTTTCATTGGTGCCTCAGGAAAGGGCACATTTTTGGAGAAAGGCTATTACAGCCCTTGTTAACTTCTTTCTTTTCTTTTTTTTACTTTCATTTCAGCAGCTGAGGCTAGAGCTGGCAGCGCTGTCTTTCACTGCTCCATTGCTCCTTTCTACACCCGGGTAGACAAAAGGGGTTAGGTAAGAGGCTCCCTACTTGTGGGGAACTGGATTTAGTGGCACACACCATCAGTAGGTGGTGCAACAATGGTCCTGGTAGTGGGACTCAGATAATTCTGGGCCACTGCTAGAAAACCAAGGACATGGGACTTCTATAGCTGGTCCCTGCAGTTCCAGGTGGGGGGGGACTTCCCATAGCTCCTCCCCAAGCACTTGGCTGGTCAAATCATTAGGATTATTGCCACATGGATCATCTCTCCTCCCTCTCTACCTAGCCAATTGGCATATTTCTCCTAACTGAGCTGCACGCAACACTGCTAGGAGACTCACTCCTGCTTCCCATATACCACACTGTCCTAGTGTCAGGTAGTATTATCCCTTGCCTCACTTCTTGGTGCCATTTTTTTCCCTCTTTTATAGCACATGAACTTGGGTACTGTTAACTATAATGTGTTGCTTAGCTAGTTTTATTGTGTTTAGACTGATTTTACCTGCTCCGCTACAGTTTTTCAGTGTTATCCTTTAATTAGTAGTCATGGTTTCTGTGATACTATGTAATTTTGCTGTGTGGTCAGTATCTGATGTTTTTCATAACAGATGCTACTCACTGTGGTTGGCTCACAGCTTTAAAGTATCCAAACCACTTATTATTTTCTTTGTGATTCACTGGTTCAGTGCAACTACCTGTAATAGGAACTTAGATCTTCTACTTGTGTGTATATACCTATTCTTTCCTTACAGGCAATAAGATGTCCTCACAGGGATCTTCTGCTAAAGCTTTACATAAGTAGAAGGGGACTCCTGGGCTACATGTTTATACTTGCTCAGCCTGAAAGGAATATTTTTCTTGTTTAACACTGGATCACACATGTCTCTGTGATCGCTGCTCAGTGGATGTACCTGGAGGCACTGCTCTGGGAACCTTCAATCTACCGGAAGTGGACTAGGCAGTTTCTTAAATCCTGGCTATGTAGGAATTGGCTTCTCAGCTGGAAGCTTCCAGGCTACCACCTGCTTCAGCATTGGCTCTGACGGATTGATGCACCCAGCCGCTCTGGACACACAGCATCTCCTGCTGAACCAGCTTGGGTTCAAGACCTGTCTCAATCGGTTCAAGATTTGGTTCAGGTGTCTAGTTGCTTACAACAAGCCTTCAGTTCAACTGCTAAATGTAAGAACCCTGGTAGTTCTACCTCTTTTCTTCTGCAGGCAGATGATTCTCAGTCAGAGGATTCCTCTGAAGAGGACATGGAGTCACAAGCGTCATAGGATAATGAGTCCCCCACTCAGAATGATTATATGTCCCAAGCCAGGGTGGGTGCTCTGCTGAAGGCAGTAAGGTCAATCTTACAAATTAAACATACAGATACACCATCTGATTCACAGGTGCCACACATCGAGCGAAAGAAGAAGGATTCATCTGTGTTTCTTCACTATTTTCTGAACTCTTTAAGGAAGCATGGTCTCACCCTAACTAAAAAGAATTCTAATGACCAGGTGGGTCTCCTCCTTCTACCTGCCTGCTGAAGAGGATAGAAAGCCACCACTGCAGGTGGACGCACACATTGCTTTGCTGGTAAATTCAACCACTCTTCCCATTCCTGATGTGATGTCCCTTAAGGAACCAACTGTACAGAAGTAGGAACAGTTCCACAAGACAAGTCCATATTCTCCAATGCAAGCATGGCACTTCGTCCAATCTTTGCTTTAGCTTTGGTCTCTTTGGCTGTGGGCAGCTGGATGGACTCCTTAGAAGAGAGTTTCCAATTGGAGGCTTACTGTGCTGACCTCCTGTTCATTGTGGACAACCTTAGGGAAGCTAATACATATTTGGGAAAGTGGCCTTAGATGCTGGCACTTTTGCCTGTGAAGTTTTTGCTTCTTTATTAGCAGCTAGGCGGTCCTTGTGGCCTCACTCCTGACATAGTGACAGAGTCCAAGAAGGACTTAGAAGCACTACCTTTTTCCGGTTCTCACCTGGGTTCTTCCAAGGTGGGCGGTCGTCTCCTTCTCTTGCTGATGTCTGGCTGCAGACTACATCTGACACCTGGGTCAGAAGCATTGTGTCCTGGGGTAGTCCCACACTTTCCAGGACTGCATCCAGGGCAGTTTTTTGATGAGTCTGCCTGTCAACATTGGCAAGGCTTCTGCCTCCCCAGAATTCCGTCAGTTCTCTCCTGCAGATAGGAGTGATTGCACCAGTTCCGTCTAACCAGTAAGGAACTGGTTTTTATCCCTATCTCTTCCTAAATTAGTTGCAAAGCTGGATGGTTCCTTCCATTCTATCCTCAACCTACGGACCTTAAACTTGTTTCTCAGTGTCCCCTGGTTCAGGATGAAGTCACTTTGGTCCATCTTGCAAGCCATGGAACTGGGCAAATATATGACCTCCTTAGACATCCAGGATGTCTATCTGTACATTCCTAATCAGAAAGATCATTAGAGGTTTCTCTGCTTCACAATCCAGAAAAAAACACTACCAGTTTCAGGCCTTACCATGTGGTCTCTCCACAACATCGAGAGTATTTACAAAGGTGATGGCAGTGAAGGCAGCCCACCTAAGACTACAGGGAATCCACCATTCTGCTGTACCTGGGTGACCTACTAATAGCTTTGTCACAGTCCAGTTTACAAGAATACACCAGCTTTACTCAGGCCATCTTGCAGTCACATGGCTGGTTGATCAATTGGTGCAAGTCCCGCCTGTCTCAGTACATGGCCCATGTTGGGGCTCTCTTAAATTCCAGGGTTCAAAGAGTTTTTCTTCACGAGTACAAACAGACATCCCTACAGACCCTAACCCACAAATTTTTCTCACAGCACAGGGTGTCAGTCCATTTTTACATATGGCTCCAGAGGAAGTTGGTCTCTGGTTTTTAAATGGTAGAATATGCTTAGTTATTCTCCAGACTGTTACAACTGGAACTACTCCACTGGTGGAATCATTCCCATGTACATCTCAAAATGCCAATTGATTGTCATGTCCAGGGAGGTCTGTCTCTGTCTATCTCTCTCTTTCTTGTGATGGCTTCAAACATCTCATCTGGATCCAGGACTGGTTTCATTTTACCACCAATGCCAGCCTCTGTGGGTGGGGGATGTCCTAGAAAGTCACTTGTTTTAGAGATGCTGGTCCATCCACGAGACAAGGCCCTCCATAAATGTTCTGGAGCTTTAAGCTGTCTACAGGTTTTTTTGTCAAGCAGGAGACTTTGTACACAGTGAAGATCAGGCAGACAATGCAACATTTGTCACCTATATCAACCATCAGGGCAGGTCCCGCAGTTGCACAGCCTTGAAGGAGGTAGCCCATATTCCACGGTGGGTGTGAAGGTTCCATCAGGCTCTATCTGCAGTCTACATTCTGGGAGCTCAGAATTGGGAGGCCGACTACTTCAGCAGATATAATGTTAATTCGGGAGAATGGTCTCCCCATCCTGATGTTTTCCAGATGCTGGTTTGTCACTGGGGTCAGGACATATCGGTCTGTTGCATCCTGCCAAAATCACAAGCTACCTCACTATGGTTCCAATACTAGAGACCAAGGGGTATTTCTGGTAGATGCTTTGGCAGTTCCCTGGTCCCTTCTGATGGTTTATTTTTGACCCCCTGCTGCTGAGGGTTCTTTGAAAGTTGAAACTGGAGGGGATGATGGCCATTATGGCCACCCCAGACTGGCCAAAGCAAGTTTGTTATGCAGATCTCCTCCGTCTGTCAGTTGCTCCTCCCTAGTTACTCCCTATACAGCCTGCTATACTTTCCCTGGGCCTGTGCCTTCACCCAAACCTTCAGCACCTGGCTTTGACAGGTTGGCTATTAATAGGTAGGCCGTGAAGTCTAGAGGAGTTTTTTATGCATGGTTATCTAAACTATGATCTCCACCAGGAAACCTTCCTCAGCTAGGAGCTATCATTGAGTGTGGCACACATACTTCCAGTGGTTTTTGACCTGCATCTGGATCTGCTCCAATACTGCCTCTCCAGGCTCTTAGATTTCTTGCAGTTGGGTCTGGACTTGGGATTTCATCTAGCTTCCCTCAAGGTCCAGATCTCAGCTCTCTTGGTGTTCTTCCAGTGCTGGTTTGCTTGTTCTTCTAATAGGGGGTTCTCCATATGTAGCCTTTCTTTGTTCCACCCATGCATCCTTGGGACAGGAAATTGGTCCACAGGGTACTCCAAAATGCTTTAAACCTTTAGACACTATTGATCTTCACTGGATTACCTGGTAAACTTTTTTTTCTGTTGGCCATTGCCTTAGCATGCCGTGTATCTGATTTAGGAGCATTGTTTCACAGGGCCCCATTCCTTGTGTTCAACCCAGATTGTGATGTGCTCTACACCTGACTGGACTATCTTCCCAAGGTGGTCTCTAGCTTCCACATTGGTTAGTAGATTCCCTCTCTGTCTCCTTCTGACTCCCCATGAGTTGGTGTCTCTTGTTTATGTATTACTATCCGCCAAGCTTATCTGCTAGCTGAGAAGCCAGTTCCAGCATCAGTCAGGGCCCATTCCATATAGTCAGTTGGGGCTTCTTAGTCAGCCCACTGGGGTGCTTATATGGAGCAGTTTTGCAGGATAGTGGATTTCTGCCCATACCTTCATTAAATGCTATCATTTTGACAATTTCACCTTGGCTGATGCTGCCTGTAGGTGTCGGGTCCTCAGTGTAGCTCCCCACACTTCAAGGACAGCTTTGGGATATCCATTGGGATATCCAATGGTCTCAGTGTCTACCACAGGCTAAAGGAAAAAACAGGATTTTTTTTACTTACCTGTAAAATCTTTTTTTCTGAGGCCATGGTGGACACTCACTCTCCTCTCTGGTGGAGCCTTTTGTTTTTGGCACATGTGCCATGGTGTTGTGTGCTTGGCAGTCTCTGTGTGGGCAGTTGTTACTCTTCTCCTTTCCTGTCCATTCAGCTTGTGCAGTCAAACTGGCGGGCCAGGGGCATGCATGGTATAGGGGAGGAGGGGCCTCTGCTGCACTCAAAATAAGTTAAATCCTTGGTGGCTGGTGCTCACTATACCATGGTCCCAGTGTCCACCATGGCCTCAGAAAAAGGGATTTTACAGGTAAGAACAAAAGTTCTGTTTTATGGGATTTTTAATTATAACCAATATAACTATTTTAATCACTCTTTGCTCCAGAACCCTTGCACCTCAGAAATAGTCTTAGGTTTAGTTTCATGTATTGAATGTTTGATATTTTCCCAAATATTTTAAATTATATTCATGTATGTGGACTGTGAAGATCATACACTACCTTAATCTTTAAATTATTTAAGTACTTAATGATTGAAAAAAGTCATTTCTTTTCAGAGAGAAAGTAATGTCCTCAAACTCAATTTCTTCATCAATGGTGTGTTGAAATGTAGTAAATCAATTTTTCCTTCCATTTGGCAATATTGTCTGTGTTTCGCAGCCCCAGTGTTTCACAGCCCCAAAACATAATAAATCCTTCCCCCATGGTCAATAGTCGTCATATTTGACCCAAATACTAACAGTCCTGCTAGCTATTTTGTTGTGGTTTTACTTTAACTTTTTAAAGATTATTACAATAGAATTCCGAAGTTGTGGGAATGTAGAAAGTTTTTGTTATAACACTTTCCTGCTTTCTAATAATCAATTATCTTTTTTTATATTTATTTAAGTGCTCAGCTGCTTACAGTAGATAAGCCACTGTTTTTGAGAGTAGACACAACATCCTGAGAAATTAGAAGGGTTGTTTAATTTTATCTACAGTACATAACTCTGAGATTGTTTTAATGGAACGGTTTCCAAACATTTGCACTTGCCACATTCACTGTTGTATTTAATCTATACAATTTTAATATATATTCATGCATGCATGCATTAAACTGTGCAAAATATACAGGTAATTGCAGTTTTTAGTACATAATAGATATGCAACTTACAGTACATGCCCTTGCAATGTTTAATCAATGTAATTATTGTGCACAATTCAATTTATTAAATCTGAGTTCTGATATTTACATACCTCCCAACTTCTTGAAGTGCTAAGTAGGGACATCTGGGGGGGGGGCATGGCGTTGCAGGAAGGGGGCAGCCCATAACTAGGTGTGTGCAGAAGGGGCATTGCCCACAGCGCACACCTAGTTAGAGCGCATATTCCCCCTGCGCTCCCACTGCCCGTCCTTGTCTACTGCCCTCCCGTGGCCCACCCCCTCTCTTGGTACCTGTGTACTCTGCCCATATGGCCCCTCCTCCATCAGGCCCCATGTACAGCGCTCCAGCAGCCTGCCATCTCTCTTCACCCCCATGTGCTCAGCTGTGCTCCTGCGGCCTGCCCCCTCTCTTGGTCCCCCTGTGCTGCGCTCCCATGGCCCGCCACCTCTCTTGGCCTGCTGTGCAGTGTACAGAGGGAGCACTGGGTCAGGAGACAGTAGCAGCATAGCCTCATAAGAAGGAAAAATCATGTAAGTGGCTGACCACACACTACACTACATTACACTACACTACATTACACTAAAGTACACTACACTACACTAAAGTACACTATACTACATTACACTACACTAAAGTACACTACACTACAGTACACTACATTACAGCCTAAGGGTAGGGGGGCTGTAAGGTGCTCTGACTGCTGTAATGAGTAAAAGGGGGCTCCACCTGCCATAATGTGTAAAAAGGGGGACTGTCTGCCATAATGTGTAAAAAGGGGACGCTGTCTGCTGTAATGTGTAAAAAAGGATGCTGTCTGCCGTTATGTGTAAAAAGGGGGATGCTGTCTGCCATAATGTGTAAAAAGGGGATGCTGTCTGCCGTAATGTGTAAAAAGGGACACTGTCTGCCGTTATGTGTAAAAAGGGGGACGCTGTCTGCCATAATGTGTAAAAAGGGGAATGCTGTCTGCCGTAATGTGTAAAAAGGGGGACGCTGTCTGCCGTAATGTGTAAAAAGGGGATGCTGTCTGCCGTAATGTGTAAAAAGGGGACGCTGTCTGCAGTAATGTGTAAAAACGGGGACTGGATGCTGTAATGTGTAAAAAGGGGACGCTGTCTGCCGTAATGTGTGAAAAAGGGGATGCTGTCTGCCGTAATGTGTAAAAAAAAGGATGCTGTCTACTGTAATGTGTAAAAGGGGCTTTACCTGGTGTAGTGGCATTACTGTGCGGTGTAATTTGAATAATGGAGACTACTATGCACCGCAATATGAATTGGCATTATTTTGTGGCCACACCGCTTCTCCATGAAGCCACGCCTCTATATTTTTCACGTGCACCTGCTGCGCACACTGCCCCTATTTTACATAAAGGGGGGTGCTGATGCTGTTTCTTGCACACAGCACCAAAATGTCTAGTTACAGCACTGGTAGTGGGAGTGTCCTCTTAGGAAATGCCACAATCACTAGCCATGCCCCCATTTTTGTGACTATGGGGGGCATGAACAGCTCTCTGTGAGCTGCTGGCCATGCCCCCTGTCCCTCCCTGCCGATGAATAGATGCTGTGCATATGCACACAGCATCTATTCACTGCTGCTCTGCTAAGCAGAGCAGAGTCAGAGAGTCTCCCAACTGCCCCCCCCCTACCATGGGAAACTGCTGCCCGTGGGTGAGACAGACCTTGAAAAATTGAACTGTCCCGCAAAAATTGGGACAGTTGGGAGGTATGTATTTATTCAATATGTAAATGAACAAAAAAAAACTTTCTGTAAAGTGGCCTACAATTTACTTTATCCTGCAATGAACTAACATTCAAGTCTTCATTGCAATGATTAGCAGACATTCTCATAGTTAAAATAAGAAATAACACTAGTGTTGTTATTATTATTATTATTATTATTATTATTATTGTTTTATTTATATGGCACCACAAGGGGTCTGCAGCACTTCACATAATTTATAAAAAAAAAGTACAAACAATAGAAGAAAGTGAAAAATACTGAAAGTACAAAACTTTGCAGGAAATAGGATACAAATTACATAAATATTGCTTCATATGCTGTCATAATTCTTACAATGCTGACTGAACCCAAAGGTTTGGTACTGCTGTTGGCAAAGGGAGAGAGATGATGTATAAGGAAGGGAAGGAAATCCACATGAGTGAAGAGGTTTCTGCTCGTAAGAGCTTACAATCTAGATGGAGCAGCAGACAGAAGTAACTAATGCTGAGTACACACCTAAAGATACAGTATATCTGCAAATCAATTGACCTGCAGCTATATCTAATGCCGGATCGGGCAGTGTGCTGTGCATACATGCTGCATGATACATAGAGGACAGACGTCATGAACTGGGTGGGCATTTACAAAAGCCCACCCACTTCAGCTGTCAATCACTGCCGGCTGCAGCAGCTTGTGTACAGGCGGTCTGCTGTCCATCCGTACACACACATAACGATGTGCCAATATATCTAACAATATATTGGCCATCAGCAGTGCAGCAGGGCCAATGCGATAGGTCTGTAAATGACCTATCACTCGTATACACTGGCCGAATGACCCGTGATATAATAGAACGGCCAATATATCGGCCAGTGTGTACCCAGCTTAAGAGTGGAGAGATGCCACAAATCAGGGTCTTTGCATTGCTTACGAAACCCAGTACTATCCTATCAGCATACTCTGCAAGTCTCAAATCTCATCATTGCTCTGCTCAGACTCTGTCCTGTTTCAGTAATCCTCTATGTATCTGTGATTTCCTGTCAATGCTGTTACAAATTTCAGAAGTGTTACTAAGCGCTGGCTATATACTCCTAAGTTTATAGCAGTGATCCTGAAATCCTGATCTGTTATTAACCTCTAAACATCCTGCATGTTCTCTGTTGCCATCTTGGACTCTGTCATGTGATTCATTTAGCCAACCTCTGTGCGGCAGTGGCCCTCTGACTTTATTCTCCAATGGACTTTATCCTATTTAAACCTGAGACAGGCAACTGTTCCTGGTAAGAGCAATGCATTTTCTCTGGGATAGTTCCTGGTTACAGGTCTCTGTTAACTGAATGCTGCCAGTGCTATATCGGTGTCACTTCCCAGTGACATTGTGTTCCTGCCTCCAGCTTATTTGTGCGTCCTGTTCAGCACTGCCTCCAGCATTTCCATGTGCCCTGTTTCAAGATCTGTCTCAAGCTTATCTGTGTGTCATGTATAAGAGCTACTGTATCTCCAGTTATCCTGATTTCCTGCACCTGCATGGATCTTCAGTATATCTGCTATCCTGCACCTGCTACATATCCAGTTATCCTGATTTTCTGCACCTGCAAATATCTCCCGTTTGTCTGCATATCCTGCATTTGCTAAATCTCCAGTGCATCTGGATATCCTGCATCTGCCAACATATCCAGTATATCTCCATATCCTGCTTCAGCAAGTGTATTCAGTATATCTGCATATCCTGTACCTGCAATCATCTTCAATATATCTGCTTATCCTGTACCTGCTAGCATACCCAGCATATCTGGATATCCTACTTACTGCATAGTACTGTTTCACGGTCATTCCTATACACTAGTCATCTGATATAAAAGTCAGCACTACCCTCATTCTACAGTACCCAGAGACTTTTTGTGAAAGCAGGCTGACAGTGAATCAAGGGATACCATACCATTGTGCATTGGACTCCATTGATGCCATCTGGACTAGTGGTAATTGGATATCCCCAGCACCATCATAAAATGGGTAATTGCCTACCTAAGGCTGGATAATCACTCCCAAAGGGTGACATACCCCTGTGTATGAACATATTCCAATTCCCAGACCTGGGATAACTATACATTTGCCCAGAGACTGAGCCCTTACAAACTGACCAGATATTTTTTAAATGGCCTTTCAGTACATTTACTCATTGTCTTTCTCTATGTATGAGCATACTGTATATGAATTGCTTTTATTCAGTATTAAATAATCTATATTATCATTTTACAGCACATTGCAGAATTTATACTTTTTATTTGTATAGCGCTGTACACCTTGCATATTTGTAGCATTACCCTGAGTGTCTGTTTACTCAGCCATTGTTTCAATAACTTTGCTACCTCTGCCTGTCATCTACTCGAGGATCTGCTATCTGTGTGTCACATGTGATGGTGTTATGTTGTGCTGTGCTTTCTTTGGTTTATCCCAAGACCAGTGTCTAGGGAAATTTATCTGGGTGTGGTTCATAAGGTCGACCACACTTAGGTCGACAGTCACTAGGTTGACCACTATTGGTCAACAGTGACTAAGTCGACACATAAAATAGATCAATACAAGCATTAGGTTGACATGAGCAAGGTCGACATGAAAAAATGGAGACATGAGTTTTATAAAAAAAGTGGTTTTATTGACTTCGTAGAGTGACCGGGAACCCCAATTAGTGCACCGTGTCCCCTTGCATGGCCTGCTTTGCTCGCCATGCTTCAGGCAAGGTGCATCGATCTGCTACCACTGCACTTGGCATAGGTTACCATTCCCAAGCGTAGTCCACATGGATCGTAAAGTATGAAAAAAAGTGAAAAGCTCATGTCGACCTTTTGCCATGTCGACCTAGTACAGGTCGTCCTAGTAACCATGTCGACCTAGAAACCATGTAGACCTAATGAATGTGGACTAATAGTGATTGACCTAATGACTGTCGACCTAAGTGTGGTCAACCTAGAGACTGAAAACCGATTTCTCCTCCTCGGATTTCACTAAGGGCTGTTCCTTCTTCTCCTATCTGATTCCAGGGTTGGAGAGTTTAGGGTTCTCAGAATCTCTCAGCTATGGTGCTAATGTCCTAGTGGTTGTTATCCTTGTCCAGCTCTGAGTCTCTATTCTGAGTTCCCTGCTAGTACTGGGGGTAGGTCCCAGGGTAGTTTCACCTCTTAGCTATCTGCCCTGCAACTTCTATCTCTCTTACTGGTGGTGCATACTAGGACAAGGAGTTCAGGTTCAGTACCACTCTGAGTTTCATGTGTGGTCTGTTCTTGACCTATTCAGGTTTGGATAAGACTGTCAGGATTTCAGTTCGGTATCCTGGTGGTTATTTAGGGTCTGGGGTTGTCATCTGGCATAGCCCGGATAGTCTTTGGCCATCAAGGCTCATTCAATATCACTCCATGAGCATGCCCATTTCGTCCTCACATCTCTCATATGCCTATATCAGCCCAAGGGTCCCAGTACGGATCACAGAATTTCTCATTCCGTGACAAGAGCCCTTGAGTGTGATGCATAGTGCAATGGTTTAGGATGAGATCTGGAACACTTTAATAAAGAATCGGGTTTTGAGAGTTTACATATGTGTCCTTATACAGTAGGCAAGGCTTTCCAGTACAGCATTGCAGGTAAGACTTTCTGGTACAACATGGCATTCCCAGGAGCATGCGTATGGATGCACCCACGAATGAATCCAGGAACTAACTTGCATTTACAGGCAGCAGGAGTAAGACGCTCCTCCTTTCGTGCATAGTGAAAGGGGACCCAGTGGCATACTATGAGCATGGGTAGCAGGAAGGTATGCTCCACTACCCAAAGTTATATGGACTTTTTGCGGCTGCAATCAGGGGGGGCATGCGTACACATGTGCTCATGATTATTAGCATATGAAAGGGTTTGTAGTGGTGCTCATTACCGTGATGCATACACATCTCAGAAATGCCATGCCATGGCACTATTTTGAATAAGCATGTTTGAGGACACAACTGTATTTAAGGCTTTGTAGATAGGTGAAAAGTCTCACAGGGGAGAAGCATAGGCAAAATCTTGGAGGCGAGAGTTGGAGGAGGTAATCAATTGTGAGGTTAGATAGCAGTCATTGGGGGAGCTAAGTAGTCTAAAGTGAGATAAGGTGAGGTTGGAGATGTAGGAGGAGAGAATTGGTGAGGATTATTTGGGGGGGTGAATGTGAGGAGTTTGAAAAGGGTTTTTAAAAGAACGGGGATCCAGTGAAGAGTCTGGTGGAGAGGGGAGGCAGAAGCAGTTCATTTTTAGAGAAAGATGAACTGAGCAGCAACATTGAGGAAAGATTGGAGTGGAGAAAGTCAGCTGTTAATGGAGGCCAGAAAAGAGAAGTTTACACTAGTTCTGTCTAGAGATGACTATTTACAGTATTTGATGAGGGTATTCAATGCTTCAGAGATGATAAAAGGGACAGAATGTGGGGTTTGAAGGAAAGGGAAAAGTAAAAGATAATTCCAAGACTGCAGAATTGTGGGATAGAAGAGATGGATCTGGTAATCAATGGGAAATGAAAATGAGGGAGGTGAGAGGGCTTTGGTGGGTGGACAGATGATAGCTCAGTCTTCTAAAGCTCATAATAATCATGACTATGTAAGTTACAAAATCAAAATAATGTACAGTACTTATTCAATTTCCAAATAGTTTTTCATTATTTTCTAAAATAGTGGATTTCTGGAAATATAAGAACCAATAAGAATTAAAAGTAGCATGCTGACAAGTACATTGTGTTTAAAACATTTTTTGAAGTGGAGCCATTCAAGGCTATCTCAAGGTCCATACACACTTAACGATAAAATGAGCGACGTCGCTCATTTTCCCCCTCCTTGAGCGACGTTGCTCATTTTATCATCAAGTGTGTATGCCGCCAGCGACGACCGATGCGCGGCCCCGCGGGTTGGCAACGATCGTCGCTGTCGGTAGGGCATGCATGAAGGATGTGGACTGTCGTCCACGACCTTCATGCAGGGCTGGCGGGGGCGTGACGTCACTGAGCGTTATGAGCGGTCATATCGCTCAGTAAGTACAGGCGGCCGCCGCCCGGCCGGCATGGGAGGGGGAAACGTTAGACGATGTCGCTCACAGAGCGACATCGTCTAATGTGTATGGGCCTTTAGATAGATCTGTTTAGTAAATACATAAAAATATAGGGATTTTTTCTGACATGTGAAAACTAGAAAAATGATACAGTACCTGAAGCTTTGCATATTCAATAGGTTTTATGCTGTATTTAAATGAGTTTTAACCTTCTCCCAGTTTTAAACTATTAAAGTGTATAACCTTAACATACTGTAGTATATGGAAGCAGTTTGTACTTCTGTAAACTCTCGGTCTAAGGAGAGGTGCAGCATGAAACAAATATAGTTTAAATAAAACAAAAGGAATATGTTTCTTTAAGTAAAAAAAATATAATAGACAAAAAACATTGAAAGTTAGGGTATTATTAATATATCCCAGAATGATGATTATACCCAGCCCTCCTGAGTGGTGGAACTTAGATAAATTACTCCTAATGTCATTAGGTATCTTCTAAGTAATAATTGTTGTGACATTAGGGCAGATATAATAAATTAATCTTCTTTGGTTAAAATCCTTCTTACACCACATCTACCCCAAATTGATTGGGGTCAGACAGAATACTAACCTGCAGACTAACTGTAATACTAGTAGATCTGGAAGACTACAGGTTGCTTGAGCCTGTTAAGTTAAATAGGATAAAATAAATAAATAAATAAATAAATAAAAACAAGGCCTGGCTCACAGGAAGTCATTTAGTTGTGACTGCACTTGAAACTTTCGATGCAAAGTACTGATTTTTGGAGTTTTGCACATGTGCAGGACCAATTCTGCACAGTGGGGGTCATTCCGAGTTGTTCGCTCGTTGCCGGTTTTCGATATACTGTGATTAGTCGCTTACTGCGCATGCGCAAGGTTCGCAGTGCGCATGCGCTTAGTTATTTCACACAAAAGTTAGGTATTTTACTCACGGCATAACAAAGCTTTTTCATCGTACTGGTGATCGTAGTGTGATTGACAGGAAGTGGGTGTTTCTGGGCGGAAACTGGACGTTTTCTGGGAGTGTGTGAAAAAACGCTGGCGTTTCTGGGAAAAACACGGGAGTGTCTGAAGAAACGGGGGAGTGTCTGGGCGAACGCTGGGTGTGTTTGTGACGTCAAACCAGGACCGAAACTGACTGAACTGATCGCAATATAGGAGTAAGTCTGGAGCTACTCAGAAACTGCTAAGAAATTTCTATTCGCAATTCTGCTAATCTTTCGTTCGCAATTCTGCTATGCTAAGATACTCTCACAGAGGGCGGCGGC
Source organism: Pseudophryne corroboree (assembly GCF_028390025.1). Taxonomy (NCBI): domain Eukaryota; kingdom Metazoa; phylum Chordata; class Amphibia; order Anura; family Myobatrachidae; genus Pseudophryne; species Pseudophryne corroboree. Next base: position 398,594,409 of record NC_086449.1, read on the forward strand.
TTAGCGTGTGCAATGCTGCTAAAAGCAGCTAGCGAGCGAACAACTCGGAATGAGGGCCATTAAACGAATAGGTCCTGTAGCATAGGATGCAGGCTGGCATCAGAATGTCATTGATTGACAGTCTGATACTATTTCAGGGGCAGGGAAGTGGTGGCAACGTTCTCCGTTTGGAAAAAAGGAGGCATGTCACCGGCATTTAGGGGTGGGAAAAGGCCAGGGATCTCCATCATAGGATGGAGATTCCCTGGCCTCTGTGATGGGTGGTTTGAGCGGTACCCAAAGGTGGGTTCTTTGATCCAATACTATGGCCTAGGACACAGCTTGGATTACTAGTGCAGCAGGAGGCATCTGCATATAATAGAAGCCTCCTACTGCATTTACATATAGCACTATCACAGCTATTTCCAAGGAAGCAGCAGTGATAGTAAATCCAACAGCACCTGAATGACCACCACAGTGGGCATTCCAATTCATCTCAAAGGTACTCACTGGAGTTTAGATCAGTACTCTATATAAGGGATACAATTACTTTCAATGCAAACCTTGGATTTAATTTCTGTATGGTATATTTTCATACTGCATCAGGAACCTGTAACTAGCAATATTAAACCATCATAATCATTTTAAGGGGCAAAGGCCATGACCAAGACACAGACTATTATTTTCCATTACCAGTGTGCAGATGGGTAGAAAGGGTTCTTCTGACATTAGACAAACTAACCCATGTGTCAGACTTCTAGACGGTGAAGAGTAATTTGTCACTGAAATATATGTATTTTTTGGTTTCTGAGTACTTCTGAGGCTATGCTCTGTATTTCCTGCAAGATAAAATGTCATCCTCCTGGCATTAGATCTTGCATGTTTTGAAATTGATAAGAGTCCCTGCCTTATGGTTTGGGTACCATTTTACACAGAACCCCCCAAAGAGAGGGTGTGGGGTGAGCTGCAGTGTGATTAAGGGAGGCTACTCTGACTATGATTAATGAATTCTGTGACTGTGATTAAGGGCTGTGGGATACTGTGTCACACTCAGTGTGATCAGTGAACTAGGGATGTGGGCTGCAGAACTACAGTATCTGTTATTGTGTCAGTGACTGTCATCATCACCATCAGTGAAGGCCCATGGGCTGCAGTATAAGGGCTATGGGCTACTGTGTCATTATCATCAGCGTCATCAGTACACTAGGGCTATGGGCTGCAGCACTGTCTCTGTACCTAAAAAATAACATTCAGTATAGGTTTCACTGAGTGTTAAAATACAGTAAGTGTGTCATTGTTCAGGGCAGTCACTGTACTTAAAAATTAACATTCATTACAGGTGCAACTGAGTGTTTAAAAATAGGTGTGTTGTTGTTTAAGGCAGGCACTGTGCTTAAAAAATAACATTCAGCACTGGTACCACTGTTACTTATCAGAGTTTAAAAAAAGTGTTGTTCAAGGCAGGCAATGTACAGTGCCACTGTGTTGTAGTTCAGTAAAGGAACAGTACTTAAAAAAATTGTTCTGTGCAGGTGCCATTATTACTTACTGCAGTGTTAAAAAATTACATATGTGTGTTGTTGTTCAGAGCAGGCACTGTACTTGAAAAAAAAGTTCAGTACAGGTGTCACCGAGTGTTTGTCTTGTTCAGGGCAGGCAATGTACTTAAAAAATAACATTTAGGCCCTCATTCCGAGTCGTTCGTTCTGTATTTTTCATCGCATCGCAGTGAAAATCCGCTTAGTACGCATGCGCAATATTCGCACTGCGACTGCGCCAAGTAATTTTACAATGAAGATAGTATTTTTACTCACGGCTTTTTCATCGCTCCGGCGATCGTAGTGTGATTGACAGGAAATGGGTGTTACTGGGCGGAAACACAGCGTTTTAGGGGCGTGTGGATGAAAACGCTACCGTTTCCGGAAAAAACGCAGGAGTGGCTGGAGAAACGGGGGAGTGTCTGGGCGAACGCTGGGTGTGTTTGTGACGTCAAACCAGGAACGACAAGCACTGAACTGATCGCAGATGCCGAGTAAGTGTGGAGCTACTCTGAAACTGCTAAGAAGTTTGTAATCGCAATATTGCGAATACATCGTTCGCAATTTTAAGAAGCTAAGATTCACTCCCAGTAGGCGGCGGCTTAGCGTGTGTAACTCTGCTAAAATCGCCTTGCGACCGATCAACTCGGAATGAGGGCCTTAGTACAGATGCTACAATTACTTATTGCAGTGTTAAAAAAAATAAAACATAGGTGTTGTTGTTCAGGGCGAGCACTGTATTTAAAAAATAAGAATTTACTTACCGATAATTCTATTTCTCATAGTCCGTAGTGGATGCTGGGGACTCCGTAAGAACCATGGGGAATAGCGGCTCCGCAGGAGACTGGGCACATCTAAAGAAAGCTTTAGGACTATCTGGTGTGCACTGGCTCCTCCCCCTATGACCCTCCTCCAAGCCTCAGTTAGGATACTGTGCCCGGACGAGCGTACACAATAAGGAAGGATTTTGAATCCCGGGTAAGACTCATACCAGCCACACCAATCACACCGTATAACCTGTGATCTGAACCCAGTTAACAGCATGATAACAGAGGAGCCTCTGAAAGATGGCTCACAACAATAATAACCCGATTTTTGTAACAATAACTATGTACAAGTATTGCAGACAATCCGCACTTGGGATGGGCGCCCAGCATCCACTACGGACTATGAGAAATAGAATTATCGGTAAGTAAATTCTTATTTTCTCTAACGTCCTAAGTGGATGCTGGGGACTCCGTAAGGACCATGGGGATTATACCAAAGCTCCCAAACGGGCGGGAGAGTGCGGATGACTCTGCAGCACCAAATGAGAGAACTCCAGGTCCTCCTCAGCCAGGATATCAAATTTGTAGAATTTTACAAACGTATTTGCTCCTGACCAAGTAGCTGCTCGGCAAAGTTGTAAAGCCGAGACCCCTCGGGCAGCCGCCCAAGATGAGCCCACCTTCCTTGTGGAGTGAGCATTTACAGATTTTTGGCTGTGGCAGGCCTGCCACAGAATGTGCAAGCTGAATTGTACTACAAATCCAACGAGCAATAGTCTGCTTAGAAGCAGGAGCACCCAGCTTGTTGGGTGCACACAGGATAAACAGCGAGTCAGATTTCCTGACTCCAGCCATCCTGGAAACATATATTTTCAGGGCACTGACAACGTCTAGCAACTTGGAGGCCTCCAAGTCCCTAGTAGCCGCAGGCACCACCAATAGGTTGGTTCAGGTGAGACGCTGAAACCACCTTGGGGAGAAACTGAGGACGAGTCCTCAATTCCGCCCTGTCCGAATGGAAAATCAGATAAGGGCTTTTTCAGGATAAAGCCGCCAATTCTGACACGCGCCTGGCCCAGGCCAGGGCCAACAGCATGACCACTTTCCATGTGAGATATTTTAACTCCACAGTGGTTCAAACCAATGTGACTTTTGGAACCCAAAACTACATTGAGATCCCAAAGTGCCACTGGAGGCACAAAAGGAGGCTGTATATGCAGTACCCCTTTTACAAACGTCTGAACTTCAGGGACTGAAGCTAGTTCTTTTTGGAAGAAAATTGACAGGGCCGAAATTTGAACCTTAATGGACCCCAATTTCAGGCCCATAGACACTCCTGTTTGCAGGAAATGTAGGAATCGACCCAGTTGAATTTCCTCCGTCGGCCTTACTGGCCTCGCACCACGCAACATATTTTCGCCAATTGCGGTGATAATGTTTTTGCGGTTACATCCTTCCTGGCTTTGATCAGGATAGGGATGACTTCATCCGGAATGCCTTTTTTCCTTCAGGATCCGGCGTTCAACCGCCATGCCGTCAAACGCAGCCGCGGTAAGTCTTGGAACAGACAGGGTCCTTGCTGGAGCAGGTCCCTTCTTAGAGGTAGAGGCCACGGATCCTCCGTGAGCATCTCTTGAAGTTCCGGTTACCAAGTCCTTCTTGGCCAATCCGGAACCACGAATATAGTGCTTACTCCTCTCCATCTTATCAATCTCAGTACCTTGGGTATGAGAGGCAGAGGAGGGAACACATACCCTGACTGGTACACCCACGGTGTTACCAGAGCGTCTACAGCTTATTGCCTGAGGGTCCCTGGACCTGGCGCAATACCTTTCGAGTTTTTAATCATGTGGAAAACTTCTGGGTGAAGTCCCCACTCTCCCGGGTGGAGGTCGTGCTGAGGAAGTCTGCTTCCCAGTTGTCCACTCCCGGAATGAATACTGCTGACAGTGCTATCACATGATTTTCCGCCCAGCGAAGAATCCTTGCAGCTTCTGCCATTGCCCTCCTGCTTCTTGTGCCACCCTGTCTGTTTACGTGGGTGGCTGCCGTGATGTTGTCCGACTGGATCAACACCGGCTGACCTTGAAGCAGAGGTCTTGCTAAGCTTAGAGCATTGTAAATGTCCCTTAGCTTCAGGATATTTATGTGAAGTGATGTCTCCAGGCTTGACCATAAGCCCTGGATATTCCTTCCCTGTGTGACTGCTCCCCAGCCTCGCAGGCTGGCATCCGTGGTCACCAGGACCCAGTCCTGAATGCCTAATCTGCGGCCCTCTAGAAGATGAGCACTCTGCAACCACCACAGGAGGGACACCCTTGTCCTTGGTGACAGGGTTATCCGCTGATGCATCTGAAGATGCGATCCGGACCATTTGTCCAGCAGGTCCCACTGGAAAGTTCTTGCGTGGAGTCTGCCGAATGGGATTGCTTCGTAGGAAGCCACCATTTTACCCAGAACCCTTGTGCATTGATGAACTGAGACTTGGCTCGGTTTTAGGAGGTTCCTGACTAGCTCAGATAACTCCCTGGCTTTCTCCTCCGGGAGAAACACCTTTTTCTGGACTGTGTCCAGGATCATCCCTAGGAACAGAAGACACGTCGTCGGAACCAGGTGCGATTTTGGAATATTGAGAATCCAATCGTGCTGCCGCAACACTACCTGAGATAGTGCTACACCGACCTCCAACTGTTCCCTGGATCTTACCCTTATCAGGGAATTGTCCAAGGAAGGGATAACTAAAATTCACTTCCTTCGAAGGAATATCATCATTTCGGCCATTACCTTGGTAAAGACCCGGGGTGCCGTGTACCATCCATACGGCGGCGTCTGAACTGATAGTGACAGTTCTGTACCATAAACCTGAGGTACCCTTGGTGAGAAGGGTAAATTTTGACATGAAGGTAAGCATCCTTGATGTCCCGAGACATCATGTAGTCCCCTTCTTCCAGGTTCGCAATCACTGCTCTGAGTTACTCAATCTTGAATTTGAACCTCTGTACGTAAGTGTTCAAAGATTTTAGATTTAGAATCGGTCTCACCGAGCCGTCCGGCTTCGGTACCACAACAGTGTGGAATAATACCCCGTTCCCTGTTGCAGGAGGGGTATCTTGATTATCACCTGCTGGGAATACAGCTTGTGAATGGCTTCCAAAACTGTCTCCCTGTCAGAAGGAGACATCGGTAAAGCCGACTTTAGGAAACGGCGAGGGGGAGACGTCTCGAATTCTAATTTGTACCCCTGAGATATCACCTGAAGGATCCAGGGGTCTACTTGCGAGTGAGCCCACTGCGCGCTGAAATTCATTGAGACGGGCCCCCCACCGTGCCTGATTCTGCTTGTAAAGCCCCAGCGTATACTGAGGGCTTGGCAGAGGCGGGAGAGGGTTTCTGTTCCTGGGAACTGGCTGATTTCTGCAGCCTTTTTCCTCTCCCTCTGTCACGGGGCAGAAATGAGGAACCTTTTGCCCGCTTGTCCACGAAAAGACTGCGCCTGATAATACGGCGTCTTCTCATGTTGAGAGGCGACCTGGGGTACAAACGTGGAATTCCCAGCTGTTGCCGTGGCCACCAGGTCTGAAAGACTGACCCCAAATAACTCCTCCCTTAATAAAGCAATACTTCCAAATGCCGTTTGGAATACGCATCACCTGACCACTGACGTGTCCATAACCCTCTACTGGTAGAAATGGACAACGCGCTTACACTTGATGCCAGTCGGCAAATATTCCGCTGTGCATCACGCATATATAAAAATGCATCTTTTAAATGCTCTATAGGCAAAAATATACTGTCCCTATCTAGGGTATCAATATTTTCAGTCAGGGAATCCGACCACGCCAACCCAGCACTGCACATCCAGGCTGAGGCGATTGCTGGTCGCAGTATAACACCAGTATGTGTGTAAATACCTTTTAGGATACCCTCCTGCTTTCTATCAGCAGGATCCTTAAGGGCGGCCATCTCAGGCGAAGGTAGAGCCCTTACAAGCGTGTGAGCGCTTTATCCCCCCTAGGGGGTGTTTCCCAACGCACCCTAACCTCTGGCGGGAAAGGATATAATGCCAATAACATTTTAGAAATTATCCGTTGTTATCGGGGGAAACCCACGCATCATCACACACCTCATTTAATTTCTCAGATTCAGGAAAACTACAGGTAGTTTTTCCTCACCGAACATAATACCCCTTTTTTGGTGGTACTCGTATTATCAGAAATGTGTAAAACATTTTTCATTGCCTCAATCATGTAACGTGTGGCCCTACTGGAAGTCACATTCGTCTCTTCACCGTCGACACTGGAGTCAGTATCCGTGTCGGCGTCTATATCTGCCATCTGAGGTAACGGGCGCTTTAGAGCCCCTGACAGCCTATGAGACGTCTGGACAGGCACAAGCTGAGTAGCCGGCTGTCTCATGTCAACCACTGTCTTTTATACAGAGCTGACACTGTCACGTAATTCCTTCCAACAGTTCATCCACTCAGGTGTCGACCCCCTAGGGGGTGACATCACTATTACAGGCAATCTGCTCCGTCTCCACATCATTTTTCTCCTCATACATGTCGACACAAAAGCACCGACATACAGCACACACACAGGGAATGCTCTGATAGAGGACAGGACCCCACTAGCCCTTTGGGGAGACAGAGGGAGAGTTTGCCAGCACACACCAGAGCGCTATATATATACAGGGATAACCTTATATAAGTGTTTTTCCCCTTATAGCTGCTGTATAGTTAATACTGCGCCTAATTAGTGCCCCCCTCTCTTTTTTTAACCCTTTCTGTAGTGTAGTGACTGCAGGGGAGAGACAGGGAGATTCCCTCCAACGGAGCTGTGAGGGAAAATGGCGCCAGTGTGCTGAGGAGATAGGCTCCGCCCCTTTTTCACGGACTTTTCTCCTGCTTTTTTATGGATTCTGGCAGGGGTTAAATGCATCCATATAGCCCAGGAGCTATATGTGATGCATTTTTTTTGCCATCCAAGGTGTTTTTATTGCGTCTCAGGGCGCCCCCCCCCCAGCGTCCTGCACCCTCAGTGACCGAAGTGTGAAGTGTGCTGAGAGCAATGGCGCACAGCTGCAGTGCTGTGCGCTACCTTGTTGAAGACAGGACGTCTTCTGCCGCCGATTTTCCGGACCTCTTCTGCCTTCTGGCTCTGTAAGGGGGCCGGCGGCGCGGCTCTGGGACCCATCCAAGCTGGGCCTGTGATCGTCCCTCTGGAGCTAATGTCCAGTAGCCTAAGAAGCCCAATCCACTCTGCATGCAGGTGAGTTCGCTTCTTCTCCCCTTAGTCCCTCGATGCAGTGAGCCTGTTGCCAGCAGGTCTCACTGAAAATAAAAAACCTAATCTAAAACTTTCACTAAGAAGCTCAGGAGAGCCCCTAGTGTGCACCCTTCTCGTTCGGGCACACAGATCTAACTGAGGCTTGGAGGAGGGTCATAGGGGGAGGAGCCAGTGCACACCAGATAGTCCTAAAGCTTTCTTTAGATGTGCCCAGTCTCCTGTGGAGCCGCTATTCCCCATGGTCCTTACGGAGTCCCCAGCATCCACTTAGGACGTTAGAGAAAATAATAATGTTCAGTAGGTACCACCATTACTAACAGCAATGTGAGTCGATTTGGATCAGTCAACAGAAGAGCAGGAACAGCAATCCAGTACTAGTGCTGTGGCTGCTGCCAGTCATGATAGTACTTCAGCATCTTATAAAGGTGATCCAGGAGACAGAAAGTTTAAGAAAGGGCACCTGAAATCTAAATATTTCACAATGTTAATGAAAAGAAGTAGAGGTGTCACCTTTCAAACAGACAAATCAGTGCCCCCAAAAAAGAACAACACTAATGGTCCTAATCAGCAAGCATTGCTAATGCAATCAGATCGGGATTACTTTCTGTCAAATGTGCATGTGCAGGTCCCGTTCTGCGTGTGCACAGGCCGGCCAGTGCGATCGCATTGCACTGAAACAAATGCTTTTGCCTAATTGAGGCAGAGGCGATTGTTGGACAGTGATTTGGCATTGTGGGGGTGGAGCGACAAATACTGCCAACATTTGTAAAGGCATCTGTACCATTTTGGAGGCTAAAGTTAGTAGAGGTACAGTAGGTATGTTAAACATATAGGCACCTCCTTCATGTTACATCATTTGCAGCAAATTCATGCAAATTATTTAACAAAATTATTATTATCAGTAACATAACAACAAGCATGCCAGTATCCGCTACAAGCTGTTTGAACAAGTACATGCAGTCTTCACTGCCAAAATCCTCACCGTCAACCTCTTCATTAATGATCAGAGGTAGTCCTTCCAAATAATAGTTTTGTGGGGGCCCAAACAAACCAAGCACTTCAGCCCCAAATGAGGCAGTCCCTGTTGTTTAAATGCTTGGTTTGTTAAAATGTGCATATCCTTTTTTAAGATCCAACAAAAGGGTGAATGGGAGGGACCAAGGACAATTCCATCTTGCAGCACTTGTGGACAAGATTTAGGAAAAAAGATGGCATTATCCATAATACTCAGACCCTCTGTTGAACCTCATAAATGTACTACAGTGGGGTGTTACACAATAAAGATGGAGAGGGTGGTTGTATGGCCAACAGGTGCACCTTTGTTAGTGTAAGATAGGTTGCTATGGAGTTTGCAGCTCTGCAGTGCAAGTTTTCATTGTCTTAGCTAGTTCCAACCATTGTCAGGAATCCTTAGCTAATAACACAGTAATAATTTATGGCCTTTTGTCCGTGGCTCCAAATCAGATTGTAATTTGTTTATTCTAAAATAATCAATTAAATGAATCAATAAATTAATCAGTTCTTTCAACTCTTGTTGGGAATCCTTTGCAAATGACACTGTAATCTTTTATGGCCTTTTGTGTTGGCTGTAAAACATATTGTGATTTTTATTCTAAATCAATCAATCAATCAATCAATCAATCAATTAGTAAGTTATTTCAACCCTTGCCAAGAATCCTTTGCTATTAACACTTTAATTTTGTCAGTGGCTGCTAAGCAGTTTGTGATTTTTTTAATTCTAAATTATTACATTCAATTAATCAATAAATTAATCAGTTATTTATACTCTTATGGCATTTTCTATTAGTGTCTGCAAAACAGATTGTGGTTTTTATATTGTAAGAGAATCAACTAAATTAATCAATTAATCAGTTCTTTCAAACCTTGTCAGGAATCCTTTGCTAGTAACATTGTACTCTTATCGCCTTATCTCTTAGTGGCTGTAAAACAGATTGCAATTTATTATTATTATTATTATTATTATTATCATCATCATCATCATCATAATAATCATTATCATCATCATAATCATTATCTTCAATATTTATTTATGTAATGCTTTTTCTACAATAGGACTCAAGGCACTTAACAGAAAGAATAGAACATAATACAGTACAGAAACAATGAAGTACAGAAAAGCTTTTCAGAAAATATAGAGAGTATGGAGATACTAAAGGAACAGTAAGGAAATGCTTCAGTAAATAGGAAAGTCTTGAGTCTGTTTTGCTCTAGAGTGGGAGCCTCTCGAACTGTTCGGGGAAGCAAGTTCCATAGCGTTAAAACTGTATGGCTAAATGCTCGACCCCAACATGAGACCCCAACATGAATTCTAGGCATGGCTAAAAGTTCTTCATGGGGTCGTATAGTTCATTAAATTGTCATCCTGTCTGCCTCTGCTGTGCCGCAATGTTTCATAGATATGCTACAGTTTTAAAGTAACTGTTATGTTTTTGTGGCAGTCCCTGTAGCTAAAGTGTTTGGGCTATTAAACTGTGCATGTCCTTTTTAATATATAACATACAGTAAGGGTCGGAGGGGCCAAGAATAATTCCATCTTGCACCACTTTCCTTTTCATAATGGGTATATTTTGGGGAGGGCAATGGTGATGGCTTTTTTTGCATAGACATTTTTCTTGGTTTTATGCTCTAATACATTACTAATTTGTAATGCAATTAATAAAACAGAAATTACTGGCATGTTTTAGTGCCAATGCTCTGTTGCTTCATTTAACCAGCCAGCCTTTGGTCTATAAAGGTGAACAATATTCTGAGCTGTGGGATGGTCAAAACTGAGTGGAAATTACTGAACATTAATGTTATTGAGGGTATTATTATGGTAGGAACAAAACCAGGCCCAAATTTTTTTATTTTTGCTTTTTTTTATCAATTTGTTTTTTAAACAAACAGAGCTAAAATCAAAACAGGAATATGAATCCAGATCCAAAAACCAAAACGTGGTGGTCAGTGCACATCTTTAATTCATACTAAAGGTTTATATTTTGTAAACATATTGCATTGTATACTAATATAATACATTTTTTGCTGTTAACACTTTAGATATGGTGTTATCCATTATTTTTACATTATCAACAATACAAATTTCTTTACTTTGTGTGGACTTACTGTACAATAAAGAAGAATCTTAAAAAAAGTCAGAATGTATCTGCAATTTGTTTGCTTCATAAATGGTCATTAATAGGTGTTTTTCTTCCACATCATCACTTATTTTGTTATTTTGTTAAGTTTTCTTATTTTGTTCTTACTAAAAGTCAGTAATGTAAGAGCATTTTGTTTTTTTGCACAGTGGTAAATTTGGAACTTTCAAACAAGAAGTGTATTCTTTCTCAATATATGAATATAATGTCAGTTCAAATTTTAATATTAGCAAGATGGAGAAGATAGAGATTATGAAATAAATAAAGGTCCGTTACTATTTATTATAAACTACAATATATCCAATTATGTGGTTTAGATATTTATTCCAATTACAGTATATTCCATTCTTATTTCCAGTTACAAGGATAAAAATTAATTAATAAATATAATGTAAGTTTAGTGGTGAATAAATCAAATAAATTTATATTTGAGTAGCTATGTAACTTGATAAATAAAAGTACAGTACAGAGAATGGAATCTTGATAATTATATAAATATTAAAACATTTTAAATAATGTCATGCTGTATTATTTCAGAATATTAATGGTCAATTTATAAATCTGTTAACAAATCTAAATGTAGACACTAAACAAAATATCCAACATTTTTAATCAGTATAATTTCACCAAAAGTTATATGACAAGCCATGCAATAATGTCCTTTTTAGACAAGGATGCTGAACTCCAAAAATGCACCACTTTTTAGAAGTGCTTGTATTGTTTTTGTTTTATTTTTGTTTTGTTTTTTGTGTGTCAGGATTATTGTATAGAGTACTCTGCAAAAGATTTAGGCAGGTATCGATAAAATGCTGCAAAGTACAGTAAGAATGCTTTCAAAAATAGAAGTATTAATAGTTAATTTTTATCAATTGCAAAGTAAATGAACAGAAGGGAACACTAAATTGAATCAATAGTTGGTGTAACCACCCTTTGCCTTCAAAACAGTATCAATTCTTCTAGGTACATTTGCACAGTGAAGGAACTCAGCAGGGAGCTTGTTCCAAACATCTTGAGAAACTAACCACGTATCTTCTGTGTATGTAGGCTTGCTCAAATCCTCCTGTCTATTCATGTAATCACAGACAGACTTAGTAATGTTGAGATCCGGGCTCTGTGGCGGCCATATCATCACTTCCAGGGCTCCTGGTTCTTCATTGGGTTATCAGTACCTGGAGCCAAGGACGGGCACAGTTGTGTATCATCTGTGTATCATATGCATAGCAGTGGTAGACCAGGCCATAATGTCTGATTATTTTACCCAGTGGCAGCATTCAAAATGCATGGGAGATAGTATAGAACCCTGTGGGACACCACAGGTAAATTGCACCGGTGGCGAAGAGCATACTCCAGATGAAACTCTCTGTGACCTGCCAGGGAGAAATTATTTGAACCAGCTAAGGACTGTGCCATCCAGACCAAAGAATTTTTTCAGGTGCTCCACTAGAATTCCATGGTCCACTGTGTCAAATGCTGCAGGGAGATCCAGAAGGATTAAGATTGAACAGTCATATATATATATATATATATATATATATACACACACACACACACACACACACACACACACACACACACACACACACACACACACACACACACACACACACACATTTTGGCCTTATAATACACCTGGCCTATACTAAAGAAATTAGTCTGTATGTGTAATTAATCAAAGCACACTTGAGTGGTAGAACAGTGTGTAAAACATAAAGCATCTGACACAGGTGAGAAAAATTGTGTGCACATGTAGAGGATGTGGCAGAGCAATAAAATCTTTCAGGTACCAGCTAAGGCCTGGACTGACTGCAGACAGGTGTGTAATTCACCTTCTCAGTAACATAAAAAGAGACAGGTGGAAAATCCAGAGAGGTCCATTAAATATGCTCATAGCATGAATCTAAGGGCCTAATTCAGAGTGGAATGCTGCTACAGCAGCGTTCGCAGTCTGATGCCCATTGAAGTATGTACACGAGCAGAAGCCACACTGCCCATGTGCACACAGTGAGATGCAATGGCATCTGACTTGTGTAATTACCTCTGCCTGATTGACAGACAGAGGCAATCATGGGGAGGGAAGGGGTGTGCTGGTGGTGTTGTGGTGGCATTGGGGGTGCCGTCCGGATAATGCAGGTGTGTCTGGACCGTTGCTGTGGTGGGTGACATCATGCGGCCACTGCAACCCAAAACATGGCGTGTAGCCATCTGCCTTAGCAGCTAGGCTGCATTGTTAGAGGGCTACATGAACCATGTGAAAGCATTGCCACTGTGCAATGCTTTTGCATATCTGCAGGGGGGGGGGGGGGGGCGGAATACAGCATACAAGGTGGACTTGCCCTGTGCTTGGCTTCCCCCCATATCAGAGAAAATTATTGTAGATGTGCATTTTTTTTGCACATCTATGATCAGGTCGGAATCACCCCCTAAAACAGGTAAGTACCGAATAACAAGTAGATGTAGCATACACTCAGCACTAATAGCCTAGGGGATAGGTCCAATCAGCTACACTGATCATAAAGTGGCCATAGCACAGATGGAGATGATTGAATGCTGACTCGTACCAATAATTAACTCTTGTAGAGCTAAATAGTAGCAACAAACAGCAGCAGAAATTTTGTTGGTGGGAGCTATTACTGCAATGTAAAAATCCAGAATAGCAGAAGTTGGTACATAGGGGGTAATTCCAAGTTGATCGCAGCAGGAAATTTTTTAGCAGTTGGGCAAAACCATGTGCACTGCAGTGGGGGCAGATATAGCATTTGCAGAGAGAGTTAGATGTGGGTGGGTTATAGTGTTTCTGTGCAGGGTATATACTGGCTGCTTTATTTTACACTGCAATTTAGATTGCAGATTGAACTCACCACACCCAAATCTAACTCTCTCTGCACATGTAATATCTGCCACCCCTGCAGTGCACATGGTTTTGCCCAACTGCTAAAAAATTTCCTGCTGCGATCAACTTGGAATTACCCCCATAGTTCTAGCACCTACATTTTAATCAGTTTTAACAAAAGTATTTTCTGTAATAATTAATAAACATATGACAACATTTCACTTGAGCACCATCTCTGGCACTTCAAGGTTTTGTGGCAAAATTGCGACCTCTAATGATACTTGGGCTTCAATGGAGATACTATGCAGTGGTGTAATCCTGGTAGGAGTATAGACACACATTATTGGGATTTTAATATGCCTCTCTTCATTTATAGCAGCCCCCTTTGCCTTAGAGATAGATATGATCACATTTCCTCAATTGCCCCATATCTTGGGTATGCAGTAGTAGAGGCTCATACAGTACTGGGAAGGAAAGCAGGATTAACCTCTATTTCACGGAGACAACAATAAATCCAAAACTACCCTATTGACTGAACATCAGGAACTCATAATAGTTCAGTGTATTGGTAATGCTCCAGAACCCAAGAAGAGGTCAGGGCAGGCAGAATCCAAGTCAATACAAGGAAGAGCCAACATCCAGACTGGAGATCATGTTAGCAGTAATTCAGAGATTTATCATTGCTCAGGAGCAGGTTAAGATCAAGAATTAGGCAGAAATCAGGACATCAAACACACCCACAGCACAAGAATCTGCAACTTGAATAGGTATTGAAAAAACACAGATCTGCCTGCAGTGTATAGGTGCATTCAGCAAATAACAGCGCTTCTAAGGAGCCAGGGCCATGCATTCAGTGCAATCATGACAATTATCACTGCTCAGGACACTAATACCTGCATTTCATTATAAATTCTCATAAAAAAGCAACAGGGCCTTAACAGCCACTGTATATTGAAATGAAAAAAAAAAAATGATTTAATAGAACCATATGCTAGCATAATCAAGCATTTTATCTTCATGCTCAAAATAGTAGTACTGTACTTGCATATTAAATATGTAATAATGTGTTCTTGTCAACATCTGTCAGCCCATTTGCTTAAAGCACAAATCATATATAGTCACCATTAAGTACACACTAAATACAGAAATGGTATGAAATCTAAACAAGAGGTTAATATTTTAACGCATAAGCCTTGAGTTAGTATTTCAACATAGAGTCCTGTATCATTTGCAAATTACAGTTCTGAAATCTTAAAAAGGGATTTAGGCATTGGATACTCAAATGAAAAGCATTCTAATGCAATCACGCTTTCACAAACAGAATATAATTTAACTAATGCCAACTTAGTTTAATGAATATAGCATATTAAATACATTTTGCTTCCTGTTTGATGTGCCGCATGAATATTTATTTTATTTGAAACCCTAAAGAATCAAGTGATTGATTTTAGAAAATGTTAAATTCATGATTAAAATATTATCATGTTTATTGTATGTTTTATTGGTATCTCTTCTGGAAATGCCATTTATAGATTTATGTCACTCATCATTAGTGCAGATATACATTCGCATTTAACGCGTTCCTCTAGGGATTTAATAGAGGAGACATTCTTTGACTTGTGTCATACAGCTGCACTAATCAATACAACAACATTGAGCAAAAGCCACTTCTGCAGAACACTTATTAAACTAGATTGAAGAGAAGTGGCAGTGACAAACCTAATGTTTCTGACAGCATATTACCATGGTTATTTTATTGTTTTAATTTGTTGCTTGACAAATGTGCAAAGATCTGAGAAAAATGTTAATGTGTATCAAATTTAATTTAAGCTATAGTTCTGCAGAGGGCCAAAAATAACAAAAAACTATGTATATATATATATATATATATATATATATATATATATATTTAAATATAAATAAGTTCAGGGTCAGCACTCAGACTTTGAAGCTGCCGCTTTGACCAACATTGCAGTAGTTAATCAATGATTTAGTCAGGGTGTACAAACATACAGATGGAGCCATGTTCATCTTGGCTTCTCTGCTGCGCCTAGGTACACCATGGTTTATTAGCATAAGACCTTCATCTATTGTTCTCAGCTGCAATACAATACAGAGAGAACAATACATCAGAAGATTAAGTCATTTCAGCAGCGGATTAAGTCTTACTGCCCTGGCTCAATTAATCCTATTAAAGGCCAAGATAAAGATGGCTCCATCTGTACTGTATACTAACAATACTTAGCATACCATCAGTGGCTGCATGTGGTCTCATATGTTATGCACATATGGCAAATTAAAAGATTAATCAACACTGAGACCTACAACAAAACATAAAATAAACTCTACAAACTGCAACTGAATGTGAAAGTTCAGGAATGAGAATTTAAAATAGGAAACAAAGTAGAATGTTAACTTGAATATATTTGAAGGCATGCAGTTTTATTGGCAGATACCTACAAGTTGGTAAGTGTATAGCAGATATGAGCAACAGGGTTAGTTCACATGTTGACTATAAACCAGAATTGGTTTTATTGAAGATAATAGGATACAGATGATAGAAGATCAATATGATAAGGTATCAATCTCTCCTGTGCGAAATATAATATAGCCATACAGCACTAGGATGTGCCAATAACACAGTGATAGGCTTAGGCATATGCAGATCCTTTTAAAAGGCCAAGTAAACAGCATGCCTCTGCTGTCTAATCAGTTTGACTTTTAAGCCTGTTACTGAGACATGTGATGTTTTTATGTCTGACTAGCTGGAGTACCTGGCGTTGCCCGGGATTTTAAGAATGTCTGTTTATAAAAATAAATGTAAATATTAAACACACAGTATAAATAACATTGTAGATAGCTGAATACCCGTGCTTTGCTATGGGATGAGGATGGTAAATTAGAATGATAGCTGTTCATTAATTTACGTTGGTGGGAGATCTAGTATATAGGCATAACTTGCTACCCTGATGCACTTTGTGTAGTGGCCGGACCCCTTTTTGGTCCCCCAAGGGACCCTGATCTTCCCACTATACAACTCTCAGTCTGTGGCTTCCTGCTGCCTCCATTCCCCTCCTCACATCATGTCAGTGCCCCTGTGAATTTTTTTTTTACAGTTTCTTATATAGCACAGCACATTATGTATCTCCTGATATACTCTGTGCTACTTCCACAATATAACTCTCAGTGTGTGGGTTTTTGCTACCTGCATTCCCCTCCTCACATCATGTCACTGACCCTGTCACATGCAGCCCTGTCATCACTGACATATCATGCATGTCCTGATATAGTGTGTGCTGCTTGGCCACCCCTAAGGGTGCTAGTGGTGTGTTACCCCCCACAGTGTTTGTTCCCAGAGTGTAAGTCATATGTGTAGCAAGTTTGGTGTAAATTGCTCCAGGCATTCGGGAGTTATGCTGTCTCCTGGAATACTCTGTGCTGCTGTCCCACCCCTAGGGGTGCTAGGGGTGTCTAACCACCACAGAGTTTGTTCCCAGATTGTAAGTCAGATGTGTATTAAGTTTGGTGTAAATTGCTCCAGGCCTTCCACAGTTATGATGTCTGATTACATACTCTGTGCTGCTGTCCCACCCCTAAGGGTGCTAGGGGTGTCTGTCCCCCACAGTGTTTGTTTCCACAGTGAAAGTCATATGTGTACCAAGTTTGTTATAAATTGCTGCAGGCATTCCAGAGTTAGGCTGTCTGCTTAAATACTCAGTGCTGCTGCCTCACCCCTAGGGGTGCTAGGGGTGTCTTCCCCTTACAGTGTTTGTTTCCAGATTGTAAGGCATATGTGTACCAATTTTTGAGTACATTTCTCCAGCAATTCCGGGGTTATGCTGTCTCCTCATATACTCTGTGCTGCTGTCATCCCCCCTATGGGTGTTAGGGATTTCAAATGTATTTAGTTGCCTCCGCCGTGTTTTAATACGCTTCTATGTAACATTTCATGATCTTCGCTTGTAAACTGTGGATTTGTATAGAAAGACAGAAGGACGGATTTTCGCTTTTATGTAGTAGATGAGTCAGGCACAATAACACAGAAATGAAATGTTATTGTAGCTGATAAGTCATTCACAAAAACACTCAGTTATTATACAGGTTGTAGCATTTAACCATTTAACTACATGTTAACTCCCCCTAGCTAAGAGAAGTCTCTTGCTATGAGTTTTAAATATCTCAAACTTTCTGAAAACTTCCAACAGCAAAACATAATAAAAGCATCAAGCAATAAAAACAACAAAACATCATTAATCAGCATATTTCAGTCCACATTTTTCACAAAATGTACCAATTTGTCACAACATGCAAAACACAGCTAAGCTGTTTTTCATGAGAAGCGAGTGGATGAATTTTAACATTTTTGTTTGCCATAATAGAATATGTATAAAGTAACATATTAAAGAAGCAAATTAATAAAAATCACAAGGCATGGCTAAATCTCTGAGCCTATGGCATGCAAAACCGTGCCATACATGGTGGGATATAGTAAAGATGTATGTGGACACATCTGTAAATTCTTTTGTGAGTATTTCAGCAATAATTTTCTCACTCATGGATATTGTTCACTGTAATTAACTCATTCTCAACAAGTTCTCTAATAAAATGATGTATGATAGTGATACAGTATGCTGTGTTCTGCCATGATGCTTTGTACTAGCAGATAAGTTTATAGCACATTTGCTGTTGCATAGGATGTTGACAGTTTCTTTAGGATTTAAACTTTTAGTTCAGTTAAAGTACTATTAATCCAAAGTGCCTCTTTTGCTGCTTCACTCAAAGCTATATATTCTTCTGTTGAAGATAAAGCAACAGTTGATATCTTCTTACTGGACCAACTTACTACTGCTACTGCTAATTCAACTACTGTAGATAACCAGTATAAGAACATCTGTTGTCTTCATCTGCTACCCAATCTGCATCTCAGAATATTTAAAGTTTTAGAGTTTTCGTTTTTGAAATCATAAGTTTCATGAGCTAGTATCTTTTAGGTGTGTCAAGATCCTCTAAACTGCTAACCAATGCCATTGCCCAAGATTGAGTGAAAAATGGCTAACGCAGTTCACTGCATAGGTGATGTCCAGGCGACTTCCAACACTTGCAAATATCTGACTTTATTTTAATATAGGATAGTGCTCATCTCCTGTATTTCAGATTCTGTAGTTGGCAACATGTTCCTAGCTAATTTTGTACGTTTGTTGATAGAATTATGCAATAATTTTGCACCTGGCATGCAATATTTCAGTAGTAGAGTTTCAATATATTTTTTCTGATATATACTGATAGATCCAGCTTTTAGATTTTGCAGAATCTGTATACCCAGCAGGCATACTTTTCCTATTAGATTTAAAAGATCACCATGATGCACAAAAAAGATCCCCGCTGCTTGGTCTGTTCATCATATTATTATATGTAGAGTACTGTAATTACCATAACCAATTTCCAGATCTTTGAGTAAATCCCTTTGCAACAGGGCAATCCTTGTAATGGCAATTGCTCCATCCGTATTTAGGCCCTCATTCCAAGTTGATCGCTCACTTTCTACTTTTTGCAGTCGTACAAACGCATAGTCACGGCCCATGGGGGAATGTATTTTCGCTTTGCAAGTGTGCGATCGCATGTGCAGCCGAGCGGTACGTAAAAGTTTTTTGCAGTTTCAGAGCAGGTATTAACTTACTCAGCCCTTGCGATCACTTCAGCCTGTCCGGTCCTGGAATTGACATCAGACACCCACCCTGCAAACGCCTGGCCAGCCTGCGTTTTCCCTACCACTACCAGAAAACGTTCAGTTGACACCCATAAACACCCTCTTCCTGTCAATCTCCTTGTGATCGATTGTGTGAATGGATTCGTCACTAAAAGCATTGCACAGCAAAGATGCTGTTTGTACCCGTACGATGCACGTGCACATTGTGGTGCATACGCATGCGCAGTAGTAATCTGATCGATGCGCTGCAAAAAAACGGCAGCGAGTGATCAACTCGGAATGAGGGCCTTAGCTCTCTACTTACAATCCATTTGTTTTTAATGTTTTTTTCCAGTGGTTTGGTCTGTTTATCTACAGCTGACTTCCATGTGGACTACTCATACAAAATTTTGCTTCTTCTAAACTTTGCAGTTCTGAGAGACACATCTCATCAGGGGCGGAACTACTGGCAGGGCAGGCAGTGCATTGCACTGGGGCCCCGCCGCACTCAAGGGCCCACAGCCGCCGGCCGGCATTACATGAATGAGTCACAATGACTCATTGTATCTCATGCCGCACACCAGCGCTCCCGTGACCCGTCGGGTCTGCGTCCCACGACTCCCGCCGCCCGCCCGTCGTAAGGAATGATCTTGCCAGCCGCCAGGGCACTACGGGCAGCAGCCGCACTGCAGCACCAGACACGCTGCCGCGGCTGCCGCCTCTGTAACACACGAAGAGGGAGGAGGGTCCGTCGCGTCCCTCCCTCCCTCATATACAAACAGGTCACCGTCTCACACACTCTCTTGTGACTGGCTGCTGCTGCTGCTGGAGGGAATGCTCTCTCCAGCGCCTCCTCCTTCACTGCTGCCAGTGACGTGCGGTGGGGTGAGGCAGGTGAGGCAGAGCCTTTCCTGTCATACTTACGTTTAAACCAGAGTTTTGACTGAATAAAATATACGAAAAATGCTGATAATTTGTTTGAAATATCTTCTTTGCATTATTCTAATAATTTTTATAGCCCAAACTCTGGAGTAAAAAGTCTATGGCAGGTGAGGCAGTGCCTCACCTGTGCATCCTTTCCACACATCTCTAATCAAAACTTACCATATTTCCAGGAGTTTATAATGCTGCACCTGTGTATAATGCCCAGATGTACCCTTTGGCTCATATATTGCATGTAAATCTGGCTCTGGGGTTAGCCAGTGCCTCCTGAGCCATTTAGCTCACCGCACGTCCCTGACTGCTGCAATATCATGTTGTCAATCAGGAAAGCGAGGAGGGGCAGCTAACTCAGCTCCTCCCCCTTCCTGTTTATATCCCGCCCCTCCCTCAGCTTCCTCTCTCTCTCTCTCTGTATTTGGGCGCCGGGGATTTGACAAGCATCACGCCAAGATCTCGTGGCCGTCCCCGGCGCCCACTGTCATAATGGGAGGGACTGGGAGAGAGAGGGAAAGAGAGAGAGGAGCTGGAGCTGCTGCTGCTGCTGTTCATTCCCTATGTGCATGGTGAGTCTCCATTTGCTTTTATTGCTGTCTGCAGCAACCCCCTGGGGCTGGTAGGAATTATGTGTTTCAATTCTGTTGCATCACATGTGTATAAAAACACACACAAATTTTTTTTATATATATATATATATATATATATATATATATTGTATGTATAATTTTTTTTAATTTCTTATGAAAAAAAATTATATTTTTTATATTGAGTTTCATCTCTTGCCTCTGTATCACCGATACCATGTGTTTTTCAGCCGATAAAGATGACTTCTAATTTGATACTGCGTTAATTACCCTCAATCATTAATCGCAATATCCGTCTGTTTTCACCTACCGAAGCGACATCGCAGCTTTTTGTATATCCCCCCCCCCACCCCCCCACCCCCTGCCCTTGTCTGTTTCTATATTTTGCAGTTTTAAGTAGTTACATCACCACCACCTGTTAGGGGTCTCCCTTACTCCATTTCCGCACAATTCATATCATGATAGGCCGTATGTAATGCAGTGCGAGACGTCTGGGGTGCCAAGATTCCGTACAAATTTGTACTATTTATTTATTTATTTTAAGCGGCAAAAATTTACACGGTAAATGATTTCAGCTTTTTGTTTAAAAAGTATGCGTTTGGCCAGATTCTTGGTACTCCAACCGTCTCGCATTGCATTACATCCGGCCCCATGGGTTCAAAGAATAACCTTTGTCACTAATAAAGATTGAGATCTCTCTACCTCTCTTTGAAAGCTGGCAAGCAGGACCCTCCTACCTCTGTTGCTGTATGTTACCCAGTTTAGTTTTATCACTATTTCCAATGTAAAGTGCAACGGAATTTGCTGCGCTATATAAGAAACTGTAAATTAATAAATAAATATACATATGTTCCTAAATTAAACAGGGGGTGCAGATAGTGCAATATCATTTTAAAAATAGAATACTTTACTCAAGATATGCACATATATATTAAATATAAAAATTGGCTTATTAAAGTGACCGTCATTCAGGACACAGTGCTCTCACATCTGGTTTTGGCACGTGGAGGCGGCCAGTGCTGGAATCAGATGTGAGAGCACTTTGTCCTGAATGACGGTCACTTTGATAAGCCAGTTTTTAAATGTAAAATGTATGTGCATATTGAGTAAAGTATTCTATTTTTAAATTAGTGCACTATCTGCTCCCCCGGTTTAATTTAGGATCATATGTTCCCCTTGGGAAAGAGGGAGCAGCGATGGCTGCAGTGAAGACTGGATGGACTGTAATAAGGAAGGATTTTATTATTATATGGTGGCACTAGGGATCCACAGCGCCCATTATAGTATATTAGCAAAACAAGAAAAAAACACGTACAATTTGAGACTACCGTATTAGTCGACCCGAATATAAGCCGAGGCACCTAATTTTACCACAAACCTGCAGCTCTAGCCGTACACAACCCCCCCCACAGTGCCAGATATGCCCCCACAGTGCAAGTTACTTATCCTCCGTCGCTCCCGCGCTGTCTTCTGAAGGAGGATTGCTTTCTTAGTTTTTTGGATGACAGAACATGGCCCATAAGATCTAATTCCTACTTGCCTACCTGACCCTCTCCATGAGGGAGAAAATGCTCTGTTCCTGGACTTTCCTGGTAATGTATGATTGCCGTCACCTGTGGTGAAACACCTTTCTTATCAATTACCTAGCTCACCACAGGTGATGGCAATCATACATTACCAGGAAAGTCCAGGAACAGAGCATTTTCTCCCTCATGGAGAGGGTCAGGTAGGCAAGTATGCCCTGGAACCTTGAATGCATAATTATATCATACTTGCCTACCTGACCCTCTCCATGAGGGAGAAAATGCTCTGTTCCTGGACTTTCCTGGTAATGTATGATTGCCATCACCTGTGGTGAGCTAGTTAATTGATAAGAAAGGTGTTTCACCACAGGTGATGGCAATCATACGTTACCAGGAAAGTCCAGGAACAGAGCATTTTCTCCCTCATGGAGAGGGTCAGGTAGGCAAGTATGTTCCAGGGAGTTGCATGATACCTTAAAATGTGGGAGTGTACTCTTGCTTATAACTGTGTTATGCTTTAGGCCACTGATTACCAAACTTTTTTGAATCACAGGGCCCTAGAGTATATATATATTTTTTTTCATGGCTCCTCTAGGCCAAAAGTTTATTATTGAAAAATATTAAGTAAACCATGCTTTTATATTATCCTTGTGTTCAGTTATGTGGTGAGTTTTGCTTTTGTTTGTTCACATATTCTGATTGTAAGCCACAAGCACTGGTTTTGCCTATTAACGTGACTAGAAATCATTTTATTCCATCCTGACATCAACATTCTGTCACCCCTGCAGGGTCTCAAGCAGCACAGAGTATATCAGGAGATGAGTGATGTGTCAGTGAGGACAGGGCTGCATGTGACAAAGGCAGTGACATGATGTGAGGAGGGGAAAGGAGGTCGCTGACAGAGTGATATAGTGGGAGGAGCAGGGTCCCCAGCAGCACAGAGTATATCAGAAGATGAGTGATGTGTCAGTGAGGACAGGGCTGCATGTGACATGATGTGAGGAGGGGAATG
Organism: Pseudophryne corroboree; assembly: GCF_028390025.1. Taxonomy (NCBI): domain Eukaryota; kingdom Metazoa; phylum Chordata; class Amphibia; order Anura; family Myobatrachidae; genus Pseudophryne; species Pseudophryne corroboree. The sequence goes on from NC_086449.1 coordinate 398,617,707, forward strand.
GAGGCAGCAGGAAGCCACAGACTGAGAGTTATATAGTGAGAGGAGCAGGGTCCTCAGCAGCACAGAGTAGTGAACTAAGGCTTCCATTACGCTGATAAGAATGATTATTCAGTAAATGGTGCAAACTTGAAAAATAACTTTGGCTTACAGTGGCCCGGCCGCCAGTACTCTCGTTACTGAAAACACCTGCTGCCAGCACAGAGGACCCACCTGATGCCAGCAAAAGAGGGAGACATCGTATCGGAACAATTAAGGCAAGTCAAAAATGGTCTAATGGCATTTAAGGAATTGTAGTAGTCAAGTTACTTGACCATATGTGTCTAAAATGTAAATCCATTAAGTCTGTACATTCTACATTTTTGCACACAGGACCCACTTGCCGCCAGCACACAGGACCCACTTGCCGCCAGCACACAGGACCCACTTGCCGCCAGCACAAAGGACCCACTTGCCACCAGCACACAGGACCCGAAACATTCTATCACAAAACTAAGGTAAGTGAAAATAGGGAATGGGCAGGGGTTTTGAGAGACGCTGTAAGAAGTCTGTGCTATAGGGCACTACTCTGGAATTAGTAAGGAACTGGCATTACTGCTATGCGGTATTTCAGGAACTGAAGTGGTCGTTACTTGACCATATGTCCCTGGAATGTCAATCTACTCAGTCTGTACAATCTACATTTTTACATAGAGGAGTATATCAGGAAATGAGTAATGTGTCAGTGAGGACAGGGCTGCATGTGACAGGGGCAGTGACATGAGGTGAGGAGGGGAATGGAGGCAGCAGGAAGCCACAGGCTGAGATATATAGTGGGAGGAGCAGAATCTCCAGCAGCACAGAGTATATCAGGAGATGAGTGATGTGTCAGTGAGGACAGGGCTGCATGTGACAGGGGCAGTGACATGAGGTGAGGAGGGGAATGGAGGCAGCAGGAAGCCACAGGCTGAGTTATATAGTGGGAGGAGCAGGGTACCAGCAGCACAGAGTAGTAAATGAAGGCTTCCATTACACTGATTGGAATGATTATTCAGAAAATGGCACAAACTTGAAAAATAACTTTGGCTTACAGTGGTCACGTTACTGAAAACACCTGTTGCCAGCACAGAGGACCCACCTGACGCCAGCACAGAATAGATCCCAGCAAAAGAGGGAGACATCGTATCAGAACAATTAAGGCAAGTCAAAATGGGGGAATGGCATTTGAGGGACTGTAGTAGTCAAGTTATTGCATCTCTGAAATGTAAATCCACTCAGTTTGTACATTATACATTTTTACAGAGGACCCACTTGATGCCAGCACAGAATAGCTGCCAGCAGAAAATGGAGACATCGTATTACAACAATTAAGGCAAGTGAAAATGAGGAATGGGCAGGGATTTATCTAGACACTCTGGTGTTAGTAAGGAACTGGCGACAATACTATGGTACACTTTAGGACCTGAAGTGGTCAAGTTACTTAACCATATTATGTCCCTGATTTGTAAATCCACTCAGGCTGTACATTCTACGTTTTTATACACAGGACCCACTTGCCGCCAGCACACAGGACAGGACCCGAAACATTCTATCACAAAACTAAGGTAAGTGAAAATGGGGAATGGGCAGTGTTTTGAGAGACGCTGTAAGAAGTCTGTTATAGGGCACTACTCTGGCATTAGTAAGGAACTGGCAGTACTGCTATGGGGTATTTCAGGAACTGAAGTGGTCAAGTTACTTGACCATATGTCCCTGGAATGTCAATCTACTCAGTCTGTACAATCTTAATTTTTACATAGAGGATCCACCTGCCGTCAGCACAGAAGACTCGCCTGCCACAGCACAGAATAGCTGCCAGCAAAAGAGGGAGATATCAGAACAATAAAAGTAAGTGAAAACAGGGAATGGCCAGAGGCTTGGAGCGACTCTGGGGTTTAGGGAACTGGGGGCTCTACTGTTTGATTTACAGTGGGTGCCATCAACTCAACTCTAGTTTGTTTTTTTGATCACCTCTTTAGGAATGCCAGCTAAACCTAAAAGTGGTGCGCAAAAGCGCAAAGAAATGAAGGAAGAATTAGAAAAGAGCGCAAAGCTACCAAAAATAAGCAGTTTTTTTCAACGTGTAGAGATCCCGGATTCAGACAGCAATCCAAACAGTAGTAATGTTGAATATACAGATACACTGCAAGAGAGTGCAGCAACTACAAGTTCAGAAACAAGTAAAGAGTGTGAAAATCAGGATGATAGTGCAGAACTAGATAAGAGTGATCATGTATTGTTAAATGAAGATGAATCTGAAAACTATAGAGTAGAGGATGATCCTGAAGAAAGTGTTCAGTGTACAGGAATCAAATATCCTACAGATCGAGGAGATTTTCCATCAGATATCAAAGACAATAAAACAAAAAGATATATAATTTCTCAGGGATCTTGTAAGCCCAAAGGGATCTTTCCGAGAGATGAGAAGCAAGGGGGGCGGTGTTTTTCTGAAACTTATTACACTATGAAAACAAAGGCTGGTGTAATCATACCTCGTGCATGGCTTTGCTATTCCCTTAAATCAGATAGCGCATACTGTGAGCCGTGTTGGCTCTTTGCTGACCGTAATATGAACACGTATAATGCAGCGTGGGTGACTGGTGTGAGAGATTGGCGTCATTTAAATGACAAAATAAGTAGGCATGAAAAATCCCAACAACACTTAAATGCTTGCATTGTATTTCAGCATTGGCGAATGCATGGCACTGTTGATGAAGAAAACGAACGAGAAATCCTAAAAGCAAAGAACTTCTGGAGACAAGTATTGGATCGCCTTATTAATGTAACTTTGACAATGTCAATGTGTAATCTGCCTTTTAGAGGGCATAGGGAAGTTTTAGGAGATGTGAATAGTGGAAACTTTTTGTCAATTGTTGAACTCCTTGCAAAGTATGACCCTGTTTTGAAGCAGTTAATTAGTATGCCTAAAGGCTCTGTTCTGTATTTAAGTCACAAGATTCAAGATGAAATTATCGAACTGCTGTCCAAAAAAATAGAGAATGAAATTGTTGATGAAATCAAAGCAGCACCTTTTTTCTCAATAATTATGGATACAACACAAGATGCTTCAAAAACTGACCAACTAAGTCAAGTATTTCGCTATGTGACCTTAGAAAGCAATGAGTGTGACCAGGTAACTAGCGTGAAAATCAAGGAGTATTTTTTAGGGTTTCATGCTATATCTGATCAAACAGCTGCTGGCCTTGAGAAAGAAATAGTGAACTGTATTGACAGAAAAGGTCTAGAATTGGCAAAGTGCCGTGGACAAGGGTATGATGGGGCAGCAAATATGAGCGGCATTTATGCAGGAGTGCAGGCAAGAATAGCTCGGCGAGAACCTAGTGCAGAATATGTACATTGTGCTGCCCACAATTTAAATCTTGCACTAATTGACTGTGTTCAGGGTATACCTGAAATAAAACAGTTCTATGACGTGCTTGAAAGAGTGTACACTTTCTTTGGGCATAGTGTCAAACGATGGGCCATGTTGTCAGAGTTGGCATCTCTCGCTGCCACTGAGATTGGCAGCAACGTTACTTTAAAAAGATTATGTCCAACACGTTGGTCATCAAGGAATGATTCTCTTACTGCTTTGAGATTCCGGTATAAGGACATAATGAAGGCACTTACTAGAATAATTCTTCTCAGCAAGAATAAAGATGAATGTAATGAAGCTGCTGCTTTAAAAAAATGCTAGGAAGTTTTGAGTTTGTAGTAGAGATGAGCGGGTTCGGTTTCTCTGAAACCGAACCCGCACGAACTTCATGTTTTTTTTCACGGGTCCGAGCAGACTCGGATCCTCCCGCCTTGCTCGGTTAACCCGAGCGCGCCCGAACGTCATCATGACGCTGTCGGATTCTCGCGAGACTCGGATTCTCAACCAGTGTACAGTGCGGTAGTTCACGGCTGTGGCTACCTCTGTGTCGGCAGTCGGCAGGCAGTCCGTCCATCCATAATTGTATTATTATTATAATATATACCACCTAACCGTGGTTTTTTTTCCATTCTTTATACCGTCGTCATAGTGTCATACTAGTTGTTACGAGTATACTACTATCTCTTTATCAACCAGTGTACAGTGCGGTAGTTCACGGCTGTGGCTACCTCTGTGTCGGCAGTCGGCAGGCAGTCCGTCCATCCATAATTGTATTATTATTATAATATATACCACCTAACCGTGGTTTTTTTTTCATTCTTTATACCGTCGTCATAGTGTCATACTAGTTGTTACGAGTATACTACTATCTCTTTATCAACCAGTGTACAGTGCGGTAGTTCACGGCTGTGGCTACCTCTGTGTCGGCAGTCGGCAGGCAGTCCGTCCATCCATAATTGTATTATTATTATAATATATACCACCTAACCGTGGTTTTTTTTTCATTCTTTATACCGTCGTCATAGTGTCATACTAGTTGTTACGAGTATACTACTATCTCTTTATCAACCAGTGTACAGTGCGGTAGTTCACGGCTGTGGCTACCTCTGTGTCGGCAGTCGGAAGGCAGTCCGTCCATCCATAATTGTATTATTATTATAATATATACCACCTAACCGTGGTTTTTTTTTCATTCTTTATACCGTCGTCATAGTGTCATACTAGTTGTTACGAGTATACTACTATCTCTTTATCAACCAGTGTACAGTGCGGTAGTTCACGGCTGTGGCTACCTCTGTGTCGGCAGTCGGCAGGCAGTCCGTCCATCCATAATTGTATTATTATTATAATATATACCACCTAACCGTGGTTTTTTTTTCATTCTTTATACCGTCGTCATAGTGTCATACTAGTTGTTACGAGTATACTACTATCTCTTTATCAACCAGTGTACAGTGCGGTAGTTCACGGCTGTGGCTACCTCTGTGTCGGCAGTCGGCAGGCAGTCCGTCCATCCATAATTGTATTATTATTATAATATATACCACCTAACCGTGGTTTTTTTTCCATTCTTTATACCGTCGTCATAGTGTCATACTAGTTGTTACGAGTATACTACTATCTCTTTATCAACCAGTGTACAGTGCGGTAGTTCACGGCTGTGGCTACCTCTGTGTCGGCAGTCGGCAGGCAGTCCGTCCATCCATAATTGTATTATTATTATAATATATACCACCTAACCGTGGTTTTTTTTCCATTCTTTATACCGTCGTCATAGTGTCATACTAGTTGTTACGAGTATACTACTATCTCTTTATCAACCAGTGTACAGTGCGGTAGTTCACGGCTGTGGCTACCTCTGTGTCGGCAGTCGGCAGGCAGTCCGTCCATCCATAATTGTATTATTATTATAATATATACCACCTAACCGTGGTTTTTTTTCCATTCTTTATACCGTCGTCATAGTGTCATACTAGTTGTTACGAGTATACTACTATCTCTTTATCAACCAGTGTACAGTGCGGTAGTTCACGGCTGTGGCTACCTCTGTGTCGGCAGTCGGCAGGCAGTCCGTCCATCCATAATTGTATTATTATTATAATATATACCACCTAACCGTGGTTTTTTTTTCATTCTTTATACCGTCGTCATAGTGTCATACTAGTTGTTACGAGTATACTACTATCTCTTTATCAACCAGTGTACAGTGCGGTAGTTCACGGCTGTGGCTACCTCTGTGTCGGCAGTCGGCAGGCAGTCCGTCCATCCATAATTGTATTATTATTATAATATATACCACCTAACCGTGGTTTTTTTTCCATTCTTTATACCGTCGTCATAGTGTCATACTAGTTGTTACGAGTATACTACTATCTCTTTATCAACCAGTGTACAGTGCGGTAGTTCACGGCTGTGGCTACCTCTGTGTCGGCAGTCGGCAGGCAGTCCGTCCATCCATAATTGTATTATTATTATAATATATACCACCTAACCGTGGTTTTTTTTCCATTCTTTATACCGTCGTCATAGTGTCATACTAGTTGTTACGAGTATACTACTATCTCTTTATCAACCAGTGTACAGTGCGGTAGTTCACGGCTGTGGCTACCTCTGTGTCGGCAGTCGGCAGGCAGTCCGTCCATCCATAATTGTATTATTATTATAATATATACCACCTAACCGTGGTTTTTTTTCCATTCTTTATACCGTCGTCATAGTGTCATACTAGTTGTTACGAGTATACTACTATCTCTTTATCAACCAGTGTACAGTGCGGTAGTTCACGGCTGTGGCTACCTCTGTGTCGGCAGTCGGCAGGCAGTCCGTCCATCCATAATTGTATTATTATTATAATATATACCACCTAACCGTGGTTTTTTTATACCACCTAACCGTGGCAGTCCGTCCATAATTGTATACTAGTAAACTATCCAATCCATCCATCTCCATTGTTTACCTGAGGTGCCTTTTAGTTCTGCCTATAAAATATGGAGAACAAAAAAGTTGAGGTTCCAAAATTAGGGAAAGATCAAGATCCACTTCCACCTCGTGCTGAAGCTGCTGCCACTAGTCATGGCCGAGACGATGAAATGCCAGCAACGTCGTCTGCCAAGGCCGATGCCCAATGTCATAGTACAGAGCATGTCAAATCCAAAACACCAAATATCAGAAAAAAAAGGACTCCAAAACCTAAAATAAAATTGTCGGAGGAGAAGCGTAAACTTGCCAATATGCCATTTACCACACGGAGTGGCAAGGAACGGCTGAGGCCCTGGCCTATGTTCATGGCTAGTGGTTCAGCTTCACATGAGGATGGAAGCACTCAGCCTCTCGCTAGAAAACTGAAAAGACTCAAGCTGGCAAAAGCACCGCAAAGAACTGTGCGTTCTTTGAAATCCCAAATCCACAAGGAGAGTCCAATTGTGTCGTTTGCGATGCCTGACCTTCCCAACACTGGACGTGAAGAGCATGCGCCTTCCACTATTTGCATGCCCCCTGCAAGTGCTGGAAGGAGCACCCGCAGTCCAGTTCCTGATAGTCAGATTGAAGATGTCAGTGTTGAAGTACACCAGGATGAGGAGGATATGGGTGTTGCTGGCGCTGGGGAGGAAATTGACCAGGAGGATTCTGATGGTGAGGTGGTTTGTTTAAGTCAGGCACCCGGGGAGACACCTGTTGTCCGTGGGAGGAATATGGCCGTTGACATGCCAGGTGAAAATACCAAAAAAATCAGCTCTTCGGTGTGGAGGTATTTCACCAGAAATGCGGACAACAGGTGTCAAGCCGTGTGTTCCCTTTGTCAAGCTGTAATAAGTAGGGGTAAGGACGTTAACCACCTCGGAACATCCTCCCTTATACGTCACCTGCAGCGCATTCATAATAAGTCAGTGACAAGTTCAAAAACTTTGGGTGACAGCGGAAGCAGTCCACTGACCAGTAAATCCCTTCCTCTTGTAACCAAGCTCACGCAAACCACCCCACCAACTCCCTCAGTGTCAATTTCCTCCTTCCCCAGGAATGCCAATAGTCCTGCAGGCCATGTCACTGGCAAGTCTGACGAGTCCTTTCCTGCCTGGGATTCCTCCGATGCATCCTTGCGTGTAACGCCTACTGCTGCTGGCGCTGCTGTTGTTGCCGCTGGGAGTCGATGGTCATCCCAGAGGGGAAGTCGTAAGCCCACTTGTACTACTTCCAGTAAGCAATTGACTGTTCAACAGTCCTTTGCGAGGAAGATGAAATATCACAGCAGTCATCCTACTGCAAAGCGGATAACTGAGTCCTTGACAACTATGTTGGTGTTAGACGTGCGTCCGGTATCCGCCGTTAGTTCACAGGGAACTAGACAATTTATTGAGGCAGTGTGCCCCCGTTACCAAATACCATCTAGGTTCCACTTCTCTAGGCAGGCGATACCGAGAATGTACACGGACGTCAGAAAAAGACTCACCAGTGTCCTAAAAAATGCAGTTGTACCCAATGTCCACTTAACCACGGACATGTGGACAAGTGGAGCAGGGCAGGGTCAGGACTATATGACTGTGACAGCCCACTGGGTAGATGTATGGACTCCCGCCGCAAGAACAGCAGCGGCGGCACCAGTAGCAGCATCTCGCAAACGCCAACTCTTTCCTAGGCAGGCTACGCTTTGTATCACCGCTTTCCAGAATACGCACACAGCTGAAAACCTCTTACGGCAACTGAGGAAGATCATCGCGGAATGGCTTACCCCAATTGGACTCTCCTGTGGATTTGTGGCATCGGACAACGCCAGCAATATTGTGTGTGCATTAAATATGGGCAAATTCCAGCACGTCCCATGTTTTGCACATACCTTGAATTTGGTGGTGCAGAATTTTTTAAAAAACGACAGGGGCGTGCAAGAGATGCTGTCGGTGGCCAGAAACATTGCGGGACACTTTCGGCGTACAGGCACCACGTACAGAAGACTGGAGCACCACCAAAAACTACTGAACCTGCCCTGCCATCATCTGAAGCAAGAAGTGGTAACGAGGTGGAATTCAACCCTCTATATGCTTCAGAGGTTGGAGGAGCAGCAAAAGGCCATTCAAGCCTATACAATTGAGCACGATATAGTAGGTGGAATGCACCTGTCTCAAGTGCAGTGGAGAATGATTTCAACGTTGTGCAAGGTTCTGATGCCCTTTGAACTTGCCACACGTGAAGTCAGTTCAGACACTGCCAGCCTGAGTCAGGTCATTCCCCTCATCAGGCTTTTGCAGAAGAAGCTGGAGGCATTGAAGAAGGAGCTAACACGGAGCGATTCCGCTAGGCATGTGGGACTTGTGGATGCAGCCCTTAATTCGCTTAACAAGGATTCACGGGTGGTCAATCTGTTGAAATCAGAGCACTACATTTTGGCCACCGTGCTCGATCCTAGATTTAAAGCCTACCTTGGATCTCTCTTTCCGGCAGACACAGGTCTGCTGGGGTTGAAAGACCTGCTGGTGACAAAATTGTCAAGTCAAGCGGAACGCGACCTGTCAACATCTCCTCCTTCACATTCTCCCGCAACTGGGGGTGCGAGGAAAAGGCTCAGAATTCCGAGCCCACCCGCTGGCGGTGATGCAGGGCAGTCTGGAGCGACTGCTGATGCTGACATCTGGTCCGGACTGAAGGACCTGACAACGATTACGGACATGTCGTCTACTGTCACTGCATATGATTCTCTCAACATTGATAGAATGGTGGAGGATTATATGAGTGACCGCATCCAAGTAGGCACGTCACACAGTCCGTACTTATACTGGCAGGAAAAAGAGGCAATTTGGAGGCCCTTGCACAAACTGGCTTTATTCTACCTAAGTTGCCCTCCCACAAGTGTGTACTCCGAAAGAGTGTTTAGTGCCGCCGCTCACCTTGTCAGCAATCGGCGTACGAGGTTACATCCAGAAAATGTGGAGAAGATGATGTTCATTAAAATGAATTATAATCAATTCCTCCGCGGAGACATTGACCAGCAGCAATTGCCTCCACAAAGTACACAGGGAGCTGAGATGGTGGATTCCAGTGGGGACGAATTGATAATCTGTGAGGAGGGGGATGTACACGGTGATATATCGGAGGGTGAAGATGAGGTGGACATCTTGCCTCTGTAGAGCCAGTTTGTGCAAGGAGAGATTAATTGCTTCTTTTTTGGGGGGGTCCAAACCAACCCGTCATATCAGTCACAGTCGTGTGGCAGACCCTGTCACTGAAATGATGGGTTGGTTAAAGTGTGCATGTCCTGTTTTGTTTATACAACATAAGGGTGGGTGGGAGGGCCCAAGGATAATTCCATCTTGCACCTCTTTTTTCTTTTCTTTTTCTTTGCATCATGTGCTGATTGGGGAGGGTTTTTTGGAAGGGACATCCTGCGTGACACTGCAGTGCCACTCCTAGATGGGCCCGGTGTTTGTGTCGGCCACTAGGGTCGCTAATCTTACTCACACAGCTACCTCATTGCGCCTCTTTTTTTCTTTGCGTCATGTGCTGTTTGGGGAGGGTTTTTTGGAAGGGACATCCTGCGTGACACTGCAGTGCCACTCCTAGATGTGCCCGGTGTTTGTGTCGGCCACTAGGGTCGCTAATCTTACTCACACAGTCAGCTACCTCATTGCGCCTCTTTTTTTCTTTGCGTCATGTGCTGTTTGGGGAGGGTTTTTTGGAAGGGCCATCCTGCGTGACACTGCAGTGCCACTCCTAGATGGGCCCGGTGTTTGTGTCGGCCACTAGGGTCGCTTATCTTTCTCACACAGTCAGCTACCTCATTGCGCCTCTTTTTTTCTTTGCGTCATGTGCTGTTTGGGGAGGGTTTTTTGGAAGGGCCATCCTGCGTGACACTGCAGTGCCACTCCTAGATGGGCCCGGTGTTTGTGTCGGCCACTAGGGTCGCTAATCTTACTCACACAGCTACCTCATTGCGCCTCTTTTTTTCTTTGCGTCATGTGCTGTTTGGGGAGGGTTTTTTGGAAGGGACATCCTGCGTGACACTGCAGTGCCACTCCTAGATGGGCCCGGTGTTTGTGTCGGCCACTAGGGTCGCTTATCTTACTCACACAGCGACCTCGGTGCAAATTTTAGGACTAAAAATAATATTGTGAGGTGTGATGTGTTCAGAATAGGCTGAAAATGAGTGTAAATTATGTTTTTTGAGGTTAATAATACTTTGGGATCAAAATTACCCCCAAATTCTATGATTTAAGCTGTTTTTTAGGGTTTTTTGAAAAAAACACCCGAATCCAAAACACACCCGAATCCGACAAAAATAATTCGGTGAGGTTTTGCCAAAACGCGTTCGAACCCAAAACACGGCCGCGGAACCGAACCCAAAACCAAAACACAAAACCCGAAAAATTTCAGGCGCTCATCTCTAGTTTGTAGTACAGATAGTAGAGATGAGCGGGTTCGGTTTCTCTGAAACCGAACCCGCACGAACTTCATGTTTTTTTCACGGGTCCGAGCAGACTCGGATCCTCCCGCCTTGCTCGGTTAACCCGAGCGCGCCCGAACGTCATCATGACGCTGTCGGATTCTCGCGAGACTCGGATTCTATATAAGGAGCCGCGCGTCGCCGCCATTTTCACACGTGCATTGAGATTGATAGGGAGAGGACGTGGCTGGCGTCCTCTCCATTAGAAATTAGATTAGAAGAGAGAGAGAGATTGTGCAGAGTCAGACAGAGTTTACCACAGTGACCAGTGCAGTTGTTGTTAGTTAACTTTTATTTATTTTAATATATCCGTTCTCTGCTATATCCGTTCTCTGCCTGAAAAAAAACGATACACAGCAGCAGCCAGTCACACAGTGTGACTCAGTCTGTGTGCACTCAGCTCAGCCCAGTGTGCTGCACATCAATGTATAAAAGGCAAAGCTTATAATAATTGTGGGGGAGACTGGGGAGCACTGCAGGTTGTTATAGCAGGAGCCCCCAGGAGTACATAATATTATATTAATTTAAAATTAAACAGTGCACACTTTTGCTGCAGGAGTGCCACTGCCAGTGTGACTAGTGGTGACCAGTGCCTGACCACCAGTATAGTAGTATATTGTTGTATGTATTGTATACTATCTCTTTATCAACCAGTCTATATTAGCAGCAGACACAGTACAGTGCGGTAGTTCACGGCTGTGGCTACCTCTGTGTCGGCAGTCGGAACTCGGCAGGCAGTCCGTCCATCCATAATTGTATTACAATATATACCACCTAACCGTGGTATTTTTTTTTCTTTCTTTATACCGTCGTCATAGTGTCATACTAGTTGTTACGAGTATACTACTATCTCTTTATCAACCAGTGTACAGTGCGGTAGTTCACGGCTGTGGCTACCTCTGTGTCGGCAGTCGGCAGGCAGTCCGTCCATCCATAATTGTATTATTATTATAATATATACCACCTAACCGTGGTTTTTTTTTCATTCTTTATACCGTCATAGTGTCATACTAGTTGTTACGAGTATACTACTATCTCTTTATCAACCAGTGTACAGTGCGGTAGTTCACGGCTGTGGCTACCTCTGTGTCGGCAGTCGGCAGGCAGTCCGTCCATCCATAATTGTATTATTATTATAATATATACCACCTAACCGTGGTTTTTTTTTCATTCTTTATACCGTCGTCATAGTGTCATACTAGTTGTTACGAGTATACTACTATCTCTTTATCAACCAGTGTACAGTGCGGTAGTTCACGGCTGTGGCTACCTCTGTGTCGGCAGTCGGCAGGCAGTCCGTCCATCCATAATTGTATTATTATTATAATATATACCACCTAACCGTGGTTTTTTTTCCATTCTTTATACCGTCGTCATAGTGTCATACTAGTTGTTACGAGTATACTACTATCTCTTTATCAACCAGTGTACAGTGCGGTAGTTCACGGCTGTGGCTACCTCTGTGTCGGCAGTCGGCAGGCAGTCCGTCCATCCATAATTGTATTATTATTATAATATATACCACCTAACCGTGGTTTTTTTTTCATTCTTTATACCGTCGTCATAGTGTCATACTAGTTGTTACGAGTATACTACTATCTCTTTATCAACCAGTGTACAGTGCGGTAGTTCACGGCTGTGGCTACCTCTGTGTCGGCAGTCGGCAGGCAGTCCGTCCATCCATAATTGTATTATTATTATAATATATACCACCTAACCGTGGTTTTTTTTTCATTCTTTATACCGTCGTCATAGTGTCATACTAGTTGTTACGAGTATACTACTATCTCTTTATCAACCAGTGTACAGTGCGGTAGTTCACGGCTGTGGCTACCTCTGTGTCGGCAGTCGGCAGGCAGTCCGTCCATCCATAATTGTATTATTATTATAATATATACCACCTAACCGTGGTTTTTTTTTCATTCTTTATACCGTCGTCATAGTGTCATACTAGTTGTTACGAGTATACTACTATCTCTTTATCAACCAGTGTACAGTGCGGTAGTTCACGGCTGTGGCTACCTCTGTGTCGGCAGTCGGCAGGCAGTCCGTCCATCCATAATTGTATTATTATTATAATATATACCACCTAACCGTGGTTGTTTTTTCATTCTTTATACCGTCGTCATAGTGTCATACTAGTTGTTACGAGTATACTACTATCTCTTTATCAACCAGTGTACAGTGCGGTAGTTCACGGCTGTGGCTACCTCTGTGTCGGCAGTCGGCAGGCAGTCCGTCCATCCATAATTGTATTATTATTATAATATATACCACCTAACCGTGGTTTTTTTTTCATTCTTTATACCGTCGTCATAGTGTCATACTAGTTGTTACGAGTATACTACTATCTCTTTATCAACCAGTGTACAGTGCGGTAGTTCACGGCTGTGGCTACCTCTGTGTCGGCAGTCGGCAGGCAGTCCGTCCATCCATAATTGTATTATTATTATAATATATACCACCTAACCGTGGTTTTTTTTTCATTCTTTATACCGTCGTCATAGTGTCATACTAGTTGTTACGAGTATACTACTATCTCTTTATCAACCAGTGTACAGTGCGGTAGTTCACGGCTGTGGCTACCTCTGTGTCGGCAGTCGGCAGGCAGTCCGTCCATCCATAATTGTATTATTATTATAATATATACCACCTAACCGTGGTTTTTTTTTCATTCTTTATACCGTCGTCATAGTGTCATACTAGTTGTTACGAGTATACTACTATCTCTTTATCAACCAGTGTACAGTGCGGTAGTTCACGGCTGTGGCTACCTCTGTGTCGGCAGTCGGCAGGCAGTCCGTCCATCCATAATTGTATTATTATTATAATATATACCACCTAACCGTGGTTTTTTTTTCATTCTTTATACCGTCGTCATAGTGTCATACTAGTTGTTACGAGTATACTACTATCTCTTTATCAACCAGTGTACAGTGCGGTAGTTCACGGCTGTGGCTACCTCTGTGTCGGCAGTCGGCAGGCAGTCCGTCCATCCATAATTGTATTATTATTATAATATATACCACCTAACCGTGGTTTTTTTTTCATTCTTTATACCGTCGTCATAGTGTCATACTAGTTGTTACGAGTATACTACTATCTCTTTATCAACCAGTGTACAGTGCGGTAGTTCACGGCTGTGGCTACCTCTGTGTCGGCAGTCGGCAGGTATCCAATACTAGTATCCAATCCATCCATCTCCATTGTTTACCTGAGGTGCCTTTTAGTTCTGCCTATAAAATATGGAGAACAAAAAAGTTGAGGTTCCAAAATTAGGGAAAGATCAAGATCCACTTCCACCTCGTGCTGAAGCTGCTGCCACTAGTCATGGCCGAGACGATGAAATGCCAGCAACGTCGTCTGCCAAGGCCGATGCCCAATGTCATAGTACAGAGCATGTCAAATCCAAAACACCAAATATCAGAAAAAAAAGGACTCCAAAACCTAAAATAAAATTGTCGGAGGAGAAGCGTAAACTTGCCAATATGCCATTTACCACACGGAGTGGCAAGGAACGGCTGAGGCCCTGGCCTATGTTCATGGCTAGTGGTTCAGCTTCACATGAGGATGGAAGCACTCAGCCTCTCGCTAGAAAACTGAAAAGACTCAAGCTGGCAAAAGCACCGCAAAGAACTGTGCGTTCTTCGAAATCCCAAATCCACAAGGAGAGTCCAATTGTGTCGGTTGCGATGCCTGACCTTCCCAACACTGGAGGTGAAGAGCATGCGCCTTCCACCATTTGCACGCCCCCTGCAAGTGCTGGAAGGAGCACCCGCAGTCCAGTTCCTGATAGTCAGATTGAAGATGTCAGTGTTGAAGTACACCAGGATGAGGAGGATATGGGTGTTGCTGGCGCTGGGGAGGAAATTGACCAGGAGGATTCTGATGGTGAGGTGGTTTGTTTAAGTCAGGCACCCGGGGAGACACCTGTTGTCCGTGGGAGGAATATGGCCGTTGACATGCCAGGTGAAAATACCAAAAAAATCAGCTCTTCGGTGTGGAGGTATTTCACCAGAAATGCGGACAACAGGTGTCAAGCCGTGTGTTCCCTTTGTCAAGCTGTAATAAGTAGGGGTAAGGACGTTAACCACCTCGGAACATCCTCCCTTATACGTCACCTGCAGCGCATTCATAATAAGTCAGTGACAAGTTCAAAAACTTTGGGTGACAGCGGAAGCAGTCCACTGACCAGTAAATCCCTTCCTCTTGTAACCAAGCTCACGCAAACCACCCCACCAACTCCCTCAGTGTCAATTTCCTCCTTCCCCAGGAATGCCAATAGTCCTGCAGGCCATGTCACTGGCAAGTCTGACGAGTCCTCTCCTGCCTGGGATTCCTCCGATGCATCCTTGCGTGTAACGCCTACTGCTGCTGGCGCTGCTGTTGTTGCCGCTGGGAGTCGATGGTCATCCCAGAGGGGAAGTCGTAAGCCCACTTGTACTACTTCCAGTAAGCAATTGACTGTTCAACAGTCCTTTGCGAGGAAGATGAAATATCACAGCAGTCATCCTACTGCAAAGCGGATAACTGAGGCCTTGGCATCCTGGGTGGTGAGAAACGTGGTTCCGGTATCCATCATTACTGCAGAGCCAACTAGAGACTTGTTGGAGGTACTGTGTCCCCGGTACCAAATACCATCTAGGTTCCATTTCTCTAGGCAGGCGATACCGAAAATGTACACAGACCTCAGAAAAAGAGTCACCAGTGTCCTAAAAAATGCAGCTGTACCCAATGTCCACTTAACCACGGACATGTGGACAAGTGGAGCAGGGCAGGGTCAGGACTATATGACTGTGACAGCCCACTGGGTAGATGTATGGACTCCCGCCGCAAGAACAGCAGCGGCGGCACCAGTAGCAGCATCTCGCAAACGCCAACTCTTTCCTAGGCAGGCTACGCTTTGTATCACCGCTTTCCAGAATACGCACACAGCTGAAAACCTCTTACGGCAACTGAGGAAGATCATCGCGGAATGGCTTACCCCAATTGGACTCTCCTGTGGATTTGTGGCATCGGACAACGCCAGCAATATTGTGTGTGCATTAAATCTGGGCCAATTCCAGCACGTCCCATGTTTTGCACATACCTTGAATTTGGTGGTGCAGAATTTTTTAAAAAACGACAGGGGCGTGCAAGAGATGCTGTCGGTGGCCAGAAGAATTGCGGGACACTTTCGGCGTACAGGCACCACGTACAGAAAACTGGAGCACCACCAAAAACTACTGAACCTGCCCTGCCATCATCTGAAGCAAGAAGTGGTAACGAGGTGGAATTCAACCCTCTATATGCTTCAGAGGTTGGAGGAGCAGCAAAAGGCCATTCAAGCCTATACAATTGAGCACGATATAGTAGGTGGAATGCACCTGTCTCAAGTGCAGTGGAGAATGATTTCAACGTTGTGCAAGGTTCTGATGCCCTTTGAACTTGCCACACGTGAAGTCAGTTCAGACACTGCCAGCCTGAGTCAGGTCATTCCCCTCATCAGGCTTTTGCAGAAGAAGCTGGAGGCATTGAAGAAGGAGCTAACACGGAGCGATTCCGCTAGGCATGTGGGACTTGTGGATGCAGCCCTTAATTCGCTTAACAAGGATTCACGGGTGGTCAATCTGTTGAAATCAGAGCACTACATTTTGGCCACCGTGCTCGATCCTAGATTTAAAGCCTACCTTGGATCTCTCTTTCCGGCAGACACAGGTCTGCTGGGGTTGAAAGACCTGCTGGTGACAAAATTGTCAAGTCAAGCGGAACGCGACCTGTCAACATCTCCTCCTTCACATTCTCCCGCAACTGGGGGTGCGAGGAAAAGGCTCAGAATTCCGAGCCCACCCGCTGGCGGTGATGCAGGGCAGTCTGGAGCGACTGCTGATGCTGACATCTGGTCCGGACTGAAGGACCTGACAACGATTACGGACATGTCGTCTACTGTCACTGCATATGATTCTCTCAACATTGATAGAATGGTGGAGGATTATATGAGTGACCGCATCCAAGTAGGCACGTCACACAGTCCGTACTTATACTGGCAGGAAAAAGAGGCAATTTGGAGGCCCTTGCACAAACTGGCTTTATTCTACCTAAGTTGCCCTCCCACAAGTGTGTACTCCGAAAGAGTGTTTAGTGCCGCCGCTCACCTTGTCAGCAATCGGCGTACGAGGTTACATCCAGAAAATGTGGAGAAGATGATGTTCATTAAAATGAATTATAATCAATTCCTCCGCGGAGACATTGACCAGCAGCAATTGCCTCCACAAAGTACACAGGGAGCTGAGATGGTGGATTCCAGTGGGGACGAATTGATAATCTGTGAGGAGGGGGATGTACACGGTGATATATCGGAGGGTGAAGATGAGGTGGACATCTTGCCTCTGTAGAGCCAGTTTGTGCAAGGAGAGATTAATTGCTTCTTTTTTTGGGGGGGTCCAAACCAACCCGTCATATCAGTCACAGTCGTGTGGCAGACCCTGTCACTGAAATGATGGGTTGGTTAAAGTGTGCATGTCCTGTTTTGTTTATACAACATAAGGGTGGGTGGGAGGGCCCAAGGATAATTCCATCTTGCACCTCTTTTTTCTTTTCTTTTTCTTTGCATCATGTGCTGATTGGGGAGGGTTTTTTGGAAGGGACATCCTGCGTGACACTGCAGTGCCACTCCTAGATGGGCCCGGTGTTTGTGTCGGCCACTAGGGTCGCTAATCTTACTCACACAGCTACCTCATTGCGCCTCTTTTTTTCTTTGCGTCATGTGCTGTTTGGGGAGGGTTTTTTGGAAGGGACATCCTGCGTGACACTGCAGTGCCACTCCTAGATGTGCCCGGTGTTTGTGTCGGCCACTAGGGTCGCTAATCTTACTCACACAGTCAGCTACCTCATTGCGCCTCTTTTTTTCTTTGCGTCATGTGCTGTTTGGGGAGGGTTTTTTGGAAGGGCCATCCTGCGTGACACTGCAGTGCCACTCCTAGATGGGCCCGGTGTTTGTGTCGGCCACTAGGGTCGCTTATCTTTCTCACACAGTCAGCTACCTCATTGCGCCTCTTTTTTTCTTTGCGTCATGTGCTGTTTGGGGAGGGTTTTTTGGAAGGGACATCCTGCGTGACACTGCAGTGCCACTCCTAGATGGGCCCGGTGTTTGTGTCGGCCACTAGGGTCGCTAATCTTACTCACACAGCTACCTCATTGCGCCTCTTTTTTTCTTTGCGTCATGTGCTGTTTGGGGAGGGTTTTTTGGAAGGGACATCCTGCGTGACACTGCAGTGCCACTCCTAGATGGGCCCGGTGTTTGTGTCGGCCACTAGGGTCGCTTATCTTACTCACACAGCGACCTCGGTGCAAATTTTAGGACTAAAAATAATATTGTGAGGTGTGATGTGTTCAGAATAGGCTGAAAATGAGTGTAAATTATGTTTTTTGAGGTTAATAATACTTTGGGATCAAAATTACCCCCAAATTCTATGATTTAAGCTGTTTTTTAGGGTTTTTTGAAAAAAACACCCGAATCCAAAACACACCCGAATCCGACAAAAATAATTCGGTGAGGTTTTGCCAAAACGCGTTCGAACCCAAAACACGGCCGCGGAACCGAACCCAAAACCAAAACACAAAACCCGAAAAATTTCAGGCGCTCATCTCTAACAGATAGTACTTCAAAAAAAGATTGTTGAAACGGTCAATTCTGTCTCTAAATGCCTGCAGTCCAAACAAACACATATAGAAAATGCTGCAAAATTAAATTGTAATGCAATAGAGTCACTGACTCTGTTTAGAAACAACTTTGAAGAAGCTAAAAATACTGCTATATACATGTCTGAAAAGTGGAACGTGGAGGCCAAGTTTGCATCCAAAAGGAGAATAAGAGTAAAAAAACAATTTGATGAGTTGTGTGAGGACGAGAGGCTAAATGATGCAGAAAGATCCTTTAAAGTGAATATTTTCCGTGGTTGTCTGGATATTATTGTGGCACAACTGTCTAATCGTTTCAGGAGTCTCGATGCCACAGTCAAAAAGTTTAAAGCAATTCTACCAAGCACACTTATGACAGCAACAGATGACGAGCTCTATGTAGATGCTGAACAGCTAATTCAACATTTCAGTAAAGACTTTACTGGGTCATTCTCAGGGCAATTGCTTGCATTCAGATCATGTTTAAAACCGGACATTTCAAAGTTATCTACAGTGGAAGATCTGGCAAAACTACTAATTGTTGACAATAGTGTGTTGTCGTCAAGTTTTACAGAAGTATGTACAGCTATTATTTTGTTTCTGTCCATCCCAGTAACAGTAGCAACTGCTGAACGTTCATTCTCCAAACTTAAAATCATTAAAAATTACTTACGCAGCACAATGGGACAAGAGAGACTTCAAGGATTAGCAATATTATCCATCGAAAATGAAAGAGCAAAGAATCTTAAATTAGATAAGGTCATTGACGAATTTGCTGAGCGAAAAGCAAGGAAGATGAACTTCCAGTCATAGTATTAATTTATATTCATTTTTGTGGATTTTTGGATGAGCGGCAATAGGTTTCTTTACAATTTGAATCTATGCACTCATGAAAATCCCCAGAAAAAAAATGGCATAGAATCTGCTTGGTTTCCTACCAGATCGCAGTAGATTTATCACAGACCTCAAACCTGGGTCCCTCTTGAAATTGCATGTTCTTTTGCTGGTATCTTTAAGCTGTTACAGTCATTCCTTGCATACAGGTGCATCGGACATAATCTTTTTGTAGTAGTGTTACTGCCAATCTCTGAGTTGGGTACCTACAGTAGCAGTAGGAGAATTATCCCAAATACAATTTCAAGAGGGACCAAAGTTTCTGAGGTATGTTCTTTTGCTGGAATCTCTAAGTTTCCTTGCATACAGGTGCATTGAACATGATCTTTTTGTAGTAGTGTTACTGCCAATCTCTGTGTTGGGTACCTACAGTAGCAGTAGGTGATCTATTCCAAAGACCTCAGAAACCTGGGTCCCTCTTTAAATTGTTGCATGTTCTTTTGCTGGTATCTTTAAGCTGTTACAGTCATTCCTTGCATACAGGTGCATCGGACATAATCTTTTTGTAGTAGTGTTACTGCCAATCTCTGAGTTGGGTACCTACAGTAGCAGTAGGTGATCTATTCCAAAGACCTCAGAAACCTGGGTCCCTCTTTAAATTGTTGCATATTCTTTTGCTGGTATCTTTAAGCTGTTACAGTCATTCCTTGCATACAGGTGCATCGGACATAATCTTTTTGTAGTAGTGTTACTGCCAATCTCTGAGTTGGGTACCTACAGTAGCAGTAGGTGATCTATTCCAAAGACCTCAGAAACCTGGGTCCCTCTTTAAATTGTTGCATGTTCTTTTGCTGGTATCTTTAAGCTGTTACAGTCATTCCTTGCATACAGGTGCATCGGACATAATCTTTTTGTAGTAGTGTTACTGCCAATCTCTGAGTTGGGTACCTACAGTAGCAGTAGGTGATCTATTCCAAAGACCTCAGAAACCTGGGTCCCTCTTTAAATTGTTGCATGTTCTTTTGCTGGTATCTTTAAGCTGTTACAGTCATTCCTTGCATACAGGTGCATCGGACATAATCTTTTTGTAGTAGTGTTACTGCCAATCTCTGAGTTGGGTACCTACAGTAGCAGTAGGTGATCTATTCCAAAGACCTCAGAAACCTGGGTCCCTCTTTAAATTGTTGCATGTTCTTTTGCTGGTATCTTTAAGCTGTTACAGTCATTCCTTGCATACAGGTGCATCGGACATAATATTTTTGTAGTAGTGTTACTGCCAATCTCTGAGTTGGGTACCTACAGTAGCAGTAGGTGATCTATTCCAAAGACCTCAGAAACCTGGGTCCCTCTTTAAATTGTTGCATGTTCTTTTGCTGGTATCTTTAAGCTGTTACAGTCATTCCTTGCATACAGGTGCATTGGACATAATCTTTTTGTAGTAGTGTTACTGCCAATCTCTGAGTTGGGTACCTACAGTAGCAGTAGGTGATCTATTCCAAAGACCTCAGAAACCTGGGTCCCTCTTTAAATTGTTGCATGTTCTTTTGCTGGTATCTTTAAGCTGTTACAGTCATTCCTTGCATACAGGTGCATCGGACATAATCTTTTTGTAGTAGTGTTACTGCCAATCTCTGTGTTGGGTACCTACAGTAGCAGTAGGTGATCTATTCCAAAGACCTCAGAAACCTGGGTCCCTCTTTAAATTGTTGCATGTTCTTTTGCTGGTATCTTTAAGCTGTTACAGTCATTCCTTGCATACAGGTGCATCGGACATAATCTTTTTGTAGTAGTGTTACTGCCAATCTCTGAGTTGGGTACCTACAGTAGCAGTAGGTGATCTATTCCAAAGACCTCAGAAACCTGGGTCCCTCTTTAAATTGTTGCATGTTCTTTTGCTGGTATCTTTAAGCTGTTACAATCATTCCTTGCATACAGGTGCATCGGACATAATCTTTTTGTAGTAGTGTTACTGCCAATCTCTGAGTTGGGTACCTACAGTAGCAGTAGGAGACTTATCCCAAATACAATTTCAAGAGGAACCAAAGTTTCTGAGGTATGTTCTTTTGTGGGAATCTCTAAGTTTCCTTGCATACAGGTGCATTGAACATGATCTTTTTGTAGTAGTGTTACTGCCAATCTCTGAGTTGGGTACCTAAAGTAGCAGTAGGTGATCTATTCCAAAGACCTCAGAAACCTGGGTCCCTCTTTAAATTGTTGCATGTTCTTTTGCTGGTATCTTTAAGCTGTTAGTCATTCCTTGCATACAGGTGCATCGGACATAATCTTTTTGTAGTAGTGTTACTGCCAATCTCTGAGTTGGGTACCTACAGTAGCAGTAGGTGATCTATTCCAAAGACCTCAAACCAGGGTCCCTCTTGATATTGTGATATGCCAATCAATTACTGTCATTTGATAGAAAGCTAAGCAGAAGTGTTTAGTTATTTTGGCATAACAGAAATGCCAACAAGGAAAACACTCATTGCTAAAACGTAATACAGGTTGAGTATCCCTTATCCAAAATTCAAAATCACACTTTTGATTCCCCTACTGGGATAATGACACGTGTGTGTGTGTGTGTGTGTGTGTGTGTGTGTGTGTGTGTGTGTGTGTGTGTGTGTGTATTGTTTTAATGTTATGTTTCATGTTATATTTGGCATTGTACATTTCAGCTTTTATTCTGCATTTTTGCTAATTGTATGTGCTCATGTTCACTTACAGTATATTGTACTGTACTACACATGCTTGAAATGAAGTAAACCATGCAACAAAGAACTAAGTCTCTTGGTTTTTCTTCTGTGGGTTTGTGTCGGAATGGGGGGTAGTGTGCGTGGTGAGGGGGGGCCCAAAGCATATTGTTGCACCTGGGCCCACCACATTCTAGTTCCGCCACTGCATCTCATTATACCTATTTGGAGTTTTCCCTCTTATGTTTTGTTGAATTCCTTGTTTGCTGTTGGTTTTCAAGGTTTAATGTCTTTTGGTTAGAAGGATTGGTAGTAATAAGTTGTTCAAGCATTACACATTTTTCAGGCTGTTCTTCAGTTTGTCTCATGAAATATGGCATCCCATGAATTAACACATTTTTTGTTAGCAATGTCACAAAGTGTATATGCCTTGCTCTTAAAATAATATTCAAGAAAAAGAGTCTTGTGATTTGTAGTCCAACTTGCACTTTCTTTATTTTGGAATGCAGTTGTAGCCATGCTCATCATGGCTGCGACTAGACGCCGGTGCACCTCATTAGCCACAATGAGTGCGCATGCCAGTGTGCACATGCATCTTAGTCCCACCTGCCCCCAATTGACATTGTATTGAGTGGCCAGAGGCGCAACCTGGTTTGCAAAGGCATTGGTGTAACTATGCATAACAGCCAGTGGCGTAAGTTCGTCCTAGACGCCCGGAGGCAATATAAATACAGGTGCCCCCCTATATAGAGGCAAAATTTTTTTTTTTTTATATATATATATATATATATATATATATACATACACACCACACCAATATTGATCCTGCAGGCTATATATATATTTATATATATATATATCCTGCCATTCTTTGCAAGCATAATGGCGTATGCATGAAGAAATTTCCAAAGGACAGCTCTTGCGGTGAGAGCTATTCTTTGCCATGATACAGTAGAACTTCCCGGTGTATGATCCGGAGTCCTATCTGTGCATGCGTGGGCTGATGCGCCCCACTAGGGGGTGCTGGGAGGGGTCCAATGGGTAATGTGATAGAAGCCCATCTAAAGATGGTGTTGCCCACCGCATCCAAGCCCTGGGGTCTAGGCTTGGTGGATAAGTAGTAAGCCGCCAAACCTCTGAAAACTGCATTTTTGGAGGTTTGGCTGCATTTTTAACCTTGTGCCAATGATACATCCCTGCAGATCAGTGCCAGTTTGGGGTCCACATGGGCCTGGAGCTGAAAGTGAGTCTATTATGTGACCGATACTGCGGGAGGGGAGGCAATCATTTTGCTGGCTGTCGGGATTCCTAGCGGTCAGGATACCGACACCAGAATACCGTCTCACAGGTCTTATTCCCATTCGTGGGTGTCCACAACACCAATAGAGTGGGATGGGAACCACCGAGACCACTGCGTTGCGAGCGCAACAAGCAAGGGCCTTCATTGCGCACGCCCCCTGCCAGAATTCTGACGGACGGGATGCTGCTGTCAGGATGCTGACAGACGGCATCCCGTCTGTCGGTAAAACATATGTATTCCCTGCGGGAGGACAATTAATTATGGGAGGAAGATGGGGAGGGATGGTCGCGGGCGGGCAGAAGGACTTGGCAAATGGGGGGGGGGGGGGGGGCCGATGGAGTAACAGAGGTCTGGAGGACGGGATGAGGCAGAATGGGGGTCATTGTATATATGACAAAAATGCAGATTCATTAAACGGGCATTGAAACGTTGCACTACTTCAATTGGTGTCAGTGTGCAAATCATTGGAGTGCCGCACCACCTCTATTTTGCTAAACTACTTTGCTGTGAGGGCACCCAATGTATTAGTCTATTATGTGGCTGTGCCAGACCCCTACCTCAATCTATATATACAAACATACATACAGTATACTGGCAGTGCACTTATGCAGGGAGAAAGGGAGCATAGATGGATACCTTGTGTAGTGAAAGAAGGCTCTACTCTCCTCCCCAATTACCGGAGGCAGAGCGCAATTAGGATGTGGAATACAAGGCAAGCGTGGTACCAGCTCTTAAACACCGCCTCGCATGTGTGTCCATCCATCCCGTCCCCCCCTTCCCCACAGCAGCGGGGCAACGGTAGCAGCAGCTCCTCTCCTACCTCCCACAGCAGGCGCGCACCAGCGTACTCTCCTGGGGTTTGCGCTGTAGTGGCGGCTTACAGGAATGAGTCAGTTCAGTGACGTAACTAGAAATTTTTCTCCCCCAAGCCAAAAAATTATTCGCCCCCCCCCCCCCTCCATAATTGGCAGTATAGAGTGTGTGGCTTCATTGGGATGGGCATGGCTTACCATAAAGGGGTGTAACATTGCAGGAAAAGACTGCGTTATACCCCAGTTTTCCAACCTGCACGCCCAGGCGGGAAAGAAAATTAATCCTGATTCATGCCCCTTACATTATTTGTAATTTTTCCTCCTTATAGTAATGCCCAGTATACATTATGCCACATACTGCAGTGGCCCTTAGACATTATGCCACACACAATAATGCACATGACACAATATGAACACACCATAATGCCCCCGACACATTATGCCACACACCGTAATGCCCCCGACACATTATGACAGGAATCGTAATGCCCGTTATACATTATGCTACACACTGCAATGCCCCTGATACATTATACCACACACCGTAATGCCTGTGACACATTATGACAGGAATCACAATGCCCGTTATACATTATGCTACACACTGCAATGCCCTTGATACATTATAGCACATACAATGTCTTTGACACAGTATAACACACACCACAATGAGCCTGAGACATTATACCACATATCACAATGCCCGCGATATAGTATACCATACACCGTAATGCCCGACACATTATGACACACACCGCAATGTCCGTGATACATTATGCCACACACCGTAATGCCCATTATACATTAAGTTCTACAGTAAGGCTTCTAATTACTTTTAAATTACCTGCTCGTTGCCAGGGGTTTCATGCTCTTGGTTCCATGCACGGTGCCAGGGGTTTTCATGCTCAGGTTGTCATGCTCGTTGCCAGGGGTTTCATGCACTGGGTGTCATGTTCGTTGCCAGCGGTTTCATGCTCTTGGTTCCATGCACGGTGCCAGGGGTTTTCATGCTCAGGGTGTCATGCTCGTTGCCAGGGGTTTCATGCACTGGGTGTCATGCTCGTTGCCAGCGGTTCCATGCACGGTGCCAGGGGTTTCATGCTCAGGGTGTCATGCTCGTTGCCAGGGGGTTCATGCACTGGGTGTCATGCTCATTGCTAGGGGGTAGTGCGTGTTGCTAGGGCCGTGCTCCCAGTGCCACATATGCCCTCAGTGCCAGATATTCCCCCACAGTGCCAGGTATATGCACCCAGTGCCAGATATTCCCCCACAGTGTCAGGTATATGCCTCCAGTGCCAGGTACATGCCCCCAGTGCCAAATATACCCCCCCAGTGCCACATATGCCCCCTCAGTGCCTGCTCCCCCACAGTGCCAAATATTCCACCACAGTGCCACCTATGCCCCCTCAGTGCCAGCTATATGCCCCCAGTGCCAGATATTTCTCCACAGTGCCAGGCATATGCCCCCAATGCCAGATATTCCCCCACAGGGCCAGGTATATGCCCCCAGTGCCAGATATTCCCCCACAGTGCCAGGTGTATGCCCCCAGTGCCAGATATTCCCCCCACAGTGCCGGGTATATGCCCCCAGTGCCAGATATTCCCCCACAGGGCCAGGTATATGCGCCCAGTGCCAGGTATATGCCCCCAGTGCCAGATATTCCCCCACAGGGCCAGGTATATGCCCCCAGTGCCAGATATTCCCCCACAGGGCCAGGTATATGCGC